>NC_064931.1:452317732-452976661 GCF_023897955.1 Schistocerca gregaria | reverse complement strand
TCTTTTCGGTGTGTTATCCACCAGAAAGCCTTATGTCCAATGGTTTTGAAGTGTGAGGATGTCATGAAATTTTGTAACTCGTGTATTAAAATATTCCCGATTATGTTCTACGCGTCACCTATTTTTCAGAAATTTATGGAATGTTTGTATTATACAGTTAAAAACGTTGTGTACATAACATTTTGTAAACGGAAAGGTCCTATAACAGCCTGAATAAAGTTTTTGTACTGCAGTAAATGAGGCACTGCCTTTCTTTTGTTCCAACTAGGACCATATCAGAAACTACGTAGATACATTAAGAAATGCATTTCTGGACCCTAACGACGAGCAGCTGAATACGTTTGCATCGACGTTTTATGGAAACAAGATCAATGTCTCAGCTGATGTTTTGGTATTGGAAGAGCTGTGTGTCTACAAGCCAAATCTAGTACAACTTACACGCCAGTTTAGGGATAATTACAGAGAATACGTGTTTATGATTAACGGTGTTAGGTGTGCTAATAGTCCCTACGATCCTACGATTTTAGGTTAGTAAGTTACAGGACTCAGTGGTAAATATATAAGAAGCTCAATATTACACATACACAAGTATCTGATTCTAAGCATGGTGACATAATTCTTTATGCACATGTAAGGTAACTTTGTAACGGGAAAACGCTTGAACGATTCTGTAGTCTTTTGGGTAAATGCTTTTCAGAGGAAACTAAAATTAAGGACTGCACATTTAAAAAGGAATTCCATGTCACACTTTGTAATTCTAAATTCAATCATGCAAACTGGGAATGTCGGCTAACGTGGTTATCTGTCTTTTTCCAAACATCTTGAAATCACAGTTACTGAAGTTAGTAACAGGTGTAGCTAGTTTTGAGCACTTGAACCAGTGATTATGTTTATAATCCGTTTGTCTCAGTTGACGTTACTGAAATTCATGGTATGATACGTGAGATCTTCGGAAATTGCCGTGTTGAAGAACTAGTAATTTGAGTTTTAAATATTCAAGAAGACGCTTTGAAATCACATTTATCACTTCAAACATTTTCTGGGCTGTGCAGGACAGGAACAAATATCTCATGATCGTCAGTCGTTCTCTGAAAAATTCTTCTTCTTTGGGCTCAACATATCTTTTCAAGTTCACATTTTCGTCTGTAAATGTAAATGTCATGTGAGCATGGCCTCCTGTCGCGTAGACCATTCGCCGGGGACAAGTCTTTCGGTTTGACGCCACTTCAGCGACTTGCGCGTGGATGGAGATGAAATGATGATGATTAGGACAACACAGCACCCAATCCCTGAGCGAAGAAAATCTCCGACCCAGTCGGGAATCGAACCCGGGCCCTAAGGATTGACATTCTGTCGCACTGACCACTCAGCTACAGGGGGCGGAATTTTCGTCTATGATCATCATCAAGAACAAATATCGATTCAGCCTCACTAAATGACGCATTATGACCAGCTTTTTTCAGCTACACACCATATTTCCTGAACTTACAGTGAACATAAAGATGCAAGTTGTAACTATAAGCCATTTTAATTATAATTCATTGGAATAATTTCAGATAATTATATGTTTGTAGTATCAGTAGAAGTCGTATTAGTAGTAGTAATAGTAGGATTAAAACAATGATTGTAATTGTAATTGAGGCGAGGCTCGCACTACCTTAGGCATGAGTTAAATCTGCCCGAGGACACAAGAAAGATGGATAGCACTACTGTAGACTGTTCAGTCCATCAACATGCCTCGAACTGTGATTTACGGCTTAGACGGTGAGCGCATTCTCACTTCACGGCAAGAGCGGTTGTCAAAGCGGAAATAGGCAGTCCCATATGGCGCACTGTGTGCTTACGTCATCCTCTCATCTCCATTGGTATCGAAGATGCTCCTTTTACTAGTAGCCGGAAAGCTGATAGCTGCTACCTACATGCTGTCATTTTGGTAACAAATGGTAGATCTGTGTTTATATCGGTTACACATTATTGGTTATGCCTTTAGGCTTCCATTACGGACAACAGTACAAAATCCCAACATGGTGGTACGCCATAATGGTGAATAAGGGAGCACCTAGATAGGAACCTTAGATGCATGGCGTCAGATTCTGTCCATTTACGTGTACAGGTTTTGTATTACGCCTGATCATCGTAGTAGAGGAGCGTGAAAACGGCCAGATGCTAATGAACGCGTTAGGCATTCAGTCATGCCGGGTCCCGGGTAAGTCATGTTTTGGGCTGGTAGGATGTGCGGGTTTGGCAAGCCTCTCATCGCCGTAGAATGTCGTATGTGTAACAAGTGGCTCAAATGGCTCTGAGTACTATGGGACTTAACTTCTGAGATCATTAGTCCCCTTGAACTTAGAACTACTTAAACCGAACTAACCTAATGACATCAGACACACCCATGCCTGAGGCAGGATTCGAACCTGCGACCGTAGCGGTCGTGCGGTTTCAGACTGTAGCGCCTAGAACCGCTAGGCCACTCTGGCCGGCGGATGTGTAACAACAGAGGACAATACGATCGTCTTTAAAGACTATACTGCTTTGCAAAACTTAAAGACCACATAGGTAAAGTAACACAACATATTCACAACTCGGTGAAAAGATAGTAAATTTCTGGAACATGTTGCCAGAGCCTCCCAGTCGTTCACAAGATGTTGGACGTCATATGGCGTGAGCTTAGCTTGACTACAGCGGCGAATGCAGCTATCCTCGCAACACAAGGCAAGTGAATGAAACGAAAAAGACGTTGAGTTTCAATAATCGAGCAGTTGCGGTGCTCAGTGCTGGTGTTTTTTTGTTACAACATGGCACGGAGACAATATTTGGCTGACCTCACACGTGAAAGAATCGATGTGAAACTCGAAGAAGGGCGAAATGTGATGAGTGTAGCCCAGGAGTTTGGTATTGCCCACAGCATTGTTTCACTTGCGCTCTGAACCATCGACACTGTTCCCAAAAGAAGAGGACATGGACGACCACGGCCAAAAATGAAAGCAAAACAAACAAACAAGCAAACAAACTTCCTTTCGTCTACAAAAATTAATATTTCGTCAAACTATCCAAATACTGATCTTTATTTTTCTCCTTGCTTTCAACACTTTCCCCAGAACACATTTCGTTTGCTGAAGAGTTACTTTAGTTCTTATTTTCCTGTCATTTCTCCATCATTCTCCAATTACCTTCATAACAATATTTATTTTATTTATTTATTTGAGATAAGTACAATTTAAAAGTTTTATCTGTGGGCATTTTGCTATCATTCATACTTTTTGATTTCTGGACAAATGGTTCAAATGGCTCTGAGCACTATGGGACTTAACTTATGAGGTCATCAGTCCCCTGGAACTAAGAACTACTTAAACCTAACTAACCTAAGGACGTCACACGCATCCTTGCCCAACGTAGGATTCGAACCTGCAACCGTAGCGGTCGCGCGGTTCCAGACTGTAGCGCATAGAACCGAACTGCAGCAGATAACCTCAACATTCTGCAGCAGGTTAGAAGGTCCAACATCAAACAGCGACTGTAATTGCAACCGTATTTAACAGGACTACAAGGTACGCAAACTCAGTCTCCATTGTGACACGGCGTCTTTTCAGGATGCATACGGCCTTGTCTTTATTGCTGCTATGGCAGGACATCCACATGCACCAACGACTATACAGCAGTTGTCAACCGTGGTGGTGGAGGAAGGGAACTCACAACAACAAGAACTCTTTACCAGCCTCATTTCCAGCGTGGCAGCATGCTTCGCCGTCCGTAATGATTACACACCTTATTAATAACCATGTTCCGCCATTTGTAACGACCAGAAGACCATCATAAAACGCGGAGAATTCGGTGAAATTATTGCGTTTGAACGCATGTGTCATTTCGGCTCATCTCATTGCGTATTTCATTAAGTTACCTTCTGTACTACACTGTACTGTACAGTACTGTACTGTGATGTGCTGTGCTGTGTTGTACTGTGCTGTACTATGCTGTACTATATTGTACAATGTGATAGATTGCCCATATTTCGTTTATAGCCAAATATTGTTTACATTTAATAGCAAAATTATTTTTCTTCTTTAGTACCATAAGGCTTATTCTTTCATTTCCGTTCTTTTTTATTCCAGGCCTACTCATGATTGCGGATATGTAGGTAGTGTAAAGCTTTTTCTGTGCATCTTATAACAATTGAATTAATATCATTTACCTCGGAGCCATAGCGTCGATAATATTAAAATATTTGATTTAAGCATATATTCAAGTATTCTTTACGGAAACGTCGTTTTGGGATATTTCCGTCTCTTGTACGGTACCTACAGGAGCTAAGAGGCCAGTAGAAATAGTGTGACATGTATATGATCGTCAGAAAAAGAAAATTTCTGATATAATCGTTAGTTCGTTAACGGTCGACATCGCAATGCAGAAGGTGGATTTAAGTGATTAGCATCCCATGTTTCAAACAACGGTCATAATGTTACAGTTTAGATTAGGATGTACGATCGTACAAAAAGTGGACGTCAGCGATTTATTAATCGGAAATCCCGTGTAAAAGCTATCTTACCCTTTTTCTCCTGTCATCTAGCGCTATTAACTCCGCGTAAGAAACTCGATGTATATGAGCCATGAATGGGGCTAAACCTTCAGCTTATCTAATATGAGCCATGAATGAGGATAGGCCCTAAGATCAAATAATAAATTTCACAGGAATTCTATCAGATCTCGAAATCTAATGGTATTGAGTATCTTCTTTCTTTTTATTTCATACTGAACGCGCTTATTTGAATGTCAACCATGTACGAGTTTTTACGTCTGTCAAATGACGGTAAGATGTGTATTTATTTAAGAAAACTTAGTCGTAAGACAAATATATGCATAAATGAGGAAAGTAGCTCATGTTTTACCAGTAAATCTGAGGAATAAACCACTTAACAAAAATACTAATGTGCAACGCAACAACAATTGCACGATGTATGGTGATTGGTAGCGGAACAGAAAAATTATCTTCAAGTCTTTCACGATTTCTAGTAGGTAAAAAGATTTAATGGACAAAAATTCCATGAATGTTTTAAATATATTTTTAGGTTAACAGTTAGAAATCTTCAGTAAACTGACGCTACACGTACATGCAAACGGTTAATTACTTCAAACATAGTTAAAACTAGACTTGTTCTACGAATACTCTGTAACAAAATACTCAGTTTTGTGATTCAATGCTACGTGAATAGAGCTACTTTTGGAAGCGTTCTGTACTGTGTAGCTAAAACGTGAATACTTGAAAATGCGTCAGCCAAGAGACATCGTGACACGCACGAGGGCAATATTCTCGCAAGTCACGCATGATGCCGGAAACCGGTAAGTAGGTCACTAAGAAAAGAGGTCAAGCGTGTAACATTTACATAACCAAAAGAGAGTTTAAAGATGTGCGTTTTGAAATGCCTTTTCTGCACTCACAATTAGTGTTATCGAAGAACGTTAACTTTTGCGAATCGTGGCTACATTAACATCATAAAACTCGTTTGTCAGTTGCATGAAATTATCAATGGGAATTGCATGTTATTGTGACGGGTTACGTGGCTGTGTGAGTAATGGATTGACGCCGGCGATAAACCTGTTCACTCCTCGAATAGAACACCTCACACGATAAGACTAAGAGGCCGTGGGTGATATACAACGGTAAACTGAAACTTCATTTGTTGCAGCTAGAGTGTGTTATGGGTTAGATTTCTTTCACTCGTGTTCAGCTTGATGCTGCAACAGGTATACATGTTACTGTCATGCAGACACAGTGATTCGACATGTGACGGTAGCTAGCGGTTACTGCTACTGAGTGCAGATGCTCCTCTAAACAGCAGTCCATACGAGCAAACCAGATGCGCATTTACATGTGATTACTCCTACTTCTGCTACTAGGGCTACACACAGCTCTGTTTAATAAGTATAGCTCGATGTCGCCATAGGGTTGAGCCTCGCACGTCTGCTTTCATGCCCCACAGCTAATTCGCTGCAAATAATAACCTGCAACCAAATCGTCTATGCATTGGTTATAATTGCTAATTAATAATAGACACAGAAATATGAAATAAAAAAGAATGAATAATTTAATGAAAAAGCTTTTATTATACCATCTGTAATTGATGAAGACAATAGAGAATTATGTTGAATAATGTTTATTCAAGAATGGGAATCTCAAACAAAAGGGAAATGATCCTACGGTATTCAGTTAAAATACAGACATAAAATAACCTTATCAAATGCAGTGAAGCTACGTTGAGAGCGTTACGAGAATAGTTGAAAAATCCTCAAACGGAATTGTCATCAAAGACTCGCGAAAACTAAGTCCATTTCGTGATCACAGTACATGAAAGATTCTCCAGTTCAAAATAGTTCACACTTCAACATGTCATACTCTGTTCGGCGGAAAATGTTGTAGTACTACTTTGGAGTACATTCAGACCTCTCGAAATATAAAGTCGCTAAAAAGCATTGTAGTGGTCGTTTACCGCCCAGAATCAGTCACCTACACGACTGAATCCCGCATGTTACCATAGGCAGGTCTGCCTTCTTCCAGCACTCGGTTCCAAGTGTCGCGAATCATTCCCTTGAGCTCTTGACTCGAGAAGTACCCGTCTCCACTTGAGTACAGCAGTGTTCCTCCACTGTCCAACTCTCATTGGCTGAAGGTCATCCCCACCAAACGTACCTCGTCCTTAAGCTCTACAGACATGATTTGATTCAAGCTGACCACTTCCCGGATTAAACTAATGTGTTACAACAATATTTAAATAAAGGAATGTCGTAAATTTTCTGCTAAACTAAGATCATTCACAATAATAACAGAAAAAGGATTCTTCTTAAATAAATAAGCTAATATTCGTGCGCAAGTGCGCTCTTGTTATCTGACAACGAATTATCATTAAATATTTATTTATATCTTCTTGACACAAGCGTCTTTTGCTCCACTTTTCAATTGTAGTGTCCGCTAACACATGCGAATCTCCACTTTCAAATCAGCACAGTTTTTAATAGCGCTTGGAATAAATATTTAAGGAAAGTTACTCCCAAAACAGTGAACTGTTCATTAGATAAAATCACAAGTGTGAAAAATATGAGGTGCTGGTGTTGTGTTCATTTGCTGTGTAGATGTTGAGAGTAGACGTTCTTACAGACATTTGCATAGTGAAACAGATGTAAAAGACGTCGTTAATAGATAAATAAAACAGATATAGATACGTAGCTTTCAGGTATGATAGCTATAGTTCAATGCTATCATCTGAGATACTACGTGTTGCAATCGCATGAAGAATTTAAAATTTGTGAATTCAGAGGTTCATTGTGTAATGTTTATTCACTCTGAAACATTCACTTCTTAGTTCTAAACGTACTGAAATACTGTTGTGTCATTGAATGCACCTCAATTTTCTGAGATCGAAAATTTATTCAGATTTGCATTAATATTTGACGTGAGTTATTTTCGAATCTCAAAGAGCTGTAACTTGGTCATTTATCAGCCGTCCAAATTCCCAGCTCTTGGCTTTACCCGGTTCTGGCGACCACTCATTGTCCCTGCACCTAGCTGGCCTGAAACGTTCAACTACCCGAGCTGGCCGTTGCTCTCCCTGAACTTTGGGCACGTTAGCGCTCAGCCGTGTATCAACTCATCAACTCACTTTACGTCGTAGCAATTCTACACACAGATTAGCTCGCCTGGATGCGGATAACGTGACAGATATCATCTTGCACCCTACTAACAGCAGCATACATCCATCATTACAACTTAATTTCTCCTGTTGTAGAAAATATCATAAGATAAAACATAAAAGACGACTATGGTTATGGTCTATCAACCTATTAACAAGCATTAGGTAAGGGATAATTTCATGTTCTTTCTCGAGAACATATAATGATTAGAATAAAGTTCTTCAGTGATTTCCAAATATCTGAAAACTCTTTTGGAGAACTATTAAAAGGAATGCCACACATATTAAACAAACCCACAAACAGGCGGTATGGTATACAACAACATTGCTCCGTTGTCGTTGCACATAGTATTCAGCATGTATCATATGTTGCACAGAGCTGACAAGGAGATCACTGCAAAAGTACGTAACAATGCATCACTGTATGGGCAATTTTACACCTTACCGTATTTCTAGTCATTCTAATTCTTTGAGAGAAGGGTACACATGAAAAGCAAACGTCAAAAGTTTCTAAGAGACCTGCAAAAAATGGTTCAAATGGCTCTGAGCACTATGCGACTTAACTTCTGAGGTCATCAGTCGACTAGAACTTGGAACTAATTAAACCTAAATTACGTAAGGACATCACAGGATTCGAACCTGCGACCGTAGTGGTCGCTCGGCTCCAGACTGTGGCGCCTAGAACCGCACGGCCACTCGGGCCGGCAAGAGACCGGCAGTCTAGATGCTTTAAAATTCAGTACTTCTTATTTAATTTTTCAGTAGAAACTCTTGTTAATCCAGTAATGAATAGGTTCATTGTGTACGCGAACAGCAAAATAGTTTTATTCACCAAACTACAATGCCTACAAAAAATGTCAGGAGACGCCGGCTACAGCGTAAACATGCTGCTTCCAGACCATTCTCCCGTAAATTGCTGTAATCTGCCGGGACAAATATCTGTTACAATAAAGTCGCCTGGACAGTCAACGGAAATTTACTGATACAATTTTGAAATGACTACTGAGTTATTAAAGACACGTAATATTTTATAAGATTTTGGTTATGCTGAGTGAACATCGCACTGAAAACGACGATGTTTTTCCATGTTTATAAGGAAGCTACTAATTTAGGCAGAAATAGATTTTTCTAAAATGAAATGAATTATGAATAGAAAGTTATTTGTCATAGCTACTACATGTGATCTGTTACATATCATTTTAATGAGATTCACGCAGTATTTTCTAGATGGGATACAGTGATTTTTGACGAGTTTGGTGTACTTCTCATTTACTTGTGAACGGAGCGGTATGGCTGCTCTTTCGTCTTTAAAAGTTATGAAGACGTGTCAGCTACATTTCCTTAACAGCACAGGGTAATTTAAGTTACAGCACGCAAAGTGGCCACTCAGTACGTCATATGATGAAAAATCTCACAATGATGTGCAAATGTCATTTCAAAAAATTTAATAGCTCTCATGAATAGCTAAAATGTGATCATGTTCCGTTGTGAGAAGTGGAAGATACAGCTTTTTAACCTCTTTGTGCCTAAAAATCAGTTGGGAAACTCTACAGACAAAAACAACACTCAAAATGAAACAAATGCTACGTATAATCTTTTGTACGAGAGTAAAATATTTTCTAAGAAACTAGATTCAGAAAAGGATGCAACCTTGATGCATTTGCATGAAATTTTTTTGACTTTGTTGTAGCAGACTATTGATTTTGGGCGACTGTAGCGTTGTGTGAACGACGCAATGGTTCACAATGGTACTTGCGTCGACTTTAAACAGGTTATGAAACAGGCGAATCAACTTCTTCCACAGTTATGTTTTGGCTATTCGTGTATGTTGTTTTCCAGCCATCTTGTCTGGATAGGTCCATTTACTTTATAGCAAGTTGCCCTCGCTAGGAAACGAAAGTCGTCTTAGGATGGCAAAGTGCCTTAACGTGTATGTAATATAAGGAAATGCCAGATAAAAAGAGCAATATTACCTACATGCTCTTCTTCCCTTGAAAACAGTGTTACTATTTTACAAAACAGAGAGGAAGATAAATATATGGCTATGTTTGAAGAGATTTAATTTTTTTTCACATTACGCTAAAGATCCAAATTTCATATTACGCGAGCAAATTGAAATTTTCGTGACACTATATTACAGAGATAATACTAGTCATTGTATCAATTCATTGCCATTTCATGGCATATATTCTTTGAATAGTTGTGTAATGAACACTCTATGCACTTACCTTTGCACATATGTTGTATTTGACTACTGTTTTAGGAGATATATGTGGCACTTGGCATTAACGAAAACTAAATATTGCGCATATATTGCAAGAATTTTCGAATATATATTGCATGAAACTTGTCCTGTATCCATTAGTTTGTACACTAGATACTGAAGAATGTTCTCTGACTGAAACCGGTCGTACAACTAAAATCAAATTATTCTGCAGCTTCAGCTGTTGCAGTATGTGATTCGTACTTTTGTCTTTTGTAACGCTTATCTGAAGGTGTGGGTAATTATTACTATGGAAATAATCATGACTGCGTTAATTGAATCTGAGTATATATGTGTATATTTCGCTGCTTAAGTAATATAGAAATATTTTAACGGTAATAATTATTTGACTGGCAAAAATATAAGGAACAGGTAAATAGCACTGACACATTTAATTTATTTACGCTGATAAGTTGCGACCCTTACTGTTATTCATTCGTAAGTATTTTCTTCATCTTGATGTAAAGATATTTTCTTGGACCCGTACTTTTGTTCGGATCAAAAGAAGCGTTAAACTCTTCAGTCATGTCGACTTACCCGTTTGAATTTATGTCTCTGTAACAATTTTTGACATTTTCTACTTGTGACGGTCATTTCCACTATTGTCGGTATATACATATCTGCTCCGATGAGCCAAAACGTCGTGACCGCCTGCTCAATAGAGCATTAGTCTATCTTTGGAAAGCAGTGCAACAACGATACTGCGTGGCTTGTAGAGCTTGGTGTGGTTTTAGAGATATGCAGCGCCAGGTGTGTAAGTACTGGTCACGCAATTCATGTAAATTAATGAGCCAGTGGTTGTGGGCGCAGAGCTGGCGCCCGATAGCGTTCAAGATGTACTCTGCAGGGTTCAGATAAGACGAAGTTGGTGGCCAAGACATCAACGTAAGTTCAGTGTCATGCTCTCCAAACTACTTTAGCAGAATTCTGGCCTGCTGGCTCAGAGAGTTCTGCTGTTGGAAGAAAGCATCACCGTCAGAGATGACGTCAAGTTTTAATTGATGCATGAGGTCCGCAATAATGTTCACGTAGTCCACAGCTGTCACGATGCCTTCGATTAGTACCATAGATCCCATGGAAGCGTAGGTGAATATCGTCAGTAGCGCATTAGGCATTACTGTTCCCAATGGCTTATGCCCGTGGCGCGGCGTGAGTTGCGAACAGCATTTCTCTCGGCAGACGGCGTATGTGGACACAACCATGGTGATTCATTCGACAGGGCGATATATTTCCATTGATTGACGGTCCTATTTCAATGATGCCGTGTTCACTGCTTTCTTAACTGACGATGTCATTAGGTCAACATGAGAAACAAGTAGGGGCCGTCTGCTACTAAGCCCCACGTGCTCTCAACGGTACACCCTACCAAACGTCTTCCAGAAGAAAAAGCAATCTGAATCAATCTGGGCACCGGTTTTTTCTGCATTATTGATCTCATGGACAAACAGAAGGAGTTGGTTTTCGTACGGTCTTTTTTTACGAAATCGGTATTTGTCCCTACTAAGTTTTCGGTCACTAGGAAGATCATAATATTTTTAGCATAAAATCTGTTCCAAAATCAAATTCAGGGTAATTCACCTGCCCCTACCGATGTCGTTTTATGAAACTCTTCATAAACCACGTGCTGGATTCTCATATTCTCTCGCTCACTAGGCGCATAGTAGTAGTCCTACAGAAAAAATTAGCAGAATCTTTTCGTAGGAACTTAATGTAGTCAGATTTTAAATTGGATACGTTTTCGCTAGAGGCCATAGCTTTCGAGTTATTCAAGGAAAGTATACAAAAATGACCTTCAGACGCACTCCCGTTCCCTCACTCAGCCCCCATCGCTCAGGATTCCTAGTACGTTGTTCATTCGAGTTCTCTCCTACCACTGTACAAATATTTGAAGGTGCACAAATTATTTCCTCATCCGGCCTGTTTTGGTCCGATTGACTGGTCTTGTTATAACACTGGCATGGTCGAGTACTGACAAACCATACACTTGACTTGTGTAAATTTTAAGTAACAATTTTATAAAGTTAACTACATATAATAAACAATACATCATTGTGTTCGCCGCGATTTTTGACTATGAAACCACTGTGCTTAATAAGGGTAAGTCTGGATCGAACTGTCTACATAATTGGTTTTAGCGTAACTACTACAAAAGTCGTTTTACGTTCATCATCATCACTGGCACTTTAAATTAAAAATGTTAACCAGGTAGCCGACTATTCTGGAGGCATAATAACCCGATCAATGGAGACAAAGAAGGATCGAATATCGAGAATAGTTCGGGTAGTATGAAATTTTTATACAGTGGTAGGAGGGAGGGCCACAAACAACAAACTAGAAATCCTGACTCGTCAGTTTTGAGTAGGGAGTGGAGATGCATTTGAAGATCACTTCTGTAAGTTTTTCTTGAATAACTCGAAAACCATGGCCTCCAGCGTAAACGTATCACAGAACAAAATTTAACTGCGTTGAATAGAATGGAAAAGATCCTGCTCATTGTTTCTACAGGACCAACAGTTTGCGCGTGGCGAGCGAGAGAATACGAAAATCTCGCATGTAGTTTATAAAGACCAGCTACAGCATGGCGTGTTCCATAAAACGACAGCGGTAGCGGTAGCTGAATCGTCCTGCATTGTTGGATGTGTCGTACTGCTACTCTGGGTATTCATACTTCATTTTATTTTAATTACGCTATACTGAAATTTTATTTCAATTTTCCACCATTCAAACAACTTCTAATAGCGAGAATTATTTCATTGTCTGGAACTTACGTAGATTTGTATTACGTTTCGGAACATGGCTCAATAAGTTATTTTTTATCACTTGGCCCTTCTCATCCTGATATGTTATCTGTATTCTGTAGATTTAGTCCATTCTGATAGAAATTCTCCGGACGCGGTCAACCTAGGATGACTATAAAACGAGAGCGCAGTTTAGTTGTGAGCGGAAACAATCCAAGCCCGGAAAAGGCTGCGGTATTGTATCGGGTTGCCGGTCACAGTGGTGAAGCACAATGCCGCAGTAGGTAGCTGCCGTATGGGTGAATAGTGGCTGATACAGCAGGGAGGGGAGGGGTCGAGTGGCCCCTGGCGTTCGCTGCAGGCGAGCTGCCGCACGTGGCGGAGCTTCCCGGGATTATTGCGCGCTAGCATTGGCGATTGACTTGAAAGCAGGTGAGGGGTGGCGACGCGAAAGCACATGTGCCCTCATGCAATTTTATATGATGTCGTTGGGCGAGTGGAGTGAATGGAAGGAGAGAGAAAAATGGGAAAGGGAAGAGAAGTGACAGGCTGAGCACGAAAGGAGAAAATATCTCGTCCGGGCAGTGAAAAGGCCAAATTCATTCAGCGACTTTGTTTTCTGTCAGATGATTATACGTTGTTCAATATTTTTCCGGTTAGTAGATAAAACACCAAACGTGATATTCGAGAAGGTATACAAATACTGTACACGTCTATACGTATCATGATACCTTCATTGGACTCACAAATTTTCCCGTTTGCAACATCCGTTAGCTACATCGATAAGTGAAATTCAAGCGTATGAAATGTGCTGAATGAGATGGACATTTGAGCTATTCTTACTTTAAATCTCTCGTTTAATCCACTTGTCCTTTCCCAAAACAGGATAGAAAGAAGACATGGGATTACAGGTCAGTCGCCAATTTCCGAGCGGTTAGGAGCAAATGCAGAAGAAAAACCGTCAGTGAAGGCTGGTTGATCGTTTGCAGTAGCGCCTAACACTGTCACAAGGTATCTACGAGGGGAGTGGATTTTAAGATCGATAGGATGCTCGCAGCAGAGGATTATAAGACATTCAGGGCTCTGATTAACGATGTTTATTTCCAATCAAACTAACCACTGCACTGAAGGCTAATTCTAAACATTGGAGAAAGCAAAAGGTGCAAATGGTTGCGCAACAGAAATCAATGTCTGAGCCCGTGGAGTGAGCGCTGACAGAAGCAGCGAACTCTAACACCATTTTAAATACAACCTTTGACGGCAGCATTCCAAGTGAGAGAGAGACTTGTCGGAGCTTACAGAGGCTGATAATGAACGACACGGAGTTGATGTCCCAATGATCTGAGTGAAAACTATGTCTGAATACAAAATCCCCGATTTTTAAAAGATTGTGGCGGCGCACTATTTCCTCTTGCTATAGTCGGCCCACCAATCAGCCGGCACTTTACAGGCTTCAGTCAATCTGACGAGTGGCTCTGCACCTCCAAGGCGCCTCTGGTCAACCACATTCACATTCTTCCCCTTCCCATACTGGGATGATGATGATGATGATGGTGATGATGACGATGTTTGGTTTGTGGGACGCTCAACTGCGCGACTATCACCGCCCGTACGAATTCCCGATCTTTACACTATCCGATGTCGCCACTTTCACGAATGATGATGAAATGATGAGGACATCACAAACACCCAGTCCCCGGGCAGAGAAAATCCCCCACCCGGCCGGGAATCGAGCTCGGTACCCAATGATCCAGAGGCGGCAACACTAGCCACTAGACCACGGGCTGTGGACCCCTAATAAGCAGGCATGGATGTATCAGGACTTTACATTAATAAACTCCTATTACGTTTAGATCTTATGAAATCGACTTCGCCTTTTTCGGTGAACCATGAATAGTTCCCACCCACCGCTTTTCCTTTTGTTTCATTTCTGTCGTTAAATGGTGTAGCCATGTTCCGAACGTATTAACTAAAAGGCGCAAAAATAGGTTTAGCTCTCTTTGAGTCAATACAAACATTACTGACAAATTCCCTTTCATTCTTACGTTTAGTCAGTATTCAAAAAATGTTCCACCCATCTTGAACAAACTTATTTCATAGATAAAATTTAGACGTAAATGTGTTCTACTTTTTGCTCTGAGAAATTGTGTGGCATCATCTTTTCCATAGACCTATAACCACAGGGTTTCCGATACCATCCTGAGCACTGCCTCAGTGTATTACTTTGTGGTTGCAGTTTTCGAACGGCCGGCAAAAGAAATTTGGCGACGTGTTCCATAACTGCAAATAATAGCGGAAAATATTCATTAGAAACTTTCAACAAATTAGGAAGAATTTCTGTAGGTGATGACTTATATAAACACCCACAAAAAGAGTATCTGACTACGGGACTGTATAAAAATGTATCAATTGAACGAAATTCAGCCTCACTGCGAAGTTGCCTGGACACAAGTAGCAGGCCAAGGTGAACTCCGCCAGGCACTTAAATGTGATTTGCAGAGTATCCGTGTAGAAAAGGTTAATTACTGAAAGATATTACTGGCCACTCGATTCCGCCGTAACATCTGTAGAATTATTCAAAAGAAGTCTATGCTGAATAGTGCGGAAATACCCAAATCATGCAATGTTTCCAGAATGAGATTTTCACTCTGCAGCGGAGTGTGCGCTGATATGAAACTTCCTGGCAGATTAAAACTGTGTGTCCGACCGACATTCGAACTCGGGACCTTTGCCTTTCGCGGGCAAGTGCTCTACCAACTGAGCTACCGAAGCACGACTCACGCCCGGTACTCACAGCTTTACTTCTGCCAGTACCTCGTCTCCTACCTTCCAAACTTTACAGAAGCTCTCCTGCGAAACTTGCAGAACTAGCATTCCTGAAAGAAAGGATATTGCGGAGACATGGCTTAGCCACAGCCTGGGGGATGTTTCCAGAATGAGATTTTCACTCTGCAGCGGAGTGTGCACCGCGACCGTAATGGTCCTGCAGTTCCAGACTGCAGCGCCAGAACCGCACGGCCACTTCGGCCGGCAACCATGCATGAGCATCGCATATTAGACGAAGGGAGTCCGACAGTTCCAGTCATTCCACCAGGAAGGAAGTACAAGGCTCGTATTTTCTATAGTTCAACTATGCCTAGACGGTCAATACGGCGGTTCGATCGCGTCCGCATGGTTACGTTGTGCCAGGAAGGGCTCTCAAGAAAGGAAGGGCTGTCAACAAGGGAAGTGTCCAGGCGTCTCGCAGTGAACCAAACCGATGTTGTTCGGACACGGAGGAGATACAGAGAGACAGAACTGTCGACGACATGCCTCGCTAAACCACCCAAAGGCTGTTACTACAGTGGAAGACCGCTACCTACGGATTATGGTGCTGACGAACGCTGACAGCAACACCACATTGTTGAATAATGCTTTTCGTGCAGCCACAGGACGTCTTGTTACGACTCAAACTGTGGGCAATAGGGTGCATGATGCGCAGCTTCACTCCAGATGTCCATGGAGAGGTCCATCTTTGTAACCACGACATCCTGCAGCGCGGTACGGATGGGCCCAACAATATACCGAATGGACCACTCAGGATTGGCATCAGGTTCTCTTCACCGATGAGTGTCGCATATGCCTCCAACCAGACTATCATCTTAGACGTGTTTGGAAGCAACCCGGACAGGCTGAACGCCTTAGACACACTGAGCAGCAAGTGCAGCAAGGTGGAGGTTTCCTGTTGATTTGGGGTGGCATTATGTGGAGCCGACGTACGCCGCTGGTGGTAATGCAAGGCACCGTAACGGCTGTACGATACGTGAATGGCATCGACCGACCGATGGTGCAACCATATCGGCAACATATAGGCGAGGCATTCGTCTTAATGGACGACAATTCTCGGCCCCGTCGGGCACATCTTGTGAATGACTTCCTTCAGGATAACGACATCGCTCGACTAGAGTGGCCAGCATGTTCTCCAGACATGAGCCCTATCGAACATGCCTGGGATAGATTGAAAAGGGCTGTTTATGGCCCAAATGACCCACCAACCACTCTGAAGGCTCTATGCCGAATCGCAGTTAAGGAATTGGACAACCTGGACCAACAGTGCCTTGATGAACTTGTCGATAGTATGCCACGACGAACAGAGGCATGCATCAATGCAAGAGGACGTGCTACTGCGTATTAGAGGTACCAGTGGGTACTGTAATCTGTATCACCAACTCTGAAGGTCTCGCTGTATGGTGGTACAATATACAATGTGTGGTTTTCATGAGCACTAAAAGGGCGGAAATGATGTTTTTGTTGATCTCTATTCCAATTTTCCGTAAAGTTTCCGGAACTCTCGGAACCTAGGTGATGCAAAACTTTTTTGATGTGTGCACTTAGAAAATCTACCCACAGTGGATATATTTTAGATGTTTTAGTTACAAAAATTGGAGAGACAGAAATTAGTGATCATGATGTCGTTATAGCGACGACGCTTACTAAAGTTAATAAATTCATCAAGAATGCTTGGAGAGTATATACGCTAGCAAAAACAGAAAAGCAGTTGTTAACATCCCACCTAGACAAGGAATGGACACAACTGAATTCTAATATGACGAACGCAGAGGAATTATAATTAAAGTTTAAACTGACTGGAAATCGCGCTTCGGAGGCGTATGTGCCAAGGATTAAGAATGGAAAACACCCACTGTGGTTTAATCATAAAATTCTTAAACTGCTGCAGAAGCACGAATCGTTGCACTCTGCACTCTGAGATCAAAAAGAAAGGTGCCAATGTCTACGTGAAAAAGTTAGTAGTTGGGTCTGTAAGAAGACCGATGCAAGAAGCATAAAACTTTCATTGTCCTACTTTAATTAAAGATATTGTCACGAATCTAGAAAATTCTGGTCATACGTAAAATCATTAATCGGGTCGACGGCGGTTACTATGCATCCACTCATCAACCAATCAGGTGTGGCAATAAAATAAAGCAAGAGAAAAGACGAATTTTAAATTTAGCGTTTAACAAATACACTCCTGGAAATGGAAAAAAGAACACATTGACACCGGTGTGTCAGACCCACCATACTTGCTCCGGACACTGCGAGAGGGCTGTACAAGCAATGATCACACGCACGGCACAGGAGACACACCAGGAACCGCGGTATTGGCCGTCGAATGGCGCTAGCTGCGCAGCATTTTTGCACCGCCGCCGTCAGTGTCAGCCAGTTTTCCGCGGCATACGGAGCTCCATCACAGTCTTTAACACTGGTAGCATGCCGCGACAGCGTGGACGTGAACCGTATGTGCAGTTGACGGACTTTGAGCGAGGGCGTATAGTGGACGTACCGCCGAATTGCTCAACACGTAGGGCGTGAGGTCTCCACAGTACATCGATGTTGTCGCCAGTGGTCGGCGGAAGGTGCACGTGCCCGTCGACCTGGGACCGGACCGCAGCGACGCACGGATGCACGCCAAGACCGTAGGATCCTACGCAGTGCCGCAGGGGGCCGCACCGCCACTTCCCAGCAAATTAGGGACACTGTTGCTCCTGGGGTATCGGCGAGGACCATTCGCAACCGTCTCCATGAAGCTGGGCTACGGTCCCGCACACCGTTAGGCCGTCTTCCGCTCATGCCCCAACGTCGTGTAGCCCGCCTCCAGTGGTGTCGCGACAGGCGTGAATGGAGGGACGAATGGAGACGTGTCGTCTTCAGCGATGAGAGTCGCTTCTGCCTTGGTGCCAATGATGGTCGTATGCGTGTTTGTCGCCGTGCAGGTGAGCGCCACAATCAGGACTGCATACGACCGAGGCACACAGGGCCAACACCCGGCATCATGGTGTGGGGAGCGATCTCCTACACTGGCCGTACACCTCTGGTGATCGTCGAGGGGACACTGAATAGTGCACGGTACATCCAAACCGTCATCGAACTCATCGTTCTACCATTCCTAGACCGGCAAGGGAACTTGCTGTTCCAACAGGACAATGCACGTCCGCATGTATCCCGTGCCACCCAACGTGCTCTAGAAGGTGTAAGTCAACTACCCTGGCCAGCAAGATCTCCGGATCTGTCCCACATTGAGCATGTTTGGGACTGGATGCAGCGTCGTCTCACGCGGTCTGCACGTCCAGCACGAACGCTGGCCAACTGAGGCGCCAGGTGGAAATGGCATGGCAAGCCGTTCCACAGGACTACATCCAGCATCTCTACGATCGTCTCCATGGGGTAATAGCAGCCTGCATTGCTGCGAAAGGTGGATATACACTGTACTAGTGCCGACATTGTGCATGCTCTGTTGCCTGTGTCTATGTGCCTGTGGTTCTGTCAGTGTGATCATGTGATGTATCTGACCCCAGGAATGTGTCAATAAAGTTTCCCCTTCTTGGGACAATGAATTCACGGTGTTCTTATTTCAATTTCCAGGAGTGTATTATAACATATTAACGTCGGTTTACTGCAGAATTATTGAACATATTCTGAGTTCCAATGCAATGTATTTCCCTACGATAGAAAAGTTTCTGTCCACAGATCAGCATGGATTTAAAAAGCATCACTTGTGCGAACCTCAACTTTCCCATTCCTCGTATGATATCCTGCGAACTGTGGGGAAGGGCAACAGTCGTATTCCTAGTTTTCAGGAAAGCATTTGACACTATGCACCATTGCAGACTGCTGACAAATGTTCGAGAATACTGATTAGGTTCTCAGAGATGTGAGTGACTCGAAGACGTATTAAGCAATGCAACCCAGTACGCTGTCCTCGACGACGACTGTTCATTACAAAAAAGGGTACTGTCAGGAAAGCACCAGGACGGCTCTTACTGTTTATATGCAAAAACGATCTGATGGACAGGATGAGTAGACACTGACGGCTGTTTACTGATGATGCTGTGGTGTACGGCCAAATGTTGTGGTCCTACATCTACATCTACATGATTACTTTGCAATTCACATGTAAGTGCCTGGCAGAGGATTCATCGAACCACTTTAAAGCTACTTTTCTAGCGTTACACTCTCGAACATCTCGCGTGAAATATTAACATTTGAATCTCTCGGTATGAGCTCTGATTTCTCTTATTCTACTATTATTATCATTTTTCTCTATGTAGGTCGGCGCTCGCAAAATATTTCCACATTCTGAGGAGAAAGCTCATGACAGAAATTTTATGAGAAGATCCTTGCCACAACGAGAAACGCCTTTGTTTAATGACTGCCACCCCAATTCACGTATCATATCCGTTGCAGTGTCTCCTCTATTTCGCGATACTAAAAAACATGCTACCCTTCTTTGAACTTTTTAGATGATCTCCGTCAATCTTTCTCACACAAATCCGTCACTGCACAGCAATGCTCCAGAAGAGGGCATACAAGCGTAGTGTAAGCAGTCTCTCTAATAAACCTGTTAAATTTTCTAAGTTTTCTACCAATAACTCGCAGTCTTTGGTTTGTTTTCCCCACAACATTATCTATGAGATCACTCCAATTTAAGTTACTCGTAATTGCAATCCTTAAGTAATTAGTTGAGTTTACAGCCTTTACATATTTGTGGTTTACCGTGTAACTGATATTTAGAAGATTCTTTTTAGTTATGTTGCTGTGGGAGGATACAAGATGACTTGGACAGAATTTCTAGTTGGTTCGATGACTGGATGTCTGCTCTAAATGTACTGCGGATGAGCAGGAAAAAACAATCTTGTAAGGTTCGAACACAACTTCAGTTGTGTGCTGCCTGACACAGTCACATCGATTAAAAAATCTATGCGTAACGTTACAGACCGATATGAATTGGAACAAGCACATAAGGACGGTAGTAGTAAAGACGATGGTCAATTACGGTTTATTGAGGGAATTTTTCGAAAGTGTGATTCATCTGTAAAGGAGACCGCGTATGAAACACTAGTGTGTCCAATTACTGAGTAATGCTCGAGTGTGTGGGATCCTGTCCATGTCGGATTATAGGAAGACATAGAAACAATTCAGAAGCGTGCTTTTAGATTTGTTACCAGTAGGTTCGATCAGCATGGAAATAATACGGAGATGCTTCGTGAACACAAACGAGAATCCTTGGAGGGAAGTCAACGTTTATTTTCGGAAGCCACTACTGAGGAAATTTAGAGAACCGTCATTTGAGGCCGACTGCAGAACTGTTCTACTACCGCCAACTTACATTGTGCGTAAGGACCACATAGATAAGATCATAGAAATTAGGGCCATCAACAAGTGTCAGCGTGCCAACCATTCTATGAGACATCATCGACATGGGCTTTCTGAGCCGAAGGCCCGCTCATGTACCCTTGACGACTGCACAACACCCCTAATACGTCTCTGACAGGTGACATGTTCGTAAGCGTCTTGTCTGATCACCTGCATCCATTCATATCCATTGTGCATTCCGAGGGACTTCGACAACTCCAACAGACTATGCGACACCCACACGTCCGGAATTGCTACAGAGTGGCTCCAGAAACACTTTTCTCAGTTTAAACACTTACGCTGGCCACCAAACTCCCCAAACATGAACAATATTGAGAATATCTGGGATGCCTTGCAACGAGCTGTTCAGAAGAGATCTCCATCCCCTCGTATTCTTACTGATTTAATGGTCAGCCCTGCGGGATTAATGGTGTCAGTTCCCTCCAGCACTACTTCAGACATTATTCGAGTCTATGTCACATCGTGCTGCGGCACTTCTGCGTACTCGCCGGGACCCTACACGATATTAGGCAGGCGTACCAGTTTCTTTGGCTCTACGGTGTAGATTAGCAAGAGAAACAAAAAAAAAAATAAAAAATAAAAAGAAACCAATAAGCGGAGTAACAACAGGATTTACTGATCTGGAGGAAACGGTAGTAAAACAGGTGACTGGAGAAAAAATGACGAGTAGCAGCTATAATGTGCTGGAGGGAAAGAAATGAAGGATAATTCAGAGCGCCTGCCGGTGTGGCCGAGCGGTTGTAGGCGCTTCAGTTTGGAACCGTGCTACCGCTACGGTCGCGGGTTCGAATCCTACCTCGGACGAGGACGTGTGTGATGTCCTTAGGTTGGTTAGGTTTAAGTAGTTCTGAATTCTAGGGGATTGATGACCTCTGATGTTAAGTCCCATAGTGCTCAGAGCCATTTGAGCCATTTGATAATTCAGAAGTGAAACATAGTAGAAGCGGCAAATGTTTTATGATGTATCCGAGCGGGACAAAAATGTCAAAGATTCTGTACAACACCTAGGAGTACATATATCTCTTCTAATAAAATTTCTTTACCAGTTACACACATATGAAATCGACTGTGTGAAGCAGAACATTGTAGAATAATAATTAAATTCGAAGGGTAATCTGGTTCTCCAGTTTAATGGGAAAGGTGTAAGGGAAAATCTTTTGCTTGAAGCATCTTGTCGCTTCTTAGCAGTGGGATCAGCTGAAGAATATGTTTATGGACTTGCTACTTAATTAGGACCAGCTACTCAACGTCCTCAGTTCGAAGGTAAATATTACGAGCATCCTCGTAGGTGTGTCTGTGGTTGTCATGATGTGTGCAGTGGAGAGAATGATAGCGTCTGCTGCGATTTTTTCCGAATGGATAACGCACCTCAGGCCTGTATTACTGAGAGCTTAACGCTTTCAAACAATGTGGTTCCGTTTAAAGCAACGTAGGGTTTTCTTATTTCGTGGCCTATGCACAGAACTACGCCTGTAGTGCTCCTTTACGTCTTCAGTACCTTCAGTACGTGCTACCCTCTAGCAGCTGCGGTTTGAACTACTTCATATGATTCAAATCTTAGCAGTTAAATGAATAAACGGAGGAACCATTTTTGTTTGCGGTGCACGCTTCTAGTTGTTTTAAAATTGGGATGAATTTGTCTCTGTTAGGCATGTTTTGTGAGTGGATTGGAATAATTAAATTATCGTATTTATTTTCGTAATTATTGTGGCGGTTCCTCTTGAAACCACTGCGGCTCTAAGGGTAGCTTGACTAGCTGTGACAGGTTTCGTATTTCCAGTTTCACACGATGTTGTCTCGAAAAATAAAGGAAGAGAAAATTCTGGCACGCCTTTTGATACGGATTTCTTCTGATGCCGACTCAGAGATCGACGGTAGATTGTGAAACTGGAGATAATGTGTTCGCTGAAAACAGTGGTCTAGACTTGAGGTAGTACGCTATAACAAATAGTTATCTAGACAAAACAGAAAGTCTTGGTGTTCCAAGTACAGCAACAGAACAGAAAAAAAGTAAAACTGTTGTTCCAGTTGGTAAACTGTACTACAAAGGAGGGCCCTAGCAGAATCACATGGAAGTGTGCTATCTGTCATCTAGTCCTATGCCTATCTGCCGAAAGGAACTGCGTTTTAGCTTACCACCTAAAGTAACGACATTTCATGCGCAGTGCCTCCATTCGAAACCACCCGTTAAGCTTTCAGTTAATGTATGTGATACTTGTCTTTCACACTGTTCAGTCTCGATGTATGTCTAATACATTTACATGTACGTAGATACCCCGCAGCCACCGTACAGTGCGTAGCGGAGTATACCCTGTACCACTATAGTCATTTCCTTTCCTATAACCACTCGCATATACAGAGAGGGAAAAACAACTATCTGCATGCCTCCGTATGAGGCCTAATTTCTCGAATCTTACCTTCGTGGTCTTTAAGCGCCATGTATGTTGGCTGCAGTAGAATCGTTCAGCAGTCAGCTTCAAATGCCGGTTCTCTAGATATACTCAGTAGTGTTTCTCGAAAACAACATCGCCTCCCCTCCAGGGACTCCCATTTGAGTTCCCGAAGCATCTCTGTAGCACTTAATGTTGTTCGAACCTACCCGCCTCTGAACTGCTTCGATGTCGTATTTAAACCTGACCTATTACGGATTCCAAACACTCAGCATTATTCAAGAATAGGTCGCACCAGCGTCATATATGTGATCTCCATTACAGGTAAACTAATCTTTCCTTAAATTCACCCAATAAAACGAAATCGACCAACCGCCTTCCCTACCACAGTTTTTATTTCGTCAAGTCCCATACCAGACAGGTCAACAAGGGAGTGAATGGAAGCTTTAGAGCCGCTTAGTGATTTTACGTAGGACCAGAATAATCTCGGGTCCTCTGCGAGATCTTTTGCTAAGTTGTGACGGTTGTAATTGTTGTATTCTTCAGGCACTGGTCTTTTCACAGACGCACGAATCTCCACTAATGTCTCATTTGTGCGTTCTCTTTGAACTGAGATTGCCAGAGCCACTGCTTCCTCATTATCTTCCTAATTTCGTTATTAAGCCAGCTATGGTGGTAGAGCCGTGGTAAAAATTGCTGTTTTGGAGAGCGGGCCGCAGTGCGTAGTGTGAAGGAGTCGCCCTCCGTTCCTCGCGGTTGCGCCGCTGTGGCAAACGCAGCTTTGGTGTCTGCCTCTGGTGGCAAAAGGGGAAAGGTTGCCTGTTCACGTGCATTTAAGTGGCGCTATGAGCTCGCCAGTCGGTCAGTCTGGGTGAGTCTGGGGTCAGTCTGGGATCAGTCTCTCGTCCCCAGCTTGCTAGTCTGTCTCTCGTCCGAATTTGTGGCACAGTGAGAGAACTAAACGAGTGGTCACCCGGTCGTGGGCTTAGTTCCTGCATCTGCCAGTCCATTGTCTAAGTGAGATGCTAAAACAACTGATTATCTGCTCCGTCTTTCAGAAACACTCTTCTAGCCTTCTTGACTAATTTGTTAACTTTCGTAACCACAGTTTCTGTAATGACATCATGCTCTCTAATTCCCGTTTCCACACTGACATCGTCGAAAAGTTCCATCCTATTTGAGGCTACAAAATCTAAGATATTTCCACTGCGTCTGGGCTGCCGAGTTAGCTGCTCCAGACAGTTTTCAGAAAACGTATTCAAAAGCATTTCGCATGACTGTCTGTCTGTAATCCCCCGCAATCAATCCATAGACGTCCCAGTCCATACTCGGTAGGCTAAAGTCGCCTCCAACTAGTACTGCATGATCTGGGTATTTCCACGCTATTGAACTGTCACAGGAGAGTCGGGTGGCCGATAAAAATACACATCAATTAACTTGTTTTCACATATACCTGTTACACGCGACCAGATAACTTCACTTTCACTCTCAACTTCGATCTCAATAAAGATAACATTTTTGTCAGCTGCAATGAACACTCCCCTTCCTATGGCCTCTAATCTGTCTTTCCGATATACTTTCCACGAGTCGCTAAGTACCTCAGAGCTTTCCACTTCGGGTTTCAGCCAGATCTCGGTCCCCAGAATAATCTGAGCGCGAGAATTTTCCTGTAGGACAGCAGATTCGGGAACTTTATTAGGAATACTTCGACAGTTTACTAATTAAATGTTGACAGCCGAAGTGTCTTAACACTGAACGCTGTCTGACTTCCCTTGCTGCGTATAGACTGGCGACTGCTCATCAGAGCACCTGAAAGTACCGTCTAGCCAAGAAAACCCTCATGTGCGCCTGACAAGTACTCTGCTACCCGAGTAGCTGCTTCCTTTCTGTAGTACACCCCTGACCCATCAAGTGCAGTCCTAAAAAAGCCACACGATAACGCAAGTCTAGAAATCTGCAGCCAAGAACGTCACAGAGTCGACGAAGCCTTTGTTTAAGGCCCTCCACTCGGCTAAAAATCAAAGGACCACGATCAAGTCTGGGAACAATGCTGCAAATCGCGAGCTTTGTTTGGACCCCGCGAAATACGCCAGCAGTGTTCACCGCCTTCGTCAACCACCTGTATGAACTGAGGATGGCCTCAGAACACATGCGACAGGCGTCGTTGGTGCCGACGTGAGACACAACTTGCAGACGACTGCATCGTACACGCTCGATAGCCGCAGGCCAGGCCTCCTTCACAATTCGGACTAGGGCCCCCAGCAGATATATCGAGTGCACTTTGGCTTTCTTTCCAGCCCTGAACGCTATCTACCTAAGGGGCTCCACAACGTGCTGAACGTTGAAGCTTCCGGTAACTAGCAAACTCCTCCCCCGTGTGCCTGCTCAGATCCTCCCTGCAGGAGCGGCCACCTGTCCACTCTCAGGGTGAATGGGCAGGCCAGGCGGACACTCCCAACGCTGGCCCTCGGCCTCAAGCGACGCGGACGCGTTGCCATCCGCCACTCACCAGGTTGTGAATGCGGATCCATTGCATCCGATACACCAGGAAGTTCCTGGGGAGCAGAGCCCGTGGGCAAAAGAAGTGACACCTGAGGTGTCCCATGTCACGTGCTGGAATCTCCGCCACCTCTACACCCCGAGACAGCATCCTGCTTTCAGCTTTCCGCGAACTGCAGCTAGCTCCTCCTACATCAGCACACAGCATGCAAGCATCATAACCATCACAGTATTGCTAACTGATGAAGTAAACTGTAAAAGTAGACAGAATCCTAGACACACAAGTTGACATCCTCCTAATGTGTCATCAATGTAAGCTGATGCGTCAATGAACTATGTAACCAGCTGTACAGTGTGTAACTATTGCGTTACAGAGTGAATGAATTTACTCTTATAAAATGCAGGATTGAGCTGCCGGCTCACTGACTCGCTTACTAAACGAACGGACGGTTGCCTCCAAAACAAAACCAGTGAGCAACTATTGCACTACAGAGTGAATGAATTTACACATACGAAAATGCGGGATTAAACCTCTTCAACGGAAAAACAAGTACGACATTCAATAGACCGCACTGACCAGCCGCAGACGGCACCACTGGTGCAACGTGCGTAGAACACGATTATAGCGTTGCTTGCCGCCGTATACCTGCCGCGGCAACAGACCAAGCCCCTTTAAGGAATGAGTGCGACTACCGCTGTGCTGCGTAGTGACCGGAAAATACTTTTACTGGTCAAACGTACTATATTCATCAGTAAAAATTAGTTTTCCATCTTCCGATGAAGAAAAGTTGATAAACAGTGTGGCAAAACATTATGCAATTTATGACGCAGAATAAAAATAATACAGAAATATTTTAGTGAAAGATAACGTCTGGGAATCTGAAGCACAGATGTTAAATAAAACACGGAAGAATATTAAAGCTGTTATTTATTAACAAATGGATTCATATGTGCAATGTTTATGACAATTATAATACGAGTATTTTAAAAAGTCAAGAGTATACATGTTTTGTCTCATATAAGCAAATCGCTACAACATACAGAATATGCAGAAAGGAGAGAAATGGTCGGCACCGAACGAGGTGGCGCAGTGGTTAGCACACTGGAATCGCATTCGGGAGGACGACGGTCCAAATCCGCTTCTGGCCATGTTGATTTAGGTTTTCCGTGATTTCCCTAAATCGCTTGAGGCGAATGCCGGGATGGTTCCTTTAAAAGGGCACGGCCGACTTTGTTCCCCACCCTTTCCTAATCCAACGGGACCGATGATCTCGCTGCTTGCCTTCTCCCCCAAGTCGGCCAACTAACCAGAGGTCGGCTCCATTGATTTGTATGAAATCAAGCCTTCCGCTCGACGTCATATTGAAACCGAGTCAACGCAAATGATAGCTCCTTGCTACTACTGCTCGAAATCGACATTGTTACGAAGCGAAACCTATCCAACCGACTAAATAAAAACTACTGAAACAAGGTGTGATAAGTCTTTAGTTGAAAATTCACAAGTGCGCTTCTAAATTAATTACTGTTCACATATGAAAGCTGTGCACCGACACAACTTTTAGCTTCAGGTGACAATGAAGCTGCATTGTTTTGTAAATATCGTGTCTTACCTTGCAGCAATTTTATTTTAGTTGTTAATTTTATTCTTTCCTGTGACTGTGAACTAAAAAATCAACTTCACTTCCTGCAGAAACAGCTGTTATTGAAAACTTTCAGGGAGTTTCAGTGTCTGAATCAGTGTTGGAATTTTTATTGATATTATCATCTTGAAAGTGATGAGTAGGTATTACTTTTAACGAAGACAGTAGGCTGATTAAAATTTAAATCACATAAATGTTTTGAATTAGGCCCAGACCTAAAAGTTCACACTAACACATTACGTAATATGAATCATGTTCGATTAGTATATGATAACTAAGTGTCGTATTGTGTGTATTGAACTTGGGACCTAGAAACGACAGGTAGACTTCGTTCCGCCGTAGTCCTCAGTGGTTCACAACCCCACAACAGGCCACAGCAGTACATCCCCCCCCCCCCCCCCCGACGTCCCGACGTTTGTGTGGTAGAGTAATTATGATGTACGCGTATGTGGGGACGGTGTTTGCGCAGCAATCGTCGACATATTGTTACTGAGGCGGAATAATGGGAACCAGCCCGCATTCGCCAAGGCAGATGGAAAACCACCTTAAAAACCGACGACAGGCTGGCCGGCACACCGGACCTCGACACTGACAAAGGGACCGCACTTGCTCGTCATTACCGATTTCCACGAAATTTGTGATGTACGCACGGCTTGGACAGAAACTAAAGTGACAAGCGAGAGCTCCAGATGGCCAAGCGTTTATAAAAAAACAGCATTTTTGGCTCCGGACGGACAAGGCATGAGTAGTTTCTCAGTAGTGGATGGCGCACCAGAAAGAGTGCGTAACGGTACTTAGAGGGTCGCAGGTTCAAGAAGCCATGAGGAAATTGTTTTTTTTATTTATTTATTTACGTCCGCGTCCGTCATGTTCCTCGCTGCTTCAACTTATTATTACAGGCAGCGTTGTCGGTTACGATGGAGGCATTGTGTCTGCATGTGGTATCTGGACGAGTCGTCTCTGCATGCATTCAGAGCGTGCATGCTCATCCTGCCGCACCCCGAACAAGTCCGCGGGTGACCGTAATAAATTACGATCGCTACACATTATGCATTTGCGCAGCTCGATTCGCACCTGACGCACTCCATTCAGAACAGGATACGTTTCGAACGTATGTCACTTTTCTTCCACGTAACTTAGTTCTTCCCTGTAAGGCCGCAGCGCGCTCATGACAAGGGTGGCCGTAACTTCAAACGGCAGCTCGAAGATTCGTATGTTCCGAACGCTGAGTGCTGCATGGTCGACAGTCACGACACCCACGTTTCCGTCCGAGTGGTGGAAACTACACTCCTGGAAATTGAAATAAGAACACCGTGAATTCATTTCCCAGGAAGGAGAAACTTTATTGACACATTCCTGGGGTCAGATACATCACATGATCACTCTGACAGAACCACAGGCACATAGACACAGGCAACAGAGCATGCACAATGTCAGCACTAGTAGAGTGTATATCCACCTTTCGCAGCAATGCAGGCTGCTTTTCTCCCGTGGAGACGATCGTAGAGATGCTGGATGTAGTCCTGTGGAACGGCTTGCCATGCCATTTCCACCTGGCGCTTCAGTTGGACCAGCGTTCGTGCTGGACGTGCAGACCGCGTGAGACGACGCTTCATCCAGTCCCAAATATGCTCAATGGGGGACAGATCCGGAGATCTTGCTGGCCAGGGTAGTTGACTTACACCTTCTAGAGCACGTTGGGTGGCACGGGATACATGCGGACGTGCATTGTCCTGTTGGAACAGCAAGTTCCCTTGCCGGTCTAGGAATGGTAGAACGATGGGTTCGATGACGGTTTGGATGTACCGTGCACTATTCAGTGTCCCCTCGACGATCACCAGAGGTGTACGGCCAGTGTAGGAGATCGCTCCCCACACCATGATGCCGGGTGTTGGCCCTGTGTGCCTCGGTCGTATGCAGTCCTGATTGTGGCGCTCACCTGCACGGCGACAAACACGCATACGACCATCATTGGCACCAAGGCAGAAGCGACTCTCATCGCTGAAGACGACACGTCTCCATTCGTCCCTCCATTCACGCCTGTCGCGACACCACTGGAGGCGGGCTACACGACGTTGGGGCATGAGCGGAAGACGGCCTAACGGTGTGCGGGACCGTAGCCCAGCTTCATGGAGACGGTTGCGAATGGTCCTCGCCGATACCCCAGGAGCAACAGTGTCCCTAATTTGCTGGGAAGTGGCGGTGCGGCCCCCTGCGGCACTGCGTAGGATCCTACGGTCTTGGCGTGCATCCGTGCGTCGCTGCGGTCCGGTCCCAGGTCGACGGGCACGTGCACCTTCCGCCGACCACTGGCGACAACATCAATGTACTGTGGAGACCTCACGCCCCACGTGTTGAGCAATTCGGCGGTACGTCCACCCGGCCTCCCGCATGCCCACTATACGCCCTCGCTCAAAGTCCGTCAACTGCACATACGGTTCACGTCCACGCTGTCGCGGCATGCTACCAGTGTTAAAGACTGCGATGGAGCTCCGTATTCCACGGCAAACTGGCTGACACTGACGGCGGCGGTGCACAAATGCTACGCAGCTAGCGCCATTCGACGGCCAACACCGCGGTTCCTGGTGTGTCCGCTGTGCCGTGCGTGTGATCATTGCTTGTACAGCCCTCTTGCAGTGTCCGGAGCAAGTATGGTGGGTCTGACACACCGGTGTCAATGTGTTCTTTTTTCCATTTCCAGGAGTGTATATCAATCGGCAGAATGGCGAATAAGCCGTTCGAACGCTGCTTCATCGCCAAATTTCAGGTAAATTGTGCCGGAGACGGTCGAAATACTTATGCCGAGAATTTCCTGTGGATTGACATGCATTGTAGTGCATGTAGTGTATTAAACCGGGGACCTAGAAACGACGGAGAGGCTTCTTGCTGGCCGGTGTCGCCGTGCAGTTCTAGGCGCTACAGTCTGGAACCGAACGACCGCTACGGTCGCAAGTTCGAATCCTGCCTCGGGACTGGATGTGTGTGATGTCCTTAGGTTAGTTAGGTTTAATTAGTTGTAAGTTCTAGGCGACTGATGACCTCAGAAGTTAAGTCGCATTGTGCTCTGAGCTATTTGAATGATTTGAGAGGCTTCTTCCCGCCGTAGCCCTCAGTGGTTCACAACCCCACAACAGGCCATTGCAGTCCACCCACCCCACCACCGCCCCACACCAAACCCTGGGTTACTGTGCAGTTCTGCCCCCAGTAGACACCTCCCCCGACACACACACACCCGCCTCAGCCCCCGCACCCCGCCCCATCTCACCACCCCCCGCCCAGCCCTGGGAACGTCTCATACCAAACGAGTATTGCCCCAAATGTTGGCGTGGTAGAGTAATTATGGAGTACGCGTACTTGTTTGCACAGCAATTGCCGACATAGTGTAACTGGGGCGGAATAAGAGAACCAGCCCGCATTTGCCGAGGCAGATGGAAAACCGCCTTACAAACCATCCACAGGCTGACCAGCACACCGGACCTTGACACTAATCCGCCAGGCGGATTCGTGCCGGGGACCGGCACGCTTTCGCGCTTGGGAAGCAGCGCGCTAGACCGCACAGCTATCAGGGCAGGCTATCGACGTGCATTACTTCACGCAGGAAACGCTCTACTTCGCATGCCTTAGGTCTTGCGTACTGGGCTTGGAACTTTAATTTAAATGTGGCCTTTCTATAAGAAAGCATAATCGTCGTTCGAGGGGATCTGTTTTCACTGCAGTACCACTAACTGCGCGAGTAAACAACGGCCCGCTTGTGGAGCGCCGCACAGGGCCTCGCGCACGCCCGTTTCGCAACACGGCTGAGGACCGACTAATACTGTGCTGTTCAGTGTTTGTAAGCTGCGCTATTATAAACAGCTTATGCGCCACCCAAGACCAGCCAAAAACGCTATTTTCTTTTAAACGCCTGGCCACCTGAAACTCCCACTTCCGTCACATTCATTTCTGACCAAGCCCTGCATATACCACGAAAATATGGACGAAATCGATGATTGTGAATAGGCGCAGTGACCTTATGAACTGCAGAACACTTTCGCGTGGCACGTTCAGGCAGCGTACCCAAATAAAATACTTTAATTTCTATGTCCTCTATACTGTAGTGAGATGTGGCTTTCCTTTTAACTTTAAAAACAATTACTGTATGTTAGCTACAATTAGTATACAGAAACGTATCACCTAAAATGGACGAAACGTAAAGTAAGCAGCGAACATATTTTTCACCACAAACTCTTCAAAATTTATGCGACAGAGTACTTGGAAATTAAGCATCACAGCAACTATGACCCATAACGAAAAAATTTAAGGTGTGAAATGAAACTATGAGACACGAAAGAAATCAATTTTATACGCCAGTTATTTTCCTCAGGATCAAAGGATGTATATTATATAGAATAGTGAAGGCGCACTAACGCGAAAAAATCGTTTTTCATGTTTTAAAGGAAAAGGAGAATCGCTACTGAAAAACTAACTGCAGTTTCTGACGTAGCTCTGCCTCATTCAAAACAGTATTTTTTACAGTTTAATGAGCTTTTATTGTTAACAATAAGAGAATTGAATAATTTATTTATCTTAGGTACTGCTATCAGCCGCTTCGTGGGAATTGACCCGTACTTTCCTGTATGGTCTTTTCTCTTACTGCTGCTCATTGTATGTTTCTAGCTTTTACAGTACAGCAAGTAACAGTTTTCTTGTAGGTAATCCAGCAGATAAAATGCACAATCAGTGAAAGAAACATAACGTATCCGTTCGGTTTTCGCTTCAAACACAGCTGTTTAGTCGGTTGCTATATGACAGATTTCGCACATTCGCATACGACAGGAATTAGAGTTTTACAAATGTTGACCCAAATATTAATCTTTTCCGCAGATTCGGGTAAGTTTGGGCAGGGGCACTATGAATATAGTGCGGGACAATGAGTTGCGAATGTGGGTCTCACTGGAGGCGTGCCAGAGATAAGTCAATGTTAAATGAGAATATCTATTTAGAACGCCGCCACGGTAACTCAGCGTGTTTGGCCAGAGGGTTAGCTTCCTTCTGTAATAGAAAAACTGAAAAAATCGAATGTGTGTGAAATCTTATGGGACTTAACTGCTAAGGTCATCAGTCCCTAAGCTTACACACTACTTAACCTAAATTATCCAAAGGACAAACACATACACGCATGCCAGAGGGAGGGCTCGAACCTCCGCCGGGACCACCCGCACAGTCTAAGACTGCAGCGCCTATGACCGCTCGGCTAATCCCAAGCGGCAGAAAAATTGAGTTAATGGATCAACGACGAACTGAAACGGGTGTCTTGCGACGTCCGCCCCGAGCAGTTACAACGAACAAAAACGAACAAAATGAGATTTTAAAAAAGGATGGATAGAGAGTCTGCCATGTAAGCAGGAGATCCCGGGTTCGAGTTCCCGAAGTAGGGGCAGATTGGCCCACTTGACATATATCCAGTAATAGGTTTTGGTATTAATTTTTTAACTCATATTTTCGAGTTTCATAACTGCCATCCGTATTCAGTGAGACTGCTCTAAAATTTAACAATAATTTCATATATTCTCCTCTAATATAGATTTTCTGTTATTTCTACGTTCAATGAACGTTAAACATTAATTTTATACCATTGTAACACTATTTTTGATAATTTGCGATTCTTCGAGCCCCTGCAAAGCGAAAACTTTTAATTCTACAGAAAAAATAATAAAACCTATCTGCAAGAATTTCAATCTAGTTTGATTTTGTACTGCGAAACATTTTCGACAAAAGCAGTGGTTTTGGAGTTATTCACGAAAAACTTAAAAAATTGATCTTTAAACGCCATCATACCCCACGCCAACGCTCCACACCACACAAGCTGGGATTTTTTATATGTTGTTCATGACATTTTCAACTACCACTGCACGAAAGGTTTCGACGACACAATATTTACCCTTGATTTTCCTTTGTTGATTGGACTGCATTGCTTGTTTGTCGTTGCGTTACGCAGCGCACCGTCTGCAGGCGACAGCGTCGCGGTCTGTCTTCTGTAGTTGTGGTCGGTGGTTGTTGGGTGAACGGAATCGCACCTTTATTGTGCTCAGCTATGCTGCTGTAAGGCCGCTGTTGAATATTCCTCGATCCACCGGCGATACCTGACGGCTTCCAAAAGCCGCGTGTTGGGCGGCGTTGAACTAAAAATGTGTTAGTTACGTCCGACGCACAGCGAATCTGTAATTTCCTCGATGTCAAATTCAGATGAAGCTGAGACAATTCAATTAAAACGCATAGTGAATTTCAATTTCTGAATGTGGAACTTCCGTGAGAAGATTTTTGTTCTTTTACTTAACTCTCTACGATTTAATATTTCTGCTACTCACCTTTGGTGTAATTACCATTATCATATGTACTATTTCTCAACGATGTTTTCTGACGGTGCGCCATACCTCCCACATTATTTAATCAAAACTGTTACTGAGACACTATTTTCAATATTTAGTTCACCACCAATGACGAAAATTACAGATATAGTTTAAAGTTATTGTTTTAGTTAAATATCTTTACTTTATAGAAACAGTGTAGTCGGTGCCATCTAGTAACAATCTATTTATTTAACATGCATGACAGATGTTTAAATTCTTGATGCAAGCTTTGTCACATAATTTCCAGCATATTCCTCGATGTGAAGAATTTAGAAGGCGCCATCCATTGGTAACCTAATTTTACTGTAATGCCTAACAGCGGTTGGAGTTGTTTACTTTGAAGGAGGCACTAAGCATGGTCGATCGACTTTTAAGGGATTTCATGAGTAATAATCTCCCTCACTAAGGCAGAATAATTCTGTTTGTTGCAAATTTCCGACAAGTATTACCCGTCGTTAGGCATGCCAAAAGAGGAGCCATTGTAGAAACTATAGTTAAACGATCAGACTTATGGTCTGATGTTAATATTCATACATTCATTTAAAATATAAGAACAAATGGTGATCCAGTTTTCACTGGATGGTTTTTCAATTGGGTGATTTATAATATCCAGCAGATTATTAGAATGTAGCGATCAAAGCCGCTAAACATTGTCGTTATATTTACGATAGTTTTATTAGCACCATATTCAATGTCAGAAAAATCAATGAACAAAATATTTCGGGATTATATTCAACGGTGATTCTATGTCCAAAAATTGATGATAGTAAATATTAATTAATATGTCAATTGTTACCTGAAGAGACAAACGCCTACTTTTGTTCTGATCTATCCGTCTTGAAGAAATAAGCAACGTTCAGTTTTACCCTGCAGAATTTCTTAGCTCCTGAAATCCGTCTGATTTACCACCTCAGTAATTGGTTTTAAAATAAAATGTTATTGTTATATAATTAGAAATACTAACGCTAATCAGTGGTTAATTAATGGAGCAAGGGTAGCAGTAATTCCCTCAGGCGATCACGTCATTACTGCCAAATCCACCGACTCTGTTGATGGTGTGCTCATACCCCACATTAACCTTATACCTTCTGATCCCACTACGACTTTCCAGATGATACGAAAGCAATTCCCAATAAAAGCAACCTTCGCTATGACCATTAATAATACGTAAGGTCATACGCTTCAAAGGGCAGCATTGTATTTACTAGAACCTGTTTTTCCTCGTGGATGGTTATAAGTTGGTTTTTCACGAGGTCGCGCATTCAGTGACATGCTAACCCACACACACAGCCAAAACATAAACGATAATCTCATTGTGACTGCCTATTTTGCTTTCAAAAACTTTTTCTAAAATAAAGAGGTTTTCAAAAATAAAATTAATCTAAAAAAACAAGACTGCATTTTTTTGTTTTACAGTTAAGCGTATTGTGTACAATGATATAAATTTTTAATAATGATGCTAATATTTGTTACTTCCATTCAAAGTAGTATACCTTTTATAAATTAATACTTGCATTGAATTATTTCTCCATTACTACATTAGTTATCGATGATTGATCAAAATAGACAGAGAATTATTGACACAGGTCATCAAGAAATATAAACGGCTACAAATAAATCAAAGACGTCACTTAGAAGATACTTTACTGTAAGCTAATTGCTTAGAATTTATAAACGAAATGACACTGTACATCCAACTGTATCTGGTTTCCATTTATTTCGAGTTTTCCACTGATTTATCCAGCGACAAGAATCTGAAATTGGTGTTAAATCCAGAGAACTCATCTCACGTGGATACATATTCGTTTCAATAGATATTTTGTGTAAAGAGGCACTTATAAATACAATTTTGAAAATAATTCCAAATGGACGAAATATGAGAAAACTGTAATCAATGCTCTCTTGAAGATAAATGCAGATGCCAGCCGCGCCTGCTGGTTGCTGTTCTTTTATATTTGACGCCGAACGGCACCTGAGCATTGTTCTCAGAACATTGCAAGTGTCAGTCGTGGTCAGAACAGTGTTATGTGTAGTTGATAGTATACTTTTTCGCAGCAAAGTGAATTCGAACGTGGACACATTGTTGATGCTCATATGGTATGTGCTACCGTAACCTAAGTGTTTCAAGAGGCACAATATCCAAGATTTGCCGTGAGGTGACAAAAGTCTGGGGATATGCAGATTGCGGTAGTATCGCGTCACAAAGTATAAATGGGCAGTGCATTGGAGGAGCTGTCACTTGCACTCAGGTGATTCATGTGAAACTGTTTTCCACGTGATTATTGCCGCACAACAAGAAATGGCCGACTTTGAACGCGAGGTGGTAGTTGAAGCTAGACGTATGAGACCTTCCATTTCGGAAATCGTTAGAGAATTCAACATTCCGAGTTGCACAGCGTCAAGAGTGTGCCGAGAATAGCACATTTCAGGCATTACCACTCACCATGAACAACGAGGTGGTCGACGGCCTTAACTTAACGACAAAGAGCAGGGGCATTTGCGTAGAGTTGTCAGTGCTAACAGACAAGCAACGCTGCATGAACAGCGTATCCGTTAGGACAGTGGGACGAAACCTGGCGTCAATGGGCTATGGCTGCAGACATCTGATGCGAATGCCTTTACTAACAGCATGACGTTGAGCACAACGCCTCTCCTGGGCTCCAGACCATATTGTTTACACCCTACACGACTGGAAAACGGTGACCTGGTCAGGTGAGTCCCGATTCCAGTTGGTAAGAGCAGGGCTCAAGTGTGGCGCAGTCCCCAGGAAGTCATGGACCCAAGTTATCTACAAGGCACTGTGCAAGCTTGTGGTGGCTCTCAACTCAGTCAGAGGCTCAGAGGGTTCTACGACCGTGTAAGCTGTAGATTCCTCGACTTGCGCCATAGGGTGGTTGAGTTTCGGGTTCTGCCGAATAGGTCAGGAGTCTACTACACGCAGGAGGCGGCTACACGGGTAGTAGGGACTGTGTGGCAACGGAAAGGCGTTTTTTCTTGTTGGTTAGAGGGTCTCGAGAAAACACTAAAGGGGCTTCAGTCACAAAGGGTGCAGTCCGAACACAGGAAGAACACAGACACAGGAACCATTAGTATAACAGTTGTAAATTGTCGTAGTTTTGTTGGGAAGGTAACAGAGCTCCAAGCGCTAATAGAAAGCACTGATGCTCAAATCGTTATAGGCACTGTAAGCTGGATAAAATAAGTTCAGCAGAAATTTTTGCGAAGAACATAACGGTGTTCCGAAAGGATAGACTAAACTCAGTTGGCGTTGGCGTATTTGTTGCTGTTATAAATAGTTTATTTTGTCGTGAAATTGAAGTAGATGGTTCCTGTGAGTTAGTATGGGTAGAGGTCATTGTTGGCAACAGGAATAAAATAATAACTGGATCCTTTTACCGACATCCCAATTTACATGATACAATTGTCGAAATGTTCAAAGAAAACACTTCATTTCAAATTCTTATCCGTCTCATGCAATTATAGTTGGAGGTGACTTTAATTAACCCTCGATTGGTTGGCGAAAATACATGTTTAAGTCTGGAGGTATTTATAAAACATCATCCGAAATTCTGCTAAACGCATTCTTTGAAAATTATTTTGAGCAGTTAGTTCATGAGCCCATGCCAATAGTAAAGGTTGTGAAATCACACTTGTCCCCTCAGCAACAAATAATCCTGAGTTAATGACGACTATCGAAATGGATACTGGGATGAGTGAATACAGGATGTCGTAGCGAGATTGAATATTGTAACCCAGAAATATTTAAGTATTGTTCTATGTATGTTAGTAGCCTAGTACTTAGCCGTATCTGTAATTTTCCTTTAGGGGTGATCGGTTTCATGACTTATTAAAGTACTCGGTAGTGAAACCACTTTATAAAAAGGGAGACAGGGATAATATTGACAATTTTAGACCTATTCCTATGCCATCGGTGTTTGCTAAAGTTATCGAGAAGGTTGTATATGCAAGTTTACTGGAGCGTTTAAATTCACATAATTTGCTGTCAAATGTACAGTTTGGTTTTAGAAATGGTTTAACAACTGAAAATGCTATATTCTCTTTTCTCTTTGAGGTTTTGTACGGATTAAATAAAAGGTTGCGAACGCTAGGTGTTTTCTTTAATTTAATGAAGGCTTTTGACTGTGTTGACCACAAAATATCACTGCAGAAGTTGGACCATTATGGAGTACGGGGAGTAGCTTACAATTGGTTTGCATCTTACTTTAAGAACAGAAAGCAGAAGGTAATTCTTCGCAATACTTAGAGTTGTAGTGATGTTTAGTCCCAATGGGGCAATGTTAAGTGGGGTGCTCCCAAGGGTCGGTGCTGGGGCCACTGCTGTTTCTTATTTATATAAATGATATGCCTTCTAGTATTACAGGTGATTTAAAAATATTTCTGTTTGCTGATGACACCAGCTTGGTAGTGAAGGATCTTGTGTGTAATATTGAAACAATATCAAATAATGTAGTTCATGAAATAAGTTCATGGCCTGTGGAAAATAATTTTATGCTAAATCACAGTAAGACTCAGTTTTTACAGTTTCTTACTCACAATTCAACAAGAACCGATATTTTGATCAGACAGAATGGGCATATTATAAGCGAGACAGAACAGTTCAAGTTCCTAGGCGTTCGGATAAGTAGTAAGCTGTTGTAGAAAGCCCATATTCAGGATCTTGTTCAGAAACTAAATGCTGCTTTATTTACCATTAGAACAGTATCTGAAATAAGTGACAGTTCAACACGAAAAGTAGTCCACTTGGCATATTTTCATACGTTTATGTCGTATGGTATTATTTTTTGGGTAAATCTCCTGATTCAAAAAGGGTATTTTTGGCCCAAAAACGGGCTATTCGAGCTATACGTGGTGTAAGTTCGAGAACCCCTTGTCGACCCCTATTCAATAGTCTGGGAATTCTGACACTGCCCTCACAGTACATATTTTCTTTAATGTCGTTTGTTGTTAGCAATATTAGCTTATTCCCAAGAATTAGCAGCTTTCACACAGTTAATACCAGTCAGAAATAAAATCTGCATGTGGAATGCACTTCCTTGATCCTTGTGCAGAAAGGAGCGCAGTATTCTGCTGCATCCATTTTCAATAAGCTACCACAAGAACTCAAAAATCTTAGCAGTAGCCCAAACACTATTAAGTCTAACCTGAAGAGTTTCTTCATGGCTCACTCATTCTATTCTGTCGAGGAGCTCCTGGAAGAGCTGAAAAATTAAGCAAAATCCAATGTTACATTGTTGATTTTCTTTATTTAAACTTACGACTTGTCGCCTGAATATGTTTCTTATATTTCATTTTATCTGTTTCTACTATCTTGTTATAATTTCATGTATTGACTCGTCCCTGACAATGGAGACTTCTGTCGAACAATAAATAAATAAAATAAATAAAAATCCTCCAGAAACAAACGAAAAATATACCTATTCAAAAAAGCAGATAAAAATTTGTAAGGTGGCAGATTGAATGAATGTCGATTTCGCAACTTACATGAGAGATTTTATACATTGTAACAAGAATGTGAATATGTCACCTGACATACTTCAGCGACGACGAGCAGATTTGCCTATTAAAATGCACAGTAAGCAAAGCAAAGGGATGACACTCAGTTCAATGGTATTAACACACCGAACCCAAATCCTGCATGTCAGTGAACAAAAGGTGAAAAATGTTGCTGGAGGAAACATTTTAGTTTGGGGCAAACGCAAACCGTGCCAACAAAGCCCGAGTACAACGGAACACTTTTAAAAAAAGGAGTTGTGCACCAGTGGGGACAGGAACAACGAACGCGACAGGCGACACATCGAGGAGAGCACGCAGTAGGCCAGCACTGCGTGCTGCGGAGAAACCCTTTAGAACACTGCGTTGGGGAATTTCTAGATGGATAAAAACAGACCAGCGACGTAGTTGATAACATGAATTGCTCATGGTATGCACGTGATGTACGTGTGTAGCTTTTAGGCATTTGGAGCGGGCACAAAATGTCAGATTGGCTGATCTGAACTAGGAAGGAGTAAAGTGCCGAAATTTTGACGCAGTTTGAAGGTAGACCCTTTGCGATTGGCAGAGGTGGTTTGCGCGAGATGAAAGGAATGCTCCTATCGGTTGGAAAAAGCCACGAAATGAAGCATGAAAGGACCTAGGTGGGGGACAGTTTGATACGACAGGCACAAGACCGAAAACTTCCAGCACTCTCCTCTGAACCAGCGTCAAGTGCAGAACAGGGCGCATCACTCTCTGTACCACGCCAAAGGAGGAATTTTGTGTGAACACTGTGGTCACCTCGGCTGACATTCAGCTAGATATTAGCTTAAGAGTCGTTGAGCTCCAACAATGGAGAAGCGAAACAGCCACACAGTTAACTGTTCTTGCGAGAACTGAGAGGGCACTGTAAAATGCACGCTGTTCCATTTAGGCACGTGTATATCGCCATATTTTTAGACTTGGGTTGAGTGCATGTTTTCTCGCCTAACGAGAAACATAGGACAGTTTCTGCTGATAAAATCAGCAAAGATTTTGATTAGCTTTGATAGGATTTTCAGAGGGCGACAGCAGCCATAGAGCTGACTGCTGATTGCAGCTAAGGTAAATACCGCTAGCAGAGGTGTAAACTTGTTGGTTCACCAGCTTGCGTCCACTGTGAACTCGAGCAACTTTGAGCAATCTTTTACTCAGCTTGTCACAAATACTAACCACCCTCCATAGACTTGAATGTCATCCTAAGTAGTACCGACCTTAGAACCGGAATCGGATGATTTGTCGTATTGGCCAACTTCACGGTGTAGTAGTAAGAAGAGAACATTCGGGTTAGAATTTGACACTGTTGTATTCAGTGTTGTTTCGATTGAGCAGGACGCAATGCCTTATATTGACAACTGTCCTAACATTTTCATGTTACTGCCTACGTAAGTTCGTGTAATTCTTTGACAATAATCCTGAATTAAAAACAATTGGGTGCACCTAAAAAATGATGTGCTCTATCATTTATTCTATAGACGCTAACGCACTCACAGGGTGTTTTTGCTTATGTCTAAAGTGAAAAGGAGAGGAATATCAGAAAACAGTGACTGTGGCAGGATTGCAATTGATCTGCCGGGATGGCAATTAGTCTAATGAGAAAGAGTCATTAAAATTTGGTAATAAAATATATTTGAAAAACAAAAAGTGACCACATTACTCAATGTATGTGTCTGCATAGTGGTCATACTACTATGAATATGTGATCCACAGAGTAGACAAAAGTGTATCGACGAGTAAAGAAAAAGTTTTGTGCATGTGTAGAAATAGCTTGTGCATGACCTTGCTGGAGCGCGGGAAGTTATTCACGGCACTGTTGAGGTGGTTTGAATATCCACAAACAGTGTACGGCGTTCCTAATGATGTTCTAACGGCATATAAGACTTTCTATGATATTTTGGAGACGTGTTACGCCACTTAACTTCATGTTGACTAGAGCTCAGGCTCGTACAAACTGAGATAGACATAGGTTAGTTAAACGGTCTTAGACGGCGAACGAATGTAAATAATCGCATATAGGGCAAACTGAAGATGTTGATAGGACAGAAATTGACGCACAACAACATGTATCGAGTGCAACTCACAAAACCGAACGAAGTGACAATGCACCGGAAATGGTGGCAGTTTCACGATTAGTATAGCAGTCTGAGACTCCGCAATACCGAACAGATGACGGATCTGTTGGGTCAGAAGCAGAATCAGACGACGTGGAATGTCGGTACGTTGAACCAAATGCTGTAATTCTGAATCAAACTGGACAGTTCTCTACGGAAAGAATGGGCGTAAGTGCATAAGCACTATGCACAGAAGTCGGTCAGATGTCACGTGAAAGACGCGAACGGCAAAATGCACACCAAATTGTGACAGGTGACTATGGTGAAGAGTCTGATAGCGTGTTCACAATGTTGAAGCAACTCACTATTGTTGTCAAGCAAACACGTGAAACGATGAGAGCAGGATTAACAGATTTAAAAACAGAAACAAATTCACGGTTAGCAGACTTAAAACTGGAACGGCAAGTTTAAAAACCGAAACGGCGAATTTAAAAACCGATACAAATACTGCTTTAAATGGTCTCAAATTTGAAACCAAAGCTGGATTCGTAAAATCCCGCAAAGATCAGCAAAAGTTGTGAATGGAAGTTAATGAACAGTTTATTGAAATCCGGAGGCAAGAGACTCGCGTGAACTAATTCAATCGCTGACGGGCGTCCAGAAAAAGATGTGTACTGACATTGACCAGGTGCAGGATGCAGTGGCTTATATCAACTAACGAGTTCGTAATTTGGCACGTAAGGGCGTCTGATAAGGCGCAACAAATCATGGGAGAACTCAACGTCAGAAAACGTGTCACGCGAGCCGCCTTAAAAAGATTGCAAACATCGTCTCGAAAAATCAGCAGCAGTATGAACAGCTTCGAAAAGAACTGATACAGTGGATTGAGAACCGTACTGAAAGCAGTAGTGAGACAACAGAATCGGTGGTATCATATGATGCAGTGATGAAAAAAAAAAATCCAGAGGTAACCAAGTCAATTGTGCAATCTTCAGTGGCCGTTGCGGAACCACAAAAAAGTAATGAGATTCCACTTGAAGGTCCACAAGATGATGTGTCAATATTTTCTGAACCGAAACAGGAGCAAATGGAAGCAGTTCAAGACAAGTGACCGAAGCAGGTAATGTGCGTTCACCGCAAACAAAGGTGCGAGAAGCGGTAACTGCGCACATGCCAAGAGAGCGGCAGCCGACCCTCCGAACGTACGCGAATGACGCGAAAACAGAACCGTTTACTGCGACACATGTACCAAATTCTCAATTACGAATTACAGTACAACAGGCAATACACCGCAGGTCAATATGAAGCAAATACAAAGATAAAACACTGATCCAGTAACGGGAAGTTTAAACGTATCTTTCAGTCCGATACACGAGGAACGGTACGGTTTAGATAATTTCACACCACTGCGTAGATGCGATGCTAGATGGGACTCAAATATGTCATCTGAGGCTCCACATGTGGCAGGACGAATATAGAAAAACATGACGCACTTGCAGGGAACGGGAAAGATCGCGAAAACGCAAATGCCATATGGTGGAATAGAAAAATTTGACAATGATCATTTTTTGACAGTCAGAAAATATCAACATTACAAATAAAGTGGGAACGGCTTACACACCCTGCATGTTTATACATCAAATCCATATCGGTTTAGCAGAGCATTGGCCACTAAGACATAAACTTCATATGTGGTCAAATGGAAGGCGCAATCGTGGAAGATGGTTCAAATGGCCCTCAGCACTTTGGGACTCAACTGCTGTGGTCATTAGTCCCCTAGAACTTAGAACTACTTAAACCTAAGTAACCTAAGGTCATCACACACATCCATGCCCGAGGCAGGATTCGAACCCGCGACCGTAGCAGTCGCACGGTTCCGGACTGCGCGCCTAGAACCGCGAGACCACCGCGGCCGGCAATCGTGGAAGCGATGCAAAGAGTCACTGAAAACTGTCAGTCGTATGAACAATTTAAGTCTGCATTCTTGGAGCGATACTGGTTCCCAGAAACCTAAAATAGGATAAAATATGAATTGTTAGAGAAGGAATCATTTGAAAATTCGGGAGAAAGGAAGACAGTTAGATATTTTGAAGAAATGACGAAAAAGAATCAGTGTTTAGGCAGTCCATACTGATACGTATATTCACAATCAACTTACACTTGTATTATCAGCAATTGTTGGTACACAGTGCTGGAGATAATATACAGGCCTTTAAAGGGATGGTAAGGGAACCTGAATTTCATTTTCAGTGAAGATTACACGGAGAAACAACGTGCAGTTAGAGAAACCAATGATAGGGGGAATAATAGCAACCGACTGGCCTTTAATAATGCTTACAATGGCAATAATAATGTTGGGAAAAGTAATCGTTTTGGGAAGATTAGTAATCGCCCATGAGATAATAATAGCTATTGTTCTGGCAACTCACAGAGGTCAACAATAAGTATGGTTTTCGTGAGCCGCGGAAATACAATAATGGCTTTGATCCCAGAATCTATGGTGGTAACTATAATTCGCAATACGATGACCGAGCAAACGAAGCAAGAAGATTTAGAGATTTTCCACCAAAAAACCGAACTTATTCGGGTGGAACCGGAACGCCTAGAACGCAGAAAGGTTGGGACAATCAGACTTCAGCGAACAACACACGGGAATTGAACCAGTACACGATGTCGAGTTGAGGCCACAAACCAATGGTGAAAGACAGAATTGACGAGATCAACGGTACGAAAAACAGACAAAAGTGGTTCAATCGCCAATTGAAGTTGATTTTATAATTAAATATGTAAATAGACTTAGCTTTGAGCAGCAAGATTCTGAATTAGGTTTCAGGGGTGATCAGATAGAAACAACAGGATGCAGGAAGACAATTGACTGGGAAACGACCGATGATGAGGAACAAGAGTTGTTAACAGTTAAAATAGACAGCTGTCCAAAAACTGATGATGACCAGACTGTGAAGGATGTAGTTCATTTATATGAAACCGAGAGAGAAATTGTATGCCAAGAGAATAATGCACCATTGGCAACACCAGTATTCATACCCAAGTCAAAATACATATACAGGACAGGAACGTATGAAGAAGTAATAGAGGCATATGGGCAAATAACTTCGTCCCAGAATATTGAGATGACAGGTGTTAAAAGTGATGAGAAGAATATAGTGACGGTAGCAAACCAATGGGAAAAGCAAGCCAAACACATTGACAGGTTATCATATGGCTCGACAGAGAAGGCATTAACGCATGAAAATGAAACTAAAGCTCGTCATGAGGTGCAACCGATCATTTGGGTTGAAGTGGGTGGCACGCTTGTAGATGGCATCCTTGATACGGGAAGCGAAATGACAGCGATTTCGGAAGAACATTTTGAGAAATGTAAAGCTGAACAGGCTCTACCAGTGTTACGGGCGAAACGTGTTAAAGTCAATGGACCGATTATGGGTGGGTCCGCGATGATTACTAGGTAAACGCGTGTAACTTTTTCATGTCAGGGGCATAAAATAGAAGCGAACATGGTAATTGTGCCGAAACTGTCTGTGCCCATAGTCATTGGAACTGATTTCATGTGTCAAAATCGTGTTACACTAAATATGGACGAACGGTATATGATGCTCAGGAGGGTACGTCTTACTTTTGAAGAAAGCCTTAGACATGAAGAGATACCAGGTGCTTACAAACAATTAACGATACAACTGGATCTGTACTAATCGGAGGAGGACATCCACGGTATAGGTGTGCGAAAGAAAGAAAACCTGCAGATGACGAATTAATGGTGGAAATTTATGAAGAAATAGTTAATATGTTGAGACAAGTAAGGGATATTTCAGATACAGACAATGCCGAACTAGAAGGAGTATGACGGCAAAACGCCGAGGTGCCTCTTCTAAAACCTGGTGCCATTAAAAATTTTCAATACAAATTCAAGGTTAGAGATCACAAGGCATTTAGATTACCGCCTTACACTATTCAACTGTGTTACCGAAGATCAGTATTTTTAGAATTACACAAGATGTTAGATGATGACATTATTGAAACTTCAACCTCAACATACAGCAGTCCCTTGCAGATTGTAGATAATGAAAATGGAAGTATTAGGTTAATCATTGACGCAAGACAGATAAATTATCATTCCTGAGACCGATCGCTCAGAAAAATTGGAAGAGCTTTTACAAAAACTCTTTGGGGTTAAGGTTTTCTCTTGCCCTGATTTGAGGAATAGTTTTTGGGAAATAGAACTAATACCTGAATGTAGAAAGTATACGGCTTTTATTGCATTTGGACGAAGTTATCAGTTCAAAAAGCTCCCTTTCGGACTCCACGTATCCTCTGCTGCCTTATTAGGAACTGTATTGGATAAAGAGCTCCAACAATGTCTCACCTGTTACGTCGATGACAAATTAGTAGCTGAACCATCACGGAAACTTCGTACTGAGGTACTCAATAAATCACAAAGGACATTGAAAGAATATGGAATAACCGTAGACATAATGAAGTCCAGTTTTGGGAATAAAAAAGTTGAGTTTCTAGGCCACATTTTCACTGAATAGGGAATTGAACCTAGCCCAAGCAAACTGCAAGCATTTCAATAGAAAAACGTTGCGTGGGTTCTTGGGACTCATTAACTTCTACAAAAGGTTCATTTGGATACAACCCCTTGCTACCCCACGTTTATGTGCGTTAACTAGTAAAAAGATGCCCTGGGTGTGCGATGCCCAAGCAGAACAGAAGTTCCAACAATTAAAATAGTCACTGGTAATGACACCAATTTTATCGCACGCCGACTTGACGAAGGAATTCTGTACGGCAACAGACAGGGCTAAAACAGGCTTGGATGTGGTACTCTTTCAACGGTATGAAGAAGACGGACAGGGGATAAGAAAGACGATAGCTTTTGCCAGTCGAGTACTTACTAAATGTGAAAAGAATTTCTCGATCACAGAGTCAGAAACCTTGTCAGTAGTATGGGGGTTTCGTAGATTCAGATACTTCTTGTTTGGTCGAAAAACCAATGTGTTTACTTGAAAGTCTCTTCGGGTTTGTTGCCGGATCCTAAAATCAACTTGACTCCCGCTGAGACTCATCAGCAGAAGCAGCATTCTCCATGAAGATGGCAACCAGTTGGATCGCCGAAATAACTAGTCAAGTTGAGTTTAGGACCCGGCAGCAAACCCGAAGAGACTTTCAAGGCTTATTACGCCGGGAAAACCTACGAAGTCACAATGTGTTTACTGACCATAAGACACTAGAATTTATGTTAAGTGCAAAACTATTGCCAGGAAGATTAGGTCGGTGGATGTTAACCTTGCAGGAATATGATATTCGAATTACAAATATCATAGCTGATATGCTCTTCCGATTACCGGAAGGAGTTAACGAAAGCAGAGTGAGTAATACAGAAGAAGAGCAAGGAGCTATGCATTATTTGAAAAATGTGCCGTTTGAAAAATACGTCACCAGTACCTTAAAGCCGTTAGGCAAGGAACAATATAAAGACCCAGATCTCGCATGGCTTCATGCTAAGTGGAAAAAACGTGAATCGAGGGACTTTAGACAGTTATATCTTATAAAGTCTCTTAGACTTAGAACTACTTAAACCTAACCAGGACAGCACACACATCCATGCCCGAGGCAGGATTCGAACCTGCGACCGTAGCAGGAGCGCGGTTCCGGACTGAAGCTCCTAGAACCACTCTGTCACAGCGGCTGGCTAATAATACTGTTAAGAATACTAATTTGATAAGGGCATTTTGGAGCAGACAGTTTCTGTTTTGCACTTCTGAAGCGGAGTAAATAGGTCTTAATCTCAAATACTTAAGTTTGGCAGATTTCTGCTGCTAACCTGGTCCGTGTTTTTATCAATGCTTGAATAACATGCAAGCTCCCCTTTTCGGCTGTTGATTCACAGAATTCTTCGTCTACTTTTGGCGCAGGTGATACATTCTATTTTATGATAACAATGAAATCAAACTTTATAATCGAAATGAGCATCAACTGTCCACAAGAATCCTAACCCATTTCCTTCCTCATCCATCGTTGCAGAAATGCCAACTTGTCTATTCTTCCAAAATCAGATATACACATTTGCCAAAGATAAGCTTCCACGAAGTTACGTTGGAGGAAAATATAAACTGTGACACAAATGTTATACCTAAAAACATAGATATTTATGTGTTGCTTCAAAATATGATATGTGTTAATATATTCCGTTAATGGTTCCATTCACTTACGTTGTAAATCAAATTTAAAACACCTGTATGACTATTCTTCTTGGAGCTACGGCATTCATCAGGACAAATGAACAAAAAAAAAACAAAAAATGCAGACATAATCTTCGCGAAAAGTCTTGCTTGAAACAATGATTCCGCTGACCCAGAATGTTAATTAAGAGCCGGACACCCCTTTAAGACCCAATCTGTAATTGCTGCACACAATGGAAAGGGTAACGCAAACAATGGATCCTAAAATGAATAATTATAAAGAAATAAATTTGATATGCATGGGACGTGTTAAACAGAAAAAGATTTAGGTTAACACATGAATTTATTCAATTAAGACACACGCTAAATATATCTTACTATGAAACAATATCAACTGATTTTACAAATGCTTACAATGTGAATTCTACCGAGTAAACTTCTTGATTTTCAGTGTTATTTGAAAAAGCAAGGAAACATTCTCCTTGAACGCAAATGACGTTCTAAAAATTGCTCACTAACTTTTATCTAAACGAATACAGCGACTGTTGGCCTGATAGTTATGTAGAAACTCATGTCCTACTGAAGAAATGCTAGACTAGACACTGATGATCGCAGTGCGGACTTGAAACAACTTTGTCGACAGGTGGGTGGGTCCATATGTTGCCTTCAGTTGATGCCAGTGGGCTGCAGAAGTTTTTCTGGGAAGCCCTCACACATCCTACCTTCAGTCCCCATCCTTCGCCATGCTATTGTCATATTTTTTGATCCCCACGAAAGACATTCGTGGTCCTAGATTTGATTCGGACGAAGAGGTGCGTGCCTGAGTATAATCGTGTTTCTGTAGGCAACCGGAAACATTTTTCGTTGAAGGCACTGACTGTCATGTCTCAAAGTGGGACCGTAACAGTATTAACAGTTATGGCTACTACTTTTGACATAATAAGTAATTTACGTATATTTTTCTATGTGTCGTGTTTTCATTTGACTGCGCCTTATGTTGGGTTGGTGCATAAGTTCGTAGCGTCTTTCCATACGTTTAATAAGCACAAACGATAGGCGTAACTGAGACGTGAGTCATCAATAGTATATTCTCCTTCACTATTTACAACAGCCTGCCAAAGCTGGGGTAACTTTTCGACATCATGTGGTTTGAGGCGAAAAACTTGTCGAGGCATGTTCGGAGAGCATTTTCATCCAGGAAGAAAGTTCTTCGTTCGATAGAGGGCAAAAAAGGTGAAAATCTGAGGGTGCAAGATCAGGTGAACTAGGTGGGTACGGAGTGACTTCACAGCCCAATTCCTCTATGGACTTTATCGTCAGTTTAGCAGAATGCGGGAGGGGGTGGAGTAGCAGCAATTCACGCAGTCTTCCTGGTCGTTCTTAGGTTGCGTGTGTAAGACGTCTCAGTAGTTGACAATAAATGTCATCGGTGATAGTTACACTTCGAGGAAACCATAGCGTCGCTGTTCCACCTGATGCACAAAATTATGTTTTGTGGATGCGCGTAGGGAGTTGCTTCTTTGTTTGGGCTCAGCCATTCCTTTCTTTCCTTTACGTTAGCATAATGACATCATTTCTCCACACCAGTGACGATACTAGCTAATTGATGATGAGCGAGCAGGGATGCACCTGTTGATTTTTGTGATTTTGGCTTAGAGCATGCGGTACACATAAAACCGATTTTTGAACCTTCCGTACTACACGAAAATGTCGCACGATGTTCGAACGCTCACAGTTCATCATATCTGCCTGTTCTCTAGTACACTTCCGTGGATCATTGCGGGTTAATGAGTTTAAACGATCTTCATCAAACCGCGAAGGTTTTCCTGAACGTGGATAGGTTCAAATGGTTCAAATGGCTCTGAACACTATGGGACTTAACTTCTGAGGTCATCAGTCCCCTAGAACATAGAACTACACTCCTGGAAATTGAAATAAGAACACCGTGAATTCATTGTCCCAGGAAGGGGAAACTTTATTGACACATTCCCACAGGCACATAGACACAGGCAACAGAGCATGCACAATGTCGGCACTAGTACAGTGTATATCCACCTTTCGCAGCAATGCAGGCTGCTATTCTCCCATGGAGACGATCGTAGAGATGCTGGATGTAGTCCTGTGGAACGGCTTGCCATGCCATTTCCACCTGGCGCCTCAGTTGGACCAGCGTTCGTGCTGGACGTGCAGACCGCGTGTGACGACGCTTCATCCAGTCCCAAACATGCTCAATGGGGGACAGATCCGGAGATCTTGATGGCCAGGGTAGTTGACTTACACCTTCTAGAGCACGTTGGGTGGCACGGGATACATGCGGACGTGCATTGTCCTGTTGGAACAGCAAGTTCCCTTGCCGGTCTAGGAATGGTAGAACGATGGGTTCGATGACGGTTTGCATGTAACGTGCACTATTCAGTGTCCCCTCGACGATCACCAGAGGTGTACGGCCAGTGTAGGAGATCGCTCCCCACACCATGATGCCGGCTGTTGGCCCTGTGTGCCTCGGTCGTATGCAGTCCTGATTGTGGCGCTCACCTGCACGGCGCCAAACACGCATACGACCATCATTGGCACCAAGGCAGAAGCGACTCTCATCGCTGAAGACGACACGTCTCCATTCGTCCCTCCATTCACGCCTGTCGCGACACCACTGGAGGCGGGCTGCACGATGTTGGGGCGTGAGCGGAAGACGGCCTAACGGTGTGCGGGACCATAGCCCAGCTTCATGGAGACGGTTGCGAATGGTCCTCGCCGATACCCCAGGAGCAACAGTGTCCCTAATTTGCTGGGAAGTGGCGGTGCGGTCCCCTACGGCACTGTGTAGGATCCTACGGTCTTGGCGTGCATCCGTGCGTCGCTGCGGTCCGGTCCCAGGTCGACGGGCACGTGCACCTTCCGCCGACCACTGGCGACAACATCGATGTACTGTGGAGACCGCACGCCCCACGTGTTGAGCAATTCGGCGGTACGCCCACCCGGCATCCCGCATGCCCACTATACGCCCTCGCTCAAAGTCCGTCAACTGCACGTACGGTTCACGTCCACGCTGTCGCGGCATGCTACCAGTGTTAAAGACTGCGATGGAGCTCCGTATGCCACGGCAAACTGGCTGACACTGACGGCGGCGGTGCACAAATGCTGCGCAGCTAGCGCCATTCGACGGCCAACACCGCGGTTCCTGGTGTGTCCGCTGTGCCGTGCGTGTGATCATTGTTTGTACAGCCCTCTCGCAGTATCCGGAGCAAGTATGGTAGGTCTGACACACCGGTGTCAATGTGTTCTTTTTTCCATTTCCAGGAGTGTACTTAAACCTAACTGACCTAAGGACATCACACAACACCCATTCATCACGAGGCAGAGAACGTGGCTAGTCACTAGTGTCAAAACGATCCTCCTTAAAACACGAAAACACTTTTCTTGCCGTGTGCTGGCCAATGGCATTATCAGGTCACGGCGCAAATTTTTCTGGTTGCCTCCAATGGCGTCATCCCTCTATTGAACTCAATCAGAAGAATATGTTGGAAATGTACCGATTTCTCCACTTAGCACTCTACTTTCTAGTCGCTATCTCTAAATGACAAAATGACAATATGTAAATTCACATAGCAACAGTGAACTACAAGTAAATAAACTCACAGCAGCCGGAATACAAACACGCAATAAATAAATAAATAAATAAATAAACTCTACGAACTTATGCGCCAATCTAATTTTTCGCAGCTTAAATGGACACGTTAGCAGAGCTTAAAGTCCATCACCACATGCTCCTTCTGTCTTCTCTGACATTATATAACACTGGAACATGCGATTCTTCTATTTAGACTGACTTTTAAAGAACTGACACACACAGCACACTATTCTTCTGGAACGTTCAGCGTGGTTGTCTTCTCTCGGTATTAACATACAGTGCGAGAACAAAATACCTGTAATCACTCAGTCATTAAAACACAAATACCTTACAAACAATGAGAGCTAATAATGCAGCGTGACTTGCGCCAAATTAGGGTAAGAACGTCGCAGTCTAGAAGTTACACTGTCCAGTCACCCTAATGCGACCACCTGTCAAAAGCAGCTTTTTGCAGCGCAGACTGTCGCGAAACTTGCAGGAAGACAGTCGCTGAGGTACCGACATGGATATAGAGCCATACTGACTCCATTGCAGTGGCCAGCTGCGCGCGGTTTCTCTGTTGAGGACCCATAGCGCATACAGCCCGATCGAGATAGCCCGACATATTCTCGACTGGGTTTTATTCCGGGGAGTTTGGTGGGCGGGAAGTATGTTAAACTCATCCTGGCGCTCTTCGAATCACGCACGTACACGGCGAGCTGTGTGACATATAGCATTGTCCTGCTTGTAGATGCCATTGTGCCGACGAAAACCAAACTGCATGTTCGAAAGGATAAATGCATAGTTGTGTTGATCCACTTTACCATCCGGAATGATGAGATCACCCAGGGAATTCCTCCATTGAATGTCCTCTGGCCAGGACCCTTCGATAATTGTAGCAGGATGTTTGATTTTAGACGTTTCACGCCGTATACACCAACAGCCATGTTTCGGGTGGAGCATAAAACATGATTTATCTGAAAAGAACACAGGTCGCCACTCATTGCGCATCTGGTTGCGGTGTTGGTGTGAAAGTTCGCTGAACAGTCTCTAAGGGGACACTGATGGTAGGCAATTGGTTCATCTGGTCTGTCACTTGCCCAACAATTGCACGTCTGTTCGCCTGTACACATTTCTGCAACCGTCGTTCACCAGTGTCATACATGGCGCGTGATGCATCACAATTGACTTGGCGCCAGTTTTGGATAGCACCATTTTGCCATGCACAATATGCTTTAACGACGGCGATATGCAAACTGTTTACAGACTTAGCCCTTTCGAAAATGCTTTCACCCTTGGCCCGAAAGCCAATGATCATGTCATTTTAGATGTCACATAAATCACTGCGTTTCCGCATTACGATCTCGACTGCACTGTTTATCCGTGTCCTCCGTAACACTTTATATATCTCTCACTGCTAATACTGCCATTTACCGTTCGGGAGTGGTTACTGGACGCTGACATCGAACATAAGATGTGATCCAATTAATATGAGTGAACAGTTACTTGGTACACTTTAGCTTGTTGCTATGCACACGATGGTGAATCTCTTTCATTCATGTTCTCAGCTGTGTAAGTCGATCAAAACAACTATCTGACTGATAGCTGAGAAATAAAGTGAACGATTCGCTCTCGCTTGTGCATAAAATATTGTTGCAAAACATGATCACAAACATCCCGTTAACGTGAAGTATTCGATTCACTTAGCAGGATGGTAACAGCTTTATCGCAGTTCTGTGCATTTTCAAGACTGGACTGAGAAATTCAGTCGTGTAAAATAAACACGCCACATGAATAAATTACTAAAAGCAAAAAGAATCAGAGTTGTTACAATACCGGCAGCAGGCGTCATCTGCCGCTGACTGCTGTCGTAACTGATAGGTGAAGAAGAGTGACTTTACAATGGTGAACCGAAAGGAAAACGTTACCATTCATCCCCCCCCCCCCCCCCCCCTTGATGCTACGGTGCCCTCCACGGAACCAAGCTGTGGCCGTGCTATGACGCCTGTGTATGTCTGACCTTCCCTCCACGCCGGTAATCAGACTGGTTGGACTCCTCCCGCGCTTAACAGGCACACACAGCCGGAAATGGGGCCGGCAGATCGACAATATCCGGGACGCTGACTGGTCACGCCGGCTGGGGACTGAGTGCTGTCTGTAGTTCAGATGGGAACAGCCCCACCCCCTATGAGAACCTCACTCTGGGAATACTCAGCCTTCGTCGATTGTTTAGTGAGGTGGCATGGTTGCGTGAATCATGTACGGTCGACTGTTGAGGGGGAGGGGTTCATTCCGTGTCGTTCTGGGTAGAGCTGAATTCGATGTCTTATTATGTGTTCCTGGCCTGCTGCAACCTCGTTCGCGGCTCCCTATTACTGAGGACAACATGTCTGCTCTACCTGTTCTTCCGACCGAAAGTGGCAGCCCATACGAGTCCACCCGGTAATAAGGCTGTGTGCTGGGATAGTGGTCTCGCTGAGTGAGGCACAGAGCGTCTAACTACAGTAAGTTGCAAAGATGCTGCTGAGTGTTTCCCCAGAGTCAGCTGTCACCGTCATCTTGAACATCTGTGTTTCGTAGGTCTTGTACACCTCTTGGGCTTCAGAACTGGACGCTAGATGGAATGAGGCAGTGGTCAGGTGCTCAGTACCGTTCCGTTTACAAAAATACTGAAACGCAGATGTCGTGAATTCACCCATTCTGAAACACCCATATTAGTACGTGGTGTAGGCTCCAAGCACGGCAATGCAGGCGGTGACTCTGGCACGTAGTCGACAGTTCAGATGTCGAATACTGTCCTGAAATACGTTATTCTAAGCCTGCTCGACCTGTTCGCGTAGTCCTCTAAAAGTTATTGGTTGATGAGTCGCACAGCTCACTTCTCGTCCCATCTTACTGCACACGTGCTCGATTCGAGAGAATTCCTAGGATCGTGGTGGAGAGGGAAGTTGCAGCACGTCTTGGTAGAGCACGTTGAGTTTTGCGGACAGTGTGTGGGTGTGCATTATTCTGTTGGAACAATACATCCCCTTTTGTGGCAAGAACTGGAGAGGAACGGGTCTAACAACACTTTGCATGTTCCAACCTCTTGTTAGCGATCCCTCCAGAAAAAGCAAACGTGAAAGAGAGTCGTAGGCTATCGCACCTCAGGCCATAAGGCCTGGAGTAGGGCCAGGGTTTTTTGGACGAATGCACTCTACGAGACAGCTCTCACTAGGTCTAAGTGATACACGGAAACGACTTGCAGTCAGAATCTGCTTTCATTGCTGAAGACCACGATCAGCCATTAGATCCTTGGAGTGATCCTATGACGGCACCAGTCGAGCTGTGCATGCCGATTCTGTAGCGTGTGTGAAGACGGGCTGCGTGTCCGTAGTGCCACCGCTAGTAACCGGTTCTAAACAGTTGGTGTTCACGCGTCTGGCCTCACATGTCCTCTTATCTGTCCTGTCGTAGCTGTACGATCTGCCAATACGACGAACCTGGCTGGCGTCTGCCCTACATGGACGTCCAGAATCTCGTCTACAGCAGTGAGAATGTTTACGTGACCACTGATACGAGCATCGCTGTACAGCTGACGTAGCACGTCCAACTTAAAGTCACAGGTTGACCCCTGTCAAAGTCACTCAGTTGGCTGTGGGAAGCACGAGTGCGTCTCCGTGGGACGGTTGCCAGCTTGCTTCACACGTTGGCAGCACACTGAGCCTTCTGGCTGTGAGCATTCCCTATTAAAGGGCAGACACAGATGGCTCTCTGGTAGCTACGTGACGATGCTATCTATTGGCGGACGACGTTGAAACCATTATCAGTACATCAACTATCCTCCAGGTGGTATATGTCATGAATGGATAAAAATCGATTTCGTCTTTACTGGTGTTCAAATTTTTTTCTGACAGTGTATGATAGAGAGGACATAGATGATATCTGCTGTTGTGGTGATAGCCATCCGTGCCACACATGGAAGTTCCAGAGGGTGTTGAAAGCTAGCAGCCACATTGTTCCTTGGAATAGTCCGACGAAATCCATAACGTACTCTTTGCCTGGGGTAGTCAGTGCGTGGCAGCCTCAAACGCTGCGCCGGACTTGAACTGATTGTCGGTGCAAGCCTGATAGTTCCGCACCGTATGTAGTACATCAGCGCTAACTCAGCGCCAGTAAGTACGATACCCCGCTACTAATTCATTCTGCAACGTTCCCCAGTACGCAGTGCGGAGGGTCTTCAGTACATGTGGGCGGAGCGTGTGTGAAATTACCACCTGGCATTCAGATTCATTTTTACCTAACAATAACAGAACATCAAGTGCGTCAAGCCGAATGTATGTAGCTGATTGGCCTCGAAGGGAAAACACACCCCTTCATACCTGTCAAACTCTGCCCATGGGCTGCGCAGCAAGCGGGAAAGAGCGTCTGCATTCGAGTGCTACGTAGTGAGCTTATAACGGATCTCATAGTTATAGTTACTAAGAAACAATGCCCACTGTTGCAGCTGATACGCTGCCTTATCGGGAGGTATCGAATGAGGACTGAACACCTCAAGATCGGTGATAAGCTGACACTTATTACTAATGACATGTTTGTAGAACTTCTTAATGCACCATCGTACATAGAGCGCCAATACATTTTACTCTGTTTGAAAGCAATTTCTCTATCTCGCTAAAAGCAAACACAGTCTGCTGTTTCGCGCAGTCGGCGTATTTGTGGGACGGCACTGAGCCAATGTCACAATCCAAGATCTCGGTGTCTAGTGCCAAATGTTTGCATGCGTTTGACTTTGTCAAACAAGAGGTAGACTTAAAGTACTTTTTAAATTGCATGAAAACTTACTGCCACGTGTTTGACTACATTGGACTCCTATTTGAAACAACTGCTTGAGCGGGTAGGAAATTATGGACAGTTGGGAATGAATTTCTCATTATAAATAAAATACGCTCGTGTTTGAGGTTCACAGGAGCTGAGGTTCACATTTTCCTGTATATGGGCTGTCTCCTAACATCATGTCCGACTTTCTTTTGCCCTGCGTAGTGTAGTAACTTGGAGTGGCATGCTCTCAAGACTTTGGAAGTCCCCTGCAGAGGTATTGAGCTATGTTGTCTCTGAAGCCGTCCATAATTCCTAAAGTGTTGCCTGTGCAATATTTTGTGCAGGAACTGACCTTCCGATTATATCCCATAAATGTTCAATGGTCTTCATGTCGAGCGATCTTGGTGCCCAAATAATATGCTCTAACTGCCCAGAATGTTCTCCAAACAAACCGCGAATAATTGTGGCCTGCTGAGATGCTATCGTTGTTTGGAAGCATGAAGCCCATAACAGCTGCAAATGGTCTCCAAGTAGCCAAACATACCCATTTACAGTCAGTGGTCAGTGCAGTCGGACCAAAGGACGCAATCCAATCCATTTGAATACAGCCCACACAATTATGGAGGCACCAGCAACTTGCACAGGGCCTTTTGAGAACTTGGGTCCATGGCTTCATGGGGTCTGCGCGATACTCGTTAAGTGAAGGCTGTCGGCCACTGTGTCGTCCGTGATGAGATGTAATGTCTGAAATCTGGTGTTCTCAGCCCACTCTTGACACTGTTGATCTTGGAATATTGAATTAGCTACAGATTTCTGAACTAGTATGTCCCATGAGTCTAGTTCCAACTACGATTCCGCGTTCAAAGTCCGTTAATTCCCGTCGTGTGACAATAACCACGTCCCACACGTTACCACATAGATTACCTGAGCACAAATGACAGCTCCGCCAATACAGTGGCCTTTTATACCTAGTGTATTCGATAAAACTGCCATCTGAATATATGCATATCTCTGTTCCATGACCTGTGTTACCTCAGTGTATGTACTAAGCTCAAAGAAACTACACTTGTGGAGCCAATAGAACAGACCATGGGATTGGAGCCATTCAGAAAACATCGGTAAATTTAGCGAGTGCTGCTCCCGCAGTCCCCGCTATTAACAAGTCATCTAAATAAAGAGTACAACTGAGAATACCATGCATGAGTGGCTCAAGCCATCTGAAATACTATGGGAGCACTTGTGGCCCCAAAATGGAGATCTGTTGTAACGATAAATGGCGAATGGCGTAATAATCATTGAAAATGTTTCGTCCGACCATATAAAGTTAACAGAAAAATACACATCCCTGAGATCTACTTTGGAGAAATAATGGCCCCCAAACCACTATTCCAACAATTACACTAACATACTGATTTTTTTGCTTCTTTACTACCACAACCGTTGCCCACTGGCTAGACGATAGTGAGGCATTATTCAGATTTCTCCCATAATTTACTGTCTACCAAATTTCGCTTTAAATTGATCGCACATGGTGAAAGGCACTGGATATACCCCAGAAAATATAGGCACTGCCGACGTCTTTAAGGATGTGTGGGCTTGCAACCCTGTTGTTCAACCTAATGTAGGTTCAAGCAGTTTCTTATATTACACGGACAATATGGAATCGCTATTGAAACTAGTTGCATTTGGTCTTGAATTTGAAAACCAAAAGGTGTAAGTTGGTGGAATCTACAAATCGTAGTCGTCATTTAAGAGTTTACCATAATAAGTGTTAGTTGTCTAGTTACATTTTTACCCTTATCTTGCACTACGATCTGACCCCTCAGAGAGATCAACTGCTCATAGTACACCATCCCTCTCCGCTGAAGATATCGCAGCCTTGGGAGCCGATACGCCGAAGTGTGTTCACACTAATCAGAAACACGGACACTCTTTAGCCAACAGGAATTCTACCGTTGCTTCATTCATTTCCAGTTGCAACATGAGCTTCTGCATCACGCCTGCCGCTGCTATTGGCACCAGCAAGATAGCGCTCATCGCGGTGTCGGCTGCTGTTGACAGCTACCGCGCAATTCAGCCAATTGCTAGGTCCTCCGGTTTGCAGCATGCAAAACAGGTGGCGTTAGAGAATGGGCAGTGTCTGTTTTGTGCTTTGGACTGCAATCTATATTTGATTTGGTTGTGCTATCCTTCCTGAGACTCTGGGACAACGACGAACAAAGCGATTCTGTTTGTGCACGTCTACCAACAATGAGAGCGGCGGATCGCTAACTATTAACTCAACTTACTGAATGTTACTTTACCTGACTACCGGACGATTAGGTACTCGGTAAATAGGATGATAACGCAGATTCCTTGTAATCAGTTGATCGTAGAACAAAACGGCGACTACTGCTGCTGAGAAAGTCGACACTAGGAACATCGTTAAAAATAACTTGCGCTGTTGCTTTTCTCACAGTTTTAAACACATCACTTGGGACTGGATCAGACAACTGTAATGCCTTTGATCCAGTGATTCCATATACGATACGCCACGAGAGCCAACGTAGTTTCTGCGCCACTCTACAGAGTTTGTTACTAGATGACAGTAACAGTGCACGCAGGGCCATTTACATGATTTGCTTAGCAGTGGAGAATAAACCGACGAAAACAGATCTTAAATCTCGTTGCCTCGTCGAAGCAAGCAAATGGCAAAGCTGGAGGCGGCGACGCTGTTGGCGGCAGCTCTTTCCACAGTGTGGCCGTTCTACCGAGACCCAGTATCTCTGACCTTTCCTCCATATCCATACTTAGGCTGGGAGGGGAATCCTAATCACAGTTAGATACTAAAATACTCTTCCATTTTCGAAATAATTGTGGTTGAATGTCTTCTTTATATACGAAAAATAAAATTCCGTTCACGTTTGTAAAGAACCGCCTCCTATACGTGCTTTTCTTTCTTTTGTAGGCTCTGTGTAAGGAATAGGAAAAATCTCACACAGTGTCTAGTTGTTCACTGAAAGATAACAAGAAACGTTTTCTGTGACACACTAGTGGAAATTTATCGATTGTCAGCGAAGTTGAAATGGCCTGTCGGTAAAACAGATAAAAGTATAAAAAACTTCTCTTGTGTTTTGTAAGAACGCGACCTCACTCACTCTTATTTTGTCTTTCGTGGGTAGTCCATCGGAGCGAACAGAGATGCCATTTAAGTTGTATTTAAGCCCTTATTGTCGAATGTCGTAAATTCGCATCATACCAGTGCTGTGCAGATAACTGGAAAGTTGACTATTTTTCATCACTGGCACCATGCTGTTACGGTATGAAGCTACCAACGCTACAGGCATGTGCTACATTCTCTTGAGTGTTTCGGGCATCTCTAAAGTGCCACGCTTTTCTTTTTTTATCTTTCATCTAGAAATTTATTCAGGTATTATGGGGTTAAAATTCATTGATTGTCGGGTTTTTCATTAAATGTGATATCTATTTAGAACTATTGTAAGTATTGTAAATCTACCTATTCCTAGTGCAGATAAATATATGTGCTGTTGTGTAAAATGTTCATACTGCAAGCAGCGAAGTTGTCATGTTGCGTTCAGTCATTAATTTGCCTATGCTCGTAATAATCAGTGGCCCTGAGACATCTTAGTTTATCCAAGAGATATTATCAGTGATTCGCTCAATCGTTTAAAAACGATGATGCTGCCGACCTTTGCCCATGTCATAACCAGCCCCAGTTTCAATATTCAGATGTTTCACCATTTTAAAATGATGACTTATCCTCCTGTTAAGTTACAAAAGTAAAGAAAAATAAAGTAAAAACAGATAACACGTCAACGTTTTGTGGCGAAAGATATTTGTATATTTTTGTTTCGTGTATTTTACCCGAAGAAATATTTGGATTATAATCCACTGAAATCGAAGGGGAACATCGGCCAGTTGTAAAATCGTATAAAAGAGGTACACTTCCTGAGGAAAAGAAACTTTTTTTTTTTTATAAAGCAGTATCGTAAGGAAAAAGTGAGGTACGCCAATCCCGTTCGCCCGCTTTACATGTTCGACAACTGTCTCAAACATTTGGTCTGATAACTCGTGACTCATTTTGTATTTTGAATGGTAAATTTTGTTAATTGTAAAATAATTCAGAGCACTGTTAAAAGAAGTTGTCGCACATGGCCACTTTTGTGCTGCGCGCCGGAAAAATGGAATGCTAGCCGCTCTAAATTTTGCTTCATGGCAGTCCACCTTGTCTGTCTGGTTAACGTAGTAATTACTTGCAGCGCTTAATTATCGCATGTGTTAACCGATACATTACGATTATTATTTAAATGTTACAATATTCAGTAAACTAATTTATGATAAAAATCGCGAAACCCCCAATGTTTGAGACGGATCCTGAGACTGAAAACCAAATCCTTGTCGATGTCGGTAATATAGCAGGTCCGACAATGGAAATGACAGACTCGGGTGCAAATGCTTCAAAGTCCGAAACTGCTAAAATCAGTGATCTTTTTGAGGATGATTTTGTACAACCACCAGTTAGAGCGGTAGTTACGACGAGCAGACCTCTCATATCGTTCGATTGTTTTATTTGAAAAATTAGCTGAAAGGATTACTTCGCGTGGTGTTAAAGTGAACAATAAATTATCTTCTTCATATACCAAACTAAAGAATGAATTAAGTTCTCGTGATGCCGAACCAACCAACAGATCTCATCATAGACAAAAAGAACAGTCTACAAAAATTAATGAAAATTTTTTTCGGCTTGCGAGGGAACAATGTTCCCTTAGGATGTACAGGAAGTTTGGTAACGTCGTCGAAGACATCAATGAACGAATAACCTCGACTTCAGATGCAGCAAGAACCGAAGTATCTGGTCTTAATGAGCATCTCCAGAAATACCGGGTATTGTAAACCAACTGTCTGTGGATGTTAAAATGTTAAAAAGTACTCAGACTGCCATCGAAAGTCATGGCGACCGTCTTCCGGGATTCTACAGGGGTCACTCTGTTTGATGTTCTCTCTCATGGTGCAACGATCAACTCTGAAATCTGTTGTGCTACCGTCAGGAAATTGAAGAAACGGCTTCGGCGTGTTCGTCGTCACAAAGCTGCAAACAAACTTCTCCTTCTCCATGACAACGCAAGGACGCACACAAGTTTGTGCTCCCGAGAGGAGCTAATAAAACTTCCACGAACTGTTCTTCTTCATCCACCCTAGAACCCGGATTTCACACCTTCCGACTTCCATCTCCTTGGCCCTATGAAGGATGCATTCCACGGGAAGTAGTACGTGGATGATGGGGAGAAAATTGATGCAGCAACGCCTTGGCTTCGACGTCGACCAGTTGAGTGGTACTATTCGGGCATATAGGTCCACCCACCCAGTAAGGTGGCGTAAAGCCGTCGTATTGAACGGAAATTGTGTTTAAAAATAGGGCTTTGTAGCCAAAAGAGTGGGGAAGAAAAAGGTGTATTGGAATCCTGAATAAAACCAATCGTTTTCAGAAAAAGATGTATTGCATTACTTATTGAACGCCCTCGTAGATGAGAGTTCGCCCAAGCTTCGACAGTTTCGGGTTTTTATGCCTGGAAAAAGTGTCCACATCCTGTCATTTTTATTCGAAGTTTTAATGGGATCCTATAAAAAATTCAGAGTGAAAGACAAAAGATCCAGTCTGCAGTAACACATATGCAAGCGGAACCAGCGCTGTGGGCACCTGTGTAACTTCCGAAAACTGTTCAACTTACGATAAATTTTCACAGTCATTTCTTGCAAAGTGTTGGTCGGGGCATATCAAAGTTCGCTTTAGACGCGAACTACTCTGAAGATACATGCGCAGTTGCGGTCGGTGAAGACCGACCTTCAGATTCTAACCTGTCAACAAACTAAAGGCGGTCTTCATACCTTCCCGGTCCGCCCCTGGTAGCTGAGTGGTCAGCGTGACAGGATGTCAATCCTAAGAGCCCGGGTTCGATTCCCGGCTGTGCCGGAGATTTTCTCCACTCAGGGACTGGATGTTGTGTTGTCCTCATCATCATAATTTCATCCCCATCGACGCGCAAATCCTGAAGTGGCGTCAAATCGAAAGACTTGCACCCGGCGACCGGTCTACCCGACGGGTATCCTAGTCACACGACAGCTACATACCTTCCCGGATAGCGACCGCGGGATTGAAGGGAGGCATTGGTCATAGCGAAGAAACAAATATGTTACGGAATAACGATGAGGTGAATGTACGCGATGAGATCTGTAATGATCCGATGACATCAGGAAGAGCAGGTCCAGGCCGCAGTTCATGCTGTTGTAGGTAGTTTTAAACGCGCGGTAATAACTGACACAGATGCAAACATGAATGTCTTAGTAAGTCATTTTTTAGCAAATATATGTGAGACGTTGCCGGTACAAAATTTTGCAGTGTCAGGGGCTATTGGTGCCTGTAGATAGAGGATGAAAAAGCAGGTACAGGTGGAGTTAAAATTTGAAAACAGAGCCACTGAATGCACGTTTTTCATTGTGAAAAGGCAGACTATGCTGTGCTTACTGGGGATGGAATCCCTGCGATGGGCGCTGCAACAGTCGATCCCAAAAGTAGAACCTGTTACTTAGAAATAGGAGGAAAGGCGACAGTTTTAAATTGACTCTTACAAAGGCAGGCACGGAACATTTTGTCAGTGTCATAAGTTAAAAATAGTAGCTTGCGTCAACTGAGGTAAAGAATGATTTATCTGATACGAGTAGAATTTATGCAAAGGTTCAGGAGTTTGAGGGCCTTAGCGATCTCCAGAAGGTGAATTGTCAGATTCGTTACTATCATTTGTTAAGGTATTCCCTGGGTTAAGGGTTGCGTATGTCATAAGAATGAAGTTCCTTAATATTTTCTCATCAGACGTATTCCATCCATCCCGTGGGATGAAACGGAAGCCGTGCAGCATAAAATACGGAAAATTCTGTCTTTTAATAATATTGACAGAGCCCTACCACCCTAGAGCCGTCCGCTGTTAGCAGTTTCGAAAGCACACAAAAATTTGAAAAAGTATGTTCAATACGTATACCTCCTGCTTGTTAGGAAGAATGTTACACATGACAATTTCGTTATTTGGTTGTATATATGCACACTGGTATGCCAAAACCTTGTGACCACTGCCCACAGCGACGTAGGATGCCGCCTGGTGGCGTTACGAGCACGCGACACGGCAACAAATGGATGTGATCGGGGAAAACACGGACAAAGCAGCATCCTAACGAAGATATGGGCTGCAGATGGGGAAATCCTTTCATATAAGAAACATTCACAAAGGGAAGATTACTATTACGCAGACTCTGTGAACGAGTATCCCGAAAATGGCGAGGCTGGTTGAATATTCGAGTTCTACTGTCGTGAGCATCTACGGAAAGAGGTAGGACGACAGCGAAACTATCGCTAGGCGCCTACTGGTGGTACATTTACGACTCTTCACAGAATGTGGGGATCGGAGGCTTGTCTACTCATTAAAGTAGGATGGATGGTGATCAGTGTCATCAGTGCCGAAAGAACACGATGCTGGTGCATGCACAAGTGTTTCGGAACAAACCGTTCGTCTTACATTCTTGGACATGAAGCTTAGCAGCAGACAGCCTCTTATACAGGGTGTTACAAAAAGGTACGGCCAAACTTTCAGGAAACATTCCTCACACACAAAGAAAGAAAAGATGTTATGTGGACATGTGTGTGAGGAATGTTTCCTGAAAGTTTGGCCGCAACTTTTTGTAACACCCTGTATACAGGGTGGTCGGAAATTCCCGTTACAAACGTCTAGGACTCGCAATGGGTAGTGAGTGCATAATATTTTGAATAGGAACCCATGTCCGGAATCGTATCGTTTCCTTTCTACGACAGTTTCAAGTCAGATGTGTACCCCGTCAATGTCTGCTTAGGGTAAGAAAAACGTGTCAGAGTTCCCTGTCCTGGTATGCGACAGGGTAGACACGATGACGTGTACTACGTCAAACGATCGCCAGATGTCACTTATTGTCTGCTTTGCTGTGAGACCAAGTCAATACCTGTGCATCACCGATAGAGGCCACATAAGGTGCAGTACACGTCTGCGGTATACACATACATGCTCCTTGTGTATGGCGAAGCTGGAGGTAGCAGAAGAGCTGCTAGCCGGCTGTATCACGAACGTTTTCCACACCGTCACATTCCATCGCACAAACTGTCCGCCCAAGTAACACAACGGCTATGAGAAACGGATGAGGAGGCAGGACTGTGGTGCTCTACGGCCACGCCGCACTCGCGAATTTGAAGAAGGTGTATTGCGTCTCACTGAAGATAGCCCGTCAACTAGTTCCCCAAACAACTGCGCGTGCAGTGGATGTTAGTGACAGTACCGTCTTGGACGTGCTGCATGAGCAACAATTACATCCGTACCACTTACAAAGGGTACACGCTATGGGTGCAGCAGACTTTCCACAACGCGTCGCCTTCTGCACACGGTTTCTGCACCGTTGCATCGACACGCCCCTGTTTCCACGTCGAGTTCTCTTCACACATGAATGTAGGTTCACAAGGGATTGTGTTCTGAATGCTTGAAATAGCCATGTATGGGTGGACGAAAACTCTCATGCCACGAATGTTCAGGGATTTCTAGACAGGTTTGGCATTAACGTGTGCGCAGGTATTCTAGACGGTCATGTGATTGAACCGTACCTCCTTCCATCCAAGCTCAAGGGTCCCGCGTACTTAGTCTTCCTACGACACGTAATGGACCCGTTCTTGGAAGCTGGCCATTGAATTTCCGTCAGGAAATGTGGTTTCAGCATGATGGAGCACCACCTCACTTTTCACTGGTTGTCCTGAGACATCTCAACAGACGGTATGGTGAAAGATGGATAGGCCGTGGTGGTCCAACCGTGTGGCCGCCACGATCGCCGGATTTAACCAATATGGACTATTTCTTGTGGGGTAGTATGAAGAGCCTAATTTATGAGACACCTGTAGAGACAGAGGAAGATATGCTGGCACGAGTTATGGCCGGTGCACAAGACATTGAATAGACACCAGGTGGGATGGAGAGAGTGTACCAGAACACATACAACCGCTGTTGTAATGCATCGGTACGTTGCCGCTGGTGCCGTAGATGCTGGGTTCTCGTTGTTGTCGACTAATGTAAACCATAAAGGGTAAGTTGTAACGCAAATGTGTAAGTAATAACGGAACGAGTCAGTATTCATTTCAAAAGGATTGCAACAATTGTACTGGGTCACGCCTAAGTACATTTTTCACGTGGTCGTGGATGAGATAATCATCTGCATTGAAACTGTCGTAGAACGGAAACGATACGCTTCCTGACATGGGTTCCTATTCAAAATGTTATCTACCCACTACCTTCTATACGTCCTAGAAGTTTGTAACGGGAATTTCCGACCACCGTATATAAAGATTTGTTAGACTACACCCAACCTTGTGAAAAGTTTTTCCTTTTTTCTGCCCGTACCTTTTCTTCACGGAAAGTTACTAATTATGCGTGTAGTACCGAGAATTGTAAACATCAAATGACGTTCTAACAGAATTATAACTGATGAAGCCCTACGATTTTATTCCCTGAAGCCTTGAAGCCTATTCGTCTAATAGAACAGCTTCAAGTCTTCGAGGGGGCTATCAAGTGTTTCTTTTTATGGGAGGAACATAGTCTTATTAACTTTTTTATGGATTCAGTCTTCTCTACATACAGTATATTTTTCTTTTGTAGCCTCTGTGTAAACGAGTAGAAAAATCTCGCACAATGTCTAGTTGTTCACTAAAATGCAGTAAAAAACGCGTTCTGTGTCACTATAGTGGAAATTTATCGATGTTTAGCGACGCTGAAATGGTCTGTCGCTGAAACAGACAAGTGTATAATATATCCTCTTGTTTTTTGGAAGAACGCGCTCGACCACTATTATTTTGTCTTTCTTTGGTGATCTGTAGTTGCGAACTTGTTTGCTGGCTTAAAGTCATTGCATGTGACTTCTGTTTTCAACTATTGTAATCATTTAAAATTTACCTACTCCTAGTGCGGATAAAAAATTGACTTTTACTACTGTGTAATATATTTCAGACGTCAATCAGCGAAGCCAGCAGATCAATGTGAAGAGTTGTAATGATCGAACACGCGCTGCGTTCTGTAATTAATCCATAGCAGTTAGTGTATCTTGCGTTAATTTAATATGTCAAATGGTTCAAATGGCTCTGAGCACTATGGGACTCAACTGCTGTGGTCATCAGTCCCCTAGAACTTAGAACTACTTAAACCTAACCAACCTAAGGACATCACACACATCCAGGATTCGAACCTGCGACCGTAGCAGTCGCACGGTTCCGGACTGCGCGCCTAGAACCGCGAGACCACCGCGGCCGGCCATTTAATATATGAGATATTGCCAATTATTCGGTCATTCGTAACCGAACGATGATGCTGCCGATTTTTGCCCATGTCAGACACCGGCCCCAGTTTCAAGAATTGGAGGTTTCACCATCTTAAAGTGATATACTTACAAAAGTAAACAAAAATGATGTAAAAAGAAGTAACGCGTCATTTCCTGGCCCCCAACATGGGCCGACGAAAATATTATTACGCGTGTTATATGTTTGTCTTTTTCAACTTCATGTTTTTTATCCAAAATATTATTGGGAGTACTATTTCAGCCCACCAAAGGAGAACATTTGCCAGTTCTAAGCTCCTATGGAAGACGTAAATTACACTTCTGGGAGAAGAAAATTTTTGTTATAACGCAACCAAGTGGCAGTTTGTGTATAGCAGGAGTAGTATGTCTTCTATAGCTATGGCCGTGTCAGACATGGCGCCGAGGAACCTCAGTCATATGAGGTTGGTTCCCTAGCTTATGGTGAGCGGTGCACTCAGGAGTCTGAGGCGACTCTAAGGACTTAGCTGTTATTATTATGGTGATGTCTACGAGATGAAGCACACTAAAACTTGGTTTCTCTGCGGTCATGAACGCTCTCAAACCCCCATTGCTGCTGCTTCATTGTTCGGGAAAATATATATTATAACCAATGAAGTCGCTGTTCCTAAGCATTACTTTTAGGATTCATAAAAACGATCACCGATTAAATTGTCATGTGCGTGGTTAGTAGGTTTATCGGTGAGATAAATTTCAGACTATCTGTCGTCCAAGAAAACAAATAAACGACAACACCTTCTGATGTAGGACTAGGTTTGATCAAAGTTTACAATAATACTTTTAAAATTAAGAATGAGACGATCCATCAAGGGTTAGCTGCACGTTAGAAAGTTTGTTAAACCCTGAAAGCACTTGTCATAGCTGCCTTTCAACACAGATAACGAGGTCCGTTGTTTCAAAGTCGATTTGAAGAAAAACATCCCTGAATGATCATTGCCGGCTTCCGAGCTTTTATTGTACGTGGTAAGCCCTGCATCTGTGCAGCATCCGGAGAGAGATGATTTACGACTACAATGCCCTAAACTAAATACCATAAACAGAAAACGGAAACTTCTGAATGTAATGCCCTCCAGCAGTCAACAATATCGCATGACGTGTACAATCAGGCCTGTCAGTCTGGGTCAGTGTCAACTTTCCTCACCTGATAAACTCTCTATATTGGACATAGTTGACGTGGATGTAGCTGGTATCCCAGTGCCTCCCTTAGAGGATTCCAGGCTGCCACGACGAGCTGTTATTCCAAAACCGGCATTTCCAGAACCCACAACAACCCCAAATCGGGTATGCAATAGACTTACTACCTCCTAAGGTACTCATCTTTGCCTGAGTCATCACTCAGCTTAATCCTACGATTTAGGTTCGAAACTGCAAGAGTACTGGAGTGGAAAGACTTTATTCACTATAGATTTATTTCTGGTAACTTGACGCAACAAATCCAACAACAAAATTCCTCAGTGAAGCAGGTCCACGCATAAAATGAAATCCCAAAAGAATAAGGATAAGAAAGACAGAGAGCACAAAATACTATGTACTCCAAGAACTTTCAGAGTAAAGTTATCTACATCTTTATTTACGCATATACTCCGCAAACCACCATACCGTGTGTGGAGGAGGGTACGCTTTGCACCGGAGTTACTTTCCCTTTCCCCTGTTTGTCACGTATGGTTCGTGGGAAGTATTGCTGGTAAGCCTCCGTGTGGGCTCGAATCTCTCAAATTTTATCATGATGGTCTTCCACCAGATATGCGTAAGAGGCAACAATATGTAGGAACATACGCACTCTGAACTTTATCGTCCATAACGTGCTCCAGAACGCCTCTCTTGTAACTTCTGCCACTATAGGTGGCTGAGCATCTCCGTAACCCTTTCGCTTTTACTAAATGAACATGTAACGAAACGTGCTATTTTTTGGACCTTCTCTATTTCCTCTATCAGTCCTACTTGTTACGTATCTCCTACTAACGACCAATATCCAAGTATACAGTAGTGGCATTTATTTACATAATCTCTTTCATCAGGTAACAGTAACTTATCTGTGAGTATGTGACGATTTTCACAGGAAAGTAAATGGAGAGTGGCGATTGATACACATTTTTCTAATTAGATTCTCTAAGGGCGAAATATGTGGATTCTTCACCTCAAAGTTCGTACTGTCTAGGATTTTTGCAGGCAACAGAATATCATCGTGTTTGTAATACTCATGAACATTATATACACAGTGACTGCATGTATAGCACGTATTACTTCTTAGAAATCTTTCACGAGCGAAACCGGTGAAAGTAAAACAATGTTTATTATTTGAATTTTGATTGTCAGCTATAGCTGTCTTATTTTATACATCCGCTGGAAGCTCTAAGTAAGAAAAACATTCATATAACGGTTCAAAACCATACATTGAACATCTGATTTTCTCCAATGTCTCTTCCAAGTCGTGTTCCTGAAACTCTAAAAAACTGTTCATAACTATAGCACTAACAGAATTTTCATACTGTCCCGGTACTAAAGTCCTGCATGTATTCACACCATAATGGCACAACAACATATTCAGTACTAACCATTCCATTCTTAGAAATGGCGAATGCTCAGCGCGTTGTAGCGTTACACTCTAGGGCAGTGTTACATAGATACTATAGGATACCACACACGTTTTCCCGCATTTATGAAACATAAAATACTTGAACTAATGATTTATACAATAGAGACACATTCTCCTTTTATTGCACCTCAGATAATAGGATATAGCACACGGTCCAGTTACATTAATGTCACCACCGACTTTGTTCGAAGTCTACGTGGAACAGCCACTCACCGTCAGCAAGTGGGAGCTCTAGCAGTGGAGGGTATTCACTGAGGTGACAAAAGTCATGAGTAGCGATTTTCATAGATACAGATGGCGGTAGTATCGCCTACACAAGGTATTAAAGAGCAATGCATTGGTGGATCTGTCATTTGTATTCAGATGATTCGTGTGAAAAGATGTCCTACGTGATTATAGCCTCACGACGGGAATCAATAGACTTTTAATGCGGAACGGTAGTTGGAGTTAGACGCATAGGACATTCCATTTCATAAATCATTAGGGAATTCCCCATTCCAAGATGCACAGTGTCAAGAGTGTACCGAAAATACCAAATTCCGGGCATTACCTCTCACTACGGACAACGCAGTGGCCGGCGGCCTTCACGTGACTACCAAGTGCAGCGGTGATTGCGTAAAGTTGTCATTGCTAACAGACAAGCAACACTGCGTGAAATAGCAGCAGAAATAAATGTGGGACGTACGACTAACGTATCGGTTAGGACAGTGCTTAAGAATGTGGCCTTAACGAGCAGTTGCAGCAGACGACCGACGTGAATGCCTTTGCCAACAGCACGACATCGCCTGCAGCGCCTCTCGTAGGCTGCTGGCGATATCGATTTGACCCTTGACCACTAGAAAACCGTGGCCTGGTCAGAAGAGTCCCGATTTCAATTGATAACAGCTGACAGCGTTCGAATGTGACTCGGATCCCCCGAAGCCATGGGCCCAGGGGTCAAGTTGGTTTTGGCTCCATAATGGTGTGGGGCGTGTTTACATGGTCAAACTGTGTCCTCTGGTCCGACTGAACCGATCATTTATTGGAAATGGTTATGTTTTGCTACATGGAAACCATTTTCAGGCGTTTATGGACTTCATGTTCCCAAACAACGATGTCATGTCACAGGGCCACAATACTTCACGATTAGTTTGAAGAACATTCTGGAAAATTCGAGCAAATGGTTTGGCTACGCAAACCGCCCGACACGAATCCCATTGAACATTTGCGAGACATAATCGAGAGACCCATTTGTGCTCAACATCCTGCACCGGCAACACTTTCGCAATTACGGTCGGCTGTAGAGGCAGCATGGCTCAGTATTTCTACAAGGGGCTTCGAACATCTTTTTCAGTTCAGGTCACGTTGATATGCTGCACTAAACCCGGGAAAACGACGTCCGATACGATGCTAGGAGATATACCATGACTTTGTTACCTCAGTGTATAAAGTGTGTCGGGGTAACGGAGCCACTTATCTTACAGCTAAAAGGGCCGAGGGGGGAAACATTTCTGAGACGGCAAAGTTTGTAAGTTTTTCACGTGCAGCCGGAGGTTGTGGCCGAGCGGTTCTAGGCACTTCAGTCCGCAATCGCGCTGCTGCTACGGTCGCAGGTTCGAATCATGCTTCGAGTATGAAGGTGTTTGATGTCCTTAGGTTAGTTAGGTTTAAGTAGTTCTAAGTCTAGGGGACTGATGACCTCAGATGTTAATTCTATGGTGCTTAGAGCCATTTGAACCTTTTTCTTTTGTCAAGTGCAGCCTTGGTTAAAGTATACGAAGCACGGTAAAATGGAGATATCGAAAATCTGCACCAAGACGACTGTGGTGCACTGTGGGCCATACATTACAGGGATAAACTACGGCTGCGGAGATGTGTACGGGTGAATAGATGTGCAACAGTCGAGCAACTGAGCGTCCAGTTGAACCATCGGACTACCAGTAGTGTCTTGGCAACGACCGTTCAGCCAACGTTGCTGTTTGTGGGCCTTCTCAGCAGGCACCTGGTTCATGCACCCATGCTGACTGCAGTTTATCGGCCATGAAGGCTGGAATTTTGCACGCCAGTACCGCAACAAGTGGGCTTTTCAGGTGAATCATATTTTATGCTCCATATGACAGACGGCCGTTGTCGTGTATAGGGTAAAACGCTTTAAACCAAACACTTTGCAACAGTCGTCGGCCGGGGGAAGGAGAGTTATAGTTTTTGGGAATGTTTTTGAGCCGTTCTCTGTGTGATCTTGTCATTCTGGAAGGCACACTAGACCAACAAAAGAACACACCTCTCCTTCGGGACCATGTCCACCCCCACATGCAGTTTGTTTTTCCTCGACAAGATGGCATTTGCCAGCGGAATAATGCCACGTGTTCACACAGCTCCAGAGTACGTGCGTTGTTAGAAGAGCACCAGAATACGTTTGCCCTACTCCCATAGGCACCAAACTCCTAGGGTTTAAGCCAAATCGAGAATCTATGGCACCACCTCGATAGGGCCTTTCACGTTTAGCGCATATGGCCATGGCATTGGAGTGCGTACGTTCCAGAATCCCATTCACTCTCTTTCTGCATATCTCCCAGAGGTCCGCGCTGCAAAATGCGCTTATTCAGGCTTTTGACAGGTCAGGTCATCACATTAATGTGACTGTAATTTATATTATAGTAGGTAAAAACGGTTGAGGACCTACTGATATCTGCTCCAGTTGGGAAGTGTAACTTAGCGGTAAAATAATGTCAATCTTCAATGATATGTCACCAAATAATGATTCTCCCGGGACAACTGAAACCATAGCAAAATTGTATGAGCGCATATACTGGATGAGATCATTTACAAAAGGATTAGTTTTAAAAACTCACCATTTCAACTACATCCACTCATAAAGCTATTGATATCTCATGTTGCCACGCGGTATTAGCCGAGCGGTCTAGAACGCTGCAGTCATGGACTGTGCGGCTGGTCCCGGCGGAGGTTCGAGTCCTCCCTCAGGCATGCGTGTGTGTGTTTGTCCTACGGATAATTTAGCTTAAGTAGTGTGTAAGCTTAGGGACTGATGACCTTAGTAGTTAAGTCCCATAAGATTTCACACTCACACACACACACACACACACACACACACACACACACACACTGATATCTCATAGTCAATAAGCACCAGCAGCCAGCTGACACATTAATTTTCCATCTAATTAGGGGTTAGAAGTGCTATCTCCCTCACGAAAAGATCTTCAACAGCAGAATAACCGATAAGAGAATTATTAAGTACTAAAATACTTACTTTCATAATTTCTTTGCACATGCACAAGCAGCTGCAACAGGCAAATGCTTCATTTTGATGGGGCTTGGTTATTGAAACAAACAAACCCAGTGTTTGGACAACTCAGACATATACAGGGTGTTTTTTCCACCGTTTACAAACTGTAGGGATTGATCAATGAGAGGATACGGAACAAGAAACGTCTAATGAACTTATATCCGGAAATGCATCGTTTCCATGCTAGAGACCATTCATTCAACCATACTTTGTTACAGAGACTGCGGTCTGATACACGATGTGCCATGCAGCCAGTGCTAGAGTATGTGTTGAAAATGGTTTCTATGTGCCTCAAGGCATGATTGTACGCGCCGTAGCATGTTCTGCCTCACACGTTGACATCGGCCAGGCTGCATCCGAACAGTGTCAAAGGCAGCATGAATACGCTTGTTGGACCATACCAAGAATGCATGTTATTGCACGACTGTAGTTAATGATAATGTTTTCAATGCAGTTTCGACTCGTTTTTACGATTAGAATGATCTGAAGATGGTTGTAAAAAGAAACGGTAACTAGCCATCATGCCTTAATTGTGTAATGAAAATTGCTGTCTTTGCATTTAAAACTTTTTACAATAAATTTTTTTTGTTTAATAAGCTACGTTGAAACCGTTGTCCCATTCCTGACAATGTTAAATGGCTCTGAGCACTATGGCACTTAACTTCCAAGGTCATCAGTCCCCTAGACCTTACAACTACTTAAACGTAACGAACTTAAGGACATCACACACATCCATGCCCGAGGCAAGAGACCGTAGCGGTCCAGACTGTAGCGCCTACAACTGCTCGGTCACCCATGCCGGATGACAATGTCAGCCTTCACGGAAACAATATCTTATGAACAAAATGTTGTCAGTGATGTGTTTAAACATCTGAATACATACTGCCTTGCTGGTAGTGGAAGTTTTTTGGCATTGAAAATATGCTGATTCTAATTAAATGTCCAGTTAAAATCTCTCTCACATTTTAATTATTTAAGTAATAGAATATGTAACTCACTCACTTGATGCGAATCAACTAGCGCTGCTAACTGATAAGGAGATCTCTTTTGCGTAATTGATAAAATAGTTACAAATTATTCACTAAATTTCCATTAACATCTACATCTACATCCACACTCCGCAAGCCACCCAAGGCTGTGTGGCAGAGGGCACTTTACTTGCCACTGTCAATACTTCCCTTTCCTGTTCCAGTCGCGTATGGTTCGCGGGAAGAACGATTGTCTGAAAGCCTCCGTGCGAGCTCGAATCTCTCTAATTTTACATTCGTGATTTCCTCGGGAGGTATAAGTAGGGGAAAGCAATATATTCGATACCTCATCCAGAAACGCACCCTCTCGAAACCTGGCGAGCAAGCTACACCGCGATGCAAAGCGCCTCTCTTGCAGAGTCTGCCACTTAAGTTTGCTAAACATCTCCGTAACGCTATCACGTTTACAAAATAACCCTGTGACGAAACGCGCCGCTCTTCTTTGGATCTTTTCTATCCCCTCCGTCAACCCGATCTGGTACGGATCCCACACTGATGAGCAATACTCAAGTATAGGTCGAACTAGTGTTTTGTGAACCACCTCCTTTGTTGATGGACTACATTTCCTAAGGACTCTCCGAATGAATGTCAACCTGGTACCCGCCTTACCAACAATTAATTTTATATGATCATTCCACTTCAAATCGTTTCACACGCATACTCCCAGACATTTTACAGAAGTAACTACTACCAGTGTTTGTTCCACTATTATATAATCATACAATAAAGAATCCTTCTTTCTATGTATTCGCAATACATTACATTTGTCTATGTTAAGGGTCAGTTGCCACTCCCTGCAACAAGTGCCTATCCGCTGCAGATCTTCCTGCACTTCGCTACAATTCTCTAATGCTGCAACTTCTCTGTATACTACAGCATCATCCGCGAAAAGCCGCATGGAACTTCCGACACTATTTACTAGGTCATTTATATATATTGTGAAAAGCAATGGTCCCATAACACTCCTCTGTGGCACGCCAGAGGTTACGTTAACGTCTGTAGACGTCTCTCCATTGGTAACAACATACTGTGTTCTGTTTGCTAAAAACTCTTCAGTCCAGCCACACAGCTGGTCTGATATTCCATAGGCCCTTACTTTGTTTATCAGGCGACAGTGCGGAACTGTATCGAACGCCTTCTGGAATTCAAGGAAAATGGCGTTTACCTGGGAGCCTGTATCTAATATTTTCTGGGTCTCATGAACAAATAAAGCGAGTTGTGTCTCACACGATCGCTGTTTCCGGAATCCATGTTGATTCCTACAGAGTAGATTCTGGGTTTCCAAAAACGACATGATACACGAGCAAAAAACATGTTCTAAAATTCTACAACAGATCGACGTCAGAGATATAGGTCTATAGTTTTGCGCATCTGCTCGACGACCCTTCTTGAAGACTAGGGCTACCTGTGCTTTTTTCCAATCATTTGGAACCTTCCGTTCCGCTAGAGACTTGCGGTACACGGCTGTTAGAAGGGGGGCAAGTTCTTTCGCGTACTCTGTGTAGAATCGAATTGGTATCCCTTCAGGTCCAGTGGACTTCCCTCTGTTGAGTGATTTCAGTTGATTTTCTATTCCTTGGACACTTATTTCTATGTCAGCCATTTTTTCTTTTGTCCGAGGATTTAGAGAAGGAACTGCAGTGCAGTCTTCCTCTGTGAAACAGCTTTGGAAAAAGGTGTTTAGCAGTCCAGCTTTACGCGTGTCATTATCTGTTTCAATGCCATCATCATCCCCGAGTGTCTGGATATGCTGTTTCGAGCTACTTACTGATTTAATGTAAGACCAGAACTTCCTAGGATTTTCTGTCAAGTCGGTACATAGAATTTTACTTTCGAATTCACTGAACGCTTCACGCATAACCCTCCTTATTCTAACTTTGAAATCGTTTAGCTTCTGTTTGTCTTAGAGGTTTTGGCTGCGTTTAAACTTGGATTGAAGCTCTCTTTGCTTTCACAGTAGGTTCGTACCACGGTGGGTTTTTCCCGTCCCTCACAGTTTCACTCTGCACGTACCTGTATAAAACGCATTTTACGATTGCCTTGAACTTTTCCCATAAACACTGTTAGGTAGTCTGAAATCTGCCTTCTATTACTCTTGCTAAACAGATAAACCTTCCTCCCTTTTTTAATATTCCTATTAACTTCCATATTCAGGGATGCTGCAACGGCCTTATGATCACTGATTCCCTGTTCTGCACTTACAGAGTCGAAAAGTTCGCGTCTGCTTCTTGTCAGTAGGTCGAAGATGATATCTCCACGAGTCGGTTCTCTGTTTAAGTGCTCGAGGTAATTTTCGGATAGTGCACTCAGTATAATGTCACTAGATGCTCTGTCCCTACCACCCGTCCTAAACATCTGAGTATCCCAGTCTATATGTGGTAAATTGAAATCTCCACCTAAGACTATATCATGCTGAGACAATTTATGTTAAATGTATTCCAAATTTTCTCTCAGTTGTTCTGCCACTAATGCTGCTGAGTAGGGAGGTCGGTAAAAGGAGCCAATTACTTACCTAGCTCGGTTGTTGAGTGTAACCTCCACCCATAATAATTCACAAGAACTATCCACTTCTACTTCACTACAGGATAGACTACTACTAACAGCGGCGAACACTCCACCACCGGTTGCATGCTATCTATCCTTTCTAAACACCGTCTGTACCTGTGTAAAAATGTCGGCAGAATTTATCTCTGGCTTCAGCAAGCTTTCTGTACCTATAACTATTTCAGCTTCGGTGCTTTCTATCAGCGCTTGAAGTTCCGGTACTTTAGCAACGCAGCTTCGACAGTTTACAATTACAATACCGATTGCTGCTTGGTCCCTGCATGTCCTGACTTTGCCCCGCACCCGTTGAGGCTGTTGCCCTTTCTGTACTTGCCCAAGGCCATCTAACCTAAAAAACCGCTCAGCCCACGCCACGCAACCCCTGCTTCCGTGTAGCCGTTTGTTGTGTTTAGTGGACTCCTGACCTATCCAGCGGAACCCGAAACCCCACCACCATATGGCGCAAGTCGAGGAATCTACAGCCCACACGGTCGCAGAACCGTCTCAGCCTCTGATTCAGACCCTCCACTCGGCTCTGTACCAACGGTCCGTAGTCAGTCCTGTTGACGATGCTGCAGATGGTGAGTTCCGCTTTCATCCCGCTAGCGAGACTGTCAGTCTTCACCAAATCAGATAGCCGCCGGAAGCCAGAGAGGTATTCCTCCGATCCATAGCGACAAACATCATTGGCGCCGACATGAGAGACCACCTGCAGATGAGTGCACCCTGTACCCTCCATGGCATCCGGAAGGACCCTTTCTACATCTGAAATGACTCCCCCCGGTATGCACACGGAGTGCACATTGGTTTTCGTCCCCTCTCTTGCTGCCATATCCCTAAGGGGCCCCGTTACGCGCCTGACGTTGGAGCTCCCAACTACCAGTAAGCCCACCCTCTGCGACCGCCCGGATCTCGCAGACTGAGGGGAAACCTCTGGAGCACACTGACTGTGACCAACCGACACTGGCCGTTCAAAACAAAAACAGAAGACAAACGACTACGCGAATTTACAGTATTCAGGTACTAAAACGCGCTGCTACAACTCTCAAATACTATAATACCCCCGAAATTTATGAACTAAACAATGCAAGTACCAAAAACACGCAAAGAAATTAAGAATTAAACTATGCAACAAATGAGTGAGCTAGGAGTATACGACTTGCTGCTGCAGCTGCTTATCAAACCGCGGCAGGGAGCACACTCTGTATAGAATCTAATTGGTATCCCGTCAGGTCCAGTGGACTTTCCTCTGTTGAGCGATTCCAGATGCTTTTCTATTCCTTGGACACTTATTTCGATGTTACACATTTTTAGTTTGTGCGAGGATTTAGAAAAGGAACTGCAGTGCGGTCTTCCTCTGTGAAACAGCTTTGGAAAAAGGTGTTTGGTATTTCAGCTTTACGCGCGTCATCCTCTGTTTCAATGCAATCTTCATCCCGGAGTGTCTGGATATGCTGTTTCGAGCCACTTACTGATTTAACGTAAGACCAGAACTTCCTAGGATTTTCTGTCAAGTCGGTACATAGAATTTTACTTTCGAATTCACTGAACGCTTCACGCATAGCCCTCCTTATGCTAACTTTCACATAAAGAACCCTACTGGTGCTGTAATTTCTCTGACACATCGTCTCCATTGTATGTCTGTACATCCGCTGATTCCTTTTCTCCCCTTTAAAACGGTGTATCCCGCTTTGCCGCAATTATAACAGTCAGCAGTGCACGAGCGCAGACGTGTTCAATGCTACTAACCCCTTCGTGACCGCAGCCAGGAGGACGTAACGCCACATCTGGTTAGCGCACGATCTGACAGTTGCGCATGGTCTCAGCCCTGCCACTACGTTGGGCAGCACGCCCTCCAGTCAGCTGTCAGAGCAGCACCATCCTGAACTTCGCACCACAGAAAACACTGCGCTCGTCTAAAATCAGTCACTTCAGCTCAGTTTGTAGTAAGTTGTGTGACGGAAGTACAGGGTGTTTCAAAAATGACCGGTATATTCGAAACGGCAATGCAAACTAAACGAGCAGCGATAGAAATACACCGTTTGTTGCAATATGCTTGGGACAACAATACATTTTCAGGCAGACAAACTTTCGAAATTACAGTAGTTACAATTGTCAACAACAGACGGCGCTGCGGTCTGGGAAACTCTATAGTACGATATTTTCCACATATCCACCATACGTAGCAATAATATGGCGTAGTCTCTGAATGAAATTACCCGAAACCTTTGACAACGTGTCTAGCGAAATGGCTTCACATGCAGATGAGATGTACTGCTTCAGCTGTTCAATTGCTTCTGGATTCTGGCGGTACACCTGGTCTTTCAAGTGTCCCCACAGAAAGAAGTCACAGGGGTTCATGTCTGGCGAATAGGGAGGCCAATCCACGCCGCCTCCTGTATGTTTCGGATAGCCCAAAGCAATCACAGAATCATGGAAATATTGATTCAGGAAATTAAAGACGTCGGCCGTGCGATGTGGCCGGGCACCATCTAGCGTAAACCACGAGGTGTTCGCAGTGTCGTCTAAGGCAGTTTGTACCGCCACAAATTCACGAAGAATGTCCAGTTAGCGTAATGCTTCGGATGTGAAAAACGGGCCAATGATTCCTTTGCAAGAAATGGCGGCCCAGACCAGTACTTTTTGAGGATGCAGGGACGATGGGACTGCAACATGGGGCTTTTCGGTTCCCCATATGCGCCAGTTCTGTTTATTGACGAAGCCGTCCAGGTAAAAATAAGCTTCGTCAGTAAACCAAATGCTGCCCACATGCATATCGCCGTCATCAATCCTGTGCACTATATCGTTAGCGAATGTCTCTCGTGCAGCAATGGTAGCGGCGCTGAGGGGTTGCCGCGTTTGAATTTTGTATGGATAGAGGTGTAAACTCTGGCGCATGAGACGATGCGTGGACGTTGGCGTCATTTCGACCGCAGCTGCAACACGGCGAACGGAAACCAGAGGCCGCTGTTGGATCACCTGCTGCACTAGCTGCGCGTTGCCCTCTGTGGTTGCCGTACGCGGTCGCCCTACCTTTCCAGCACGTTCATCCGTCACGTTCCCAGTCCGTTGAAATTTTTCAAACAGATCCTTTATTGTATCGCTTTTCGGTCCTTTGGTTACATTAAACCTCCGTTGAAAACTTCGTCTTGTTGCAACAACACTGTGTTCTAGGCGGTGGAATTCCAACACCAGAAAAATCCTCTGTTCTAAGGAATAAACCATGTTGTCCACAGCACACTTGCACGTTGTGAACAGCACACGCTTACAGCAGAAAGACGACGTACAGAATGGCGCTCCCACAGACTGCGTTGTCTTCTATATCTTTCACATCACTTGCAGCGCCATCTGTTGTTGAAAATTGTAACTACTGTAATTTCGAAAGTTTGTCCGCCTGAAAATGTACTGTTGTCCTAAGCATATTGCAACAAACGGTGTATTTCTATCGCTGCTCGTTTAGTTTTTATTGCCGTTTCAAATATACCGGTCATTTTTTAAACACCCTGTATGTAGAATATTATTTTGAGCGGTGTCAAGATTTTAGTTTCTAACTTTGTGGTTATCTTTTTATGGAGTCCCTAGCTCAAACCTATGAGAAAAGTATCAGTATAAGGACCTGTCGTCTGCAGTTCGTATGTAATTCACCAAGTATCAATTTATCGGTTTCAACGCATATATTACGTCATACAGAGTAACAGTAAAAGGTCGTCCTTCCATACTTAGTGAATCATTCTTCCTTCCTACCGAACTAAGCATGGTTTGGTGGGAGATGTATCTAATTGGATTAAAGGCATACAACATCACTCACTACTCAAATAATTCAGATTGTTAGCTCAACATGCAAGATTGCGACGAAAGAATTTTCAAACTAGCAAAAGGTTCCTACGACATTAATAAGAACAACTTAACAAATGGTCTTCAGAAAGACACGTAACTGATATGCTTGTAGTATTTTCATAGTATCGATTTATGACCCCCAAATGGATTTGCCATTGCAGATATTGAGTACAAGCTGAATGCGAACTGAGTACAATATTGGAAAATGCTCATTCCTATCTAGACGGACAACTTGCTCACACTGTAAATGAAGCTTTTTCCTTGAATTGCACTCAGTAGTAGAAATTCCATGCAGTCTTATAAGAGAAAAGAATTCTTTTAATGAAGATAAAACTCATCAGTCCAGGCATTCTTTCAGAAACTCTATTGCGTTAAGTGGTAGACCACCTAACATGAATGCCCTACTAACAGATCTTAGCCAGAATATGAACGTTTTATCTGGATTTATAGTACGAGAGAAATTAGTGAGTGGTATCCAGTGCCAGATTTTGTGTTCTTCTTCGTTAGCATGAACAGCAGGATAAGATGTGTTGTGTACATCGTTCCGCGTAGTCAGCGCGTACACAACTTTCCCACTAGAGCGCGCTCCGCTAAGCACAACAGCGCAGGCGCAGCGCTCCTCCGTCTCCGCACTAAGAGGGGTCCTTAGAGACGGACCAAATTCTGCTTCCGCCGATCCGCGTATTAATATGTAACGCAGCCAACGATGTAGGTGCCAACGTAGAACATTTTCTCGTCACGGATCACACTCCTGCAGTGATACCTGAACGCGCGCGATATTATAACGAGTTTACAGACCTCCGATTAGTCAGTGTGCATGAGTCTGCATTGGTCTGCACCAGTCTACTTTAGTCTGCAATCAATTTTCAGTCTGCGCCTAAAAAATTATCATATTCCTGTACATAGCTATGAAGAGAAATGTATAGACACTTTGTCAAGTATCAGAGATAGGTGAGAATACGATTAAAGTACCAAGACCAACGGAACTTCAGATTGTCAGTTGTAAACAGCATCCAGAATCAAGTTACGTAACATCTATCATTTTTATTATTTTAATAAATGTGTGTGAAAATTAATCAAGTTCTATTTAAAGCTGGTCATCGTCAATCTGCTACTCTAAGCGTGCAAGTGGCATTTCTATCGTCTGACCTAACGACAGAAGATAAACACGCCACGATGAGACCACGAGACATATTGCTGACACTCGCCTACTTCGTTGGAGCGACAAGTGAAATAATCTGATGGTGTGTGTACCGAAGGTCTTACAGTAGGCACATCATATGATTGATTGGAGGCACCGTATCGGACTTACCCAAGACCATGTATTGAACCAACTGAAGTTATAGCACTTGTTAAAATGTATGCAAGAATGCTTTGTACCGTCTTCATCCAAACTCAGTGTTTCGTCAATAAGCCGAAAACCATACACTGAGCAACCAGAACTACCGACCTACTATCGATTTAAACGCGTCCAGGTGATAGCAGCGTCATCTGGCGAGGAATTACTGTTAGTCAGATACACGCACGGTGCATGTAGTATCAGTAAGTGTGCTGTCCGTATGTGGGATGGGAAGGCGCGCAATCCTTCTGAGTTTGACAGGGTGGCAGATTGTGATGGCCTGTAGGCTCGGCACGACTTGTCGGGTGTTTGAGAAGTTCTGTGGTGAGAGTCTTCAACACGTAGCGAAACCAACGTGAAACTACGTCCAGACGTCCTCGGGTTGGGCAGCTACCCCTCATTACAGAAGTCGGACCTCGTTGGCTGGGCAGACTAGTAAAACAGGACAGGTAGTAAACTGTGGCGGAGCTAACATCAGACTTTAATGCTGGGCAGAGTACAAGTGTGTCTAAACACAGAGTGCATCGAACACACCTAAGGATGGGCCTCCGCTGCCGACGACCCATGCATGTGCCAGTGTTAACACCACGACATCAGCAAATTGGCACGTGACCATCGGCATTGGACATTAACACAGTGGCAGAACATTGTGTGGTTTGATGAATCCCGATACCTTCTTCAACATGAAGCTGGGAGGGCGTGAATGCGTCGTCTTCCATGGGAACAGCTCCTTGACACCTGTACTGCGGGGCGGAGACAAGCTGGCGGCGGCGCCTTATGCCCTTGGGGAACATTCATGTGGGCATCCATGGATACAGAGGAGCGCGTCCAAGGCACCATGACAGCCAAGGAGTATCGTAGACGGTAGCAGACCACGCACACCCCTTAATGACGATCATGTTCCGCGACAGCAGTGGCGTTTTTAAATAAGATAATGTGCCATGTCACAAGGACAGGAGTGTGGAGTAGTTCGAGAAACCAAGTGGGGAGTTCCAGTTGATTTGCTGACCCCCGAACTCGATAGATATGAAACCGATCGAACAAATCTGGGATGTGACTGAACCTGGCGTCAGAGCTCATCGCCATCCTCCCGGGAATTTACTAGAGCTAGGCGACTTGTCTCTGCAATTCGAATTTCCTCCAGCGATCTACCAAGACCTGATTGCTTCCACGCCACGACGCCGTTATCCGTGCCAAAGATAAACATACTGGTTTTTAGGTAGGTAGTTATAATTTTCTGGTTGATCAGTGTCATTTCTTTGGTTCCTGCAGTCAGCGTAGGTGATTTTGTAGTCGTTGACGGACCTATACATGACCACGTAACTTTTACATATGTTTTTTAAATTTTTCAACCTTCAAGGTATGACTATGTTTGCTGTCAGAAACCAGTTGTTTTGGCACTCAGGGATACGCGTACGATATACAGAACACATCTAAAATCTTACACCTGAGAAACCAAAACAATTTCGTATTGATGCTGTTTTTCGATTGCAATACCGTCGAAAATAAAACTTTATTTAATTTTGTTTTCCGTAGCGATGGTCCCATCACATAATCGTTGAATTTGGACTGCAATAATACGTTTGAGAACACATACATTTGCTCAAAATGCAGTCCATGTGGACTTCTGTGTGTGCGTGCGTGCGTGCGTGTGTGTGTGTGTGTGTGTGTGTGTGTGTGTGTGCGTGTGTGTGTGTGTGTGTGTGTGTGTATCTACATGTGTTATGGGTGATGGATGAACAGTATACAGTGATGTAGGTGTAGTTTACATATTTAGTGCTCATTGGAATTGCACTTTGGTTGGAATATCTAGTTCGTTTCTGTCTTAGCGATTTTTCCCTCTTTTTTTTCATCTGTTGCAACCAGCATTGACTTTCGTGTTGTTTTATTGTCGTTGTTTAAATTTTTGGGATGATTTTGTTTCATGTTTCCAGTTTTCAATTAGCTTAGATCAGGAAAGTCAGTTGGAATAGGAACTGACAGAATAGTTAGGTGAAGTGCGAGAGTGAGAGGGGAAGCCACAGGACTCTTCCGTAGAGAATGAATGCAGTCAGTCCATTGGGTCATACACTTGCGGTGTTAGCAAACCCCACTACTCAGTCAGGTATAATAGAACATGGAAACACAAGGACCACAGAATTCGCTTGGATAAAGCAGAAAAATAACATGCAATGTGCAACTCTACAAATTGAAATGAAACTCCGCAGTCAAAGGATTTATAGCCAGGCCACAGATGTTAGACGTGGTCTGTTGGCAGTGTCTGCGAAGACATAGGGACATGTGACCGACAGTCCGGGTAATGCGGAAATGCATCTTATGATAACTTTACCAGCGTGGAATCAGTATTAAACACAAAAATGGCGAATATCCCACATACATGGATAATGGCACAGAATTGTCCATGATAACTTTACCAGCGTGGAATCAGTATTAAACACAAACATGGCGAATATCCCACATACATGGATAATGGCACAGAATTGTCCATGCAGTCACAACAGGAAACCAAACAACTGACTAACTAACTAACTATAGCTATCTAACTAACTAACTAACTAACCAGGCGACAACTAATCAACGCACAGCCAAGTGTGTCTGCTCTCGAGGAGGAGTCGTCTGCAATATAACAAAGTCTCTACGCGACACAGTCCCGCCGACGGGTACGCATGCAGGTAGTGGAAATAACACTGCCTACTTTCGACAGGAACTGTTATATTCGCCCGAACGCGTACTTAAATATTCTAAACGCATATCTGTATTATAAAGGAGTGGCAAAGTGCGATTCATTGTATGAAGCACGCCGGACGCTTGATCATGAAGAAGCTTCCACACGTTTCTGGTAGGATACTGGAACCTGGACGAAAATATGAGTGCGACAATGAGAACAGAGGGTGGGTAAAAATATGGAAACACAAAACAACGCAGATGGGTCGTTTTGGAATTCCAGCTCGCCCTGCAGTTCCATGGACGGCGAAGCGAGAGACGAAGAATAGTGTAGTGCTGAAGCTACTCGCTTCCTTGCTCACGTACAGCGTGCACTAGCTGAGACGCTACCTCAAGAACAGTTCCAGGTCGCTGCACGACATCTCGGAACAAGGGTTACAAAGGACGATGCACGTTAGCGCATAGATAACACACAATGAGTGATCACAAGGGTCTGTGGGGGCACAACGACAGACCTAATTGGCAGAATTCAGGAGGCAGAATGGATGCCTGGAGTAATAGAGAGTGGGGTGGAAGTCGTACTCAATGTCAGAATAAGCCAGGCTGTACACACACAAAAACAAACAAAAGGAGGCGACGATGACCAATACTCTAACGACAAGAAGAAGCTCCAGAAGGCACATAGTCAGTGTTACCTTATCGACATAAGAGTGGAAGGAATTAAGACCAAGACAATCCTGGATTCTGGTTTGAAAGTGACTGCCCTTTTTGCGTCTTTTTACCTGAAACTGGCGGAGAGGGGCAGAAAATTCGCGGAGATGCCCATTTAAGGGATCTCATTAATTACTGCGTTTGAGCTGAAAAGAAACGTGTAGAAAAACAAGCTAGGCGATAGAAGAAACGATTTTCAGCTGACTGCAGCTACTATAGGTGGGTTGTCGCACGATTTTATCATCAGCAACGAGATAAACTCGGGCAGGATCATTGTCATGTATTGTACCACGAAAATCGTGAGTAATTTGTTTGAAGATGAAATGTAAATGGCATTAATGGCGCATTTAATTTAGTATGTACAAGGGGGCCGAGAACATTTATTATAGAGTGCCACAGGGACCAAAAAGTAAGTTACTAGATGGAACAGGGGAGTCAAATAAAGTCAGTTTACCGGCCATGAGTCGTGAAGAGTGTTTCACTCATCCGCCTGGTGAATGGGAATCTGACAAACATCTTGCAATTGCTCATAGTTTAGAGAGAGTCTAACGTGGGTTTCTTGTAGGGTTTAGAGGGCCAGAGGCCGTTAATAAGTAATTTTAAACGAATCCCATAACGTCCATGCGGATAAGGAGGTCACGTACCGAGAAGAACACGCTACTAAGCGGCGTAAAGCCACACTCGAACCTCGAAACGACTAAATTACTCATTGCTTTGACTGAATGTCGGCAACAAAGCCCTCAAAGTAACAGAGCCGTTCATTTTGAACGGAGAATGCTACAGAGATTGCGTTATGGGGGAGGGTCACACCGAAGAGGATCAGGAAAGTATATCACACTCACACACATCAGTAGAAAGATCCAGTGTTGTCCCATCCACTGAGAAATAGTTTGTTAGAGCTAGAAGGCTTTCGAAGATCTACAGTTGTTTTTATGAATCGAATTGGAGGGAGAAACCGCTGAAATCGCCCCCCCCCCCACCCACCCTTATTCCCTACCACCAATTTAATTGCTCGGGCACGGATGATTTCATGTTTGTGATACCGAGAGCAGAAACGATCAGCCGGATGTAGACGTGGAGAGCGCAGAAGCCGATCCACATGTAATGGCGCTGAATGCCCACGTTATCTATGATCGTTGGGATGCTTAATGCCCCCAGGTTGAGAGCACGCATCTCCCTAAGTAGATCAGTCCATAGTAGTAGAAGTATTAATAATTGTAGAGATCGCAAATGCTCTGTATTTTGTTGATGTAATATGTGATAGTAACTGGTACGTATGTATTGTGTCTCCATAGGTATTTTTATGCGTGAAGACTGTAGTACATTAGTATGGATGCAAAGAGATGATGCTGAGAGTACATATGTGTGCATGTGTTCCGCTTGCTACGGCGCCATCCACTTTACCAAACCTAGATTTCCACGAAGCGATAAAGTACAACGCTGCTCACCCTAGTCTTATGCTATATACTTCGTGTTTTTATATATAATTTCAACATGATGGCCCAAGGTTTATGATATATCTGTACGATTTGATGCTAGAACAGGTGATGTGTAGGATTGTGTGATGTTAGCGTGAATGTTGCAGTTTACGAGGACACTCCAGGAGTTGCATGTGGTCTACGCAGACGCCATGCATTGCGTGGGAAGTAGAATTATCCAAGTTAAAGTTAATTTGCATGTTAGATATGAAAGCCTTATTCTGAACTAAACTGAATACATAAGACATGTTACGTCAATAAAATAACCTCAAAATATTCTCCATTTATGCAAAATTTCTGCCTCGGAGAAATTACTAACGGTATCCGACCACTGTTTAAATGGAACATTCAGAAGTAGCTGATGTTTTCTTTGCGCAACGGGAAACACGAAAGGAAGCTGGCACGAATATTTGAATGAATCCAAGATCACGATTACAGATTGTAACTTTCAGGCATAGATCACTTGCAATGAGTATGATGTACCTCATTTTTAAATCATAACGCCGGCCTGAGTGGCCGCGTGGCTCTAGGCGCTACAGTCTGGAACCACGCGACCGCTACGGTCGCAGGTTCGAATCCTGCCTCGGGCATGGATGTTTGTGATGTTCTTAGGTTAGTTAGGTTTAAGTACTCCCACAGTGCTCAGAGCCATCTGAACCCTTTTTTAAATCATAACACAGATACACAAAATAATATGATATTTAACAGTCACGTCGAAATATAACCTAGAACGGAACGAAGACTTGAAGTCTCCCCAACGAAGACTTACCTTGTTGGCTGTAAGAGCATGCAAAAAATTCAAAATATTCCTACTGGTAACAGTTCTGTTTTCATTAATAATTCAGCTTAAGACACACTGAGGGTTGAAAAAAATCAAAATCCAAAATGCTTTAGCGTGATTCATGATTTTATCACCTAACGTGGCGGCCAGAGTGGCCGAGCGGCCCTAGGCGCTACTGTCTGGAACCGCGAGACCGCTATGGTTGCAGGTTCGAATCCTGCCTCGGGCATGGTTGTGTGTGATGTCCTTAGGTTAGTTAGGTTTAAGTAGTTCTACGTTCTAGGGGACTGATGGCCTCAGCAGTTAAGTCCCATAGTGCGCAGAGCCATTTGAACCATTTTTTAAGTAAGGCAATAAGCAGTGGCACAAACAAAATTGCATTTTTATTATTATGGACCACGTGGCGTACAGCTCTATATACAATGGAAGCAGACCAAAAGAAAACTCCATACACTGTGTAATAGTCAAAGCAATATCAATATAATGAGAAGTAATCGAATGCCATATTATAATCTCACGGATGGACAACTGATATACTGATACTGTTCCATGACCATGGAATAAGATCTTTCTTTCTGAACAACGGAAAATGTGTTCGGATGTGACTGAAGTTACGTCTATAGACCGGAAATTGTTGCACACTAAATTTTATGCTAAGCCAGCCCCGACATTCGCGCCCACAAACAGGAAACACAGAAGCACAGAGAATGCTGCCTGCAGGCAGCAGAGTGCCTTTGTCTAGCATTAAACGGGAAATGTTTCGACGAAACTCTGTCGCATACGGATCCGATCGGTCATCGAACCATACTTCCAATGTATCGACTACAGACATATCTTCTTTACCATCCAATGGCTTTTGTGTGCTTAGCAGTCGAGAAACCAGGTACAGAATGTCCTCGCTGTAATTCAGTGATTCGAAAATTGTGTAAAAATAAATAATATGGAAGGCGACTTTTAATGTGCGGCTTTCAGACATTCGAGTTCGTTGGTGTAGCTCACTTTGAAACGTCCCCTTAGAAAAATTAACGAATTACTGTGCTGATAAACCCCTTACGTTATTTGATTTTCAAAGAGTTGAGCAAAACTGAACGTGCACAGACATTTCTCTCTTTACTTAGTCAGATCATCAATAAACTGACACACAATATTTTTAGCTCAACGCAATCTGACTTTCAATAATCCCTACAAAATAATGGCCCTGACTGACAATAACCTATACCTTTCATGAATCACTTACCACACAAAAATCTTCGTTACTCGAACTACTGCAATGCAGCGATCGCCAATGTTGCCAGCTAAATAAAAGATTCTAACTACTGAAGGCACAAACTACTGACAGGCATAGTTAGCAAATGAAAGATTTTGATAGAGAACAAACAACGTACTTACGTTAATAGTGTTCAATAGTCATAATATATATATATATATATATATATATATATATATATATATATATATCAGTTCATGACATCCAGTCTTACAAATTTACTGTCTCTGATGGACACACGTCCAGATCATTCACCCTCAAAACTCCGCCATCTGTCTCCCCACATCTACTACTGCTGGAGGCTCACCTCCAACTGCGTAACGCTACGCGCTGTTCACATCCAGCTGCCCAAAACTACAATAGCAAACAACAATGCAAACCAGCCACAGACTGCACACAGCACAGCCAGTGATTTTCGTACAGAGCGCTACGTGGCGTTACCAATAAAAAAACCTAAACAGCCTACTTACACAGTAAAGATACGAGAGGCCTCCAAAGATGCGCAATGTCACCATGTGTCCGCCGGCCGCAGGTGGAGCTCTTCAATGGAAACGCACATATGTTCTTATTGTCGGAATTAGACACTCCGAGAGGGTACATTATTGCATATTTTTTATAATACTGTATTGGTATCCATCGCATCATCCGACATGACCTATGCTAATGTGATGCTACCTGTCTGGAATGTAGAGTGCTTGTAATTAAAGTTTAGCTATTTGAGCCAGTGTAGAAGGAATTACTATTTACCGTTTAAGTACCCAACTCTATAGGAATGATGTTCAGACTGTGCGCTGCAGGATTTGCGTTGTTAACAGTTAGTGTTTCTATTGTTGTTAGACGCCGGTTCTGGACATTCGACGTAGTGTTGAAATACAAGCATTAGTGTGCATTACAGTTGCACACAGCCAACATAGTTCCGGACGAGGTGAGCACCCGTAAAGCTGTTTTATTAAAACAGCACCAATAGTGCCGCAGCTCTTCGCTAGTATCGACGCATCATAGGAATACGGAGGGGTCCTCTTTCCGCACCGGGGTTGAATAACATGAATCGTGAGTCCGAATTATCTGATCATTTGGGAACTGCTCCTGGGAGAGGTTGGCAGCCAATTGCGCAACAAATTGTTCAATAACGATCTTCAAGCAATGCACAAGCTGTGTCATGACAGCTAAAACTTCCATGATCCATCGTTCTAAAAGTGCTGAGAATTGCTTTGAAATGGTACGTCTGGCGCGATTTGAGGCTGTTGTGGATGCAGATGGTGGTCATATTGTGCAACGTTTGCAACCTGGAATCTAAACATTCTACGCAATTAACAGATGTTACCCTTTCAAGTGGAAATTTTAATGCGTTTGTTTCAGTGGTTTATTCGTTATTTCTCTTCTGGAAGTCATTAGAAATCTTTCGATAAAATTTCATTGTCCTACGATTACTCGATTTCCATGGGAGCCCTCTCAAGTAGAGAAAGTTTAATTATAACCACCGTGTATTTGTTTGACGGTGTTATCAATTATTTGTGATACTACTCACTTTGCAGTTTATGTGCTAAACTTGACTAACACTACCACACGTTCAATTTTATTTCATAAATATTGCTATCGCACAAAGGTTTGACAGTCTTCTAATCTAAATTCCATGTGTGATGTGTGTGTGTTATTTTTAATATGATGACACTGTAGAAAGAAATTAATTGTACTTTTTTATGTGTGTAATGTCACTGTTCTCAATAACTGATTAAGGGGCTTCCTGGTATGAATTGTTTAATGGGCTTGACATGTTTTGTGCAAACCTGAACATTCCTCCGGAAACCGCACTAAGCTTGTGAGTGACGTGCCGTAGCTGTTTAAAAAAATGGAGATACTCTTGAAGAATAAGATGTGGCGGCGCAATGGGCCTGGTGTGCAACTGATGGGCCACCTTACCATGACTCTAACCCCCTGTTCCTAAATTTAAGAAACATTCCTAGGAGCAACGCAGTACTTTGCGGCTCAGTAAGCTATGCATTGTTGTCGTGTCACAGACGGAGAACAGATGCTGATTACAGGTGTTGTGCTCCACTGTGAAAGGTGTGCCCTGTTTGAAGACTGCCTAATAGCTGAGAGGCGCTGTCCCATTTCCTCAGGACTGCCATACTTGATCGGAGAAGTAAGCACTTGACTGACACATCAAGACTTCTTCTTTTTTTTCAAAAAAATATGATGTTAAGCTACAGACTCCTTGAAGACTCAATAATGCCAAGTACAGACACCTAGACACATTCACGTGTGTTTACGTTCATCAATTTTCTGACAAGTGTGGGACAGCAGCTGCTATGTTTATGGGCAATAATGATAATACCTTCAGCTGTATGTATAAGTTTTTATTTATTTAGGACATTTTTCGATGGAACGATTCACCATCTTTAGGTCCCGACAAACACAAAACATATCATTCACCATACTACATAATTAACAAAATCGCACTATATATATTTACTTTCTTAAATGATGAAATATTAATTATGTTTGGCTAAACCAGTTTTCATTATATATGTGTGTGACCGTTAGTAGTAAAAATATAAAATATATACTGCAGGAACTAGATCCCCTGTAACAATTTGAAGTAATAATTGCTGGGAAACCAAACATCTGTGAGTGTGTTGGGTTGTTCAAGAATGTGTCGGTCACATTAAACTGGCAAATGCTGTGGTGCACAATGTGTCATTTGCGTGGGATAGAACAAAACCATATAAAAGAAATCTTACTTAATTTCGTTGGAATTAAAAAAAATGTTTAAAAACTCTCCATACAGGGGAGAATCGTTATTTTTAATGTAACAACTACGTGTTGACACCTACGATTCTTCACACACTTTGTCCGACTAAGGTGTTTCTGCGATATCGAGGGGAATTTCTACAAGCGTTAATATACAAGAGTGAGATTTTAATAATGACAACGCAACAAAGGCTTAATTGTATACTAGTAAATGTCTTTACAAAGAAAATACATTTAAGCGTATAGGATATGCATTATTCCATTTCACCTACGTAACAAAAATTTTGCTTAATAAAGGGATGAGTAATTCTGTATCTCATAAACGCAGCATGCGATAACAGTTCTAATCACGTTGATTATTAGTGTCCTATTATGTGCTTCTGTTTCATCCCATGCAAATGACACGTTGTACTCATTGGTGTATCCTGTAAAGGTTGGTGAGGCATGCAACATGAAACTTATCAGTTGTATGTACTGTCTATTTGAGACTGCTCACTTACCATGGTTTTATCTGTAGCGGAATGCCACCCTGAGGTTCTTCTTGTACAACGTCTCAGTAACATCGTCGGAAAATGCGTTTCGAGTTTTCATCTTGATCAGCAGATCCTTTTCTATGGGAATGTTGGAGAGTGACGACAGACGGCTTTTCCGTCGCGCATTGCTATCGAACGTCTTTATTCTTTTCAGTGCGGAAGGTCGTTCTGCTGGTGACGATGTAACCGGTATCGTTAATGTCAGTTCACAGAGATTCAATGTTCTTCAAGTCTAGAGTGAAGCTCATTTTGATACTGGACAAATTTGTGCTTCCCTCAGAAACTCCACTTCAAGATGTAATCACGGCTTTACGCTTTCACCTATAAATATCAAAAATTCCCTATATATTGTCCTCAGTTTTTCAAACGCCTCCTTGGAAAACCCATCTGCAAAACTTGAGAACTTCTTTTGGGTCAAACATTTGAATAAACTACAAGTCAGGGAGCGCACAAAATCTGATGTTTAACGGAATGATTATAATATTTAATACCTCAAGGTACATTCTCCTGTAGTCATTCTTTACTAATGTTTTTGTGTAATTTTCCATTTTTCTCTTCCTTGGAGTGTCACATATGTTTTCAGCCCAGCAGCATATTTTTTCAAAGCTACTGTATTTCTTAGTGCGCAGCTTTTCTTTCAGGTCTTCTGTTTTTTGCTGCATGACTAGTGTCCAAGAATTTTGACTGCGCAATGTTAAAGGCAACGTATATCAATGAAAACAACTTTTCGAACAGACACAAAAGGAAGTTAAACTGAAAATCTCGTTACAGCATGAGAAATCCACGTGTTCCATTTGGGTCCCTATATTGTGAGTTTTCCTAAATGCACCCGTACAAATTTTCAACTTCAACACTATGACCTACCAGTATGTACCATGCCACTTGAATAACTCCACTTTGTTGGTGCAATCTTTGAAAATCTCTTCTTCATTATTACAATTAATAAGTTCGTTTTCCGAAGAATTGACTAAAATTTGACAAAATCTCTAATATTAAGAAAATCACTGTACATGCACTCATTTGCGACAGTGCGTGTGATTAAACCGAGCTCAACTAGTGAGCGTACCAGTGCACACATATGGCGTGTGGAATTACTTAAATTTTGTTTGCAAGCTGTGTAAATGTGCTTCCATGACGGCCCCTCCATCATACGTCTGCGTGACCAACATATTTTTGCATACACATTCCTCAAGGCGGTCTATTGCTACAGTCGTGGAAATCAGCACAAAGTCATGGGTATCTGGGAGAAAATTAAGATTGTCGGTTGGAACAGTTGTGCACACTGTATATTCAACGCTATGAGACCAACTATACCAATATATGCAATTAAATGGTATCGCATTTGATGTTACTAGTACAATACATAACAAGACTTCAACGATTTAGGTCACTGAGGGTAGAACTCGGTGTAAAGGCACTCGACTGCGCAGTTTCACTGTGCATGTACGTGCCTTTACTGCAGATAGGAAACAGACACCATTAGTGAGAGTGCGTGTCGAGTACATAAACCACGATTGTGACAATGCCAAGCAGAAAACAGTTATCATGTAAAGAAAAAGGAAAATGTGTGCATACTAGGAAATGGACCTCTTTCATCGTCAAACCGCAGAGAAGTTGAATCATTGAAATACAGTCATTGACAGCATTTGTCAAATTTGGCGCACGATGTGCAAAGAACGGAAAATACGAGTAAAGTAGAAAATTATCTCAGGCATCGAAATGGTTACTACTGCGCAACACAAATGTCATTAACTGTTATTCTTCTCAGCTTGTTGCTGGTTTATGGTTGCCTCTAACTGCCCGACATGCACGACAAATTTTGCGTCACGACAAGCATCTTTCATTCGAGAAACGACTGCAGAAACCTGCTCTAATACCCAAACATAAACTAGCAAGATAAGTGTTTGCTGAAATCGTACGTCATGGACATCAGAATGAGACAAAATGATCTTCAGTGATGAGAAGATGTTCAGTTTAGACTGGCAGGATAGATTTCAGTACTAAGGGCATGATATGACAATAGGGCAGCAAGCAGGTAAGAATGAGTAGACACTTTGGTCTTGAAAGTGTTACGATTTGGTGAGCTTTCTGCGTTAAAGGTAAATCACGCATTTCTAGGTGAAACACTAAAATGGACTCTGCATGTAAACTGACATGCTAAAGACAGAATTTATTAGAATGTAGGAGGACCTAGGGGACGAAATTGAAATGTTGCAATAAGACAATGAATCTGAACATGTTTCTGCCACAGCCAAAAAGTGGTTTGAAGATAAAGATATAGATTTCTTGCCCTGGCCTGCACGTAGCCCGAATTCAGACCCCGTGGAAAGCCTTTGGGGAGTACCTTCAATGTGTGTTTATCGTAATGGAAGGCAATTTGACGCCGTGTATGAACTGGAAAGGGCGTTACGAGAAGAATGGACGACAACTTCAGTGCAACAAAACAGACCCTAACAAAATCAAAGCCTTAGAGAAATAACACAACAGGACAGTGAGTGCCTTTGTACCAGTTTCCATCCAGAAAATGGAAACGCCTTATTTTCCTACTCGTGTTATGAATGAAACTCTGTGAATTCAGTCATGACTGTTTATGTCTTCTATGCACCTACTATTTTCATAATAAATTCGATAAATGGGTCTCTTATGACATACCGATGTTTCATCTAATAAAATACAAATAAATGTCGCTTGTCCCATACAGTTTTTATTTCGGAGAACAAAACACCACACACGCTTTGAATTAAATCATTTTGTGAGTGATGGAATAACCTGGGGAACACAGAGGCTGTGGGTTCTAAATTTGTCGTCAGACTCAACCAACAAATGCATTAACTCGACATAATTGCCTCGATTGATGGTTCCGCACCTTTTCCTGTGTCCTCGAAATGATAATTCTTTGGTTCTAAAAATCAGGTGGGTGCTATCAATCTCTTAAGTGTTTCCCGGTTCAGTTTCAAGGTTCCGTTGTGCCGTAAAATGCTTCCACATTTCTGTTCAGCTAACTCCAAATCATTCCTACTTTTATCAGATTTGACCACGGCTATCAAAGCACGAAGATGTGATTCTGATCCTTCATGCTTTGAAATTTAATTGTGCAGATTATTAATGTCCGAATAACCACGATCTTTACTGCTTCAGGTAAATTTGTTCATCATGAGCAACAAATATGACCAACAAAAGAGTTTACGAATGTTTGACTGCCGCAAAATCAATCTTGTGGTAAATATCAAAAATAAATGTTCGTATGAAAAATTACTGAGTCAGGCGGTATGTCGCCAAATTTTGATGAGCTCAAACTTTTCACTGAATAGAGAGTAGAGAGATTTATTAATCAGTCGTTTTGTGAAACCACTGGCTAAAATATTATGCAGACACAAAAAACTCGATTCATTCATTCGCCACTAATCTCAGCACACTAAGTTCAGGGTATAAGAAGAGAAAACGTGCTGAATGCAGTCTTCCTAATGCATGCAGCTGTCCATGTTTCACTCGATCTTGATGTGAAGTCACAAAAAGCCAAATGGGTGCCTTGTTTATACGTTGCAAGAACTAAATAAAAGATTGCCCTCGTAGGCACACCATCTCTTGAACAGCGCAGAAATAGGCTATGCGTTGAAAGAAAAGAACGTACGGACTATGAGATTGATATTATATTATCCATTCCATCAATGTTTTCTACAAAACAATGATGTTTAGTACCGGAACCCACACATACATACTTAAATGACCGTCAATTTCTACAACCACTTGCTTTTTGGATTTCCCTTTCGCCTGCCGCTGTGGCCGAGCGGTTCTAGGTGCATCAGTCCGGAACCGCGCTGCTGCTACGGTCGCAGATTCGAATCCTGCCTCGAGCATGGATGTGTGTGATGTCCTTAGGTTAGTTAGGTTTAAATAGTTCAAAGTATAGGCGACTGATGACATCAGATGTTAAGACCCATAGTGCTTAGAGCCATTTGAACCATTTCCTTTTCCATTTTCACCATTTCCATTTTTTAATTTTTTGGAACCGTTGGTCTTATGAACATGCCTATACATAATAGCATCTAGTTAATCATGCAAGACAAAGTTCATTAACGTTAACATATATATGCCATATAATATGGCGTTTTTCATAATATGCAAGTATAATTGTCGCTATTGACTGGGAAGAGGTCTCTTGAAGTAACAAATTCAAAGCTTGTTCCAAATGTACGTAAGGTTGCTATTCCTTTCACCAATTTTCCGCCATTTAAACGTATGATAAACTGCACAAGTGAGTTTCTTCCTACTTCTTCAAATAGGAAACTTACAGCACCTCATGTTGCTGGGCAAACTGATAACGAAGCAGCCTGAGCTGGAATTAGCTTACTCTTGCTATTATGAACCATTTTTCATACAAATCTAATCTCTTTATACTTTCGGCAGCTATTGTTTGTTTTCTACACAGGACCATTCGATTTATATCGCGGTTTCCAAACCTTATCAACTTCAAGTGGGAGTTTCCTCATTAAATTGAAAATCTAGTTGTAAGCTGCATAAGGTACAATAAGATATATAACATTCACAAATATTATATCCTAATCTGACATGAATTTGTTGCAAAAGCATACAGATGCAAAAAATGAACGACATAGCCTATGAAACCGTAATCGACAAATTGTAATTGGTCTATATCCTGAATGCGCCCTCTTGTGCGGTCGACTTTAAGCACATTAAATTCTACAACTAAGTAAATAGAAGATTTAATAAATCGTGGCCCACCTACCTATCAAAAATATTTTCCAGCAGATGTCAATTCCCGTGAATTTCCTACCTCTCTACTTCAGTTTATACTTCCGAACAATGGATGTATGCCGCATGACTACATAGTTTGAAGCGGAAATCAAAAAGCATTATTTTGTTTTCCTTGTCATTTACTTTCTAGTCAGGCTGAGAAAGTCAGTTCATACTTTTCTTCGAAGTCAGGATTTTCACTAAACCGGAAAAAATTATACGACATGACCCAAGAACATTAATACAGCAATATTCATAAAGAATGTTACTTGAAACAGCGAAACTTCGAGATTCAATTAAAACATATTCCTAGGAATCGAGAAATAGATTGAGATTATAGCTTATGTTTGTAAAGACATTGTATGACGATTACCTTATGTGGCATTGTATCATTGTCAAAGAAAAATGGACTTCAGAGATTCATCTCAGAAAACTGGAGCTACAAATGATGGAAATTTCCTCAGAAAGTTAGAATTCTTAAGTCACTGCGATCCAATTTTTGCAAGACACACCAGCAATGCAAGAGACGGACATGAAAGTGTTTACATGTGCAATATGTGACATTCAGAATGAATTTATTTATAGTTGTGTCCGTCCTGTCGGAAGTGGGATCTTGGAACAGAGAGAAAATTCGAATTATTATTCAATTATTGTTGATGCAACTCCTGATTAAAATTGTGTTTAAAAACGAACGTTTTTCCTGCGTTATATTTCCTTCAATAAGAAAAATTATAAGTATGAAATAAATGAACGGTTTTTGAAATTTGTAAATTGTAATCAGAAAACAGGAGTTGCTACTGAACATTTAATTGAATCAAATCTAGTGAAACACTTAGTTCTTATAGTGAATGCCGTGGACGAGGCTATGATGGCGGAAATAACGTGAGTGCCGGTTATAAAGGAGCTTAGATACATTTCGTTTAGGGCAATTCTCCTGCAAAATTTTCTCTGTGTGCTTGTCAGAAACCTAAATTATGTGGAGTACGTGACAGGTGAGAGTTGTCATGAAGCTCATACTTTTTCGGAGTGTTTCAAGAACTATTCAGTTACAGTCCATAACGATGGTAAATGCTGAGACAGTGTTTATTTTCCATGTCTGACACCCATTGGCGAGCTGGGGTTGACAGCATAAGACCGAGCCCGCATCTCGTGGTCGTGCGGTAGCGTTCTCGCTTCCCACGCCCGGGTTCCCGGGTTCGATTCCCGGCGGGGTCACGGATTTTCTCTGCCTCGTGATGGCTGGGTGTTGTGTGATGTCCTTAGGTTAGTTTGGTTTAAGTAGCTCTAAGTTCTAAGGGACTGATGACCATAGATGTTAAGTCCCATAGTGCTCAGAGCCATTTGAACCATAAGACCAATTGCAATTCACGTGGATAAGATTGTCACTGCTTTTGAAACTCAGTAAGTTAAATTTGTCATCCGAAAGACGCTCTGTGGATGAGGTTTTTTAGATTATGTGAAATATTTCGAGTGTTTAATCGTGGAATCAGTTTGTTTAAAGTTGTTGGTACCAAGTGACTACAGAAGTAAATTACAACAAGTTCCAAATACTATCATTGATGGTGAGGTGAGTAACATCGATAGTTTGTTAAATAACTTAAAATATCTTTGCGAAAATCGGGACACCATTCCCCCGGAACCCAAAGTTGTTGCCTGTACGATTAATATCGATCGCGATTTTCCGGAGTTGCGCTCTAAGAACATGAAGTCCTTCGTTATGAAACCAGAAATGAACTGACAGATGTGAATTCAGAAGATTAATTCAAGATAAATGTTTTTATGTTATTATTGACTATCTAGTGTCTACTTTGAAAACCGAATACGAAACAGTGAAGATATCAGATGATACGTTTGGGCTGCATGGAAATATTCGAAGATAACTGACGATCTGGTCGCTGGGGCATCCAAGTTATTCACCAATGAATACCATAGTGATGTAACAGATTTAGAACAATAAATTACGTATTTGGGAGCAATTAATATTTCAAACTTCAGAGATATTGCTTTGGAACCATTAGATATCTTGAATAAGATGCAAAATCTTCAAAATTTCAAGCTTATTGCGGAATGTATGTGTAGTTTTGAGCACCTTTTGCTCTCTTCCAGACACTGTAACTAAAGTAGAAAGCTCATTGAGGACACTGGCTTGTATTGAAAACTGTCTACAGGAATTACGCATGAACAACGTCTCACATATTTGGGGATCTTGGCAATTGTATCCAATCTGGCGAGACAACTATACTTTGACAATTTAATTCAAACTTTTACTGAACAAAAAGCTCGCAAAGCGCAATGATAGTGTTATAGGAAAGTAGGTAGTAATACACTACCCAAATACTCGTTGCATGACTTGTTGCGGTATATGTGCGAGCACGCTACTGTCTGTTTATTGAAATGTGTGGGCACGTTGAGAACAAGGGTGGGGGGGGGGAGGGGGGTCGATGTACACTCCAGACCGCAGAGCAATATTCGTCAATGTGTAAACCAGTGTGATACTTAGCCTAACGTTTTAAAGTGAAGTGAAAGTAAATTAAAGCTACATACATAATAAAATTAAATGGAGCGCACATACATTTTACAACACTTTATTTTTGTAATTTCATCGTCATATCAGTTTTCTATCTTGCCTTGTAGGTACTGGTCGAGCTATCATCCACTTCCCTAGCTCTGTTGGTCTTGGGCTCCTGGTAACAGTCTTCATCACTACTTTGCAAATCAATACTTATTACTATTTTATCAGTTGCCTATTTTATCAAAGCGTTACAGCGTTGGTGCTTTTTCTCAGTATATTTAAGTTTTGCACATTCATTCATGGCTCATCTGAGTGGTAGGTTAATTCTTTAGAAATTGCAGTGGGAACAGGATGAGAGGATGAAGTTTGTTTAAGTATCTGCCAGCGGTCTCACGTGCATAATCAGTGATGGTTTATGGCCATTTCGAAGTATTCGACTTTATCTCTTTATTAAAAATCTTGAAAAGTTCTTTTCTCTTTGTGTGTGGCGAGTGGAATGATAGTTAGAGCTACACACATGGCACATTCCATTTCGGAAATCGTTAGGGAATCCAATATTCCAAACACCACATTGTCAAGATCGTTCAGCACGGACAACGCAGTGGCCGATGGCGTTCACTTAACGACCGAGAGCAGCGGTGTTTGCGTACAGTTGCCAGTGTTAATGGACAAACAACACTAAGTGAAATAGCCGCAGGTATCAATGTGGGACGTACGACGAACGTATCCGTTAAGACAGTAAGACGAACTCTGGCGTTAATGGGCTGTGACAGCACATAACCGACGCGAGTGCCTCTGCTAACACAAAGACATTGCCTGCAGCGCCTCTCCTGTGCTCGTGACCTTATCGCCTGGACCTCAGACGACTAGACAACTGTGACCTGGGCAGATGAGTCCCGATTTTCGTTGATAAGAGCTGATACAATTCGAGCGTGGCAAGGATTCCACGAAGCCATGGATCCAAGTTGTTAAAAAGGCACCGAACAAGCTGGTGCTGTCTTCATAATTTTGTGGGCTGCGTTTACATGGGATGGAACGAACTGGGTGCTCTCGTCGATCTGAACCGATCATGGAAATGGTTATGTTTGGCTACTAGGGGACCATCTGCTCAACTCATGGACTTCAGATGTAACCGTAGGCTTCCGCGGCCGTTGTCAATGTCAATAAAATTCTTCTGGGTTAGAGACCGCATTGTCATTTATAAAATTCCAACGTTTCGGCGTCTGTTGCAAGACGCCTTCCTCAGGGTGTGTTGCTAACTGCTGAATGAGCGCAAGTGTGGGTACATATATACTATGGAAGAGTGTTGTGATTGGATGTGAGGGTGAGGAGGAAGGGCACTAGGAGTTAATTTTATTGGCGTTTGCATTGCGTCTTGTTATTGACGGAAATAGGCGTTTTCCATTGGAGTTTCCTTTACTGCCTGCCATTGGGGGAAATCGGCGAATAGGAGACTTAGCGGCGACTGCAGCATAGCGTTGTTTACTAACTGCCTAGTATCGACTAGGCCGCGTCAGCGCTCTGTGTACCATCCTCCGCTGTGGCCTACCGCACGCCTGTTGCTTTGCGCGAGCTGTCCTTCCGCAAAGCTGTCACAGCAGGCAGCCAAGACGCTGGAAGTCTGTACCCGTCTACTCTGTTCATATTATCGGGTCGCTTGGCTATTTCTATAGCCTCTCTAATCTTCCCCCTCAAACTAAACGGCTGTTTCGCCAGTACCCTGGCCTCTCGAAATTCGATGTTCATCCTGCACTGCTCATGATGTTCTGACACCGCTGATTTGCTATGTCGTAGCCATTAGCTCCAAAAATGGTCCTGAGGTTCCGCAGTTCAGCTTGCAGGTTGTATTCATCGCTGATCCTGTAGGCTCTCTTAGTCTGCTGCAGCAGATATTTTTATGCAAGCATTCGAAGAAACAGCACTCCAGTCCGCGCCATTACGCCCGGAATGCTGGCTACGATACGTGGATGACACCTTTGTTATCTGGCCACACGGAGAAGAAGAGCTTCAGAACGTCCACGAACATCTTAACCAGCAGCACAGCAAAATTCATTTTACCATGGAGACTGAAAAGAACGGGGTATTGCCTTTTCTCGACGTAGAAGTTTATCGTAAGCCAGACGGGAAGCTTGGACACAGAGTTTACAGGAAGCCCACCAACACGGACAGGTACCTTCATGCATCCTCCCACCACCATCCTATGCAAAAGAATTCGGCCCTGCGAACTTTAACTAAGAGAGCCTACAGGATCAGCGATGAATACAACCTGCAAGCTGAACTGCGGAACCTCAGGACCATTTTTGGAGCTAATGGCTACGACATGAGGCTGATACACAAAACCATGGCGCCGAAGGAGGAGGGCAACAGGGAAATACAGAACGAAGCACAGAACACCGCCGTGCTACCGTATGTACAAGGGGTTACTGAACGTCTGGGCAAAATTCTCCGTCGGGCAGGTATTAAGCCGATTTTTCGTAGCAACAACAAAATAAAAGACATTCTGGGCTCGACAAACGATACAATTGACAAGCTTCATGCCGCCGGAGTTTATGAAATCGAGTGTGAATGTGGACTGGTGTATGTAGGTGAGACTGGGCGTCCAATAAGCACGAGGCTAACTGAACATGAAAGATATATCCGCCTCAAACAATATAGCAAATCAGCGGTGTCAGAACATCATGAGCAGTGCAGGATGAACATCGAATTTCGAGAGGCCAGGGTACTGGCGAAACAGCCGTTTAGTTTGAGGGGGAAGATTAGAGAGGCTATAGAAATAGCCAAGCGACCCGATAATATGAACAGAGAAGACGGGTACAGACTTCCAGCGTCTTGGCTGCCTGCTGTGACAGCTTTGCGGAAGGACAGCTCGCGCAAAGCAACAGGCGTGCGGTAGGCCACAGCGGAGGATGGTACACAGAGCGCTGACGCGGCCTAGTCGATACTAGGCAGTTAGTAAACAACGCTATGCTGCAGTCGCCGCTAAGTCTCCTATTCGCCGATTTCCCCCAATGGCAGGCAGTAAAGGAAACTCCAATGGAAAACGCCTATTTCCGTCAATAACAAGACGCAATGCAAACGCCAATAAAATTAACTCCTAGTGCCCCTCCTCCTCACCCTCACATCCAATCACAACACTCTTCCATAGTATATATGTACCCACACTTGCGCTCATTCAGCAGTTAGCAACACACCCTGAGGAAGGCGTCTTGCAACAAACGCCGAAACGTTGGAATTTTATAAATGACAATGCGGTCTCTAACCCAGAAGAATTTTATTGTCATGGACTTCAGGTTCTCAAACAATGATGGAATTTTTTTGGATGACAGTGCGCCATGTCACGGGCGCCATAATTTTTTGCAATTGGTTTGAAGACTATTCTGGACAACACGAGCAAATGAGCCACACCCACATCACCGGGCAAAAAGATGTCCGACACGATGAAAGGAGGTATCATGTGACTTCTGTCACCTATGTGTATGAGTGAAATCAGAGAAACGATCAGCTGGATGAACACCGTGCAGCAACAACAGCAGTATGAGCAGGGTTCATAAGCATAAGGCTTGAGAAATGTTGGTGTAAATATTTAACCATCTGGCTTAAAATTTACCTGTGAATATTAATTTACCTGTTTTATTTGGCGTGATGGCTTAGAAGCTGCTACGACTCTATTTATCGATTGTGATTTTTTTTATTTCTAGCAGTTATGTATCGAATGATGCATGTTTGAAGTGTACGAGTGTTGTGCGAGACTTAGAAACAAAAGCGTCATTTGGAAAAGAAGTCTGACTGATGTATGGATGGCATCTTCGTCGATCGCAGCCGGCGCTGCGAGCGCCGCTCACAGCTACGGGACAGTCGACACTGTGGACTGTCCCGCCAGAGCACCATCGGGGTGAGTTCGATATCGATCGCTGGCTGCTCTTCCTCGTGTGGCGCCACGTATACATGTCACCAGAGGACTGACATGCTCCCACTGCTAGCGACTCTGATTGGCGGGCGCGTCTTTGTAAGTAGCCGCACTTAGAATTTTATTGTACTTGGCGAACAGGCGGCACAGCCAACTGGGCCACCTGTGGCACTGCTCGTCATTGAGAATTGATCTGTAAGGAGCCTATTAGGTTAGAGCAGCTGGTGGCGCCGCCAAAAGCTGTCTGCTGACTGGCTACCGTACACCGCCATCATGTCGGCAGCCACTGGTGGCGGAGAGACGAGGCGGGACATTGTATCATATGGAGCCTATTACACTAGGCGGCCTTGCGGGCCTAGGTGGAATTTGGCAAGCCTGACGACACACTGTTTCATCGTGGCCGGGCGGGCATTATCTTGCTGAAATGTAAGCACAGAGCGGCTTGCCACAAAGGGGAACAGACCGTGTTGTAGAGCATCGTCGACGTACCGCTGCGCTGTAAGAGTACTGCGGATGAGAACCGAAGGGATCCTGCTATGAAAAGAAACTCCTCGTTGTTGGGCCGTATGGCGCACAACAGTCAAGTAGCGACCCCACCGCTGTTCGGGGCGTCTCCAGACACATCTTCGCTCTGCAATCAGGGTGACTGGAATAGAATTGTCTCTGAGGATGAGTCCCGCTTCGAACTGAGCCCGATGACCAGCAAAGACGTGTCTTCAGTATTCACTTTTTTGTCCAATAACTTCTGGCACTCTTTGAGGGCTTCTTCCAGCTTCATGTTTTTGCCTTTATTCGCGTCTACACTTTCACTCCTTTTCACAGTGACAATCTGCTGGTCAGTAGACTCAGAGACGTACATACTTCACGTAAATAAAACTGTGCTCAGAAAAGAGTGCAAGCAAAACAGGAAACAGACTGCTTCATTGGCGAGGACTGCGGAAGTACCGTAGCCTGAACTAGTGATTGATGCATCACCTGTGGCGTAGTTCGTAGCGCCGCCTGGTGGCCTAATGTAATAACGCCTTAGATCAGCGCCGGCCACAGCGTGCCGAACTTCACGCGTGCTGTGTGTGTGGGCAGCGCGCGGGCTAAAGCCCAGCCTAACACTCAGCTTTGCTCGGTTTTCTCGCAAGTACACGGAACAGAGCGACATTTCATTTAGTACTGCAGTCCGGCAATTTTAGGTCGGCACAACTCTCTGAGTTCGGCACAATTGTGGTGTTAGTGCTGTTTAACCACACCACTTGTTCGTACTGTGAAGGACGTTCGAAGACCCAGTGTCTGCATGCATAGAAAGAGGAAGTCTAACGTTCTATCGTAGCAATCGTTTAAAATTAATGGGAATTATAGAAGAGAGATATTAAATTCTCAATTCACATAAGCGACAGGTACTGTAGCGAGAGCACAAAGCGCTTTTTGATGTAGAAACGGTGAATCCCGTCTGTCGACCAAACTGCCAAGGCCCCCGCTGACTGCTACCGCCATGCAGAAGCGCTGCTCAGCTGCTCCTGCAACACTAACTTATTCATTCCGTTTTACTGTTTTATTAATACATATTAGTAAAAAGAGTATTGCACTATTCTAATTTTGGACTGCTCTGTCGAATGGGCACCTAAAATTCCGATTTAAAACTCATTTGTCTTTAACGGGAAACAAACTGGCGCATTCCGTCAAAACTGGGCATCACAAGAGAGACGTAATGAGCAATATTTGTTTGGCCTGACTCCAGCTACACACTGCAAGAACTAAATTGCAAATACCTGCTGAAAAGCCAGAGAAATTCAAAATGGTTCAAATGGCTCTGAGCACTATGGGACTTAACATCTATGGTCATCAGTCACCTAGAACTTAGAACTACTTAAACCTAACTAAGCTAAGGACATCACACAACACCCATCCATTACGAGGCAGAGAAAATCCCTGACCCCGCCGGGAGTCGAACTCGAGAACCCGGGCGTGGGAAGCGAGAACGCTACCGCACGACCACGAGATGCAGGCCAGAGAAAATGGGACTGATTTCTCATTGGAGAGGCACCCTGTATAGACTAGGACTGTTGATAAAATATCGATATATGTGTACTTATTTTTTATATATATATATATATATATATATATATATATATACTCCTGGAAATGGAAAAAAGAACACATTGACACCGGTGTGTCAGACCCACCATACTTGCTCCGCACACTGCGAGAGGGCTGTACAAGCAATGATCACACGCACGGAACAGCGGACACACTAGGAACCGCGGTGTTGGCCGTCGAATGGCGCTAGCTGCACAGCATTTGTGCACCGCCGCCGTCAGTGTCAGCCAGTTTGCCGAGGCATACGGAGCTCCATCGCAGTCTTTAACACTAGTATCATGCCGCGACAGCGTGGACGTGAACCGTATGTGCAGTTGACGGACTTTGAGCGAGGGCGTATAGTGGGCATGCGGGAGGGCGGGTGGACGTACCGCCGAATTGCTCAACACGTGGGGCGTGAGGTCTCCACAGTACATCGATGTTGTCGCCAGTGGTCGGCGGAAGGTGCACGTGCCCGTCGACCTGGGACCGGACCGCAGCGACGCAAGGGATGCACGCCAAGACCGTAGGATCCTACGCAGTGCCGTAGGGGACCGCACCGCCACTTCCCAGCAAATTAGGGACACTGTTGCTCCTGGGGTATCGGCGAGGACCATTCGCAACCGTCTCCATGAAGCTGGGCTACGGTCCCGCACACCGTTAGGCCGTCTTCCGCTCACGGCCCAACATCGTGCAGCCCGCCTCCAGTGATGTCGCGACAGGCGTGAATGGAGGGACGAATGGAGACGTGTGGTCTTCAGCGATGAGAGTCGTTTCTGCCATGGTGCCAATGATGGTCGTATGCGTGTTTGGCGACGTGCAGGTGAGCGCCACAATCAGGACTGCATACGACCGAGGCACACAGGGCCAACACCCGGCATCATGGTGTGGGGAGCGATCTGCTACACTGGCCGTACACCTCTGGCGATCGTCGAGGGGACACTGAATAGTGCACGGTACATCCAAACCGTCATCGAACCCATCGTTCTACCATTCCTAGACCGGCAAGGGAACTTGCTGTTCCAACAGGACAATGCACGTCCGCATGTATCCCGTGCCACCCAACGTGCTCTAGAAGGTGTAAGTCAATTACCCTGGCCAGCAAGATCTCCGGATGTGTCCCCCATTGACCATGTTTGGGACTGGATGAAGCGTCGTCTCACGCGGTCTGCACGTCCAGCACGAACGCTGGTCCAACTGAGGCGCCAGGTGGAAATGGCATGGCAAGCCGTTCCACAGGACTACATCCAGCATCTCTACGATCGTCTCCATGGGAGAATAGCAGCCTGCATTGCTGCGAAAGGTGGATATAGAGTGTACTAGTGCCGACATTGTGCATGCTCTGTTGCCTGTGTCTATGTGCCTGTGGTTCTGTCAGTGTGATCATGTGATGTATCTGACCCCAGGAATGTGTCAATAAAGTTTCCCCTTCCTGGGACAATGAATTCACGGTGTTCTTTTTTCCATTTCCAGATATCGGAGATACTTTTTCCACCGATAATGTAATTGAGTGTAAGTATTTTTGTTTTATATTGCATTTTCTTGCAATTTCAGGTAAATATTTGAAATTGTAGAAGAATGTCATTTTATTGTCAATGTGTGAAGGAGTGTTACTACTTTTTGAGCGTTCTTAACGTCCAGTCTTTCTCTTTGACTATGTGAAGCAAGTATAGGTGACGCAAAACAAGTGCGATTGCACTGTGGCGGGGGGGGGGGGGGGGGGGGTGAATGGGATAACAAGATTTCCGGTGTGAAGAAATAGCACACCAGTTCCACTGAAAACCAATTTTTAACGAAACTGCTGCGCTATTTCTTCACATCAGCAGTCCTCAAAAATAGTTGCCTAAAAAACGGACAAAAATCTAAATGACAAGAATGGTCTTTGCGGTGGGCGAAGACTTGTGAGGGGAAATGCTGACATAACCGGCGCTCGGCTTTACCAACAGAAACTGCAACGAGTAACTTCAGCACGCTGGCGTTTGCAAAAATGAAAAATAGGGAAGTCCACATGAAGTCTTCCAAACAAATCCGATATGTAACGAAACCTAACGACGGACACATCGGACACCTTTTATTGTGCCACTTACGAGCTGTTACCATTGTTAGTAAAGTGGTTATAGCCAAGCGTGAACGTGCATCGTTTTCCTTCCAATTCTTGCTCTAAGGAGCAAGGGAGGCTACTAGCTTGTTGATGTACAGAATATCAAACAATAAATCGATACTTAATTGTACAGCTCTAAAACATTTACTATGTTCAGCCGTTATTTTTATAGACCGATACGTCGATAACTTTCCGTCTATATGTCACTGCCTTTTTCGATTTATCAAGGGCTGATGATGATACGTTCTTAAATATTGGTATATCGGATTCACGATATTTTTAAAAATATTTGCAGTCCTAGTATAGACGCACCTGGGTAGGGGCATATCTTAAGCCGATCCTTTCCCGGATGGAGAGGTATGCCGACCCTAGACTCCAGCCACCAGGCGGATTAACGGCGAGAGATCGGTGTGCTGTCCAGCCTGGATGTGGTTTTTAGGCGGTTTCGCACATCCCACTAGGCAAATATCGGGCAGGTTCCCATGTTCCGCCTCAGATACACGCTACGGAAATATTTAGTACACTTTGCCACACAGAATTTAATCCGTACACAGACAGGCGGCATACACTGCTTATTTCCTAGCAGGTGAATAGGAGACTGATGACCTTCGCTTTTTGGTCTCCTTAAAAACACCTACTCTGCAGCACACTTACGTAAGTTTCTGAATATTAGCACAGCTTAGTAGCGTCTTGCTACGTCGATGTATTGTCATCATTGCAGACTTCCATATTAATGTCGATCAGACTATAGGTGCATTCGATCTCGGGGAAAAGCTCCGAGGCAGGAGAGGCCAAGATTTCGGCTCGCGCAGCCACACTTCACATTTACCCCTTCACCACGCCACGCTGTCTGAGCGCGAGGAAGGGAAAACTTAAAGCATGGCATTTAAATGGCAGTGTAGTTGCGCAGCCAACTACTTGGTTTTATGTTTCACATTTCTCAACAACATAGGTCACAAAGATAACAAATTTTCCGTGTTATTTAATTACTCTTGACCCGCTGAAGATATAATATAATTTTTATCTGGAACAAACTGCAGGGATACGGACAGACTAAAACAATTTCACCTACGTTCGTAATCAAGTTTACACGTAATAGAAAAAAAATTTGTCACACAAATAGGTCGACCGAAATACTGTAGCACTTTTCCAACCTCATTGTGGAGACTTGGAAACCCTACCTGAGGAAAGCAATGTAGACCTCATGAACAGTTTTAACGTAAATATATTTGTCATAAAAACCGGAACTATCCTGCAGGTCAATCAGTTACGTTTGCACAGGAACGAGGGCACTTTCAGCTGAAACCGGAAACGGTCTCAAAAACAGCTCGGAAAAAGATCTTCGATTCGTAGTGTTCTCAAAATCCTTATAAAACTACCCTTGAAATTCTTTCAAGGCGACAATGAACTTTTCAGAACTAGAGCTATCTTTGACGCCAGTGAGCATAGGGAAATGGACTGTCTTTGTCAAAATGTATTCCTTCTACAAAGTGATTTTCTTTTTAAATGCATTCCCATCATATTATGTCGCCATGCTCGTCATCAAATATGTGTTGTCTAGGAAACCTGCTCACTAGGTTTACTAGACAAACATACAAACAAATCGTATTAGCGAGTTTTATTACAAAAAGTGAATGACAAGACTTAACTTCGACGGCTACACAGATGTGTCGCAAGCAAAGGGCGACATACGAAATAAGCAATGTTCTTCAGTATAAACAATCTCAGGTCTGTGCTTCATAGAGTAACTAGCGTCGACTCTTCTATCCAAGTCGCTAGTTTTGAACCTACTATTGAACTGAGGCGTCACCATTCGGTCGCGGCACTTACGTCTTCTTCACATAGCGGCCGCTGCTGTCGCGTTGTCGTCCTGGAGAGGGGTCGGTCAGCGTGCGATTGGCTGATGTCTTCTCACAGCCATCTCCTCTCTATCGTTGATTGGGCGGACCCTCCCACCGAAGGTTCGAGTCCTCCCTCGGGCATGGGTGCATATGTTGCTCTTAGCATAAGTTAGTTTAATTAGTGTGTAAGTCTAGGGACCGATCACCTAAGCAGTTTGGTCGCTTGGGAATTTACACACATTTTAAAGTTTTCTATCGCTTCTATTCTATCGATTTCTAAGACAACAAATCAGAAAGAAATTAACGTGCAATGTCTTACTGTGTGCAGTGTGCAGTGAAGACCACTTGAAATGCGAAGTCTTTACTCCATTCCGGATGTTCTAATTTTCGTTCCTGCACTCCTCTTTCCTTCATAACTTCAACAATAGCGAATTTTCAGTCGAAATATCGTTCCAGTCATGCCTCTTGACTTAACCAAAGCAGTTTATAGTAATATATGTTGTCTCCACACTCTTCGTTCAGTTCCACTGAAAACGATTGCAACTGTAGGTGAAATAATGAGTGCGACTTCAGAAATATTTATATTAGTACTATCAGTTTCTTCACTTGTTCCCGGCTCGCAAATTTAGCAAAAAGCGCTTTTTGATGTAGAGAACAGTGAATCCCGTCTGTCGATCGTTGTAATTTTTTGCTCTTTCATTTTCAACTAAGTCTTTAAATTCCTTCTGCATGGTATTGTAATGTCATTTCATAGCAAATATACAGTACCTGAAACCTCCTGGCTGATTAAAATGTGTGCCCAATCGCGTCTCGAACTACGGACCTTTGTCTTTCGCAGGCAAGTGCTCTCCCAACAGAGCACTTGCCCAAGAAAGGCAAGGGTCGCTAGTTCGATTCTCGGTCTGGCACACATTCCAATCTGCCAAGAGGTTTTAGGTGGTGCATATTTGCTATGAAATTCCTGTAGAAAAGTTAGTAATGATGAAGAAATACATGTACGGACGAAAGGACTTGGTGTACTTGTTGAAAATGTAACTGTAGCTGGAGATATAACTTTGTACTATAATAAAGTGTGATCCTTGACCTCTGTAACCGCTAGACGTACATGACGAACCGGGGGCTCAAGGATGCAACAGTGTGAAAAAATTAGGAAACATAGTGCCGCACTGCCCGCTCAGCGCCTAGTGAGTCGGTAAAGCAACCCGCCCGACTTGACTCGGGGCTAGGCCGGCGCACCAGGGTACGCGCGCTGCTAGTTTTACTACAGCGCGCGTACGGGATTACTCCCGCCTGCTGCTGCCTGCAGAGTCTAAGTCCGTGATCGGCACGTTACGTAATCAAGGTCACTCGTCTTCTATATAAGCAGGCAGTGCACGCCAGCGGAACCATTGCGCTGTGAGCTCTATCTGCAACAGCACTGAAGCACTATGCCTCTTTGACGTGTGTATAGTCAACGCCGCCACCGCATGCCAGTCTACAAACATATTATAAGCCTGGAAAATAAACTTGCAGGCAATGGAACAGCTCAAGCAGTAATCTTAAATGGACCTATATTCTTCCGAGGCAGCAGGGTTAATTTTACTCTGGATGTTTCTACTGGAAATTCTGGTAGTGGTTGGTTTACCCTAGCTATCGTTTGTTGTGAAAACGCCTCACTTCCTGGACTGGAATCATTCGCCGATTGAGGTGTTATCGCCTACAAGACCTGGCATTGTGGAATCGACCCTAAAACTCAAAGTAGACCTAGTTATGTGTGTAATAATATGCCTCTTACATTCTATACCCGGTCCTGTATAGAAATTAGTAATGATGAAAAAATACTTGTATGGACGAAAGGACTTGGTGTACTTGCTGAAAATGTAACTGTAACTGGAGATATTACTTTGTACTATAATTATTAATAAAGTGTGATCCTTGACCTCTGTAACCGCTAGACGTACATCGCGAACCGGGGGCTCAAGGATGCAACAGTGTGAAAAAATTCGGAAACATAGTGCCGCACTGCCCGCTCAGCGCCTAGTGAGTCAGCGACGCAACCCGCCCGACTTCGCTCGGCGCTAGGCCGGCGCACCAGGGTACGCGCGCTGCTAGTTTTACTGTTGGAGTAATCGATAGTCTTCGTGTTCTTACTAAAATATATCGATAAAACTAATATCGCACTACACTAATTTTGGACCACTCTGTCGAGAGGTCACGTAAAATTCCTATTTATAACTCATTTTGTTTGTAACGGGAAACAAACCGATGCTTTTCCGCCAGCGCCGGTCGTCGCGTAAAAGACATTATGAGCTGTATGTATTTTAGCTGAGTCCAGCTACATTTCGTAAAAACGAATCTGCAAATATATGCCGAAACACCACAGAAAATGCGCGTCGCGATTCTTAGGGGAGACAGCCTGTGTAAGTGTCTAATCATTCAAGATCATTTCGTTCCGCCGAGAACTTTAGTCTCCCTGTATAATAAATCAGCATTACAGAAGAACCTACAGTACTGTAAGTTATACATAACTTTATTATTAAGTGTCCGTAGTTAATATAAAATTATTAATAACGTCATTAATGTGTCATCCTGTTCTAAATGTCTGAGTTTATTGGCCACCTCCACTAACGATACAACACTAACATTTTTGTGATATTGTAAGCTTTTGTTTTAAAAATGGGGTGCAGGAGGTACACCCATCTCGAATTTTTTATGCCTTGAAGGGACAAGTGCCACGTCAGTAGATTGATTTCTCGTTCCAAGGCATTCTGACGCGAATGACTTTCCGCATTGAGGAATACCCACGGGTTTTAATGATGAACTTTTAGATGGTTTAACCCTCGACGCTCCAAGTCAATGTATCCGATACTTGGCAAATGTAATGAACTGCGATTAATATTCTAGAGACATTTATATTCAGTGGGCAAGTTCGAAAAGCGAATGTAGGGATACTTCATGATGTAACAAAAAAAATGTCGACTTGAGTCCGTAAGTGTATTTTTGTTTGCTTTCGCGTTATTCTGTCAAAACTTAATAAAAAAAAGTTAATGACTGAAACCCAACAAGAACTTTTCCTCAAGCAAAGAATACTGTGAATCCAAAAAAATAGTGTTGTTTGTATAACAGCAGAAAAAGCAACTGGTTCTTATTTCCACAAACAATGTAAGGAAAATCATCAAAAAGGCTGCATCACGTCCATTAGTCTGATGATTTGATGAGAAAAAGCAATCCAACAGCTAGACTCGGAGGCCATCCGTTACACCACATCTTCTCGTGAGCTTGCTTTCTCAAATACCTAACCTTTAAAGTCCTTGTCGAATGAGCATCAACATAATTCCTTTCTGGACGAAAATGAGCCTCCAACTTCGCTTGGCGACATTTTTAAATCAAAATCAGAAGGTTTACATAGTCGAAAGTCCACCCAAACACTGTAAAACTGTTGAAGATAATGTGAGAGACTATTTTGTTGTTGGTTAAATTCTCCTTTATGTTTGTCTGCTATGTTCAATAAATCAACTAAAAGTGCTATAGAATGTACATTGTACAAATACACTGTTATTACAGTTTATGTTGATACCCTTACGATGAATGTGTGTCTTAAGAAAACAAAAAGAATTTTAATTACAATCTGCCCAAATTTCACAAAATAGTAATCACGCATTTCTGACCGTTCAATCAATCAATCAATGAAACTATACTTCTATATGATTAAACAAAAAAAGATTTTCATAGTGTCGTCTCCATACCTAAGAATTTCAGGACAAGCTATGTTGTAGGAGATCCGAGCCTTTGCTGTAGATGACACGTCTCGTTACTCCAGAACTGTTTTTAATATGTTTACTGTGAATTATCATTCAATAACCATCCATAATATCAGCACGTTCCTCCTCGGATCAGAATGTTTTCATAGCAACTTAGGCAGTGGGGCTAATGCTTCGTCGGCAGGCTGCATTGCCATACAGAGTTCTCGAGTTCCCGTGATGACGTTGGAAACGTTCACTGACGATAGAAAAGAGCAAATGTACAAGTGTGTACTGAAAGGTAACACCTCAGATTTTACTCTGTGGTAACTATAAAGGTTTTTACAGTAAAAAAAACGTTATTAACGTTCTACATCTTTATTCTTACGTCTGCGTATTTGTAGTCATCTGCCGCTAGACGGCTCCGAATTGTAGCGAAAACGTTCTGTTGGCACCCATCTACATAAGGAGAAATAATCATCACAATCAAATAAGAGAAATCAGGGCTCGCACAGATAAATTTAAATGCTCGTTTTTCCCACGCGCCGTCCAAGAGTGGAACGGTAGAGAGACAGCTTGATGGTGGTTCATTGAACCCTCTGACAGACACTTTATTGTGAATAGCAGAGTAATTACATAGATGTAGATGCAGATGTAGATGTCACGTGGTGGAGTGTAACATAACTATGGAAGTGTGTGAGAAACAGCGTGCTGTAATCGAGTTTAGAATTCTGAGAACTCGTTCACAGTTGGAGCAACGTCTCCTTCAGCATTACCGTACCAGACCAAGCACTAGTTCTGCGACATTTCCAATAATCCGACGCCATAGGTTGACTTTCATCGGTTATCTTCGTTACAGTATCGACTTGGTGCCATCCAATTTTCATCTGTTTCGAAAACTTAGAAAACAATTTCGAGAACTTCACTTTGATAGTAACGAAGCGGTGCAAGCAGACAAGCAGAGACGAGGTTGTAACTTCTTCAACAAAATCTAACATTCTAGAGTGATGGTTTCGACAAACCGGTCTCTGGTTAGGAGAAATGCGTTCCTTGCCAGGGCGATTATGTTAAGAAACAAATATGTAGACATGAAGAACAAAGATGTAGGATGTTAATTAAGTTAGTTTTATTGAAAAAGATTTAAGAGTTTTCACACTATTAATTCTGAGGCGACACTTTTCAGCACAACATCGTATAAATCTGAGGTGGAAGTGTGATATAGAAACGAGTGAGTCGAAACTTATAAGCGAAATTTATAAAATATCAGATTTACCGTTAGTCTACTGGTAACGTTAAACTCAAAAGGTAGATAAGTCGTATACCTAGTTGCTGAATTTAACATCACAGTGATCTAGCACGGATGGTCACATCGGGAGTGGTATGCCCTTGTCTTCCTTCGTCCTACAGTATAATATGCAATTCGAACCACGGTGCAGCTTAGCAACTGCTATATTAACAGATTATTTCCAGAGGTGAAAGAGGTAATGCGTGACAGTACAGTCCTAGTGATCTCAAACCTTCACCTTTCGCTTTGTAAAGTGCCACTGTATTGGTGCCTTCCCTTAGACTCACTATAATTGCCTTAAAAGACAGCGACTATTTCGCCTATATTTCTCACCTGCAAAATCTTTTTAACGAAAACAAACACCAAGCAGAGGTCAGTCGACTTGGAATCGATTCTCGTTCGTGACGTTTTATTGTTATGAAATGCAGTGGAAGAAAAATCCCCATCTCAAACGGAACTAGTCAAAATCTACTGAAAACTACAGTTTTTGAGCTGAATTTTCTTGTGCTAATTCTACTTGATAGCTGAACTTCGGAAACAAAAATTCAATCTTTAACAAAAATCTGTAGGAATAGGTAAATTTTCTTAAAATGTAGGCATTCTTAACCTCATTACCGTTCTTAAAAACAAATCTTTCCGGAACAGCTGTTCCTGAAAAACTATACCTTCTTGGAGACTAAAACTGCGTCATGTAATTGTAGCTCATTCTGTACATTAAAAGAAAGGCATTTGGTGATACTATTGTACTAAAATTCGTCTTGCTACCAAGAGTCTCGTTAAAGACATAAAAATCAACTGAAACACCCCTTGGGCCCCTGACAGCCTACTGACCAATAGAAATTTGACAGAGTCCTGAGCTTGACTCCTCTTCTTATAAATAAAATTCCTTGTTGACGGAATTTCATGTCACACAAGTATTCAACAGCCTATTAACTAGATTATCATTCACTGGACATCTATTCTAAATTAACTATTTGCATGATCTCATATATTGTCAGAGTCTTGGATACTATCACCTCTGCATAGGTCACCAATTCATCGATTTGCAGTTTTCTTTTTCTCATACCAGCCTGCACTAGTAGGTGTTTTTTTAATCTTTAGGAAGCAACTCTGTGTCCACCACATCTAGCTGTAATTACCATAAGGCGTAACTTTGATTTCCTTATGGATTTTGTTTAACTCTTTGATACTTGATGTGCTAAATCTACAAATAATAAAGCTGTAGCACCAAACTAAGGAAATTTTGAAAATTGTTTTCCTGCGCTATTCACAAAATATGGCACTCGAATCATTCAAAAGCACCAGATTTTGTTTTTAACTAAGAGAAAATATGTTATCTAATATCCACACATAAGCGTTGTTAGTTGTTGTAAGGAAAAAGTTTCCAATCTGGTTTTAAGATGCTTTCAGTGTTCATTAACTTTACGACGTCCTGGTGAGTAATGCAAATTTCTTACTCGTTCGGCTTCAAATTTGAGACTCATCACAGAAAGTAAATGATGAACCATTGAAGGTACCATCTGACGTTCGTCACAAATTGTGGAGTCTCCCACATGTATTTACGAAATTTTCTTTTGTGTTTATTGATTAAGAACGTCTACACAAAGCAAAGGCCGCTATATGTTAGACCACACCTGTTGTCAGGATTCTGATAGGTGATTTTAAGACCTTGAGGATACCTGGAAAAGCTAGTTACAATTTCTTATAAGGTGCCGACGTTATACACACAAAGGTATAGGATAATAAGATGCACATGTACAGATGGTGGTAGTACCGAATATACAAGTTATAAAAGGGTAGTGCGTTTGCGGAGCTGTCATTCGTACTCAGGTGATTCTTGTGAAAAGATTTCCGACGTGATTATGACCGCAAGACGGGAATTAACAGACTTAGAACGCGGAATAGCAGGTAGAGTTAGACACATGGGACATTCCATTTCTGAAATCATTAGGGAATTCAGTATTCCGACATCCACAGTGTGAAGAATGTTCCGAGAATACCAAATTTCACTCATTATGTCTCACCAATGGCAAAGCAGTGGCGGACGGCTTTCGCTTATCGACCGAGAGCAGCAGCGCTTGCGCAGAGTTGTCAGTGATAACAGATAAGCAAAACTGCGTGAAATAACCGCAGGTATCAATGTGGGACGGACGACGAACGTACCCGTTAGGACAGTACGGTGAAATTTGGCGTTAATGGGCTATGGAGCAGACGACTGATGCGAGTGCCTTTGCTAACAGGGCCACATCACCTGCAGCCCTCTCCTGCACTCGAGTCTGTACGGTTGGACCCTAGGCGACTACAAAACGATGGCCTGGTAGGACGAATCGCGATATCAGTTGGTAAAAGCTGATGGCATGGTTCGAGTGTGGTGCAGACCACACGACGAATGCACCCAAGTTGGCAAGAAGGCACTGTGCAACCTGGTGATAGCTCCATAGAGGTGCGGGCTGTGTTTGCATGGAGTGGACTGGATCATCTGGATGTTCGGTTACTTGGAACTGGTGTTGGCTCCGTAATGGTGTGGGCTGTGTTTACATGGAACAGACTGGATCGCCTGGATGTTGCGCAACTTGGAGACGATTTCCGGCCGTTCTTGGACTTCATGTTCCCAAACAACGACGGAATTTTTATGGATGACTGTGCGCCATGTCACCAGACTACAGTTGTTCGTGACTGGTTTGCAGAAAGTTCTGGATAATTCAAGGCCGGTCACTGTGCTCGAGCGGTTCTAGGGGCTTCCGTCCGGAACCACGCTGCTGCTATTGTCGCAGGCTCGAATTGTGCCTCGGGCATGGATGTGGGTGATGTCCTTAGGTTAGTTAGGTTTAAGCAGTTCTACGTTCTAGGGGACTGATGACCTCAGGTGTTAAGTCCCATAGTGCCTAGAGCCATTTGAACCATTTTTTGATAATTCGAGGGAGTGATTTGGCCATCCAGATCACCCGCATTCTCCGCGTGGGGTAGCCGGCTTGCCACTGTTCGCGCGGCTCCCCCCATTGGAGGTTCGAGTCCTCCCTCTGGCATGGGTGTGTGTGTTGTCCTTGGCGTAAGTTAGTTTAAGTTCGATGAAGTGGTGTGTAAGACTAGGGACCGATGACCTCAGCAGTCTGGTCCCAAAGGAACTTACCACAAATTTCCCCAATTTCCGTCCCCATCTCTCTCAAAAGTAAGCCAGGTGGCGAACTGTGACCCCGTTCAGAAGCGAGTGAGTTGCTGTTGTGTTCAGCGTAGCGGATAATGAACATCCCTGTCCGTGGTCCCCTTGAAAATACGTTTACGATGTCAAGGATTGATTAAATTTCACAAGGGTATAAATTACTTCTATGCAGGTCATCTGTATTCTCACCAAGTCTCATGCAAACCTCATTTCCATCCTTTTCTTTGATACATGTTTATGTTCTAGTTTGCGACAGTCACATTTGAAATCTGAAAAGACTATGATAGCTTACTGCTATCTCTGAACCAAAATTTAAATAAAGTAGCTCTCTTTAAGCTGCAAAAATATCAAAAGTAAATCTACCTTATATCAACGTGATTTCATACTGTCCCAAGATTTGACAACTGAGTACTTTCATTCCGTTGCTGAAGAGCTTCGTGTGAATTTTGAAGTCAGTATTCAATAATATTATCCAGCGGCACTCTTATTTTCATATCGTGTACGTTTGGGAAACAAAACTGTCCGTCCCTCCGTGCATTTGCTAGGTCAACTTTTACTGCCAATATCTCATTACACATTTTGACAAATTTGTTTTCTTGAAAGACTTTTTCCATTATGATCTCTACATATTTAGATAAAATGCATTAAACGAAAAACTATATTTAATGCTAGCCAATATAGGCTCTCCCTACTCAGAGTCCTAAAACTGCCGTACGTGTTAGTGCCTAAATTAGCAAGGATCCTTGGTTCATCCTGTAATCATTCGTATCGGCATTCCCCATAGAATATCAATATCTATGGAGTGAATATCCGGATGTGCAGAACGAAAATTCTGTCCGCAACATCTTCTGCAACCTCAAGTCACATGATTTACGGACATCACACTATAGCCAGTACAGCTCTTAGCGTATTTTGAGCGCTATCATTTCGCTGCTACAGACAAATCAGCTCCAGAAGTACTGTGTAACTATGTGTAAGCCTTTTACCGACAGGTGAACAATCTCATACCAGGAACTGAAGTTGGCATAAAGATGTGAAGAGAAATTGTAATAAGCGTTTTGGGTCACAGTATCGCAACTCAGATTCTAATTTATTCACGTTTTTTACGGTAACAGGATAGGAAGTGGCAATCAAAAATATTTTCGTTCTCTGTTAAACTGATCCATACTGTCGAATCAATATTCTAATTAAGTACGTTACAATGTCACTGTAGACGGTGCCAAAGTATCACGAAAAAAAACGCATGTGGAAATATGAAATTATTACAGTACATTCGGTAAGTGATTTAACCACCTGATTATGCCTATTAGTTTCAGTTTTTCTTCATTCACTTTTTTGCCTTTTGTAGAGAAGTAAAATACCTATATAACAGTTTTTTGTCATCGCATCTGAAAAGTAAAGCCATATACTATGCACAAAAAGTAAAAAATTACAAGATCAGTGCTCGAAATGTGGAGTAATAAAAGAAATGTTAGACAACAATATTTTTTCTAAGTTCTTTTGCACTGATTCATATTGTCAAATATGTTCTAATTAATTACGTTACACACACACACACACACGAGGATTTAAGAACCTGCATACATTGGAGGCAACTAAACAGAGTGTCATGGATAAATTTTATCTGCATATGAACATAGCACAACTATGTATAGACTGACTGGCAGTTTACACAAATACACTTGCAAATTTATCAAACAGTTTGCTCTTAAACACATGGCCATAAAATCGCGGAAATTATGCTCACAGTACAGGACTATAATACAGTATCTCGACATTTTCTGACATATAAAGTGTCTCATATCAATACGAAATTAACAAGCATACGTTTGTTGGACGTAGCTACGAAAAGTAACCGGTCCTCCTTTCACATACTTATCTTTACAGCCACAGGACGACAGTACTACACCATAGCTGTTACTAAAACTCAAACGTGCAGAAACGTACATGAAACAAGGCGAATACGTATAATCTTCAAGTTTCACTATTACGGCAAACTGTGGGCCTCGACAAGCAGCTTTGTTCCAATATTGCGTGACTACCCCGCTTTGATGTTGAGAACATATGCTGTAGACTATGCTCACTCCATATATATGACTTTTCCACCGAGCAATGCACTGTTAAAGATCCTACAAATTCCCGTTCTTTAAAATAATTCCGTCAAATATTTTTTTCATTTATTACGATTCTTCGAGTCGTACAAATTTATACGTACAGTCATTTTCCGTTTTGTTAGATACAATTACGTAAGATAGCTTCATGATGATGAAAATGGCATATTTCCACCACAGCAATCGTACCAGATGGTAGATACATTTTTATTATTTTATAATCAATGAAAATTTGGGTGATTTCTCTTCCTGATGCTAAAATGGCATGCACTGAATACGCTAGGCGCTGACGAAGTAATACTGCCGGGCCTGCCTGTGTTACGGTATTTGAAAAGTCCCATAAGCTAACACGTTGGCGATTTCGTCAGCCGTAACTTCTTACAAAACGCAGTATCAGCCTCCGCCTCCAATAAATATTGCTGCAGATCTTATAATTTAGATTCATAGATCATTCTATTACTATTGGCTAGAATGATTTCAGTTATGTTGTACTGTTTCCATCTCTCTATCACTCATTCTTTTTGAAATTGTTGTCCCTTTATGCGTCGTCTTTCACTTCATACCGTCGTCTTCTGCTTTCGCTCTCCCATAAATTTCGCTCGCCCTGATCTCCACTCCATTTGCAGAGGCCTGTTTCTCCTGATACTACTACATCTCGCAACTTGTTTCCTTTCTCTTCCCAACTGATCCGATTCCTGCTCTGTCTATAATGCACTTTTGAATCCATTCTGTGTTAAGACTAATTTTCGGTTACCCTTCCTGCCGTCCTTAACTATTACCGTTCCTGGTCGCAGTATCCATAGAGCTTCTTTCTTGCTTGTTTATTTTGTTATGTGCTACTATCCAATGCCTATGGTCTCTCTTCTTTTTCTGCAGTTTCCTGTCGTTCCTGTCTCAGCTGTTTCTGATCCACTGCCCGTTCATTATATTCTTTCTTTTTCTGTTTTGCTAACGTTGAGGTTGTGCTACTGGATTCTGAATTTTCTTGAACCAAATTACGTAATTCTTTTTCTTGGCCTGACTAAGACTGGATGTCAGCGACTTTGTTGAGTGAGTGTTCTGATACTGACAAGGGAAACTCCACATTGCACCCCCCTCAGATTTAGTGGTAAAAGGACACAGTGGATAGCCCGCCAAAAACTGAACACCGATCAAGCATTAAAACAGGAAGAAGGTGTACTGAACTGTGAAAAAATCAAGCAAAACAGAAACAGAGAACGGTCCTAGCACAAGAAGTGCAACACAGAATAACATTGAAAAGCCAGGGCGTCTTGGTTAAGTGGGCACGGTGTTGCAAAGCGGGTGAACCCTGTTCAGAGCTCCGTTCTTCTACTTTTATAGCTATCATTTTTTACTCCATGTTCGCTGAATTCAGATTTGTGTCTGTGTCGTGGACTAACGTCCGTTTGCAACAACGAGGTGTGAGGAACGGGCCTATAAAGGAAGCTGATTCTGTAAAATTAGTCTGTTAGCACCCGAAAGGATGTGGCTTTCGAACGGGAACCGCAAACGTTTGATGTCAAGTCTACATGTCTACCGAATCCTAACTTGTACGCTTGATGAATGAATGAGAGATGCCACCTTGCCCGATTTAGGTGTTCGTATAAATGTGATCACTCCCAAGGGAATGATGAAACCACTATGATTTGTCACATAAGCTGAAAAAAAAGCAACAGTTTCACAATCATACAGTTTTCCTTGTGCTCTGTCGAAACACAATTTTTAGCGTTTTTGGAGTTGCGATCCTTCTTGGAAGGTTGGGCTATTGAATTCCTTTGTTGTAGTTCACGCTCGTTTATTTGTTGTTTTCATTTCTGTGAAATGTCTATGCGGCGCCTCGCCTGCTCTCACTATTCATCACATTTACTTGCGACCGTAATGTACTCTTACCACGTGACTCATATTCTATAACCAATGTACAGTATCACGACAGCCAAGACTACAGAAAGAGAAGAAAGATTTCAATGACTGGGCGGACAGTTCATAATTTTGTGAAAAAAAGAAATAAAAAATAAACGGCATGAGGGAGTTATGACCACAGCTCGCAGCCCAATACCGTGACCACCTTTTTTTTCAGGTTCTGAGAGGGCAGGGGTCACCTTCCGACGTCTGATCGTAATGTCCCATTCAAGTCCTCCCAGAGCCAAGAGACGAAAGTGGTCTTACAGGATCAACAGAGCTTTATTTGAACAAATTTATTTAATTATAAATACATATTTTTCATTTACTTTATTTTTAATCCGCTTTTCTAGTTTCATTTTTATTGTTTCTAACGGATCTTACTACCGCCACTAGAAGCTTCCAAGTCGTCTTCGGGCAAATTAATTGAAGGGGAGGGGGGGGGGGGGCTTCCACTGAAGCGTTTCCTCGGAAGATTAATCACGTGCCGTGAATCATCTTCTAGTCTGCCTTCTAGTACTCGCAACGCCCCAATGTCCAGGAGTATCAGTAGCTTACAAAATGTAATACAGTACCATGCATTTCAGCCAGTTTAACGCTTTCGTTCTGGCGGCGGGAAAGTAAAGTATCTGGGCTTAAGCGTTGGTCCGGCGTGATAAACTCTGGCTGTCGTCGCAACAGGAGCGCCAGAATACGTTGTATAAGATCCTAGCATCTGCCCGTTGCAGCACACGTCAAGCGGTACAGTTGGCTGCTTCTCCTGGTACTGCTATGACGACTGGGCAGTGCGGGCACAAAGGGGCGTCCGTAAGATGATGGAATGGAGGAGCTGGTCTGTGACTAATTTGCGTTTGCCACCACGTACCACAAGGAACGAGCGTATGTTGGCAGGTGTAGGTTGTCGACGGCCCGCAACACCCTAGTCCAGCGGATTGTCAGGTGTTGCAGTTCGCCGTTGTCGTTCTTAATAGATGCGGCAGTAGTCTCTAGCGTCGCCGGTAGTGCCTCAGTCATGTAGCTCAGTTCGACCAGGAAGTCTCGGACGTGAGCGAGGGACGGAGCTATCAGGGTTATGGTGACCAGCGATCGAAGATATTGGGACTCGACGACCTGAAGCATCGTCCCAGTCAAGTTGGTTCTGGCCGTGGTCCATGCGAGTCGCGTCGTCCGTAGGTATAACACCGGTGCTCGGCTGTAGACATTAGTCAACCCATCCTTACGCCAGCGAAAGCCTAGTTAATGTATTATAGTGAACTTTGAATATGTGACTTGCACTGTACGCCGCCTGGAAGCTGTGAGCCATTTATGACCGTTAGGGGTGGAATGTTTACAAAACAATTAAGTTTGGACGCTAGGTAAGTGTTAACGTAACGCCTTCAGAGAATCATATCCATCTTACGAAATCTGATGGCACGGAACAGCGCACATGTCTGTTATAGTAAGCTGGCGATATGTGGCAGTCACAGCTCGGCGAACTGTACTGAAGAACGGCTCTCGCAGTGCGTCCAGTGAGGGAACCTTTAGGAAGCGGATCGCCGTCGGGCAGAGAAGGCTGCTATCGACACCCATTTACGTCGTCTTGCGCATGTTGACGACGCTACCTGATACCACGCCGTAGCGACACAACCGTTGAAGCGTTGCTTGGATTTCGTCTCCTGCCACGCCAAGAGCACCACGTCGTCAGCGAAGGCATCACATCGGAAGGTCACGTCTCGAACGCAGATTCCTTCCAGTCGTTGGCGAAGTTCGAGGGTTCGAGGGCCGCCGCCAATAAGACTCCTGATAAAGAACATCCCTGTCTCTCCGACCTTCCATGAGTGATGTGTTCAGTATGGTGGCCGTTTACCATAATCCAGGACCTCGCCCAATGGACTAAACGAGGGATCAGCCTTGCTGACGCCTGAGAGATGCCCATGCGTTCAATCATGGCACGAAGAAAACCGTGGTCGAAACGATCAATTGGGTGATCAAAATCGATGGTGACAAAGGCGCCTCGGAGGCGGCACGCCACCGCCAGCGCCGTGCCGTCCCTATCGGCGCCAAATGCCCTGTTTATGTTGTTGTCGCCACCGAAACATTTCTGGTCACAATGGGTCATGTGTTCTATTGTGGCCTGAAAGCGTCTGCGAAAGATACGACTAAAAATTTCATAATCCGCGTTCAGGAGCGTAAGAGGACGATAGTGGTGACAAAATTGAGAACCACTCAGATTGGGAACCGGTATCATGATTCCTTCAAGGAAATTCATGGGGACGGCAAAATTGTCGCGGAGGACGTCTTGAAATATCTGCATCCACATAGCGCCCATCAGGGGATAGAAGGTATGGTAGAATTTGTTCGTTAAGCAATCTGTCCCCAGCGATTTGTTCGGGGCACCACGTGCCAAGGCTGCTGCTAAGTCTTCACCAGTTGTGGTAGCCAGCACGGCGTCGTCCTCGGTTACTAGTCTAAGGACGGGCAAATTGCGCATGTTGCCTTCGCACTCGCGGACGGTCCGTGGTTACTCGGCATAAAATGTCCTGTAATGCAGGACGAGTGCTGCAGTCATGGCACACTGGCGATAACTTTTACTTGCTGCTGTCTCTCTTGATGTTATAAGGTGGCTCTTGCGGTGGCGTCTCTCTCTGGTGATATATTCGGATGCCATTTCGGTGTGGACAGTATCGTGCGCCCGCTCCGGGACTCATGCTCTGTCAAGCTGTTCCTATGATATAATGTTTTGTATTCCCATTCAGGAGTGGAGCAATTTCGTCGGTATAAAAGATAATCTTTGCAGCGAGATGTACATTGACAGTAGGGCTGCTCCCACTGCAATGGCAAGGTCTCTTGCAGACAGCAGATACATGATGTTCGATGTCTCGATGCCGTCGCATACGAGGGTGACGGTGCCGCCGGCACCATCGCTAGATGAAATGCTGTATGTTGTGTACCCATAAATGTACCCAGGTGGACTTCTTGAAGGGGTGATATCCAGGTTTGCCGCCCGGAGGGTGTCATAGAATATGCGTATTTTAATGACAGAGTGTATGCCGTTAACACTGATGGTATCCATACTGTAGATTGGAACATCTTAATGCAAAGATGTAGATACAAATGGCGGCCCCTCGGTGGTAATGAGGTCGCTTCGCTACCCATCCTTAGGGCAGGCATATTTAACGTGGCCATTATGTGGGTTTTAGAGGGGATGGTGGCGGTTTATTACCGCGGGCAATGGCCTCCATTTACTGATTTTTGTTGTGAGGGGTGTCAATTATGGGGACGTCTGTGGTGGGTGAGGCCACCGTGCTGTCCATGACATCGGATGTCTCCCTTGGGGCGATACTGGTAGAATCTGTCCTCAACGTCGAGTCAGAGACGGTGTCGGCAACTTGCTCCCTGTCTCTGCCCCATTGTTCATCTTCATTCGAGGACTAGCATTTCTTATGACGCTTCGGCGGTCGTTTTTTCCGTGACCGCGTGTTCACTCCGGCAGAAGGGCTGGGGTCAGCACCTTCGCCCTTAAGGCCGGCGTTCGGAACCGACGCTCCTGGTACAACAGTGAGGGTGGTGGCCGCTGTTGGATCCTTCAAGGGCGTCTCGTCGTGCCGCGTCGCCATCGCGGCGTCATCGGCGGCTGTGCTCGCGGGCACGTGAGGCTGCGTCAAGGGCGCGTCGTCTGAGCACACCGGCCGATCGCTTCCACGAACGTAAGCAGTATTGCGGTCGGCACCGCTGTTTCTACTGGTTCCGCACGTTGCACCTGGACGGGGCAGCGCTGGAGGCAGTTTGATAAGACGTGGCTTTCCTGTCCGCAGCCGGCACACGTTCGCAGTTGTCCGTCATAAAAAATGATGGCTAGGCAAGCGCCGTTGAACACGTACGGCGGTACGTGTTTGTGGAGTGCGATGCGTACCTATCGGACGCCATTGAGAACGTGAAAGGTTTCAAATGTGTTCCACTTCCCGTCCATGTAGCTTGGGACCTCGCCTCTTCGATCTTCATCCTGAGGTAGACTGCACTTGAAGTGATAGATAGATGGATGCCTGTAAGCTCATGGGAATCGAAATGCATATCGTCTCTCAAAAACCGTTCGATTTCACAAGCCTTTGGACGCGTGTAGAAATCGTCGAATGTGACTTTCACACCCGCCTGGTGGTAGGAGACCACCATATGTGAATCACAACAACGCATTGCCTCGCGCAACGAGTGAACAAACGCACGTACGGAGCGTTTCAAGGCGCGACGAGCGTCCGAGCCGTGTCGCGTCTGAAGGCCGACAACACAACGCCGTGGCTCTTCTCCTTCCCTCAATGATGCGCTTGTTAAGCATGGGCCGTTCACTGTTTCTGTTTTTATTCTTTTTTTCGCAGTTCAGTGTACCTTCATCCTGTAATCATGCTTGATCTGTGTTCAGTTTTTGACGGGCTATTCACTGGGCTATCGTACCACTAAAACTGAATGGGGTGGTCGTAGGGGTGCGATGGGGAGTTTCACTTCTGAGCCGCGTGTCTACTAGACGGAGTCATTTCATCTTTTGTGTCAATTCTGGCCCTTAGGGATATCAAGACCCGTGGAAACAGTCTTAGGACATGCAACGCTAAATTGGTCCATTGCCCCACAAAACGTTTACGTTAGTAAAGGAGGCCTTGGATTTCTACATAGGAAGGCGTATGCTGTTTTACCCGACTCTCCGTTTGGCAAATTTAAATGTGTCTTACTTTGGCACATGCCATGTAGTGCATTAAACTTTGTTCGGTATTTCACCATGTCTCCCTAAGTATTTCTATTAGTGCCCTTGAGACGAAGATTTTGACCATTATTATTCCCATCCCAGCATGGGTTACTGAGACATTCAAGGTTTCTCTTCCGTGCGCTCATAAATTCTGACGTCCTGTTATTTTACGTAAACGTCGTTTCACACGAATTCATATATCTACACCACAAACTAACTGCCACGCACAATAAAGCAACCTGATCCAAGATTCTTGGATGACTTTGTCGATATGGAAAAAAGAATGTTACGGTGTTGCACCTGATTTTCATATCCATGATAGAGTCTTACTAACAGTTACGTAGAACACTATTTCTCGACTACTTATACTGTACAACGCTGAAGAAAAAAAACAACTAAAAAACGATTTAGAAGAAATATCTGTACGCTGTGAAAATTGGCAACTGACCGTAAATAACAAAAAGTGTGAGGTTATCCACATGAGTGCTAAAACGTATGCGTTAAATTTCGGTTACACGATAAATCAGTAAATCTAAAGAGCGTAAAATTCAACTAAATACCTAGAAATTACAATAATGAGCAACCTAAATTGGAAAGAACTGATAGGAAATGTGGTGGGAAAAGCGAATCAAAGACTGAGTTTGGTTGGCAGAATTAAAGAGACTGTCTGCACTACGCTTGTCCGTCCTCTTTTGGAGTGTCACGGACATGGTACAGGATTTAGGGTGGACATCATTAAAACAAAGGGGTTTGCTGTTGTTGCGGTATCTTCTCATGAAATTTCAATCACCAACTTCCTCTATCGAATGCGAAAATATATTGCTGACGCCGACCTACATAGGGAGAAACGATCATCATAAAAAATAATGGAAATCAGAGATCACACATGACGATATAGGTTTTGGTTTTTTCCGCGCGCTGTTCGAGAGAGGGATAACAGAGAATTATTGTGAAGAGGGTTCGATAAACCCTTTGTCAGGCACTTAAGTGTGATTTGCAGAGTAGATGTAGATGTAGGTGTAGACTGTTGCCGTGCTCTCCAGCAGCATCGACCACAGGGGAATCGTCCAGTGGGACACCCAGCCACACACAACAGTTATTTAAATCACCCTATCACTGATTTCTATACACAGGTCACATGGTAGTACCAAATGCTATCATACAAATTAGAGCCACGTGTTGTTCGATCAATGTCACTGACACTGACAATTCTTGTCAGGAGAATCATTTCAGTCTGGGCAGGTGTCTTGTTCATATGGAAAGTGTGAGTGCATCATGTGAACAAGCTGACCACAAAACAGCACATTTTGGTAGATTTACCGACCCTACAATTTTAGCATCTATTTGCTTAATAGATGACTTTTGTAAATCGTTCAATAACGATTCTTGCGTTTGCGTAGTTGCCGGTAGGCAGAATTCAAGAGGTGTGGGTTCTTAAATTTCGACTACGTCTTAGTTGGATCACCATTTTTCAGTCTAAAATTTATACATTTTCTCTTCTTCTTTAACTCTGAAGTTTTGTGTTATCACCAAGGAAAAACCCTGTTTATACCCTGAAATCGCTACTGTAAGTGGTCCTTCACTTCGCTGCTACGTTCTATAGGCCCAAATGCTCTGAGGATTGCTAGGTATCATATTATTAAGACCATTCGTTTAATTTTCACAGAATGAAGTGGCTTAATTGCTCAGATACAAAACTTGTATATGGTGGTAACATGTTTTCAGTGCCTACAGGACAGTTCTAAGTCTGCCTCCATAAACCAGTTGAAGTTAATGCCGATCTAGTTCTTCAACAACGCGCTCGTGATTCTGTCATCACTGTCAATCATCTGTGATCGAATGATCTATAAATCAATATATCAATAATCCCAACTTTTCCATTGCTTGCCAGTCGACTGCGTTTAAATCTTGTAACCGGTTCGTATTGTAGATTTTTTTCGCTTGTTAGCGAAGCAGCTGCCGTCAATGCAAGTAGCAACAAGAATAAAGATGATGATGTGAAAATACATCCACTTTGTTTTAGTATTGCTACCACAATAAATGATAATGTGGCTGAAATGCATGCATTACCAGATTTCTGCAGTTACAATTCCACATTGACCGCAGAATAGCTTGATACACAATGAATGTCAGTTTTTGAATGCAGTTCTATGAAATGTTTCTTTGATGGAGCCGTCGACTCCGAAAACGCATACACAGGGGTCAAGTATGTGGTCACGATCGCGGATGCAATCGAAGTCAAGAATGCAGGGACAGAATTTAATTAGGAAGGAATGCTGTTCAAACCAAACGACAAACTACGTGAGGAGCATTCCAAATATTGTGGCATAATATTCCCTCTTGTTTAGCCTCCAATCATAGTTATGATGTACGTCTGAATTATCCCGCATCTCACAGTGTCACTGCCCGTTATTACACCGCGAAGTGGAAACGGACACAAAAACAGCGGCATTGATTTCTGCATACGGTCTTCATAGAATGAAGAGATGACGCCATGAAACATTATCCATAGTGGAATTATCTCCCAACGGGGAACCAGTCAGGTCCGATAAGGCAAAAAAAATCACAAGATAATTTTCATGTGCACCACTACTTCACCTACTTACTTCTTATAAAACGCATAAATGAGTCAAAAACACTTAGTCCGCTTTGTACTGACAAAAATAACGAAAATGTTAAGTTGCAGCATCATATTTCTAATTATTTCGTAGTTGCTAATGTTTATTTTAGAATTTAAACAGTCATAAACCCTTCTGATGCTGCGAATACAATATATGTAGCGATAAAATGAATAAAAACCTAACAATACAACACCAGCTGTCAGTTGTTATATATTCAAACGTTAGGTACGGGTATACTTTTTGTTATAATAATATTAAAAATTTTAATGTAAAGTTGTGACTGTTATACCTTGACACACAAAATAAATCGAGACAATTTGCAATACTACGGAGCTACTTCTATTACGTCTTTGTAGAAGACTTATTTTTGTGCCTGAATTACGTCCTGAGAAGTTACATCAAAACCGAGGAACTTAGTGAGTTATCCAGTAGGCAGTTGCTCTTGAGCTGTGCCAAGATGTCTGGCAGAAAGGAGCGAGACTGATTCTGCAAACACTAAATTTGCCAGATTTGTTCAGTTAGTGTCTGCAGCCCGATTTAAGTGCACACTCGGCTTTTTTCTACTATTCACAGTAATCCTCAACGTCGTATTGCGTCAGGCTGTGCTGAACCTTTGCCAATTTCTCCTTTTGGTGGAGCACATAACACATCTGTAGTAAAATGCTGGTTCGCGGTAACTGAGATAATGTATTTTTCAGTAACTTTTCACATAGCCATAGCACGACCCAAGACTGAAAAACTATTGCTGCACTAACAAACCACGGGGAAGTCATATAATGTAAGCAGTCTGTTCTCTCCTTTGCGTTGTGCCTAACCATGGATCACTTGGAAATTTCAATTCCTTCCCATTTCTTCCAACATTCTTTCGCATATTCAACATGTTTCCTCTTTATTTCCTCAAAGCACTTCACACATGTTCTATTACTAATTCTGCCTTAGAATCTAACACTTCAATTCTGAAAATATGTCTCACTGCTTTTATGTTGTGTATTTCTAAGCATTTTTTAACCTTTCGGGGAAAGCTTGTTGTTAATTATTTTCCTCAGAGATACATCAAGGCTTGTTTTGACAATGAACTGTCACTCATTCTATATAAATGCCCGAAAAATTTCAGGTTTCTTTTAGCTATAGTTTCTGTGTTTGTCAATATTTTGATATATTTGTTCACTGATCTTTCATTTCGGGACCTCGGTACCTTCCACTCGAGTGAAGTGGCGCAGTGGTTAGCACACTGGGCTTGCATTCGAGAGGACGACGGTTCAAACCTGCGTCCGGCCTTCCTGATTTAGGTTTCCCGTGATTTCCCTAAATCGTTTCAGGCAGATGCAGGGATGGTTCCCTTGAAAGGACACGGCCGACTTCCTTCCCCATCCATCCCTAATCCGATGGGACCGATGATCTTGTTGTTTAGTCTCTCCCCCCCCCCCCCCCCCCCCCACTCCAAATCAACCAGCCAAGCTTCTAACGTTACTAGACCTTTTCTATTTCACTGACAAATGCCGTCAGGAATATGCCAGTTAACAGTTAAGACTAATCTAAAAGTCTTTAATGCAGCGAGAGTTGTTTTGCGTGGGACAGAAACCTTAAGCAGTACAAAACAAGATGAAGATAACCTGTTAATCTTGGAACGCAAAATCAAGAGAAAGATCTTAGGACCTGACCGCGAATAGATCATTGCCAGAAGGCCAGAAACATGTCAGGGCAAAGCGGTGCCTACGGGAAACTAGGATGGTATCCGTCCAATTGGAAGACTAAGGAAGCGATGGGAGGATGAATTGCAAATGGACCTTCAGCAGCTGGGTGTCCAAAGTGAACAAGATCGTTATATGTGGGGGATCTTTGCAAGATCGGCACATAATCTTCACGGTTCGTGATCGTCGACATATACACTACTGGCCATTAAAATTGCTACACCAAGAAACAATGCTGATGATAAACGGGTATTCATAGGACAAATATATTGTAATAGAACTGACATGTGATTACATTTTCACGTAATTTGGGTGCATAGATCCTGAGAAATCAGTACCCGGAACAACCATCTCTGGCCGTAATAACGGCCAGGATACGCCTGGGCATGGAGTCAAACAGAGCTTGGATGGCGTGTACAGGTACAGCTGCCCATGCAGAACAGACGTTTTCATTTGGTGAGAGATGTGGAGAATGTGCTGCCCAGGGCAGCAGTCGAACATTTTCTGTATCCAGAAAGGTCCGTACAGGACCTGCAACATGCGATCGTACACTATCTTGCTGAAATGTAGGTTTTCGCTGGGATCGAATGAAGGGTAGAGCCACAGGTCGTAATACATCTGAAATGTAACGTCCACTGTTCAAAGTGCCGTCAATGCGAACAAGAGGTGACCGAGACGTGTAACCAATGGCACCCCATACCATCACGCCGGATGATACGCCAGTATGGCGATGACGAATACACGCTTCCAATGTCCGTTCACCGCGATGTCACCAAACACGGATGCGACCATCATGATGCTGTAAACAGAACCTGGATTCATCCGAAAAAATGACGTTTTGCGATCCGTGCACCTAGGTTCGTCGTTGAGTACACCATCACAGGCGCTCCTGTCTGTGATGCAGCGTCAAGGGTAACGGCAGCCATGGTCTCCGAGCTGATAGTCCATACTGCTGCAAACGTCGTCGAACTGTTCGTGCAGATGGTTGTTGTCTTGCAAGCGTCCCCATCTGTTGACTCAGGGATCGAGACGTGGCTGCACGATCCGTTACAGCCACGTGGATAAGGTGCCTGTCATCTCGACTGCTAGTGATACGAGGCTATTGGGAACCAGCACGGCGTTCCGTATTACCCTCCTGAACCCACCGATTCCATATTCTGCTAACATTCATTGGATCTCGACCAACGCGAACAGCAATGTCGCGATACGATAAACCGCAATCGCTATAGGCTACAATCCGACGTTTATCAAAGTCGGAAACGTGATGGTACGCATTTCTCCTCCTTACACGAGGCATCACAATAACGTTTCACCAGGCAACGCCGGTCAACTGCTGTTTGTGTATCAGAAATCGGTTGGAAACTTTCCTCATGTCAGAACGTTGTAGGTGTCGCCACCGGCGCCAACCTCTGAAAAGATAATCATTTGCATATCACAGCATCTTCTTCCTGTTGGTTAAATTTCGCGTCTGTAGCACGTCATCTTCGAGGTGTAGCAATTTTAATGGCCAGTAACGTGTCTATAGGGGTTGTAGAAAAATGGGAAAAACCGCGAGAAATGCATTCTCGAACATAAATGCAGATATACTAGGCAAGCCTGCAATTTGCGTTTTTATATTTGACTACGAAGAGGAAGACAGCTACAAAAGTTGCTGCAGAATGCAATATCGCACTTGCGAATCCTGTCAGCGCAAAAACTACACTAAGCGATCTCCATAAGCACCGAATTTTAGGACGAGCTGGAGATCCAAAACCACCCTTTATCTATGCAGATGCCTGTAACAGGAAGACGTGGTGCCGAAGTCATAAAACATTGACTATACAGCTAGGGAAGAAAGTCATTACGCTGGATAAGTTTAGTTTCACACCATTTTCAAAATCTGGCTGAATGTATATTCCAAGAGTGGAACATGGTGAGATTAGGTCATGATTTGGGCTGCCATATCGTAGTATTGAACGGGACCCACAGGTATTCTGCAAAGTCACATTATTGTGACCATTTTTTCTGAACAGGTCCATCGCATGGTATGATAGTTGTTCCCAGTGCTGATGTTGTGTTTCAAGATGACTGGGTTCCGGTTCACATGGCTCGCATTGTCCAAGACGGGTTTTGTGAGAATGTGGATGAACTGTCGCATATCCTCTGGCCACCACAGTCAACACATCTCCATATTATTGAGCCTTTGTGGTCCACTTCGCAGAAAAGGTCACGTGTTAGGTATCCACCTCTATGATCGTTACCTGAACGTGTCACTATTTTGCAGAAAGAATGGTGTAAGATTCCGTCTAAAATCATACTGGACCTGTGTTTATCCATCCTGTGACTGCTAGAAGCTGTTTTGAATGCCAACGTGTTTCTTACACCGTATTATGCATGGTAATGTGTTGTGTCGTGGTGTTTCGTATTTTTGTCCATCCCTTCTATGCATGTATGTAAGCATGTAATACATAAATGTCCCTCGGTAAAATAAATAAGTTTCTCAATCTTATTCCAGTACTAAATACCGGAATAGGAAACAATTTCTTTCTGCCTAAGGAAAATTTTTGAGACCAGTAAAAGTTGAAGTGGAAAGAACTGCAAAGATTGCATTGTTCTAGCTTCAGTAAAAGTATGCTATACACTAATTTGGATGGAAAGATTGAAAATAAGAAATTTCGGTCTTTTCTGGTTTAATATTTGAATTTCTTCATTCTCTAATTTCCATTTTTTTTTCCTTCCCGTGTAAGAAAGTGAGAGAGAAATACAAAAAAAAAATGCATGCGATTATATTCTGACGTCTTAAATTTCTGAACTTGTATGACAGATGCAATGAAAACACATCAGTAAGTAGCTAATTTGTATATAATTCGTATGAAACTTGTTAAAATTGATAAATATATTAAAAACTTTTATATATGAAACTGAAAATGAAAATAGAAATCTGTGAGTGAGACGAAAGAGAAAAATACTCTTGATAAAGTATGTGTCATTCCTACAGTTGTTTAAGTATTCGTACTAACAATATTTCGGTTCGATAGAACCTCAATATTGAAATTTTTGTTGCACTTGAAAATATTTCAAAATAGAATTGGAATCTTTTGAGTTGAAGGTATCGTTGTCAATGTCAAAAATTGTCAGTCCACACATTCAGTCTTGAGTATGTACTGGCATGAGCTATATACCTGAGGTTTGAAAACAATCCATTCACCACTAGCTATATATATAAGTTAAGTCAAGTGGATTCGTAAGCTTAAAAAAGTATCCGCAAAAATCTTATAGCAATTGATTTTGTAATACAACATAATGAGCTTTGTGGAGAACATTCGTCAACAAGAATAGAGGCTAAGATCAAAACTTGGTCGTTTAATTCCTTCTCGCTGACGTCACATTGATCGCACAGTCTCAAGTGCCATGCATGTGTCTTTTATTTTTACGCCATCCCACGTCTGTAGATCATGAGTATCGTACAGAAACATTCAATTAAAAATCTACGAGCAGATAGCTTTATCGACAAAGAAGAAGAAATAATTTACCTTCAAGGAGCGTTCTGTTTCGCCATCATTAAAAAGTTCATCATCAGACTAGTAGATAAACTGCTTCTACACTCTCCATTTTACTCAAATTCTCAGTTACATCCAAGTGTACAGCAAGCACTTTTCCATCCGCTATCACAGTGCTCCCATTTCAGCTCCTAAAAAAAAGACCTGCTAAAATTTTCAACTAGATCCGCAGCACTCTGTTGGTTTACAGTAAATATGCGGAGAGGTCTGCTGATCTGCTCGATCTAAAACGTAGTTTCGTACACTGATCAGCCAGAACATTATGACCTCCGACCTCCTATCGATATAAACCTGTCGATGCGAGATCAGCGTCACCTGGCGAGGAATGACTGCTAGTCACACACACTCACGGTGCATCTAGTGTCAGTCAGCGTGCCGTCCATGTGTAGAATGGGGAATGCGCGCGAGCTATCTGTGTTTGACCGAGGGCTGATTGTCATGGACCAGAGGCTCGACACGAGCATTTCGGAAACTGCCCCACTTTTCGGGTGTTCGAAGAGTGCTGTGGTGTCTTTGACACGAGGTGAAAGCAACGTCGTGGAGTTGGGCGCCAACAATCACTACAGATGTCAGACATCACAGGCTAGGCAGGCTGGTAAAACAGGACAAACGGCGAACTGTGGCGTAACTGACATCAGACTTTAATATTGGGCAGCGTGAAAGTGTGTCTCAACACAGAGTGCACCGAACACTCCAAACGATGGGCCTCCGCAACCGACGACCCATGCATATGCCAACGTTAACACCACGACATCGGCCTCTAACACTGATATGGACACGTGATCATCGGCACCGGACGTTGGTGCAATGGTCGAACGTTGCATGGTCTGATAAATCCCGATACCTTCTTCATCAGGCCGATTATGGGCGCAAATTCGTCGTCTCCCATGGGATCAGGTCCTTGACACTTGGACCGCGGGACTGAGACAAGCTGGCGGCGGCTCCATTGTTTTCTGGGGAACATTGACGTGGCCATCCCTGGGTCCAGTGTAGTTTGTAAATGGCACCATGACAGACAGGAGCATCGTTCGCTGGTTGCAAACCAGTACACCCCTTCATGACGATCACGTTTCGCAATGACAGTGGCATTTTTCAGCAAGATAATTCTCCATGTCACAAGGCCAGGAGTATGATGGAATAGTTTGAGGAAAACAATGTCGAGTTACAATTGATGTGCTGGCCCCCCAACTCGCCAGATCTGAACCCGATCGAACAAATGTAGGATGTGATTGAACGTGGCGTCAGAGTTTATCGCGCGCCCCCCATCCCAGGAATTTACGGGAATTAGTTGACCTGTTTGTGTAGATATGGTGCCAACTCCCTCCAGCGACCTACCAAGGCCTCATTGATTCCCTCTCACGATCCGTCGCTGCTGTTACCTGTGCCAAAGGTGAACATACCGACAATTAGGTAGGTGGACATAACGTTCTGGCTGATCTGTCTATGAGATCACTGTACAATAAATAAATTAAAATAATTGTACCTTTCTTGCAATAAAATTTACACTGTTTATTGCAAACGCATCTACTTTATACACTCCTGGAAATGGAAAAAAGAACACATTGACACCGGTGTGTCAGACCCACATACTTGCTCCGGATACTGCGAGAGGGCTGTACAAGCAATGATCACACGCACGGCACAGTGGACACACAAGGAACCGCGGTGTTGGCCGCCGAATGGCACTAGCTGCGCAGCATTTGTGCACCGCCGCCGTCAGTGTCAGCCAGTTTGCCGTGGCATACGGAGCTACATCGCAGTCTTTAACACTGGTAGCATGCCGCGACAGCGTGGACGTGAACCGTATGTGCAGTTGACGGACTTTGAGCGAGGACGTATAATGGGCATGCGGGAGGCCGGGTGGACGTACCGCCGAACGGCTCAACACGTGGGGCGTGAGGTCTCCACAGTACATCGATGTTGTCGCCAGTGGTCGGCGGAAGGTGCATGTGCCCGTCGACCTGGGACCGGACCGCAGCGATGCACGGATGCACGCCAAGACCGTAGGATCCTACGCAGTGCCGTAGGGGACCGCACCGCCACTTCCCAGCAAATTAGGGACACTGTTGCTCCTGGGGTATCGGCGAGGACCATTCGCAACCGTCTCCATGAAGCTGGGCTACGGTCCCGCACACCGTTAGGCCGTCTTCCGCTCACGCCTCAACATCGTGCAGCCCGCATCCAGTGGTGTCGCGACAGGCGTGAATGGAGGGACGAATGGAGACGTGTCGTCTTCAGCGATGAGAGTCGCTTCTGCCTCGGTGCCAATGATGGTCGTATGCGTGTTTGGCGCCGTGCAGGTGAGCGCCACAATCAGGACTGCATACGACCGAGGCACACAGGGCCAACACCCGGCATCATGGTGTGGGGAGCGATCTCCTACACTGGCCGTACACCTCTGGTGATCGTCGAGGGGACACTGAATAGTGCACGGTACATCCAAATCGTCATCGAACCCATCGTTCTACCATTCCTAGACCGGCAAGGGAACTTGCTGTTCCAACAGGACAATGCACGTCCGCATGTATCCCGTGCCACCCAACGTGCTCTAGAAGGTGTAAGTCAACTACCCTGGCCAGCAAGATCTCCGGATCTGTCCCCCATTGAGCATGTTTGGAACTGGATGAAGCATCGTCTCACGCGGTCTGCAAGTCCAGCACGAACGCTGGTCCAACTGAGGCGCCAGGTAGAAATGGCATGGCAAGCCGTTCCACAGGACTACATCCAGCATCTCTACGATCGTCTCCATGGGAGAATAGCAGCCTGCATTGCTGCGAAAGGTGGATATACACTGTACTATTGCCGACATTGTGGATGCTCTGTTGCCTGTGTCTATATGCCTGTGGTTCTGTCAGTGTGATCATGTGATGTATCTGACCCCAGGAATGTGCCAATTAAGTTTCCCCTTCCTGGGACAATGAATTCACGGTGTTCTTATTTCAATTTCCAGGAGTGTATTATTCGCTAACACCTCTTTCTCAATATATTATGTAAGACGTTCTAAGGCATTTATTCGGCTTTCGCAACGGGTACTGCTCAGAGGTTTTGCAAACAGATTGGACACATACTTTTCCAAAACATCCCATCGATAGGTAGATGCCGGAAATAATTTGAAAACTTGTTGAACAAAATTGGAAAGATAGATAGCAGCAGCACATCATAGCACCGTTCGTGACAAGGTTTAACGAAAAAATGCTCCAAGGCTGAGACCTTTATGAACTTCTATACTTTTGTCTTTCTTATTCGAAAAATCGTCTTATTAGTCTCAAAGGAATCTGCCGCCTTACAATCTCGTTTAAGGGAACGTCGGTTAGATGTTCACGAATAGTATCCGGAATGGGAATAAGGCTAACTAAATGTTCTTTAATAATTATGTCTTGACAACGCTGTGTCTGAACAAAAAAGTACAACCACTGACATTTCTTCTTTGTATCTCACATCAGAATTACAGTCTAAAATACATTGACCAGCCAGAATATAATGACCACTTATCTAATGACGGTATGTCAACCTTTGGCACGTATAACACCGGTGACGTGTCGTGGCATAGAAGCAATGGGACCATGAAAGTTCGCTAGAGGTAGTTGGCATCACATTTGCACACAGCAAGTCACTTAAATCCCATACATTCCTAGGAGGGTGACGATGAGCTCGAGTGCCAAGTTTAAACACATCCCACATGTGTCCAATAAAGTTCAGATCTAGCGAGGTGGGGGGAGGGGCTACATGTCATTTGAAATTCGACACTGTACTCCTCGAACCACTCCATCACACTCCTGGCCTTATGCCATGGCGGATTATCTTCTCGAAAAATTCCACTGCCATCGGGAAACACGATCGTCATGAAGGGATATATATGATCGGCAACCTGTATACGATACTCCTTGGCCGTCATGGTGTCTTGCACGAGCTCGACTGTACCCGTAGATGCCCACGTGAATGTTCCCCAGAGTATGAGGGAGCCCCAGCCAGCTGGTCTCCGTCCTGCCGTATAAGCTGTTGCTCTGGAAGAAGGCCCACCCATCGGCATGATGAAAAAACGTCGGGGTTCACTAAACCACGCAAAACTCTGCCACCGCGCCAACGACCGGCGCCGATGATCACGTGCCCATTTCAGTCGTAGCTGCCGACGTCGCGGTGTTAACCGGCTCATTCGTGTGACGTCGGCTGCGGAAGCCCAGCGTCCAGAATTAAAGTTTGGTATTAGTACCACCACAGTTCGCCCCTTGTCCTTTTTTTACCAGTCTTTCCAGCCTATGAGGTCCTAAATCTGGATTGAGAGGTGGCCGCCCAACACGATGGCTCTGGACGTGGTTTCACCTTGGTTTGGCCATTTATTGAAGACACTCATCACGGCACTCCTCGAACATACGACAAGTCCCAAATTCTCATGCCGAACCTCCAGTCCATCACAATACGCACTTCGTCAGACTCTGATAGGACGAGCGGCGTCCCCATTCTACACACCGACACCATGCTCTCTGAGACTATATGCACCGCGTATGTGTGTCTAACTAGCAGTCATTCCTCGCCAGGCAACGCTGACGCCTGGACGGGTTTATATCGATAGTAGGTCGATGGTCATAATGTTCTGTCTGAGGGTGTAACTAAGTAGTATGTTACCACTTTCACAGAATTTGTAACGTAATCTTGAATTTGTGTCGATAATGAAGTGCATTATGCCATTTCCTCAAAAATGACATTTTTTGAGTACTGTACTCCACATTTACAAATTTTACACCCTCAGCTTGACGCCTCAACAGGCCCTGACCATCTCTATCACTGAGGCACGCAATCCAGTACACACATTTAAGGTCCATGGTTCATGGAGGGCTAGTTCTATTTTGGGGCTGATAATATTCTCCTGTTGTTTTAATTCTATTCTTTGCCTGTTTGTGGCTTTAACTCACTTAATACGTGGGCTGTTCGGAGACTAAGGTCCAAGTGATCGTGAAATGGAAACCACTATCAAAATCAAAAATGTTTTATTTGCAATAGTTAGCTGCACCTTCCAACTACTTCTCTACATCGAAATTAGAATGAATTTAATACCTTCTGCAGCTGACGGGCGTTGATATATAACAACGGGGACTGGTGAAAATGTGTGCCCCGACTGGGACTCAAATCCTGGATCTCCTACTTACATGGCAGACGCTCTATCCATCTGAGCCACCGAGGGCACAATGAATAGTGCGACTGCAGGGACTATCTCGCGCACGCCTCCCGTGAGACCCACGTTGTCACCTTGTATGTCCACACACTACATTCATAGTGTCCCACCCCAACACACTCATTACTTGTGGAAGACATTCTTACCAAGTCCCGAAAGAGTTCGGGGAATATGTGTGCATCCGCACAGAAGAAGAAGGTAATGGCCTGTATTGCCAGAACTATATGCTTATATGGATATGGTGTCTGTTCTCTCGGACATGTCTGAAAGAACAGACACCATATCCATATAAGTATACAGGGTGAAAAGTATTAAACCGACAAATCCTGGGAGGTTGTAGGTGACATCAAAACCAATATTTTCCCCTAATGTCATTTTTTCCTATGAGGATTATTTAAGCCGGTGGAGGCCGTTTTACGCCCTTCAGTTGTTTCAGGCCGTATTACGCCCTTCAGTTGTTAGAGGCCGTATTACGATCTTCAGTTGTTAGAGGCCGTATTACGATCTTCAGTTGTAGGCAACTGCTCTCCACCAGTGTAGTAGTGCATTGTCTCTGTTTACTGATGGAGCGATACACCTGGAGTGAGTACACTGATACGGTTGGTGCGTACACAACGGGCGAGTTGCACAGCGAGTGTATCAACAACAATATCCTAATCGCCGTATCCAGCATCATACGACCTTTGCTGCTGTGTACCAACGTCTGCGTGAGACCGCGTCATTTAGCAGATTACCTGGACAGCGACGCCGTCGCACGGTAAAAACACTACAATATGAGGAAGCTGTCTTGCAGCATCTGCAGCAGGATCCTTCAATCAGCACTCGTGCAATTGCACATAACATGGGGACAAATCAGACGAATGTAAGAATAGTCCTTCTAGAGCAATTGTTACGTCCATTTCACTTACAGCGTGTCCACAACCCGGAACCAGTTTATTATCCACCCAGAGCACAGTTTTTGCAGTGGTACCTGGAACAGTGTGAAATGCATCATACGTTTCCATCCTCTGTGTTGTTTACCAATGAAGCAACGTTCGAGCGTGATGGAGTCTTCAACACGCACAACTTGCATGTTTGGAGTGTGATAACCCACATGCCACAGTTAGTGGCGCTCATCAAGTGCGTTTCTTCGTTAATGTGTGGGTCGGTGTTGTTGGGGACTGTTTAATTGGGCAGTATCTAATACCTAGGCCACTAAATGGCAGGCACTATTACAATTTTCTCGCCAGAGCATTTCCAGAATTGCTGGAAGCCGTCCCGCTCCCTACAAGACAACGCATGTGGTTCCAACATTTCAGTCATTGTGTGCGTCGATTCCTGGACCGACGGTACCCAGAGACGTGGATTGGCAGAGGTGGTCCTGTACCATTGCCTGCTCGATCGCCAGATATGTCCCCTCTGGACTTCCTTGTGTGGGGAGAGATGTGTAACCTCGTTTACGCTACTCCTGTTGCATCAGAAGAGGATCTGGTTGCCCGGATAGTCGCAGCAGCTGGGGTTTTTGCCCGTGTCAGACAGAACATGATCTGACGGTGTAACCTGTGTTTACGTGTCAATGGAGGCAGTTTTGAAAATCTACTGTAATTGAAATTGGGTTGTGTTAATGTGTTGTGTCTTGGTCATAAAAAATGGAAAAGTTTTTGTTAGTTTAATAAATTTGCTGCCAGAGAAATCTTCCTCTACCGGTTTAAATACTCCTCATAGGAAAAAATGACATTAGGGAAAAATATTTGTTTTTATGTCCCCTACAACCTCCCAGAGTTTGTCGATTTAAATACTTTTCATCCTGTATACTTCTCTATACAGTCGCCGCTCCGACTTATACATTTGTCATAGCATTGCACCAACTTTAGAATACCCTCGTCATAGAGGGCAGCCGCCTGTGTCTTCCGCCAATGATCTACGCTGGTCTACAGTTGTTCATCTGAGCAGGGATGAAACTCAGCGGAGCCAATTATGGGCAGTTCTGGGTGATCAAACACTTCCCATCGGAAATTCTGCAGGAGCATCTTTATTGAACCTGCAGAGTGTGGCGGAGAATTGTCTTGAAGAAGGAAACGCATGACAGTTATGTTATGTGGATTACTGACATCAGGCGAAATCCTTAACCAGGCCCTCATAATTGGCGAGAGACACTATTTTCTTGGCATCTTCACACGTCCACTGTGCGCTCAGAAATGAAAAGGGCGAGGTGACGCGATCGATGGGCATACTAAAGTCACTGTCCTACACATATGTGCAAAGCTTCATCGGAGTTTCACTGTGGTTTCCATTTCACACGCGATCGGACATTACTATGTGAATAGCTCTCTTAGTATTATAAGATTTTGCTCTGACAGTTTGGATTTTGCGAATTCTAGATGATCCGAGAACGTCTCAACTTATCTTGGATTCTTACCACTATCACCATCTATTGGAGCATGGCAGTCAATGGATATGAATTTTTTAATTTTGCGTTTAACTATAAGAAGGAATCACTTTTCAGCGATAGATCTGAGTTCTGTTACGTTGTCTATCAACCATTTGTGATATTTAAAGTTGGTACCTAAACACGACACTTATTTCACAATTTTAATTGCTGGTGTACCCCTAAATAGCCTGTAACTTTTCATTTCTATCATGTTTTCAGTCTGTTTTATTTTATTTAAAATGTTTATTAGGAATATATGTCTCAATAGTTACAAAATCGAAAGGAAACCTTAGGAGCCTAACTAAGTTGTGTTTACCTAGTGTAAATTTGGAGCTGGAATACAATATATCCGGCCGCTGTGGCCGAGCGGTTCTAGGCGCTTCAGTTCGGAATCGCGCTGATGCTACGGTAGCAGGTTCGAATCCTGCCTCGGGCATGGATGTGTGTGATGTCCTTAGGTTAGTTAGGTTTAAGTAGTTCTGTCTAAGGGGCTGATGACCCCAGACGTTAAGTCCCATAGTGCTCAGGGCCATTTGAATCAATGCAAGATAAGCGCACCAGCATATTCTGCCACACCATTGTTGGTCATGCCTTTAGTTTGTTAGCAAGAAACCATAGGTAAGTGCTGCAGAGGTCAATGTGCAAAAATTCATTAGTCTTATCCCTTCACGCAGATAAATGAATCGAAACAATTGTTCTTCGAATGATGTCCGTTGTACGATACGGTGATCTGAATTCAAACAAAATATGAGTATTATATTAGATCACACTCACACATATTGTTTTGCCAATGGGATCATTATAAACATCTGTGACTTCAGTGTAATTATTGTCCTTGAGTGGAAGTGTTATTTCTGTTTGCCTCATCGTGAATTTCTTTCTGTTACTTTCCGTATTATACTCCAGCAGTGCTTTCTGTGTATGGTCCCTCTTCCAGTGAGCTGTGTTACTTGGCAGTGAAACACCGTGCTAAAGTTTCTTTCGTCCTTTAGTTTCGTGCAGCAGTGTATAATTTCTGCAACTTATACTTTCTAGATAAACATATGTAGGTGACAGCCTAACGAGCTGTGTTTTGTCCAGGCAATAACTGTTATTTCTCATTGTTGAACACGATAGATGACCTTTTGGCATAGTCTATCACGATGGAATGGTGGGGGGATGGGGACAGACAGATAGGGAAACAGAGCAATACATGCGTGAGGATAGAGGAAGATGCAACGGAGATGAGTTTTACTTAAGTCCATTGTAATTCTAAAGGTTACAGACGAAACTGTACATAGCCGTATTTCATATTATAGGATGAGTGACGATATCGATATTGTCACGAAGGTATGCGTAAATATTAATAGGACATTTCAGTGTATTATCTCTGGAAGTTGGACAAATATAAGTCATTGTACAAGAGGATGTTTTTTTAACAAATGTCAGTTACACGTTTCCCAGTGTCCATTTGTTTGGTAAAAATTTGGTCCAATAAGGCAGAAATTAAATATGAAATCACAGCAAAGTAATGTAGTTGTTATAGCGGGCAAAAAATTCACAGTCTTTTTTTTTCCTTTCCTCTGAAAGAGATATTCAGTTTACAACGAATTATTGTATGACTGTAATAGTGTCATTATTTTTTCAAGTTCAATAACGGGGCAAGTGTATCTGAACTTGCTACAACTTTCCGTCTTATCTGTTATTGGTTCATTCTATGAGATTCAGACATTTCATCGTCAACAAGATGGTGCACCACTATGTGAGGACTAAACCATACGACCTTACCTCCATGACAACTTCAAGACATGCTATTTGAACGAAACATGCGACTAAGTGTTCAACGTGTCCTCCGAGTGCACATCTTAGGAACTTCTAGACAATGTTTTACACCGTAGGTGTACACCTACGAGATATGTGAGAAAAGTAATGAGACTGATTTTTTCTATACCAAAGTTTTTACTTTTTTTCAAAGAACACTACTGTCCCCTTCAAAGTAGTTGCCTTCGGCAACTGTACACCGGTGGAGTCGTTGTTCCCAGTCTTGGTAGCAGCGCTGAAAGGTTTCAGCTGGTAGGACCTTTACTACAATGGTAACATTCTTCTGAATGTTCTATAGACTCCCAAAAGGACGTCTTGCTAAGTAATTTTTCAATTTCGGGAGAAGAAAACAGTCACGATGACTCAGATCAGATGAAGGGGGGAGGTTGTGGAACAACAGAAATGCCTTTTGAGGTCAAATATTTGGTGATGCATGTGGCCGTGTGACATGGGGCGTTGTCATGATGCAGCATCAACTTACCTGCATGTCTGGTCTCACTCGATTCACATTTTTCCTGAGCATTTCAAGAACATTTATGTAATACACTTGGTTGACGGTTAGTTCTGGAGGAACAGATTCGGTCTGATCTCACAAGAGCACCCACACGTTCAACTTTTCGTTACTTTTTAAAGTTTAAAGCCTTCCTGAGCGATGTTCATCTTCAACGTGTTCTCGGTCTACCTAGATTTGTGCAAGCGAAAATTTGTGCTCTTGATAAGGAATGTTTCTGTGTCGAGTTTTCAAAGGTCACACTCTCAGATCCCCAGGTTTAACACAAGACTTCTTTTAATAACGTTGTTCTAAATTCCACTGTTCCATTTTCGTAGCACACTACAGGAACTCAACTTCACTCACGGCGCTCTCAAAAATCACGTCATAGCCGTACGGAGCTGAGAGCGGACTGAGCATTTGCAAGGAAAGAACACATCGGTCTACAAAAGTAGAAAAACACAGCGGTGCCAGGTCGTTCACAATGTTGTCAGTCTCATTACTTTCCTTCACACCTCGTATGCTGGGTGTGTTTCTTGAAGAAACTGAAACTACATGTGGAGCAATCTCTATAGACCATTTGGAAAACGTTGCTGAAGTGTAACTTCACATTAATCATAAGTGTCAGACTTGGTCACTACAGTAGCTTTAGAAGTTGAAGTTACTGTTTGCATCTTCTTATATTGATATTAGGTTGGTGTTATCCTATCAATAGCACTCTTTTTTAATCAGTGAGAAGAAAAGTGTTGGTACTGCATTAATACCTACGACGTAAGTCGGGAACAAAAGCTCACTGGCCAAAAACAAAAAAAAAAAAACGACTTATGAAGGTCATCTAAACTAACAGTTACTTCCAATACTGTCACAGGACGTGGTACTGATGGGACACTGTTCTAGAAGTCAACGAAAATGTCATATCGTGTTACCTGTTTCATCACTGATGGAAAATTTGGCGAATGGCCAGTGTGATACAGTAACAACTTATGCCGATTCCTTTTGAGTAGAGATAAACTGGTGGGATTAGGAGTGTTGGTTCGTAATGTAGTGTGGGTTCACCAGTAGCGGATCAAATAAAGCAGTCACCATAGTCTGTTGGGAATTCTGGTAAGTGCTGCGGCCGAAGTACGATCGAGATGAACGCGTACCCTCCAGCGTATGTCCAGAATCGTGAACAGGAAGTTCAGCAGAACAGTGACTCCTACCCGAATGAACACTACAGAGAGAATTGGTTGACATGGGAGCTTGGATCTGAGTCTTATCCATCGGATTTGTGGCCTGACCCCCAAATTTACCGTTTACATGGGCAAAAGGATACCACAATTAGGCAGCGAAAAATATAAACGTGATTATGCGGTCAAACGTACCTTTTTTAACAGTGTACTTATTTCACATAAATTATTTCTTCGAATTTAATGATGAGTAAATTAAATGAGACCACCTGCAAGACATATATATTGTTAAAGCAAACACGGAAAAAAAGAGCTTCAATACCAAGATGATCACTTATGAAACATGTTTGACTGTTTCTCCGTCATCTTGACAAAGGTCCCAACACTTTCATCTAAAATGACATTTCTCACATCAGTTTGCTATATACACTGATCAGCCAAAATATTATGACCACCTGACTAATACGGTGTTGTTCCCCTTTGAAAAGCAGTAAAGCAGAGATTCTGTCTGGCATTAATCCGGCAGGTCCTTGGTTGGTTTCCACAGGTATGTGGCTGCAGATGTTTATGCATATGTCACACAATTGTCATAGATTATGCTCTGGTTGTTTATTGGCGAAGATCTGGTGCCCGATAGCATCCCATATGCGTACCATCGTGTTCAGACCAAAAAAAATGGCTCAAATGGCTCTGAGCACTACGGGACAACTTCTGAGGTCATCAGCTGCCTAGAACTTAGAACTACTTAAACCTAACTAACCTAAGGACATCATACACATCCATGCCCAAGGCAGGATTCGAACCTGCGACCGTAGCGGTCGCGCAGTTCTAGACTGAAGCGCCTAGAACCACACGGCCACACCGAGACCAGGTATATGTGGTATTCAAGACATCGATGTCAGTTCATTATCACACTCCTCAAAACACTGCAGCAAGAGTCTGGCCTTGTCACATAGGCAGCCATCCTGCTGGACGCACCCATCGCAGTTGGGGAATACATCGAAATGAAGTGATGCAGATGAAATATTCACGTCGTCTCCAGCTGTCTTGGTGCCTTCGGTTACTGCCACAGGTCCCATGGAAGCTCAGGAGAATGTCCGCCATAGCATAATATTGCCCCAGCAACCGGCATCCATGGCCTGGTGCATGTTTGGAGCAGCCGTTCGACTGGATGACGGCATATCTGTACAAGAAAATTGATCTGGTGTCAAAAGAAACGTGAATCAACCAACCAGGCAACACATCTCCATTGATCCACCGTCGAATCTCGATTTTCCCTTGCACATTGCAGTCATGATTAACGATGTCGTTGGGTCTACTGGTGAAAAAGTAGGGGGCGTATACTGTGGAGACCCATGTTCAACGATGTGTATTGGATGATGTGCTCCAGAACACTCGTGCCTGCACAAGCATTATAATCTGTTGCCAGTTCTGCCACAGGTTGTCGCCTACTCTATTTTATAGAGCTGAAAAGCTTCCGATCTCCAGGTTCCGTGATGAGTCGTGGACGTAATTTTCTTGTTTTTCAAACGCGTTCCGTAGACTCTCACGACAGGAACACATCAGCCAGCCGGTGTGGCCGAGCAGTTCTAGGTGCTTCAGTCTGGAACCGCGCTACCGCTACGGTCGCAGGTTCTAATCCAGCCTCGGGCATGGATGTGTGTGATGTCCTTAGGTTAGTTAGGTTTAAGTAGTTCTAAGTTCTACGGGACTGATGCCCTCATATGTTAAGAGCTATAGTGCTCAGAGCCGTTTGAACCATTTAGGAACACATCAACAGTCGACAGAATTAGCCGTTTCCGAGATGCTCGTTCCAAGGCGCCAGGCCATAACAATTTTCTCTCTATCAGTGTCGCTAATGCCATTGAATTTCCACATTTTCGGCTCGTATCGTTATTAGAAATGGTTCCCTATTCGTTTCTGTTCCAGTTGTACACTTTCCTTAATGTGGAATTTCCTGCAATGCCTCCAGGCGCCATTCAGTCTCGCGATGGGCAGTGGTCATAATATTATGGCTGATCTGTCTACGTGACTGATAGGCGTGACGATCATTGAGAAGCAATCACTCATCTGGACTATCCCGTTACATTTGTGTTTAAACTCTATTGGGACGAGCAGTAACAGCACTCATGATATAGGCGTTGACTTGACGAATCCAGAGCAACCTATTCGAGTTGATATATGAGGAGCAGTTGGACGTAAACCTCATCCGCATCTTGATCCTCGTCCACAGAGTACTAATATTTATCATCGGTCATGGAGTTGTTATGCACTAATAGATCGAAGGAATCTTAATTTTTGTCCAGTGAGCTAAATAAGTTTGACCTACAGTCGACAGAAAAAACAGACGTATACCTTTCATTTTCAAATAAATTTAATAAATTCTATTGAAGTTACAACATTTATAAACTTTTTACATTGCTGTAACGTTGTTATCTATATATATTTGATTTACAACATTTATAAAATATTTGAAATATGTAACTCTTAATTTTTTTCTATTTCTGTAACAACTACGGAATCAGGATTGAGAGCTGTCCCTTGTTGGTTGTTGAACGTCTTTACTGACGCTTCCTGAAACAGGAAAATCATGGTGGAGGAGCTTAACCAAGGTCCAGGTTATTACTGGATGTAAATCGCAAATAAAGGATATTCGTTTATTTCAAATTTTCCAACGCCACTAGTATCCAAAAGTTAAACATAATCGGTGATTTGTAAAATGGACTGCTAAAAAGTGAGTAACCTAGGAACTGTGCTACCTTTATATCAGAGAAGGCTTCCCACGCTGGAATAGCGGTAATCCCTCATTCGTTTGTACACTTTAGTTGAGAGCAGAGTTAGTCTCAGCGTGCGTTCCAGAACATACTGGATGCCGTTTGAACTCTTTTTCACGATAGAATACACGGGACCCTTGAAGCAGGAAAGATACATGAGCGGTATAAAATGAGCAGACTCTGCCACACAGTGGCGATGGCTCTTCGTCTGCTAGTAAAAGGTCGATGAAGAGATCTGTCCCCACAAGAGAGCATACATATGGACTTAATAACATTAACTATGCTTGTAGCAATATCTTCAGTGTTTACAGTTACCTCATTACCTGCAATTTAAGGGAAAACCGTGTATTACAAAGTCTGAAGGGTTGGTCAGCGTTTAACAATCACAACAATGATTGTCCGTCTCACAGTAGTACAGAGACTAGTCCGTTTTATAGAGTCGTCACATTGAGATTCGACCATGAATGACAAGAGAAACGTGTTCTTTACAGACGAAACTTGCTTCTGTCGTTGTGTTCTTCAATTCGAAGACTAGTTTGATGTACTGCTACGTGCTAATCTATCCTGTTCAATTTCTTCAACTCAACGTAGTCACTGCAATATACATTCATTTGTACATGCATACTATATTCCAGCCTTGATTCTCATATACACTTTTTACCCCCACAGTTCCCTCCATTCCCTAACTGACAATTCTTTGACAGTGAGGATGTGTGCTGTCAACCGATCCCTTATTTAGTTACATCGTGCAATAAATTTCTTTTATCCGAAATCGATTCACTACCTTCGATCTAACCATTCAATGCTCAGCACTCTTCTATAGCATCGCGTTTCAAAATTTCTGTTTTCTTGTAGTCTAAGCTGTTCATCGTCCACGTTTCACATCCGTACATACCTACATTCCAAATAATTACCTCCAGAAAAGGCTACCTAACATTTAAATTTATGTTCAGTTTTAGCGAAGTTCTCTCTTACGGCAACGCTTTTTTTTCTGTGGTGAGCCTGCATTTTATATCTCCTCTACTTTGGTCACCGTCAGTTATGTAATTGTCCAAATAACAGAAAACATAAACAAACCTCAAAGCCATTATTTGTTTTACTGTCTCATCCGTTTCTGTAATACTACCCTCAAGTAAATTCTCTTGTTTAGGACATCGGTATGTATGTCCCACTTTCCATTCCCTTCTTCGCTTAGTGTTCGTTCACCATCTCGATATTCCACAGTCGGTATTCTTTTCACCACAGGTCTCTTTAATTTTCCTTTAGGTGGCATATATACTTACCCCAGTCGTGCATGCTTCTACAGCCTCTAATTGGGCTTGTATTCATACCTGCTTAGTAATTTCGAAATTTCGATCAGTTCCATCTTGAAACGTCTGTGTACCCCTTTACGTCCATCATTATTTGTATTTTTATATTTTCTAGTTTCGTCAATTAAATGAAGAATACTATCCAAGGATTTCTACAGGTCTCACTTTGGGGAAGTGTGATAATTTTCTGCCTCCACTACTTCATTCTTCTAAGCTACCAATTCTTCTTATGTTGTATTCCTTTACCACGTTTCCGTCAACTGGTGTTTACTCCTACTCCCCAGAATCCCAAGGCAATCTCATTGTTCAATTTTTATCCAAGCCTTATCTCCTTAACTACCCACTTTTCTGAAATATCAATCTGCATTTTACAAACAATACATTATGGTCAGAGTCCACAACTGCCCCTGGAAATGTTTCGCATTTTAAAATATGTTTTAGAAATCTCTGTCTTACCTTTATACAATATCTGTTCAAAAGTAACTGGGCACTATTATGAGATGCGAAACTTTCCAGCAGATGTCACGAGAGGCAGGGAGTGTTGTCACTTCAGCAACAGATCCATCAAGGACATTTCAACACTTGTGAAGCTGCCCTAATCGACTGTTGACGATGTGATCGCGAAGTGGAAAAGCGAGGGAACAATCAACCTAAACCAAGAGTTGGCAGACCTCATGGACTTACAAGCAGGGATCGTAGAGCACTGTGGAGGGTGGCTGTAAAAAAATCCCATGAAATAAGTGAAAAGAGTCAGCCGTGAGATCCGAAGTACCAGCAGTCAAGCTAGGAAAATGACTGTGTGTAGGGATTTAATGGGTCCAGTCAAAATGTCCGTGCAGCTCCTCATATGCCGCACATTTCTGTAGTCAGTGGTAAGCAACACTTGAGCTGGTGTAAAGAGCGAGGGTACTCCACAGTGGATGACTGTGAAAGAGTGACTGGGAGTGATAAATCACTCTGTACCTTGTGCATGTCGGTCACGGGTTTTGAATGCCTAGAGAACATTACCTGTCCTCATGTTTAGTGCCTACAGTGAGGTATGGTGGAGGTGGTGTTACAGTACGAAGGACTTTCTTATGTTAAGGTTTGACCCCTTACTGTACTTAAGAAAACACTAAATGTAGAAATGTACTGGGCGATCAAAGAGTTTCTGTTCGAAGGTCGTACAGTCAAGAATCGGTAAGAGAATTAGGTCAAACTGCCGTAAACACTGAGTCAATCATCCTACTGACGCACCAGATTGAAGATACCCGATTGGTGAAACACCGTGTTCTGCTGCACATCCTCGTCCGACAGAAATCGTCGACTCATCGAGGTGTGTCAGTCACATGGGGAGAGATCAGGACTATAGAGCGTGTGCTCGAATGTCTCCCACTTCAGTTCGCGATATTTGTGACATGGACACATGCGTTATGATCGAGCAGCAGCACCCCTTGTCGCTGTTTTCATTTCCCATCGCTTATTTTCGACAAATATGCTGCGCCATATACTTTCTTCATTCTCCGATGAATGTCTACTGGTGCTTGTCCTATGGAAGGCAAGAAAAGAATGACAGCTTGTTAGGACGCATTTGGTTATAGCGTCTGCATAGTCCACGTTTCCGTGTTTATCGCACGCTCGTTGGAAAGGCAGGAATGCCACACTAATCCCTTGCCTACATGACAGTGCTTGTATACCATCATTGGAGTCGCACTACGTTGTTCAAACGTAGCAGGAACACACTCAGACAGATACTTTTTGATCACCCATTACATATGAACACATTTTACAGCATTGTGTACTGTGTACAGAACAGTACCACTTCGGAGGCGATGACTGTATCAACATGACAATAGAAAAAGTCATAAAACAGCATCTGCGAGGCAATGGTTCGTAGACAATAATGTCTCTGAAATGGATTGGACTGGCCCTAGTGCCTACCTGAACTCAGAAATGAGTTAATAAAGTGTCAGCTGCATCGAAAACCTGGAAGAATATGTATAATAGTATTGGAACACACAGGGACCCCATTCCAAAGTATCCGTATCCAAGATGGCGGCCATGACGTCATCCTAGAGGGCGGATTTTGGCGGGAAGTTTGAATTTTGCTCGGAAAGTGCCACATGGTAATAACTATGTGGGAACAGGAGGAATATGGGAAAACGTGGACATCGAAACAAAGGGAATGAGGGAGATAGTCAACTTTTTCCCATTGAGGCAGCATTATACTGTACGTCTGTTGAGGTACTAGTGATACAGGCGAGTTGACTACTGTATTTGATGCTTTTTGGGGTGACAGTGAATGATTTATTTATAATGTTACTTCCATCTGCGTTAAAGGATAACAGAGAGTGGATCGGGTGATCGATTGAGATGGAGTTGTAACAAGGTATGATTTAATGGCTGACAGATTCATTCTAGAGATAAGTTGATTGAAGTCAATTTTTGTTTTCAAGTGTCCTGTCCAGATGCATCAGTCACGTGACATAGCCCGCGTTCTACTCGTGTATAGCTACGTGTTCCGTATGTGTTTTAAAGCACTATCTACTTGTGATCGTTAACGGTAAACCTGTCTGTCATCAGAGGACTTCTATCTCATGTGTGAAGAAACTTGACACACTCCTCTAAACGAGCTTTGATTTGTGCGATCGCCCCTGTCGCCTCTTGTGTGTGTAAAATCGAGTCTTCAGCGTCGTAACTAAGTTATTGGTATGAGCTTATGGGGCGCTACAATCCCCGTGTACACAATTGCCTGACGGATGTTGTGTTTACAGAGTTAGTGGCCGAATGACCTGTAATCTTCACATGTCGGACGCTGCTGGTATGCGATTATCTGCTTCCCTGTAGGATGTATCCACCACTAGTAACTATCATTTTATATAGTCCTGATGCAGGCATGGTATAATTTCTGAACTGTGATCGGATGTGAACAGCGGACACTATACGTCTTAGCAAAGCTATATTGTGCTCGTATGATTCAAAGTAAATGTTTTATGGAAGTAGATTTTTCGTTTTACGATCCGATAAGATACAGCGTAGAGAAACTGTGAAAAAGGATGTATGTCTGATAGGGCGGAAAGGTAATCGATCTAACATTATAGCGCGTTTTTAAGTGCAGAACGTTGTAGTCTTATGAGTGCGTGTGTTTATGTCCTCTCGCTCTCTTACCAGTACCTTCCAGGTACAGATCCTAGACTCTAGAACAATAATTTACAGTTGAGAATGCTCTGCGACTCCCATACGCAGAGAGATGGATCGTAAATTAAGTACTATGCTTGGGGTCATAGAAATATGTAGAGCGCTGTCTTATATACTTTGATGATTTACGTGTTCGAGAATTAACTGTGAATGGGCGTGCTGGATAGTCATCTATCCATGTTTGCAATGATACTCGCCAAGCAGACAATGGGTGGTTTAGCTATGATACTGAAATTGAGGAAACATGCTGTCACATGATGGCCCGGTATTGAAGTTAGTGTAAAATTGTTTGCGCTATCAAGTTTATGTTTATTATTAGAGCACATGGATGGTGTCTTTCCACCCTGTCCCTGCATTGGTTAGAAGGTAATGATAGACTCATATGGCTTGTTTGAGCTGGGGAAAAAGTTTTTGTGGATGTATGGCAACTTCCGGGGGTTGTTAGCACCGAAACAGTGATCGTGTACTTGAGTGCAATATGAGAAATGAGTGGAAATGGAACGCGGAGCCAACATCCATTCCGTCATTGTGGCATATGAGTTTAAATGTATATGTCGTCAATCACTTTCGGACGGTAGTTTGGAAACTCTCCAAAATGCTGCCAAACTCTTCCAGTTTCCTTATGTGTGTTTTATTTAAAAATGATCCATTGTTATGCTATCCGCCATAAAAATATTTCTTAGAACCTGCGATGTTTAGTTTTCTGTGAGAGGTCGAGGATCAGAGCGTCTTAATGTCAGTTTAGAATCTGACACAGACCTCGAAGTCGTGGCAGAAAACGAAATGTTTAGCAATGTACAAAAGCGTGTTAGAAAACAGTGTATGAATTAGGACCAGAGGGAGCGTCTCATACGACAATTCGCTTACTGTATAGGTGATAAAAGTTTAAAGTGGTCTCTGCGGTGTTTGTAAATTTAATATAATCGTCTCCACGTAAGCAGCTGCGGTTTGAAGTGTCGGGCTTGGTGAACCGTCAGGACCGTCTGGATAGCTGCACGCTACGCTATTCTGGGGAAGTATTGTGAAATGTCTTTCTTCGCGCTGGAGGCCCACCGTAGCTATACGTCATTGCGCCCGCATCGACATCTAGGTGACTTGTAAATAGGATTAGCTTTTATAGTTCGTAATTTTTCTATGTTGGGGTGCATATAGAATAACGAAGATAGCATGCTCGGAGTCTGTAGTACTTGTATCTGGTTTGGGTACGCACCACATTGCGCGCATTGACACCGAATGCTCAAGACACGGTCCTGTTGCAGTAACTCAGCGGGATCTGTTTCTGCACGGGTTGCAGAAGGTGTTGGATATGCCATTCTCCGACTTAAATTGGTAGTACCACTTGTGGAAAGCTGTAGAAATGGGTGCGACTGCAAGATTTGTGGGGCGTGATTAAAAGGAGGTTGTAATTTTTCTGTAGCAGACAGATTCGAGGAAGGTGACTCGGTTAGAGATATGGGAGTGTGTGAAATTCGATTGACTTGTGGGTGTGAGCCTATGCAAGTATGTGCTTGAATGGACTTAATTTCTAACATATAGAGTAAGGACAGAGGTCTGAGAAGTTAGTTTATATTGTTATTCTTAGGACCTCAATCAGCACCTCATCTACTACAACTGTCTGTCATCGTCTATAACTTAGTGGATATATCGCGGGACGACTGATACGGCCTCGAGACAGAATGTGTTGGAAAAACTAATCAATTATGTAGTTTTGTGCGGTGTGATTGAGTCACAAATAGCGCTTGCATACCACGTTCCTTAACTGAATGACTTTCAAAGTTCATTGAGCTTATCGCGAGGTTGTATAGTTGGCTCTTAATACACACATTTCTACGATCACCATCACGGTATTTGTCCGGAAAACACCTCCTCATTCGTACCTCTATTCGTAAAGCGGTTATAGGTTTTAACATGGATACTTGGGTGCAGCTGTAGAACGAAGAGCACTTGTGAGAGTAACATGCAGTAGTAGTTGGGGACGGTATTTTTTCTTTAACGTGTGCTCGATTACGTCTATGACACGGTGGTATGACTCGCAGGAAGAACTTAAGAGACATGCACAGGTATTGTTGATTTTCGGTCAGTATTATTTGGTGTCGTATGGATCCAGTTTTTGAGGAGGTAATATTATAGTTATTACTAGTGCTGAATGTGTGATATGTTCGCATTTGAGCATCAGGTTTATAAAGTAAAGGAAATGTCTATGTGCTGTTGTAGGGTGGGCATGGATTTTAACCGGAGTACTGTGATAGCGAAGAGAAGAGTATGTCTAGTGGTAAGGAAGGTACAGGTATTTCCAGAGGCACAGTTGTCAACATAGTGTATTTCCGATACTTCACTCATTGCTGAATACCGTTCAGTTGAGACCGCAATCGTAAGATTTATTTGTAAGTATAATGATATAAGATATATGTGAGGGGATTTCTAGAATGTGTCCGTGTATGAAAAGTCTGTGGTGGTATTGATTCACCTTCTCATGATAATGGTAGCAGTCTTCCGAACGCAGAGGCCTGTTGGAGTGTACGAATGTATTACAGTTAACATTACCATCTTCTAGACGACCGAGTAGCGAACTAATACTTATTATGTGTTGGGCGGCTTTCGTGATCAAGTGTAACTTTGAGAAGATGGTGCGTTTGCAGTGGAGCATTATTCTTCCCTCCCATGTAAATTGTTCAGTCGACTGCTTCTGCACATTTGGTGCCTTTATTTAGTAGAGGGAAGATAGCGTGTGGTGTGTGGGACACACGTTTGCCTGTCCTCTACCGGCCATCCTGATTTAGGTTTTCCGTGATTTTCCTAAATCGCTTCAGGCAAATGCCGGGATGGTTCCTTAGAAAGGGCACGGCCGATTTCCTTCCCCATCCTTCCCTAGTCCGAGCTTTTGCTCTGTCTCTAATGACCTCGTTGTCGACGTAAAACAGTATTCTCCTCCTCCTCCTCCTCCTCCTCCTCCTCCTCCTCCTGTCCTCTAGACGTGGGAATGACCCTAGTTCCTTTGTAAAGAATATTTATCATCTGGAATCTGTTACAGCACCAGCTTCGGTAGCCGAGAGTGAAAATAGCACTTGTTTCTTGTTAGTCAATCGTTTACAGCACGGTACACCTCGCAAAAGTTTGCTGTTTGTGGATATAATTTACAGTCTATATCTTGTGCATTATGTTGGGAGGCTACTGCTGTGTGCTTGATATCGAGAAGTACGTCGAAAATTGTATACTATTATGGCGAAAATATGGTTGTTCTTGTAATCGATGAGTCTGGAGATGTCTGTAGAAATGCGAGCAAGAAATCGGAAACAATAACACGTTTGTGCAAAGGGGAAACGTGTCTGCTTTTGCACATCAGTTCTGAGAGAGTGACTTAGGTTCACTGATGTAAAGGGGATGATTTGGTATGGTGGGGGGTATGAATTGCATGTTTACTAGTTCGAGATAGTGCTCGGAGATATATTCCTGGTTTTCTTGGTTGGAAATGGGTTTGACGCTCCAAAATTCTTGCGAGTAACGTTTGTATTTGATGACCTGTAGACAATTTTGTGATGTTTAGTTGTCGGTGGAAAATGGTGATCAGTGTAAAATAGTTTGTTGCCGTTGAGTGTAACGTCTGTAGACGTGACATATAGGCAGTGTGAGTGTGGACAGACAATAATTTTTTCGGGTGCTATACAGATATAAAATATAACTGCGCTGTTTGTGTAAAATGTGCAATAAAAATGGTTGAAATGGCTCTGAGCACTATGGGACTCAACTGCTGTGGTCATCAGTCCCCTAGAACTTAGAACTACTTAAACCTAACTAACCTAAGGACATCACACACATCCATGCCCGAGGCAGGATTCGAACCTGCGACCGTAGCAATAGCACGGTTCCGGACTGCGTGCCTAGAACCGCGAGACCACCGCGGCCGGCAGAATGTGCATATATTGTTTTTTAAAGTTAGTGTGGCTTACACTGTGTAAACTGTGTATATATTGCATTGTAAAGTTACTATTTTTATGTTATGGGATGATTAGAGTGGATGACTGTGTGTCCTGTCCTGAGGAACGTGTAGATTGATTTTTTTACATGGAAAATTATATGCTCTATAGATACTGACGTGCAGTCGTCAGAATGTAGCAGCAATCGTAATATTTAATTGTTGTTAGACTGTTAAATATATTCCCGGCTTCCAACATTCTTGTGAGTGTCGTATGTATTTGATAACGTGTAGGCAAGTTTGGGGGTTTAACTGTCAATGCAGTTTAGCGATCTGTCCAAAATAACCACAGAAAGCCTCGGAAAGAAAAAGATGATCGTGCTTCGATACCAGCTGCATCACTAATTCGTCAGGTGAATTCGGTAAGAGCCGATGAGAATTCTCTATTGATTGTGGTGGGATATAAGAGGGAACGTTTGTGTTTGTTGAGAGCTGGCAGGTTACCACGTTAGGAGCGTTGGGAAGAGCGCATTCGATGTTATTTTCGCAAACAGGTTCTGTTATGGGAAGAATTTCCGTGCACACATGCTGAGACATGTATAAAGGGAGTGTTAACTATTTCTGGGACATTATAGAATTTCAGAGATTTTGACTTGGGTGTTATTTTTTTACAGAGCCATGTGACGTATGAATAACGTTGAGAACGTTTTAGGTGGCGAGTCGTCATGCAGACGTTTCGCAGCGAGGCGAGAGCCATGCTGGGTAGTTAAGTACAAGAAAACGTGTGTGTGTGTGTGTGTGTGTGTGTGTGTGTCAACACGCCCTGTGTTGTGGCGCGTGCGTAACACCTTCATCGGCGTCTTGGTGAACCCGTATTTGGATAGGAATATCACGGGCGTGAGGTATGAATGCGGCTGCCGCCACCTCATGTTTGTGGAAGCCGAGCAGGGACCTGTAGCGGTTTGACAGCTGACGGGCGTGTGACATCGCGGGGGACATAGTGTGGTGTAGGGTGCTTGCACACGTCTGTTGCGTTATTTTGCGAGTGGCCCTGTAGTCTGTGCTTTGTGTCACTTGGACAGTTTACGAGTACTGAGCGTGTTTGCAGATATGTGTACTGCATTATTTAGGTGCAGTTTGCTATTGTGTACTGAAATTAGGAGTTGTTTGCGCGTCTTGGGGCTGCGTAACATGACCCCAGGCACATCCGGGTGCGTGTTTTGTGATAGTGTGATAAATATAACCCATGCCTAAGAGAGATGTTCGAAAATAAAGATAGTGCAGTCAATCCTTATTCCCCCCAAGCAGCCAGAGCAGGCTGAGTCGTTTTGCCACCATTTTCCCTAACCGTCTGGGTTCACGTCAGTAAACGGACGACAGCGTCCTCTCCTGGTGGTACTGAGTCCTAGACCTCATGGAGAACATACTGTTTGGCGCCATCATTGATAACTGTACTTGCGTCATCAGCTGATGTCACAGTGACGTCCTCTGCCGGCGACGAAATGTACTAAGCCATTTGGGGTCTGGAGTTCGTGGTGAACCCACAAGATGGCACCATCTTAGATTACGGTACTTGCATCATCACCTGACGTCACTACAGCGTCCTCTAGTGGCATCGACATGAACTAAGTCAGTTGGGCTATGGACTCAGTGGCGAATACACTTGGTGGTGGTGCTGCCTCTAATTGTTTAAATAAAGACTGGTGTATGATTTCGACGATTAACAAGCATGTTTGCAGCGTCTTTTACATTTATTAAAATGTAGAGAATTTAAGAGTTGTTTGGCTCTCTCTTCGTAAATGTATTGCATTATTTTCTTACCTGATGGATGCCGTCCCACAGACTAGGTTTAAACACGGGGTGTCTGGTGGCTACGAGAGTACGCTAAACTCAGTGTGGTGTTCTACGACCCACGCACGTACACTACGAGATGTGTGACACATTGCATTGTCGTGCTGAGGAAAAATACCTGCATGTAAGGATAGGATAGATGCATACTTGTGCTGATTCACTGTTCCTTCCAGAACGACCAGATCACCCAGGAAATGCCACGAAAATGATCTCTCATCTCACCTGGACCATTTCGATGGTTGTTGCAGGACCGTACACGCCAACGGGTATCTGTCCGATGGAGCATAAAACGTGATTCATCTGAAAAGGCCACCTGACACCGCTCAGTGGACTTCCAGTTGCGGTATTGGTGAGCAAATTACAGCCTTCGTCACCAATGAATAGAAGTTAATATGGGTGTATGAACCAAGGCTTGCTGCAGAGGCCTATGCACAGTTAATAGTCACTGAGAGGACAGTGTTGTTAACCCATTGGTTCATCTGGGCTGTCAGTTGTTCAACATTTGCACACCTGTTCGTCTGTACAGCTCTCCATAGCCATTGTTCACCCCAGCATTCTATGGCCCGTGGTGCTCCACACTTTTGGACAGCGCCATTTTGCCATTCGCGGTACACCTTATCCCCCGAAATGTCAAGGGGGGAATGAGGGGCTACTTTACAGCTTTTGAAAATATTGTAATATAGTCCGCTTTTTTATATTTTCAATTTCTGAGATAAATTATTTACTGTTTTTAATGAATTCTGCCAGATCCATACATGTCTTAAATTTTTCTATCAAACTTCGCACAAAACTTTAAGTCTCAGTAGTAGATGTCACTTCACCCATTATATAAGGTTAACCATAGAGGCAAGAAACAGTTTTCAGACAGACTTAGCCGTTTCGGAAATGCTTGTCCCGAAAGCCAATCATCACGCCCTTTTGGACATCAGACAAATCGTTCCGCTTCCACATTACGACAACGACTGCACTGCTTTCCGTGTCCCCCCCCCCCCCTCCTTTCCCCTCAATTTGCTTCGTATACCCTCAACTGGAACTGCTGCCACCTGCCGTCTGTGAGTGGTTATTGCACGTTGACGTCGATCATGCTTGTGGTCACATTAATTTGACTGGACAATGTATACTCTGTAAGCACCGCACCATCACTGCAGCAGTGTGGCGCGATGACGGTTGGGTCTCCGACTTTTTTCAGCAGTCGTGGATCCGCAGCTTGATTTACTCCATTCTTTTGGGGCCTCTAGTAGCCACAGAGATTCACCAAGCACTCGTCCACCTTTATTAGCCAGCTAAAATGACGTCTGGGCTTTGCATTTCCGGAGCTGGCTCCGTGGAGTGAGCTTCACAGAGAGATTGTCTGTCACTTCGTTGTTCATCATTCAGATTTGTTTGACCATACTGAAATCGTTTGCACCACTTCTGCAACTTAACATGATTTGGTGCTATCGATGTGTACAAAACTATTTACCGCACGATACTCTTACTTTATCAATGTTCTGTGCCATTTTGTTTTGGTCCCGACAGCGTGGTGCAACCACACTGTGGCGCAAATATTTAAATGTTTACCTCTCGAGTGAAGTCAGCTTGTAAACAAAGCAAAAATTAATTACCTAACTTCACTTCCTTCGAAGTGATAATTAACATGTTTTGGCTACCTCTTGTGCTCTCTGATCTGTTCACAAAATTAAGTAAAAGATCACTGTGTTCTTCTGGCGACACAAGAACACTATTCTGTAATCTCGCTTCGGGTTTTTGAAGTATTCTCATCTCAGATTCGCCTAGAACACATGGTGCAGAGATAATGCACTGCAAACAACATAAATTGTTTAGAAAAGCAGGATAGAACCATAAAATCTCTTCATAGAGGGTCATGCTCGTCCACAACACTTTTCTAACGACGTAATCATCGACAGGACGTAAAATCCTAATACTTCTTTCTTTCGAATTTGTTGTGTAACACTAGTGAATCACTTCATCTTAAGCTATGCAGTACAGTGCATTTACTTGCCAGCGTATCTGTTGGACCATAAACACGTAGAGTGTATCTGAGCCACTCTGAGGAAATTACATGTAGGCGGTTGGGCGCCATCAAGCGATTTTCTAGACCTACGTTTAGCTCTTACTTAGAAATGGAGTCGATTGTCAATAGAAATGACAAGGGGCATACTTCGTTACTACGGAATGTAATGGTTGTTAGGGATGACGATACCCTCTGCTTAACATTTTGCTTTTTGAGAAACAAAGTTTTCCAATTTTGTTACCTTTTTCTCAAACGTTTTCGCCATTATTGTATGCCAAATACTTCATAATTACACCTTGTATTATTGTGTAATCTTGCTGACATCCTTATCAAGCAATATTCACACATTGATTGACTATGTTTAACTTTTGGACACTGACAGCGTTGATTGATACACTACATCCGCGTACCAAAATAAATACATAAGATGATGATGTAAACATAGAAACTTCTTAAGAAACGAAAGAATAACGAAAGAATAAAAGTAGAGAGGGCAACATATCAAGATAAACGTGCTCATACAGCATGCACATTCAGCACATACGATAGTAAATACTACGGTTTATGATGATAACATCAATTACAAGAAGTGGTATGGTTCTTGTAAAATTTATGTAACGTACGTGTAGGTTACAATTTAGGACAATATTTTCAAATGAATGCATCCAGAGAACTTGCTGTGCTCACTTGGATCGTAAACTTTTGTAAATATAAACCATTATGTGTTTTGTAAGGGTGCAAGTTCTCTGTCCTTCAAATCAAATATGAGTTGTTTCCATCACACTAGGACCAGTTTCCAATTACACAGTTTACGGGATATTTATCAACTCTATCTCGTGGCATATAAGAAAATACGATATCTTAATACTGCATAGTGCCGTTACTACTGACGCATAGGCCTCACCACTAGCTAACTGACAGTACCGATCTCCACTGCCTCCTACAAGGGTCATCTTCGCATGCTCAATTTTTTAAATTACCCTCACTACAAGTTCATGCATCGCGGTAGTGAGAATCTAAAAAATGAATTAAGAGAAACAGTCAACTGAAAGGCGCAATTTGCATACAGTCTACTGGTAGTGTACTATTTGAGACTGTTTAGCATTCGAATTCCTAATCTCGCTAGTTACTCATTCCAACACAGGATAATTTTATCTCTCAGATAGGCTTAGCTTTACTGTTACATCTAGATAACTTATTACGTAAGTGTACGGTATCAAGCGTGTCTGATCCAGCAAATCTGCACGACGTAAACGCCTTCTTCATCGTGCCTACCAGTTTCAATGCATCGATCACTTCTAACAAATGTCTCCCTAGCGAAACACCCAGAAAATTGTACAGTTATTGGGAATTTTGCAAAAAAATTTTGTAGTAGTGCGTGGTGGCTCCATCCTTTGGTTTCAAAAATGGCTCTGAGCATTATGGGACTTAACTACTGTGGTCATCAGTCCCGTTGAACTCAGAACTACTCAAACCTAACTAACCTAAGGACATCACACACATCCATGCCCGAGGCAGGATTCGAACCTGCGACTGTAGCGGTCGCGCGGTTCCACACTGTAGCGCCTAGAACCACTTGGCGACTCTGGCCGGCCATCCTTTGGGGTTGGGCGCGAAGGGTGTGGGGGTGGGGGGAGTGATAGGGGGTTACGAGACATTCCCCTATGACTCAAAACATACAAATAATGTCGACATTGTTTCCGAATAAGATGAAGCTTTGCCTGCTGAAACTTCGATACTCAGTTTGTATTTTTCGCCACTGGCAGTGTGCGTGAATAAGGAGGGACGTCAAGGGCCGAAGTTTCCAGAATCAAAACTACAGAAGCTATGAACAGGTAGCATTTACCACATAAGGAACTAAAATAATGAGATCCCACATCAACTTCTCGTAACAGTGTTCACAACAGCGTTGCGCTTGAGATAATATCTACAGGTATCGCATTGACAGCAAATTACGTTTTAAAATTTTATTTTTGTGGGTGTTCACAGCTCAAGAAAGTTTTGAGAAGGAAAACATGCTTCAAGTAGGCTGTATGCTTTTTGTTATCTGTTCTACTGGCCAATTTCAACAGTTTGTCGTTTCCAAGCACTTGTAATACGTACAAAAATGATGACACTGGTTCATACATCAATTGTTTACAACCAGTCGCACATTCTGTGCGTACGTGACGCAAAAGCACTACATTATTTTACATGATTAAGTCCATTAGATGTACAAACAGAAAGCTACCATATCATAGTGTAGGCATAGCTATCATGGCATGACAAAAGATGTTTTATAATCCTTTCTATAGATGGTCGATATCATTAAGTAAGCTACTGGTGCCGTATTCACTGGTGTATGAAGTTTGTTATTCTCAAACTTCTGATATTAAAAGTATCGGAGTAAAACTCACACACCATATGTCATGGCATATAAAATAGCACAAATAACGGTACAAAGTCGAAACTACGAAAGATTATGCTCAGGCCTTTTAATGAGGTGTGCCAGTCAGTCTCCAAAAGAAAACAATACTGATGTAATAACAAATACATTAGACTCAGTAACAGATTATATATTTACTATGTGCTCTTTTTTCCTGTTTTCATACCGTGTAATTAATAAAACTGGAAAATTATAGTTGGCTTACAGCAATCAGTACAGTTATCTCACAACACATTACAGTACAAATGTGAGAGCCTACAGGATTTATGTGAAGAAGAAGGGACCTACTTTCGATTGGCTGCATGGGCCACATGAGCCATATGTTTGTGACAATTACAACGCCATCTATCACAAAGCGAAAAAAGTCGTTCAAATAAAACATTAATATTTCTTTACGTACTACACGAATATGTAATAAAAAATGGGAGTTCATATTTTAAAAACACAGTTGATATCCGTTTGAACTATGGCAGCGCCATCTAGCGGGCCAACTATAGCCATATCTGGTTTCCCTCTTCAAGCTAGACAAGTTTCGTTCCTTGTAGTTTTTACGTTTGACGCTTATTTCGTGAAATATTTGGCCTGGTCACTGTCAATGGACCACCCTATATACCATGTAATTAAAAGTATCCAGACACCCCCAAAAACATACATTAAGTTGCATTGTACTGCCATCTACTACCAGGTACTCCATATTAGTGACCTCAGTAGTCATTAGACATCGTTAGAGAGCAGAATGGGACGCTCCGCAGAAATCACAAACATCCAACGTGATCAGGTGATTGGTTGTCACTTGAGTCATTCGTCTTATGCGAGATTTCCGCACTCCTAAACATCCCTAGGTCCATTGTGAAGTGGAAACGTGAAAGGACACGTACTGCACAAAAGCGTACAGGCCGACCTCGTCTGTTGGATGACAGAGTCCGCCAGCAGTTGGAGAGGGTCATAACGTGTAATTGGCAGACATGTATCCACATTATCACACAGAAATTACAAACTGAATCAGAATCCACTAAAAGTGCTATGACAGTTAGGCGGAAGGTGAGAAAACTTGGATTTCATAGTCGAGCGGCTACTCATAATCCACACATCACGCCGACGAATGCCAAACGACGCCTCGCTTGGTGTAAGGAGCGTAACCACTGGACGATTGAACATTGAAAAACGTTGTGTGGAGTGACGAATCACGGTACGCAATGTGGCGATTCGATGGCAGGGTGTGGGTATGGCGAATGCCCGGTGAACGTCACCTGCCAGCGTGTGAAGTGCCAACAGTGAAATTCAAAGGCGGTGGTGTTATGGTGTGGTAGTGTTTTTCATGGAGGGGGCTTGCGCCCCTTATTGTTTTGCAATCCGGGGATGGCGATAGCATCTTTCAGCACGATCGAGCACCTGTACATAATGCACGGTCTGTGGCAGAGTGGGTACACGACAATAACAAAAATGGTTCAAATGGCTCTGAGCACTGTGGGACTTAACATCTTTGGTCATCAGTCCCCTAGAACTTAGAGCTACTTAAACCTAACTAACCTAAGGACATCACACACATCCATGCCCGAGGCAGGATTCGAACCTGTGACCGTAGCAGTCCCGCGGTTCCGGACTGCAGCGCCTAGAACCGCACGGCCACCCAGGCCGGCGACAATAACACGCCTGTAATGGACTGGCCTGCACAGAGTCCTGACCTGAATCATATACAACTCGTTTGGGATGTTTTGGAACGCCGACTTCGTGCCAGGCCTCACCGACCGACATCGATACCTCTCCACAGTGCATCACTCTGTGAAGAATGGGCTGCCATTCCCAAAGGAACCTTCCAGCATCAGATTGAACCTATGCCTTCTATTACTGAGTCTAATCTGCTACACGTAATGGGTCTGACATAATCTTTTGTAGTTTGGACTTCGTACTGTAATTTCTAATATTACATATGGCATGGGTGTGATGTGTCTTAATCCATTACTTACAATAAGACAGCAATTGTGAGAATAATGAACCTAGTACGGCAGTGAATCTGGAACCATTAGTTTACTTAATGTTATCGAACAGCCACAAATAGGACTGTAAACATCTTTTGTCATACCGTAACAGCTGTGCCTGTACTATGATAGGGTAACTTTCTGTTTGTGTCGGATAAAAAACATAATCACGTACAATATGTTTGTTGTTGTTATGATCTTCAGTCCTGAGACAGGTTTGATGCAGCTCTCCATGCTACTCTATCCTGTGCAAGTTTCCTCATCTCCTAGTACCTTCTGCAACATACATCCTTCTGAATCTGTTTAGTGTATTCATCTCTTGGTCTCCCTCTACGATTTTTACCCTCCACGCTGCCCTCCAGTACTAAATTGGTGATCCCTTGATGCCTCAGAACATGTCCTACCAACCAGTCCCTTCTTCTTGTCATGTTGTGCCACAAACTTCTCTTCTCCCCAATCCTATTCAATACCTCCTCATTAGTTATATGATCTACCCATCTAATCTTCAGCATTCTTCTGTAGCACCACATTTCGAAAGCTTCTATTCTCTTCTTGTCCAAACTAGTTGTCTTCCATGTTTCACTTCCATACATGGCTACGCTTCATACAAATACTATCAGAAACGACTTCCTGACACTTAAATCTATACTCGATGTTAACAAATTTCTCTTTTTCAGAAACGCTAGGGTAAGTATTGCCTCACGTGTTCCATTATTTCTACGGAATCCAAACTGATCTTCCCCGAGGTCGGCTTCTACCAGTTTTTTCCATTCGTCTGTAAAGAATTCGCGTTAGTATTTTGCATCTGTGACTTATTAAACTGAATGTTCGGTAATTTTCACATCTGTTATCACCTGCTTTCTTTGGGATTGGAATTATTATATGCTTCTTGAAGTCTGAGGGTATTTCGCCTGTCTCATACATCTTGCTCACCAGATGGCAGAGTTTTGTCAGGACTGGCTCTCCCAAGGCTGTCAGTAGTTCTAATGGAATGTTGTTTACTCGAGGTGCTTTGTTTCGACTCATGTCTTTCAGTGCTCTGTCAAACTCTTCACGCAGTGTCGTATCTCCCATTTCATCTTCGTCTACATCCTCTTCCATTTCCATAATATTGTCCTCAAGTATATTGCCCTTGTATAGACTCTCTATATACTGCTTCCACCTTTCTGCTTTCCCTTCTTTGCTCAGAACTGGGTTTCCATCTGAGCTCTTGATATTCATACATGTGGTTCTCTTTTCTCCAAAGGTCTTTTTAATTTTCCTGTAGGCAGTATCTATCTGACCCCTAGTGAGATAAGCCTCTATATCCTTACATTTGTCCTCTAGCTATCCCTGCTTAGCCATTTTGCACTTCCTGTCGATCTCATTTTTGAGACGTTTGTATTCCTTTTTGTCTGCTTCATTTACTGCATTTTTATATTTTCGCATTTCATCAATTAAATTCAATAGTTCTTCTGTTACCCAATGATTTCCACTAGCCCCAGTCTTTTTACCTACTAGATCGTCTGCTGCCTTCATTACTTCATCCCTCAAAGCTACCCATTCTTCTTCTATTGTATTTCTTTCCTGCATTCTTGTAAATTGTTCCCTTATGCTCTCCCCGAAACTCTGTACAACCTCTGGTTTAGTCAGTTTATCCAGGTCCCATCTCCTTAAGTTCCCACCTTTTTGCAGATTCTTCACTTTTAATCTACAGTTCATAACCAGTAGATTGTGGTCAGAATCCACATCTGCCCCTGGAAATGTCTTACAATTTAAACCTGGTTCCTAAATCTCTTTCTTACCATTATATAATCTATCTGAAACCTGTCAGTATCTCCAGGATTCTTCCATGTATACAGCCTTCTCTTATGGTTCTTGAACCAAGTGTTAGCTATGATGAACTTGTGCTCTGTGCAAAATTCTACCTGGCGGCTTCCACTTTTATTTCTTAGCCCCAATCCATATTCAGCTACAAAGTTTCCTTCTCTCCCTTTTCCTACTCTCGAATTCCAGTCACCCATAACTATTAAATTTTCGCCTCCCTTCACTATCTGAATAATTTCTTTTATTTCATCATACATTTCTTCAATTTCTTCGTCATATGCAGAGCTAGCTGGCATATAAACTTATACTACTGTAGTAGGCGTGGGCTTCGTGTCTATCTTGACCCCAATAATGCGTTCACTATGCTGTTTGTAGTAGCTTCCCCGCACTCCTATTTTTTTAATTCATTGTTAAACCGACTCCTGCATTACCCCTATTTGATTTTGTATTTATAGCCCTGCATTCGCTTGACCAAAAGTCTTGTTCCTCCTGCCAGCGAACTTCACTAATTCTACTATATCTAACTTTAACCTATTCATTTCCCTTTTTAAATTTTCTAACGCACCTGCTCGATTAAGGGATCTGACATTCCACGCTCCGTTACGTAGAACGCCAGTTTTCTTTGTCCTGATAACGACGTCCTCCTGAGTAGACCCGCCCGGAGATCCGAATGGGGGACTATTTTACCTCCGGAATATTTTACCCAAGAGGACGCTATCATCATTTAACCATACAGTAAATCTGCATGCCCTCGGGAAAAATTACGGCTGTAGTTTCCCCTTGCTTTCAGCCGTTCGCAGTACCAGCACAGCAAGGCCGTTTTGGTTAGTGTTACAAGGCCAGATCAGTCAATCATGCAGACTGTTGCCCCTGCAACTACTGAAAAGGCTGCTGCCCCTCTTCAGGAACCACAAGTTTGTTTGGCCTCTCAACAGATACCCCTCCGTTGTGGTTGCACCAAAGGTACGACCATCTGTATCGCTGAGGCAGGCAAGCCTCCCCACCAACGGCAAGGTCCATGGTTCTTGGGGGGTACAATATGGTATTGTGGCAAATACTCACAGAAATACGATGTCTACCTGTGTACATGTACTATCGATGTATTACAACGTAAAGTGAAGCTGGAAGCTTAAGATGTGCAGGTAACCTGGGTTGTATGAGGTTGTAAACAATTGATGTATAGACCTATGTCATCATTTTTGAACGCATTTCAAGTGTTTGAAAATGATCCATGGTTGAAATTGGCCAACAGCACAGATAATAAAAAGTACACCGTCTACGAGGACCATATCTTCATTCTGAAAGAAAATAACATTTTTATGTTCCCTGAGTGATGGGGATAGAGAAGTTATCGAAATTCAGACTACTTTTCTCTAAACAAAGCGTGAAGTTTTATGCCCTTTCAAAGATGCAATTTAATTACGAAAGGTCATATGAGATCTAAGACATCAGTCACAATTCTTGCTTCACGTGTTTAGAGCAACAAGATATAGATTTCATTTGCCAAAAAGTTCCTAATCTTGAAGAGATTTCAAACGAGATTCCAGTTGCACTGAAGGTTAGAAATGTTTCTGTATTTTCTAGACATGAATATATCAGCCTTATATGAACAGAAGTGAAGCGAACACTTAATATCTGCAGATGGCATTCAGATTTCAGTTATTGCAACCACTACACTCTCTCTGTCTTTTAATAATCACAGCACTATCCATAAACAAACCTTTCCAAGCTCTAATCCAAACATTTTAGGATTAGACTTTCCACTGTCTATTGCAACTTTTTCAGCAATATGTTTCATTTACGGAATGTGGTATCATGTGTAAAAGTATCTGGACGACCTGAATTTCGTTAAACTTGATTTTTATGCAAGCCACACAACACAACTGTCTTCCAGGTCCTCTGCTCTCTACTCGGTACCGTCGCGTGACTATACAAACTGGCTGCTACAATAACCCACAAGAGATAACAGCTGTATACGGCTATCTATCCCGATGCTTGTAGTGAAATTGTGTGCTTATGCAATACCGTCTCAGTTATGTGACTGGAATCGTGATTTGATGTCAGTAACTGACGGAAAGTCATCGAGTAAAACCGAAGTGCCTTCCGGCGTTCCCCATGGCAGTGTTATAGGCTCTTTGCTGTTCCTAATCCATAAAAACACTTTAGGAGACAATCTGAGCAGCCGTATTAGGTTGATTACAGATGACGCTGTCGTTTTTCGACTAGTAATGTCACCAGTAGATCAAAACAAATTGCAAAACGATTTAGAGAAGATATCTATACGGTGCGAAAATTGGCAATTGACTCTAAATAAAGAAAAGTGTGAGGGAATTCGTTAAACGTCGATTACACGATAAATGAGTCAAATCTAAAGGCTGAAATTTCAACTAGATACCAAGGAATTGCAATTACGAAGAGCTTAAATTGGAAGGAACACGTAGAAAATGTTGTGGGGAAGGCTACCCTAATACTGCGTTTTACCGGAAGGACATTTAGAAAATGTAACAGACCTACTAAAGAGACTGCGTACACTACGCTTGTCTGTCCTCTTTTAGAATACTGCTGCGCCGTGTGGGATGCTTAACAAATAGGAATGACGGAGTACATCGAGAAAGTTCAAAGAAGAGCAAGACGTAGGATTTGGGGTGGTCATGATTAAAACAAAGGCGTTTTTCGTTACGGTGTAATCTTCTCACGAAATTTCAATCTCCAGCTTTCTCCTCTTAATGTGAAAATCTTTTGTTGCCGCCGACCTGCATAGGGAGAAACGATCATCATAATAAAATAAGAGAAATCAGAGCTCGCACGGAAAGATATAGGTGTTCGTTTTTTCAGCGCGCTGTACGAGAGTGGACTAACAGAGAATTATTGTGAAGGTGGTTCGTTGAACCCTCTTCCAGGCACTTAAATGCGATTTGCAGGGTATCCATGTAGATGTAGAATACCACGACTGTGGAAATATGACAAAACACATTATTACAGAAGACGCAGCCATTAAGCTTGGAAACTCAGATTCATTACAACAAATGACATTTCAAAAGACAAGTTTCATCTGGGAACTACGTGACAAATTTTTTTACATTATACTGGGATCCGAGAGTCCAATCCAGCAATTATTTTTCCTGTTAACTAACCACAGAAACCCTTAATACGGTTGCAGTCACAAGTAGCGAAGTGCGTGCATGTTTAAACTAGAAACGATATGGCATAAATTTTATGTTTGGCGGAGGTCTGAACCTAGCATCTAATCGGTTTCTTACCTAAGCACAATCAAACGTTAGAAATTGAAATTTTTCATCAGTAGCTAGATGACTGAAACATTTTACGAGACAAAAGGTCTTATCTTAGCGGGACTGGAACCCAGCAACGGACGTCGTTAACTTCTAGTCTCAAACAGACGTAAGAAATCTATTTCTTTCACCAGCAGCTAGATGTACACAAATTTGAACTAGTAATAAAAAGTTGTGTGCTGACTGGGAGTCGACTCCTCCATACATAATGCTTGTTGACTACACGAGAAGAGACGTTGACTATAAAATTATTTTTCACCGGTAACTAAGAGTGAAATAATACAATGAAATGTTCTGTGTCTGACTTGTATTCGAAAACGGTACCAATAATTTCTGACAACCCACGGAGAATTGTTATATATCATAATCATAGTATTGTCTGTAGTTTGTAGTGTGCAAGCCTCAGTTATAAATGACACGTTGTAAACTTTTGTGCCACACCAGAATTCCAAACCAGTCTTGCACGCGCGGTCTAGGGCGTCTTGTGACGGTTCGCGTGGCTCCCCCCCTCCCCCCCCCCCCCCCGTAGGAGTTTTGAGTCCTCCCTCGGGCGTGTGTGTGTGTGTGTGTGTGTGTGTGTGTGTGTGTGTGTGTGAGTGTGTGTGTGTATCTGTGTGTGTGTGTGTTGTCCTTAGCGTAAGTTAGTTTGAGTTAGATTAAGTAGTGCATAAGCCTAGGGACCGCTGAAGTCAGCAGTTTGGTCCCTTACCACAAATTTCCAATTTCCAGACATGCACTCTTCGTGACAACCGAGAGGAGTTCGGAATCTTGAGGAAACAATGAAACGTTGGTTGGTTGGTTGTTTCGGGGAAGGAGACCAGACAGCGAGGTCATCGGTCCCATCGGATTAGGGAAGGACGGGGAAAGAAGTCGGCCGTGCTCTTTGAAAGGAACCCTCCCGGCATTTGCCTGGAGCGATTTAGGGAAATCACGGAAAACCTAAATCAGGATGGCCGGACGCGGGATTGAACCGTGGTCCTCCCGAATGCGAGTCCAGTGTCTAACCACTAAAACAATGAAACGATGGAACTGAATCGTCTCAGAGGGGACAAATTCAGCGAAAGGGGAGCTGTGAGTTCCAGTCTCAGTCCACCACAAAGATTTTAAACATCTCAAGTCCAAATACAGTAAGAAATAAATGTCCTCTGACCTTTCATGATTATTACCTCATTAATAAAAAAATTATTGGTTAAGTGGTGACAGAGTGTTAACCTCGTGTGAGCCCCGCCTCTGCCATGGCCAACCAACATCAACTCTCCTCCAGCAGGAAGCAATTGGACGTTATGTTTAATGTAGATTTGGAACCACGGTGCATCTCTACACTGCTCAACTGGCGTTACCAGAGGTGGTGACGGTCTGTTTGTGCTTGGTACCTGATGTATAAATCGAACCCAGGCCTTATGCATACTTAGCTAGAATCATTCCAGCAGCCTAGGCAGAGCGTGGTTCATGATTTTGTATTAAATAAAACTGCTTCACACAGAATGAGAATTCTGATTCCTTAGACGTTGCTTACAACCCGTTCGAAAGGTTCATTTCCTTTTTCGTTCGTATCTGTATTCACGAAATGCCTTGGCTACCATATGCGAGCTTTTGATTTGATTTTGTAATCGCTGAAATAAAATCACTTACAGCCAGCGGCACGAACTGCAAACACGATAGTATGCAGAAATTTCTACCGGAAGTGTTGTTTTCCACTTGTGATTCTGTGCTGATGTATGTATTTATGTTCGGCTCGTAAATATGGCGCAGTATAAACGCAATGCCCAGATCTCGAGCGTACACTCGTATTTATGATTTTATACAGCATTTCGTCTCATAATTAAGTAGACAAGGGCGTAGTGACATTTTCTCAACATTTTATGTGAAGAATGTTGACGTATATAATACATGAACTCAAAAGTTTTAATGAAAAAACAGGCTGGTGCATAACTTCATGGAAATGTCGTTTGGTTTGTTGTTAATATATTAATCAATTATTTTCTATTTGTCTTTCTAAATTGTTCTTGCCGTGACTTACGGTATGATGCATATTTGGAAGGTATGAAGATTGCTGTGTAAGCATTAGTAAGCGGAGCAAGAAATGGGAAAAATCTAATATTTGTGATACTTTGTTCTCTTTGGATTTAATTGACGGTTACAGGCAAAGGAGGCGGCTGGAACGATTTGGGCCGTGTGTGGAAGAAGTGCAGAAAGGAAATCACGTCAAAGGATTCATTCCTCATTTCAAGTAGAACTGCTTCGACGTGAATTATTCGCACATTCAAGAAAAGCAACAGGCTTCGATGAATTACGTTTTTACAGTTGTAACAGAATGGTATACCCTTTTACTGGCAAATGTGATGAACTGCGACCGTTCAACCTCCATGAGACACTTGCATTCAGTTGGAAACGTTAGGTGAAATGAAAAAGGAAGCTTGAGGTTAAGCAACTCATCGACGATGAGAGGCTGTGTATTACCTTCCAATAGTAAATAATAGTTGCCCCTAACAATGAAATAAATAAAAATGAATAAATCAACCAAACCAAAAAAAATGTATGTGCGTGTGTGTGTGTGTGTGTGTGTGTGTGTGTGTGTGTGTGTGTGTGTGTGTGTGAACGCGTGCACCTTGCGCATCTAATGGCACAATGAAGATGTTTTCTGTTAAGGGTTAAATTATAAGGATGAGGGGCGGGGGGGGGGGGGGGGGGGGGCATCGCATTTGGCTGTTGGTAACAGCTGAGAAACCCTGCGATCGCACCATACGAAGAACGTCCAAGGAAACTGCAACTAGTATTGCCACTGTAGGGCAACGACCGGGCTGATTTCACAAAAAGTCGATTCTAGAGCTCGGCTTGAAGGCAGTCCCTAGAGCACTTATTCTTCTAATTTTGTGCCCTCAAACATTTATCTTTCTGGCTCTTCATCGAACAGCCAGCAAGACAGTTTCTTTCTGGACGAAAATGCACTTTAAGCTTGGATTGACGACATCTTTATCTTCGAACCAGCAGCGTTCCAGAAGAGTGGAACCCAAAAATTACCTGACCATGGTCACACGTTATAGTTATTGGGGGATATTTCGCTCGTAATGATAATATGCTATGTTTCAATATAACGAAGTACAACTTACCAAGATACCATTACGAAAGAAGATTAATTAAAGAAAACGAATAGTATCTGTAATACCAGCCTGCCAAAAACATCACGCATTAGCAAGATATTATGCACTTTTGTCTCTGATATGGTTTGTGCCTATGTGAAATCCTGTGTCCTAACCAAGAAGCATTTCAAGATTACCACGAAAGTACGAGTAATTCTTGCACTGAGAGTAGGCACAGGAAAAACCCCATTTAATGAATTATTCAGCGCCACACACAATAAATGAAAAAAGGTGTGTCAGTATAAGCAAAGAAATGTAGTTTTAAACAAGGGTGCTAACTCACAATTTTTTAAATCTTTCACCTTTAGATCTAGTGGGTATTAAATCGAAATTAAGGATAAACTGGAGATTGTGAAGCTAATATATCCCTAACGGTTTTCGTTCAGGAAGCTTGCAACTCATTTAGAGCAAAATCAAAAGGCAGACAATATGTTTAGGCGTCTAGCGACATCATAACGTAGAGCTAAAGCAACGTCCTCTGCACAAAATGGCCACATTACCACTTAAGTTAGCAAGGCAGTACTGCCACGAGCATTCTCATCGTGGATTAGTGTTGGTTAACAGACATAATCAATTATGCTAAATGTGAGATTCTGTGTGGAATGTATTTCCCGGAATCAAATAATAAATTGGACACCCCAGTGTTACACCTTAAGTGAGAATCATTCGGGTTATTTATCGGAAATTGCAATAAAGTATCAAGTGAATTTGCCAGGACAGTTGTGAACCACACCAGGACGTAAATCGACGGTCACGTAGTTGCCAAATGGATTCTATAATGTCGCCAGTTCTTCGTTAGATCTGCGACAGGTAAAAAACCTTTACTCAACAGACGTGCTAAGGTAGCACTTCGGAAGCTCGCCTTCCGAAGACTCGGCGACGCTGACTGCTACCATGTTGACTGGCAGTCGAATGTTATCTGAAGTGTAGCCCAATGAATTTTATTCATATTTCTGTAACTATGATTTTGGTCTAACGCATAGGAACAAATAATATTCACCAACTGTAGCTAGAACATCATAAATAAAGAGCAGGTGAAATTATCTGGACGGTACAACTCTTCGGTAGCTGTTGTAATTCTTTCTTTTTGTGTGAAAATGAGAAACTCATTCACCAGACGCGATTCATTTCTTTTAATCTTCCAGCACCACCCGTTGTTATACTCTAAACATAGCGGGGCGATGACACTCCTTATTCTTTTGGTCAAAACAATTTTTCTAGAGAATACATTCATTGCGTTTATAGAAAACCACGAATAACAAAAATTTTCAAAACAAGTAAGTGACATGGGCTCAAAAACTCGCAAAGAAATGGACCCGGCGACGTCAGTAGAGCAAACTCGATTCGTGCCTCTGCTGACACGAGAGGAGAAGCAGCTGTCATCAGCACATGTAAAATGGAACATAAAACGTTGACAGTATTGAATGTGTTGACTGAAATATGTCTTCATTAAGCGAAATTGCCATCAGTCTTTAATGATCAAAATAATAAATAGTATCATATCTTTGTAGTGATAACAATACAATCGCTGATTCTGCTTCGTCAAGGAAAGCGAAACGCGTCTGATGAATGTGTTTGTCGACATTCAATACACATCACACGCCAGGGAAAGCAAAGTCTCAGTTAGAGGACCATTAAGCTGAGCATGAGATGCAGTTTATATGAAGCACTTTGCAACTGGGTATGTTTGTTTCACAATTAGTTACTTGAATTTTAATACTATCGAGGCCTCTACAGTAACGGAAAAGTCATATGCGAAGTGATATAGCGTAATTGTTAAAACGGACAACTACGGTAAATAGTGCTCTACTTATGGCTGAATATGACTGATTCGGTGACCATAATCTGAAAAATTTCATTTCCTCTGCTAATGACATACAGAATGAGTTCAACATGCTCTGAAAGTAGTGTTACCTGCCTTTTGAAGGTGTCAAAGACAGTGATGTATCGGGTAGGAATCAGAACTGCAGACATGGTTCTGCGCATGCTCTTCCCTGCACTACGTGATTACCTCTTCTTAGCAACTTGTTGGTCCCTACCGTAATCCGTTGGTTGCTACAATTACTGTGTTAATTCCCAGGGCTGGTTCGAGAACATTTTCCCAAGCAAGTGACTTATCATTCGGCGCCCCCCCCCCCCCCCTCCATCCTTGCCCCTTTGCCCTCGCACGTTCTCATCCGTCTCAATTGTGATGTTTACAGTATACAAGGGTCTGTTCAAAAGCCCTGTATAATGCTAATGTACAACCGTTACGGTGGCGTGATATGTTGAAATTCAGGTCAGTTGTGAGCGATAATGTAACACGGATAAGAGATTTTGAGCCAGAATTGAAGTCTCAGACGTCACAATGGAAAAGTTCCGACTCTCCAAACCCAAAAAAATTTCGCCGTCAACAATAAAAGGTGAAATTGATGCTGTTCTTTGAGCATGACATGAATCGAGTTGGAGAAACAAACTCAATGCCCTATGGGACGTCTGTAACAGGTACGTACTACAAGCAGTTTCTGCAAAATATTTTGCTCGGAAAATTCGTCAACTAAGGCCTGAAGTTCTTGCAGCTGGTGCATGATAATGCAAGACTGCTTACTGCCCTAATAGTGAGAAAAACGCTTGACAAATGTGGATGTGAAATACTTCTCTGTCCACCATATAGTCCGCATATCAGCCCACAGGATTTAATTTGTTTCCCAATTTGAAGGGACAACTCCGTAGAAAACATTTTCATACAACTGATGAAGTTTCCAATGAGTTGACCCGAATAATCAGGCAGCTCAACAATGAAAGTGCCCTGTCGGGAATACGGAAGCTTCCAAAACGTTGGGAAGCGGTCACAAGCAAGAATGGATACTATACTGAGGGGTTGTAAAGGTATTTTGTTAAATAAATTATTTTCTCAATTTCTGTCTTACAGTGTGCAAAAATTTTAAAACGATGCTGGTACAAGTCTTGCAGCTGGGTGCCAGGGGTGCCGCAGGTGGTCGTTACTGATGTGACACGCCCTGTACAAAAACCTTGTAATTGTGGCGCCTCTCGGCCGTCTCGGCTTGTGTCGCTTGGACTAAGACCGGCCCTGTTAATTCCGTAGATAATTTGCATACGAAATCTTATCGTCCAGTACACAAGCGAAATGATGGGCACATCACGTGTGTTAAAGTTTGACAAAAAATCAGTTCACCGGCACTAGCTTTAACCGTTTACACTTTTACTGAAAGTTAGAGAGTCCTGCATAACAGACTCATTACCGTCTACTCCTCACTTTTTCACTCTTCACAAAAGCACAAAACAACTGCCAAAACCCAACATAATGTCTGATCCTCAATTTTTTTCATACTAGGCAAATGCCTAATGTATTCTAGCTATTGGAACAGATCTTTCTAAAACATTTACAAAGGAACTTTCACCTTTGACAATTTGTGTGACTATTATGTTTTCTGTTTTACGTTCCAGTGAGCCCGCAGCATAGTATACGTCATTATACGACATAATGAAGTTGAAAGCTCCAAAATTACGTCGAATAAGGTAATATCCTTTTTATATTTTACACGACAAACCTGTTTTGGCTTATTGACCTTATGAAGGGATCTATGAAAATAACATTGATAAGTCCATGTTCTATGTTTACATTTGCATTGGTACTTAAATATAGTTGAGAGTGACGACCGTAATGGACCTATAGTAAATTTCTTTCGTCAAGTCGTGGTAAGTATAACGTTTTCTGTGGAAATGAAACGTAAAAAAATTCTGTGAATTCTTTACTACGATGTTATATGTTTACAAAATATGTACAGCTTACCAGAGATGATGTTACATTTCGTTGTCCTTATTTTCCTTTGAATTTTATCTATGATGGTTGTATGTTTTGTTTTCCATATGACTATCCATTTTATAGTCTATTATACCAATAAAGTTTTTGAAGTAGTATTTATTTCTAAAGAAAGACAGAATACATTGCCATGAAAGCCATAAATGTAAGACAAGAAGCCAGTGATGCAATCGCAGTAAAATCGGCCAAAGGAAATTGTACCGTTACAATCACACGCAATAACTACATAAATAAAGTTTTGACATGTCTCGAAACTAACAACATCACAGAGCAACCACATAAACCAGCGAAAAAAATTGTAGCATAAGTAAAGAAAAAATTTCAGAATTGCAGCGCAATTCTAATGGAATAAGAAAAGAAATCACGTATTTTTAGGGACCCCAACAACACCAACATTATGTCTTCACCCAAACATACATAAAATATCGAAACTGATCTACCCGATTGTGAACTTTACAGTAGTCCTGCATATGGAATAAGTAAAATGTTGAACAAGCCGCTAACAGAGCTGTATACACACAACAAGAAATGTAACACAAAGAATTCACGTACTTTAGCAAAACAAAAAAAAAAACATACAAATGGTACCTAATAGCAGATTTTTCTCTTTTGGCGCTAAAAACCTACCTACCAACATTCCAGAAAAGGAAACAATAGATATTATAAAATAAAATCTTTCACAGCATAGGAAAACTTCCATCGCAGGGATTTAAGAAATCACAGATCTCTTTTAAACTACTTTCTCCTAAAATTATTTTGAATTAAATGCAAAAATTTATACCATATCAGATGTAGTAGCTATGGAAAATGTGTAACCGGCACAACTGCAGATATATTTCTCAGTACATTACAAGAAAAAAATTTTCATTTCACAGTACCCGAGACTTAATCAAATCATCTACTATTATAAATATGTGCGTGACACTTTAATACTGATTGACAGAAACAATACTGACATCAATAATATCAATCATTCACGGAACAATCTCCCTCTCAGTATCAAATTTACTATGGAAATGGAAGTAGGTAATTCAGTAAACTACCTTGACCTCAAAATTAGCAAATGCAAATACCGCCACACATATGATGTGTTCAGAAAACCTATCATCACAGATAATATAATAAATGCCAACTCTTGAAATTCATTAAACACAAAAGCATGTCTTCTTCCACTCAATGATTAACAGAATAATCAGTTTACCTCTGAAACAGCCAGCAATACAAAAAGAACTGAAATCAGGAAGTTACATACCCAACAAAGTGATACAGAAACAAAATTGTATAAAAAACACACAAAACCGAAACCCATCACGATACATAATGACATACATCTTACTAGAGAAACCTTCACAAAACAGAGCACAACCTACATTCCTACAATTTACCTAGGAAGAACACAAAATAAGATAAATGCATTATTTAAATCCACACATATACAACTGACTTTCTGTACAAATAACAATCTTATAACGAAATTACGTTCATGCGCAAAAAAAATCTCTGAATATGCCATTTCTGGATTTACAAAATCACCCGTAACGATTGAGATAATTTCTGTATTTACCAAACCAGACGAAATTTTAACACGAACTTTAAAGAGCGCACTAAAAACAATGATAATAATCCATCAAGCTTCTACTTACATCTGAAAATTCAACACCATAAAGCCGAGAAAACTGAATCTGCGGTAGGAATATTACACAGAATACCTACAGGACTTAGTATGAAAATGCTCGAAGGACTGGAAATATATAGCTATTCGTACACGAAGATATCCACACGAAATGCTAAATGAACACGCAGACTTCAATCGCAAATATTATCTCGTAAACTTTATCGACATGATAGAATAAGAAAAGTGGTAGTCATATGGAAAACAAAAGATACACAGGATATAGATAAAATTCAAAAGAAAATAAGAACAATGAAATGCAAAATCATCTCTGGTAAGATGTATGTACTTTGTAAGCAAACAGCCCTGTAGTAAAGAACTGTCAAAAATAATAAACCGTCAAAATATCTGCAAAAACGCATTTACGTTTCCTAACGACAAATTTCAAACTTATCACGACTTGACAGAAAAAAATTTCCTGTAGACGCAGTAAGGTCGTCACTTTCAATTAGACGTAAATACCAATGCAAATCCAAAATAAAACAGCCACGATTTACGTATAGATATTCTTGCCCATGCCATTTTCGCACGTCACTTCATAATATCAATAAGTCGAAACAGGCCCTGTCTTGTAAAATATTAAAAAATATGTTACCTTATTGAAGCAATTTTTGGAGCATTTATTTTCATTATGTCTTATAATTCCATTTTCATTTGAAAATGGAAAAGAATAGAATCTATTCGTTTGAGGTGATGGTTTCCAGAGTGTGATGAAAATTAAGTGCCTGACAAGATAAGGAATGAAGAGCTTCGCTACAGAAACGACGACGAAAGGAATTCATGCAAAATATTAATTAAAACAGGGTGACAAAAAACGTATTAAGAAAGCAGGACACAACATCCATGGTACTAGCGACATCCTTGGAGAAAAAAAGCTGTATTGGAAGACAGATATTAACATACAATAAAATGTTTTCAAAAAGTAATAAGATGGACTAATGTAGTTTTCTAAACTGGACGAGTTTCCAGATTACACAAAACACACTAGGCTACATAGAATTTATAAAACACCATTCACTAAAGTATAAGTTTATAATTATGTAAGTATTAACTTACTTTTACTGACCATACAGTAGATGTTCGCTTAGTGTATACTGTAGAACAGAATTCTACACTATTACACTAACTGGCCAATAATACAGCATGAATAAAGAGACATCTTATTTATATCTTGAAACCCCGCTGTGTTGAAGCACTTGGTGACAGTTTCGAGCTCTGTTTCCTTTACTACCAAGTGCATCAAGATTACTTCTTCCAGGACAGAAACCTGCCGTACAAGAGCAAATGCACTTTCGACACTAATAATAAGAGACTGAATCAGTTATTGCCTATAACGAGACTAGTATGTGTAAATAACCCCCTGATCGTTGTGTGACGCTAGTTTAAACTGGAGGGAACCAAGCCAATTTCACGTTTCATAACTGGGCTTTCGGGTAACTGGTTGCCTTGTATAGGAAAAGGGGAACTTGGCGATTTCCTTTTTTTCATTATGACAGTCAAAGAGCCCAGCAACTCTTCCATGAGACCACTCACCATCCACGCCTTTTTATTGCTAGGCCATGAGGCTGCTAGCGCACTGATGGCTGTTTTTGAAACAACGGCGTTTTGCTGCATTTAGAATCACTAATGGCTTGTAGATTTCACGTAACATGTTTCCACTCAGCAGTATAGTGAGCCTTTCCTTGGACATTTTTCTACCTACCCACTTTTCACCCAGAATTGGTAGAGATTTTAAAGGTAGTGCGCGATAAAATAGTCCGTTTCATCGGCAATGAACACGTTTTTCGGGTCATAATTCACAATTAGGTTGTGCAGTGTTGTCTTAGTTTCTGTTGCTAACTTTTCTGCACATCCTTAGCTTCCTCACACACTTCATTTCACACGATGTTGTGCCTAGTTTTGAAACTGTCCAGGCATTACAAAGATGTTGTACTCAGTATTTCCAAGCTCTATAGCACCTTTTAGAGCCTCACTTTGTAACGTGCATGCGGACAAAGGTAAGGTTTTTGCCCGCGTACTTACCAACCATCCCCACACTATCTAATTAACATTTTCATTTCCGGTCTTCTTGGTGTACCTTTTCATTTGTACGTTCTGTTTCATCCATTCATCCATTATCGTATCCTTGTTTCTTACAGTTTCATAAATTTGTGCTTTCCGCTTGATACAAAAAAATTACCTTATATAAGTGTTTTGAATGCGTCGGGACTGAAATATTTGTACGGTTTGGTTGGATTTCCAAATTATGCACGTTCCGCTTTGATCAAGTTTTACTGCACATGCATCATATGACTGAAAACATTTAGTGCAAATGGAGAGGTTGGCACAGCAGAGTAGGTTGTGATGAGCTGCATCAAATCATTCAGAAGACCAAAGCGGAAAATACACTTCATTAGAAAACTGTGTATATACGAAATAACAGTGCTTCTGTTATTAAGATACACGATGTATTTTTCCTTCGGATATCAATAAATTTCCGAAAAAAGCTTGCAAACTTACTTCATAATAACACAGGCACTACTGTTTGGTATTTATTCACCAATACCAGGCCCTCGACTCTCATAAGTATGTCCTTCCTGGACGGGAATATGTGTAACGTATGAGTGCACGTGGACGATGACGTATGGAACTTTCGGTCGTGTCGCAATTTGTGCTCGGATAGCCGAAGCGATTAAGGCGACTGTTCTCATAAAGCGAGAAAGCCGGGTTCGAGTTTCGGTTCCGTACAAATTTTCACTGTAGTCATTCCAATATACAACCGAAAGTGTTACATATTCGCAACTGTGAATAAATTTCCTGTAATTATGTATATGTTGTTACAGACATATCCTGTCAAAAGATCTCTATTTTTGGTCAAATTCTTAAATAAATTTGTTTCTTTCTTCCCCTAATCCATTAATATCATCGTCACTAACCAACCTACCGTTGTAATATTCACCCTTCTTCAGCAGTACAACTAATCAAAACTTATTATCTTCTGGTCTGGTCTAATTCTAGCCGACATTTCAATTCCGTTCAACCTTCCACTCCAGACAAATACATTCGGAAAATTCTTTAGAACATTTACATATATGTTGGACGTAAACTCATTTCTCGTTTCCAGAAATGTTTTTCTTGTTATTGTACCCTGCTTCTTCTATCCTCTCTACTTGGCCATCTTCACATACTTTGTGGCCCAAATAACAAAACTCATGTACTACATTTAGTGTCTCATTTCCTAATATAATTTCCTTAGCATCATCAGGTATAATTCGACTAAGTTTGGTTATCCTAGTTCTAGTTTTGTTATTGTTTATAATGTCACCTTTTTCATGGCTCTGTCCATTTCGTACAACTGTTTTTCTAAGTCTTTTGCTGTTACCAGCAGAATTAAAATGTCGTCAGCTAAACTTAAAGTTCTTATTTCTTTTCTATGACTTTGAACATTTTACAAGTTTCTCTTCAGTGTCCTTGACTGATTGCTCAGGGCATAGATTGAGTAAAATCTGGAACAGACTGCAACATACTTTCTCAACAACTGCTACCTCTAGTGCCCTTCAACCACAGTTTTGTTTTTATACATGTTGTAAATAACCTTTATCTCCCTGTATTTTATCACTGCTACCCTCAGAATTCCGATGTGTCTTCCTGTCAACACTGCCAAATGCTTTCTCAAAATGGACGAATGCTAGAAACCTAAGTTTGCAAATTGCCTCATGTGTTTCTACGTTTCTCCGGAATCGAAAGCGATCTTCGCTGAACCCAGCTTCCAATAGTTTTGTTCTTCGATACTGATTTAAATAATTCATGTCAGTATTCAAATGGTTCAAATGGCTCGGAGCACTATGGGACTTAACATCGAAGGTCATCAGTATTTTGTGACCATGACTTATTAGATCGACAATTCAGTAACAGTTTCATTTGTCAGCAACTGCCACCTTTGGCATTGGAGTAATTATATTCTTCTTGAAGTTTGAGGGTATTTTTCCTGTATCATATATTTTACACACCCGATGGTATAGTTTTGTCATGACATTTTCTCCCGACGATGTCAATAATTTTGAAGGACTGTCATCTACTCCAAATGCCTTGTTTCAACTTGTGTGATTCAGTGATCTGTCAATCAGTTTAATATCCAACGTGTTATGCAAGTTTTTTTTTTGTCACCAAATCTGCTCCCAGTACTAAGCATGGCAGCAACAATTCTTAACAAAAGGGATTTAGTTCCAACAGGAATTTACATTCAGATAAACGAGCAACTGACAGTGTAAGTAACTTATTTAACAACAATGATGGGGTGCCTGTGTAGTGTATGGGGTCATGGGGTGTCGACGCAATTACACGCAATTAACATATTGTCGACCAACGTACCCCTCGTCACAGATTTAGTATCGGTTATAGTGACGCAACAAACAGCTACTGTTGAACTGTGTCCAGTAAATGAGCTTTTCAGTTTGCAGTACACGTAAGATGTATAATAAATACAACAGTTACTGAAGAATAGGCCACCAAATAATACCACCAGTCTTAACTTCTGGTGACTATGTATATGTGTATGGTGCCTGTTCTGTCAGACATGTCCAACAAAACAGGCATCGGCCGGAGTGGCAGAGCGGTTCTAGGCGTTTCAGCTTGGAGCCGCGCAACCGCTACAGTCGCCGGTTCGAATCCTGCCTAGGGCATGGATGTGTGTGATGTCTTTAGGTTAGTTAGGTTTAAGTAGTTCTAAGTTCTGGAGGACTGATGACCTCAGATGTTAAGTCCCATAGTGCTCAGTGCCATTTGAAAACAGGCATCACCCACGTATAGAGTAATATCTGTGAGGATAGACGGCTCGTAGTAATTTCAGTGCAGATGCACAGTATGTCCCAACTCTTTTGAGGCTCATCCAAAACCTGCGAGAAAAAGGATTAATGGACACCAGACGCAACTAGCATGAGACAAGTTAAGAATTTGGGTCGGATTGTAAGCGTGCCCACATGGCCGAGGTGGTTAAGGCGACCGCGTGCATAAAGGTGGAAATCGATGTTTGAGTAATGGACCAGCACCAATTTTCCCTTGTCACTGTTGAATTTATTTTAATTCCCAATTGCAGCCGATGACGCCAGTTCTCTTAAAATCTTAATTTATGGTGCTTAGGCTGCTGTCAGTAAATCTGAAAACTATTCGTAACTACAGTTTAACTTCAACCCCTAGTTACAGAAATGTTAATAAAATTATTTGACGCATTCATTTGATTAACGTGGTGGCTGCCTGCTCCATTTCTTTCAAAAGCAAGTAGGAGACGCTCAAGATACAACTCGGCTGTGGGAAGATTCTTCCTGACACTAGTTAGAGACATGACAGTATTCCAGATTATATTTCTCAACATTGTGACCTTCGACTTACTTCCTGCAGTGATAGAGTATTATTCTCCTATAGTCATTTTATAGTTCCCTTTGATTTTGATGAAATATTCTAAATCATTCACGCTTATGGGATAACATACACTTAGAAAACTTGTTTTTGAGTCCATTAAGCTTGTTCTTAGCTGAAACTGCAACCTCTCTCTCTTTTATATTACGAACTAACCGCCTTGGCCATCACTGAGCAAAGAGAGCTCCAGTTGACAGTTGTTCTCTACCTCAGCAGTAAGTTGTTCACTCTTCAAAGGAAAGACTGTGTGGTAGCTGTCGACTGAAATTAGGCCAAATGCAAAATTTGTACTGCTTCTGTGACATAGTTTCACACAGAAAGATCGATAAACAGTAAAGAAATTCCCTCATAAGTTTAATTGTTATCTTGATTCAGTACCCTGTAAATCCAAACGTGAAAAACAGATTTTCACTATTGTTATTAGTACTTTTCCTGCTTCTGCTAAGTTAATTTTTAGTTTTTTATGAATAAAAAATTGAAGTCAGTTAATTGGGGTACTGAATAATACGTTAACTGCCCACACTGCTACATTTACACACTTTCGTGGTAGTCTCATACCGCTACTTCAGTATGACTATGGACTGCACAACGTCACAGACAGTTTTTATGCTAAAATTACGTAATATCTTGCTGATTCATAACGAGATGGGGACGTTTGTGTACTGGGTACTTAGTTTTATTATAGAAGTCTTCCGTTGCAAGGTGACAATGGTAAGCTGCAATTCATTTTTATTAGTAAAGTGTATACTTTATAGCTTTTTTTCCTTAGTTTATTGAACGCAACAGATAAATACAAGAAGTAAGTTAATCATCAGAAATATGGTCCCCCACATAATCTTATTTTATCTATCTTTCACTGCACTCATTTACTTGTTTCATTTAGTTCATTGCTTTTATGAGTCCTGTTTTCTGGTCACTGTGAAAGATTTCCTTGCACTGTTTGCTTTTCTGACCTGAAACTACGTTATCCACAGTTATTAAGATACTTTTTATGGATATTCGTATTTTTTAACAAGCTTTATCTAGTCTTTTCATTTCTGTTATTATATGTTTGAGGTGGTGCCAATGAAAGCTTTTTTAAGGAACATTGTTGTGCGAGAATGATATTAAAAAGAACGTTATTTACTCTGTGTTAACACAGGCAGGTGATGATAAAAAGGTTAATAACTTCTGGTTAATGAGCTCCATGTTTTCAGTATCATAATAAACAAAAAATAAATATAACAGCTACTGAAGAGTAGGGCCATCCAAATAACTCCCCTCGCTCTGTATTAATGATGTTCGAGCTACAGACCGCGACTCTAGATGTTACTAGTAGCTACGCTTTAGATCAAAATTATGGGTACAGAAATGCGAACAAAATTTACAGAGCTGTACTTCAGATGATATTCGTAATATTCGGCTGCCAGTCAACGCGATATTAACGAGCATCGCCACATCTTCAAAATGCAAGCTTCCGCATCGCTAAACAACTTAGCAGATCTAGTGAGTGAATGTATTCTTCCTGTCGCTAGTTTAATGGAGAATTGGCAACATCGTATAACACGTTTGGCAACCCTGTGACTGTCAGTTTACTTCCTAGTGTGGTTCAGAATTGTCCTGATAAATTCATTTGCTACTTTGTTGCCATTTCCGAATAAATCTGAATAATTGTCATGTAAGGAGTGACATTGGGATGTCAAATTTACCATATGAACCCAGGAAGGTCATTCCACACAGAATTTATAACTAATTTTATATTTAACATTACTGATTATATCTTTTGATGTACAACACCAAAGTGAGAGCGTGCTCCTAAGTCTCTAGCTAAGTGCCTGTTTCGGTTGGAGTGCCGAACTGGTCGGACGTGTTTACTCTTCCACTCCGCTGTAGCGTTTCGAGTGGCAGCAGTTCGTTTTTTTTCATAGTGTGTTTTGATTTTTTGAGTGGATATTCGTCGTTGAATCGTCTTTCACGATTTTTTTTTCTTCCGAAATGTGTGGTAAGGTTCTATGGGACGAAATTGCAGAGGTCATTGGTCCCTAGGTTTACACACTAATTAAACCAACTTAAACTAACTTACGCTAAGGATAACATACACATGCCCGAGAAAGGACTCGAACCTCCGACGGAGGGAGCCGTGCGAATCGTGACAAGACGCCCTACACAGCGCGGTTACCTCGCACGGCTGGCGTTAAATTAAGTGTGTTTTCGGTGTCGGGGCCGACCGCTTCGTTGTCAACATGTCGTCCAAGTTGATCCCACGCAAAGATCTTGTTGGTTTCGCTTTTGACAAGTCCATCCGTATGGTGCAGCGAAGTTCTCCATGGACGTGGGAGTGAAGTTGCGCATCATGCAGCCTATTGCGCTCAGTTTGAGTCGTAACACGACGTCCTGTGGCGGTACGAAAAGCATTATTCAACATGGTGTCCTTGCTGTCAGCGTTCGTCCGAGCCACGATCCGAAGGCGGCGGTCATCCACTGCGGTAGTAGCCCTTGGGCGGCGTGAGCGAGGCATGTCATCGACAGTTCCTGTCTCTCCTCCATGTCCGAACAACATCGCTTTCGTTCACTCCGAGACGCCTGGACACCTCCCTTGTTGAGGACCCTTCCAGGCACAAAGTAACAGCGCGGACGTGATCGAATCGCGGTATTGACCGTCTAGGCATGGTTGAACTACAGACAACGTGAGCCGTGTTCCTCCTTCCTGGTTGAATGACTGGAACTGATCGGCTGTCAGACCCCTCCGTCTAATAGGCGCTGCTCATGCATGGTTGTTTACATCTTTGGGCGGGTTTAGTGAGATTTCTGGACAGTCAAAGGGACTATGTCTGTGATACAATATCCACAGTCAACGTCCATCTCCAGGAGTTCTGGGAACTGGAGTGATGGAAAACTTTTTTGATGTGTGTATATTGGTCAGACTGGTAGGTTCAAGTGGCTCTGAGCACTATGGGACTCAACTGCTGTGGTCATCAGTCCCCTAGAACTTAGAACTACTTAAACCTAACTAACCTAAGGACATCACACACATCCATGCCCGAGGCAGGATTCGAACCTGCGACCGTAGCAGTCGCACGGTTCCGGACTGCGCGCCTAGAACCGCGAGACCACCGCGGCCGGCGGTCAACTGGTAGATCCTTTAAAGCGAGATTCCGTAAGCATACTACTTCACATGCCATCAAACATTCCAAGTTTAAAGAAAATTTGTAAACAACCAGACTGAGTTAGTAATATTGACAAAAATTTATAAAATTATATTTTAGCCACAAAAGTGGAACAATGGACCTGTTGGCCGACGTTGAGATTTATGTTTACTGAGAAAAGGATCCTAAATCTTTATTAAATGAACAAACTGATTCAATAAAGGTGCTAGTACCTTAAATTCGAGTATTTGGTAACTTTTTCTTGCTTAATATATTGGCTCATTCTACGTATATGACGTCTGCTATGTGTTTATTTGTAAAATATAATTCAGTTTTTTTTGTAATACCACATTTCAGTGGTCTGCTGTAATGAATTTTAGTTATACATTTATAACGCCTTGCCCCCTCCCACCCCTTTCTGTTTCCCCCTCCCCTCACCCCCACCGTCCCCAACACCCTTCACCTCCCACGAGATATGACTTCAGGTCACAGCTAGTAGTGACTGAGGGAACTCTAATGGCACAACAGTATATCAAGGACATCATGTTACCTTGTGAATTATCTTTCATGCGAAAATATCAGTGTGCCATATTTTAACATGACAATGCTGTACCACAAACCACACGTGTCCCTACGAACTGTCTGCGTGATTCTGAGGCCAACAAGATCCACAGTACTGTCCCCTACAGAACACACGTGGAACCAGCTCGGACGTCAGATCTGAGCCAGTGCCAGTATATCAAGCATCAGTTACAAATGTTGTGGGCCAGCTTGCCTCAGGAGAGGATACAACGGCTGTATGGCACGCTCCCAAACAGAATTAGAGCATCGATGTCATATTGCTAAGTGGTCTCATACCCCTAAGTTCGCCCGCCTCAGTGGCCGAGGTGATTGTAGTTCCTACCTCCGTCCGTCTAGCAGGGCCATGTGTGTTGAACTTTGGTGAACTCAGTCTTTTGTGTGTATCGGCCGGTGTCACATCGCTCTTGCCTAGCGGAGTTGGTTGTTGTTTGTTCGTGCCCGCGGCGTTCTCTGCCCTAGCCATGATGTCTTTAGAGTCTCCCAAGAATATTTCTCGTCGGAGTACCGTCCGTTTCAGATTTTACAAGAGTATGCGTCATGTGAGCCGGGCTCTGTAGAAATTAATGATTGGTTGGTTGATACGATTGGAGTTACATGTGACCATGTAGGTACTGGTTATTTTGATTGGATTTGATTTGTGTGCATATTTTGTGAAGTTTCACTATCCCTTACAGGTAGACCGGCTTATTTGTCGGGTTGGTTCCCAAGTGATGTTTAAACATCGTGATGGATCCGTTAGTCCATTTCTTCTTATAAATGCGGCAATCGGGCATAGTCCGGGTAGAGTTTACAATCCTCCGCTCCCAAGCGGACGATTCTTTTCTTTAGGCGGCGTTGCTTCCTTATGCAGCCGGTCGTCATATCCGGCGGGAGCACTGGTCTGCACAACATCGCTTGCAAAGTTACATTGGTATCCGAACCGTGCAAATGTGTGTTCAAAAGAATATTCTCCCACACAAGAGTGTATGTGGTTACCAGATTCATGTTATGTAAGCAGGGCAAGAAGGAATCTGCCATCTTTGAAATGGAAGTGGCAATCTGAAATGCAATTGTTCGCGCCGTGTTACGGCGTTAGAGTCGTCCTATGAAAAAGGTCGTCCGTTGACATAAGCTGAATTAGTGTCTAGGACGTTGGCGAGACGTTGGTCCCCACTCCGTGTGGCGTTCCACCGTAACAAGCACGTTAAAATGCGGCCCCTATTTCCGTTAAGAGGGAAAGACAGGGTGACGGTCGAAAAAACCTAAAAAATTTAGTTATTACGGAATTCGAGTGTATGTATATTGAAGAATTATTCCCCAAAATATTATGTGCGAGCTGCTCCCTGTATATAGTGATTTGAGTTAACCTGATATGCTGGTCGGTTTTACTCCAAATGTGAACGAAAATTTCAATAGTCTCATTTGAAGTTAACGCTCCAAAAATAACATCCAGCAGAAGCGAAATTGTCAACTTTGCTTCCAATTTGGCCGCATGTCTGTTCAATGTAGGCGTACTGCACTGATGCACGTGAAAAATGCCCTTCAAATCAAAATAGCGATGAAATACGCCGATTCTGTTAAGACAGAGACGTCACAGCCGCTGCGCTCAGCGACGAAAGGGCGCTTTGTGGACGAAAATCGGGGCTTATCAAGTCAAAGTAGCAGAAAGTGGTCATCCACTACTCCGGGCGCTAGGTATTGTGGACCAGGCATCGACGTATCCCGTAAGTTTCAAGCGTCGACCCTTTTTTTGTATGATACATACTTGTCAAACTTAAAACGCGTTTTTCTCAAAACCATGTTTTCCAGCATGTTTGTTGTAGCTCACTTTACAATTTTCAGTCCATTTTAATGACTTTTGGTGTCCTTTGAAGCAAACTGAATTTTTCTAAGTTCATCGTAGCGGATTTTTTATGTTGGTATATAGTGTTCTTCGGCCAAAAAAAAGGGGTCCAAAAATGGTAAATTTTTCAAATATCTATAATTCCGCCATTTTATTTTAATTTTTTGCAAATCCCTACGATGAACTAAAATTACATCTGTAAGGATCCGGGTGATATGTTAATTTCATGTTTCAGATTACCACAACCGGAGTTACAACGACAACCGTCCATCTACCGCCTTTCTGAGCTGCCTCGGGAAAATCCCAATAACACAGTGAAGATATCTACATCTACATCCATACTACGCAAGCCACCTGACGGTGTGTGGCGGAGGGTACCCTGAGTACCTCTATCGGTTCACCCTTCTATTCCAGTCTCGTATTGTACGTGGAAAAAAGGATTGTCGGTATGCTTCTGTGTGGGCTCTAATCTCTCAATTTTTCAATAAAAAATACCAGAATTTCAATACAAAATACCAATAAGACCTACAATGTATGCTTTACTCATTGCGGTGAACCTTGTCTACTACATTCCAGTACGGAGATAAAAAGATCCTGAATTTGAACAATATTTTCGTCCGACATCCTGTCTTTCCCCCTTAAGGCGCCGGCACCGGTAGCGCAATTATAACACCGGCGGTCTCAGGATTATGGTGATTTCGAAGTCATCCTTCCCAAAGCTCTCCTCTCTGAGAAGATGGTGCTGGGTGGTGCTTCTTCCAGTGTGGATGCTTTGAATAATTACGATAATTACTGTTCTTGTTTCGCCAGTGTTGATGAGGTTAGTTCTAATGATGTTGAAATGAAAGTTGCATCTTCAACCTCTACTCCATCCTTAGGAACGTCTCTTTCTGTGGGATCCGATGATATAGCACAGACATCGTCTTCAGTCCTGCCTTTACAGTGCTCTAGGAATATGCGATCCCTTCCGATATCTGATACGACGGAGCAACAGCTTACTGCGGATTCTCTTGCGGGTAGTTAAGATGATGCAACCAGCTTCAGACGCTGCATTGCCTGATATTCATCACTTCTAGTTGTGTTTCTCGCATTCCGTTGAGTGGAATGGGGACGCCTCCCTCCCCGTGGCGAACTTTGGTGAGCCCCATACCCTTCCACGTCACGAGGTTATGTTGTCACGGAGTGGTGTGAAACAATGTTTTCAACCCGAGCGTGAAGCGTCGCGACAGAGAAAGCATGGAATCTGCATCTTCCGGTGGAGAGGGTCCAAATTCTGTACCTTCGTCACCGCCATCTGCCGGTACCGTCGAGAGTGGGACGTGATGCGTACATTCTTTTCTACTTCTTCTTTCATGCCGTACATACGTTAAATAATGCTGGAATATACTTTCTTACGCTAAATATTAACTGGATAAGCTTTCCGCTACGGCTTGCTGCTTTATGTATGATTGCCAAGCTGATGTGTGTTTGTAAGAAGTGTTATCTGATGTGTTTTGTCTCTATGTTCTTTAACATTGAGCCAGAAAATTCTACTGGCATGGCGGTGCTTGTTTGTGGATGACGCTGTAGCAGTCGTCCTATGGTGTCCCATATGTGCTCGGCTGGAGACAGATATGGTAATCGAGTAGGCCAAGGCGACATTTGGACGCTCTATAGAGCACATTGTGTTACAACAGCGGTATGTAGGCGAGCCTTATCCTGTTGGAAAAAACCTCCTGGAATGCTGTTCATAAATGGCAGCACAGCAGGTCGAATCGCCAGACCGACGTACAAATTTGCACTTAAAGTAGTAAAGGAGTTTTGCTATTTGGGGAGCAAAGTAACTGATGATGGAGGAAGTAGAGAGGATATAAAATGTAGACTGGCAATGGCAAGGAAAGCGTTTCTGAAGAAGTGAAATTTGTTAACATCGAGTATAGATTTAAGTGTCAGGAAGTCGTTTCTGAAAGTATTTGTATGGAGTGTAGCCATGTATGGAAGTGAAACATGGACGATAAATAGTTTAGACAAGAAGAGAATAGAAGCTTTCGAAATGTGGTGCTACAGAATAACGCTAAAGATTAGACGGGTAAATCACATAACTAATGAGGAGGTATTGAACAGAATTGTGGAGGTGTTTGTGGCTCAACGTGACTAGAAGAAGGGATCGGTTGGTAGGGCATGTTCTGAGGCATCAATGGATCACCAATTTAGTACAGGAGGGCTGCGTGGAGGGTAAAAATCGTAGATGGAGACCAAGAGATGAATACACTAAGCAGATTCAGAAGGATGTAGGCTGCAGTAGGTACTGGTAGATGAAGAGACTTGAACAGGATAGAGTAGCATGGAGAGCTGCATCAAACCAGTCTCAGGACTGAAGACAACAACAACAACAACTCCCGAAAGCAAAACTGACACGCTTCACCTATCCGAGCGCAGTGGCCGAGCGGTTCTAGGCGCATCAGTCCGGAACCGCACTGTTGCTACGGTCGCAGGTTCGAATCCTGCCTCGGGCATGGATGTGTGTGATGTCCTTAGTTTAGTTAGGTTTAAGTAGTTCTAAGTCTAGATGACTGATGACCTCAAATGTTAAGTCCCATAGTGCTCAGAGCCATTTGAACCATTGGCTATCCGAGCACGTCCCATTCCGCCCGAAATGTCGATATGACGCACACTACACAGTAGTGTCCCCTGTCCATTATTCATCTCTGCTCGCAGCTTTATTGCATTCACGTGAGAGGTTTGGCATTATCACGTATCGGCAGTGAAAGTTCGAAATGTCACCAGGTGCATATATCATGTACGTATAATGGCTGTTCTTTCGAAAAAACATTATACCTAATAAAACCTTTCTCCTCCATTGCTTAAAACGAGACTTATAATCATAGTTCAAAATAATTTTCAGGAAAACTGTTTGATAATAATACTGAAGTCTTATATATTGTAGTTGTTTGACCGCCAATAGAAAAGAGTGGGAAGGAAACTGAATGTTCCTTCTGCAATATTGCAGGACGACTTGGCAGGAATGTAGCCACTGCACATAATTTCTGGCACTGGTGTTCATGAGAATATCCCGTTGCAAGAAGACCGGCCTCCAGGCGACTACGTGGCACTACCGGGAGGGAAGTACATAGTGTTCAGCGTATGGCTCTGGCACATCGTACTGCATCACCGGCAGCAATTTGAGCAGTAGTTGGAATCACCGTAACACAACGAACTGTCACAAATGGTATACTTCAAGGACAGCTCCGAGCCACACGCTTTGTAGCACGCATTCCACTAACTTCAAACCACCGCCATTTGCTACTTCAGTGGCCTCAAGCGAGAGCTCTTTGGGAGGCGGGTTGAAAGTCTGTTGTGTTTTCTGATGAAACCTGTTTCTGCCTCGGTGCCAGTTATGGCCGTGTGTTGGTTAGAAGGAGGTCATTTGAGGGCCTGCAACCAACTTGTTTACCAGAAGTAATGTTCGGGAGTGCTATTTCGTATGATAGCACTCTCGTGGTTATCTCACGCGCCCTGATTGCAAATCAGCACGTCAGTCTGATCATTCGACATCTTGTGCTGCCATTCATGAACAGCACTCCAGAGGGTGTTTTTCAACATGATAACGATATCCTACAAACCGCTGTTGTTATCCAACACGCTCTACAGAGTGTCGACATGTTGCCTAGGCCTGCTCGATTTCCAGATCTGGCGCCAGCCGTACACATATGAGGTCTTCGAATGACATCTCCAGTATCATCCAAAAACAGCATTAACCGTCCCTGTACTGATCGATCAAGTGCAACAGGCATGGAACTCCATACCACAAACTGACATCCGTAAACCTCAGGACACAATGCACGTGGTTCACATGCTTGCATTCAACCTTCTGGTGGTTACAGTGGTTGTTAATACACCAGCGCTTCACATTCGCAATGGCTTATCTCGCGCTTACATTAACCTGTGATCTTGTAATGTTAATCACTTAATTACTTTGCCCAGACAAATGTATTCCTGAAATTTCTTTACTCTACACCAATTATTTTTAGGGTGTTGCAATTTTTTCGTCAGTGTATTAAAACTTCCATATCCGAGCGTGATAACATGCATAGGAGGCAGTGAAATGAAAACGAGACAAATGGAAGGAAAATAAGTACACTGTTTATTCTTTCAAAAGTAATCGTCACACTGTTAATACATTTATCCGACGGTGGGACAGGACGGTCCGTACCTTTATAGAGAAATGTTTGCAGTTACCTATGGAACCATTATTGTACTCAGGAGTGCACTTTTCTGTCTGAAGCAAACCAACGGAAACGAATGACTATCCCGATGTTGCAAATGTTTTTTCGAATACGCTCCAGAAGTTTCACATCTTCCATAATTATTTCTCATTTTCAGGGTTCACATTCATGTTGAACTTTTAAGGAGATCATATTCGCCGTTGACTGTAGAAGTTATTTATTTCACAAATGCAGTTTCGGTCTTTGGCCAGTTATTAAGTGGTACTGCAGTAGATTATGCTTCAGAACATGCTAGACTTAAAAAATCCTACGACACGTATATATGTTAACGTCATATAAATTGTTTCTGAAGTCAATGGCGAATATGATGGCCTAAAAAACTCCATCCTTCCCAAATTTCTCCCCATGTGGTTTCCATATTTTTAAATCCCAAAAGAAAGACTTTTGGGGCCGAAAATTTGTTTTGCACACCTGGGTACAATCATGGTTCCGTATGCAACAGCAAACAATGTCTGTCTTGTCTCACAGTGGGATAAATGCATTAACAGTTATGGCGATTACGTTTGGCGTAATAAAACGTTTACTCACATTGTATCCATGTTCTACACTCCTGGAAATTGAAATAAGAACACCGTGAATTCATTGTCCCAAAAAGGGGAAACTTTATTGACACATTCCTGGGGTCAGATACATCACATGATCACACTGACAGAACCACAGGCACATAGACACAGGCAACAGAGCACGCACAATGTCGGCACTAGTACAGTGTATATCCACCTTTCGCAGCAATGCAGGCTGCTATTCTCCCATGGAGACGATCGTAGAGATGCTGGATGTAGTCCTGTGGAACTGCTTGCCATGCCATTTCCACCTGGCGCCTCAGTTGGACCAGCACTCGTGCTGGACGTGCAGACCGCGTGAGACGACGCTTCATCCAGTCCCAAACATGCTCAATGGGGGACAGATCCGGAGATCTTGCTGGCCAGGGTAGTTGACTTACACCTTCTAGAGCACGTTGGGTGGCACGGGATACATGCGGACGGGCATTGTCCTGTTGGAACAGCAAGTTCCCTTGCCGGTCTAGGAATGGTAGAACGATGGGTTCGATGACGGTTTGGATGTACCGTGCACTATTCAGTGTCCCCTCGACGATCACCAGAGGTGTACGGCCAGTGTAGGAGATCGCTCCCCACACCATGATGCCGGGTGTTGGCCCTGTGTGCCTCGGTCGTATGCAGTCCTGATTGTGGCGCTCACCTGCACGGCGCCAAATACGCATACGACCATCATTGGCACCAAGGCAGAAGCGACTCTCATCGCTGAAGACGACACGTCTCCATTCGTCCCTCCATTCACGCCTGTCGCGACACCACTGGAGGCGGGCTGCACGATGTTGGGGCGTGAGCGGAAGACGGCCTAACGGTGTGCGGGACCGTAGCCCAGCTTCATGGAGACGGTTGCGAATGGTCCTCGCCGATACCCCAGGAGCAACAGTGTCCCTAATTTGCCGGGAAGTGGCGGTGCGGTCCCCTACGGCACTGCGTAGGATCCTACGGTCTTGGCGTGCATCCGTGCGTCGCTGCGGTCCCGTCCCAGGTCGACGGGCACGTGCACCTTCCGCCGACCACTGGCGACAACATAGATGTACTGTGGAGACCTCACGCCCCACGTGTTGAGCAATTCGGCGGTACGTACACCCGGCCTCCCGCATGCCCATTATACGCCCTCGCTCAAAGTCCGTCAACTGCACATACGGTTCACGTCCCCGCTGTCGCGGCATGCTACCAGTGTTAAAGACTGCGATGGAGCTCCGTATGCCACGGCAAACTGGCTGACACTGACGGCGGCGGTGCACAAATGCTGCGCAGCTAACGCCATTCGACGGCCAACACCGCGGTTCCTGGTGTGTCCGCTGTGCCGTGCGTGTGATCATTGCTTGTACAGCCCTCTCGCAGTGTCCGGAGCAAGTATGGTGGATCTGACACACCGGTGTCAATGTGTTCTTTTTTCCATTTCCAGGAGTGTAGTTTCCATTTGACTGTCCCTTAAAATGGTTCAAATGGCTCTAAGCACTATGGGACTTAACATCGGCCGGCCGTAGTGGCCGAGCGGTTCTAGGTGCTTCAGTCGGGAACCGCGCGACTGCAATTTCGAATCCTGTCTCATGCAGTGGTGTGTGTGATGTCCTTAGGTTAGTCAGGTTTAAGTAGTTCTAAGTTCTAGGGGACTGATGACCACAGCAGTTAAGTCCCATAGTGCTCAGAGCCATTTGAACCATATGAACTTAACATCTGAGGTCATCACTCCCCTACAACTTAGAACTACTTAGGCCTAACTAACCTAAGGACATCACACACATCCATGTCCGAGGCAGGATTCGATCCTGCGACCGTAGCAGCAGCGCGGTTTCGGACTGAAGTGCCTAGAACCGCTCGGCCACAACGGCCGGCGATTGTCCCTTATAGGTACCGTATTTGCAGCATTACTTTTTTAAAACTATAGCAAATGCGTACATTGAAGCACGATTTCTTGTTACATTTTCTTGTGAGTACCGTACATGGTACTGTAGGGTATAAAGATATTTTCTGTATACTCTTCGGCATTAAACATGGCCAGACGCCGAACACCACAGAGTCTACATCCGCTCCGATTGTGAAACGGGTCAAATAACATGGCCACGCTGGTAATACTCTATCTGCACAAACAGCAACACTGTAGGATATAACAGTTCCTGGAGAAAGTCCTGCCGTATGTTCGAGTAGTTGCACTGTCTCTACGGCCGTGGTCAAGCTGTAGACTGCGTGTAGTCTGAATGCAACTTCTGGCGGTCGAAACATCTTGCTGTCTAAAGTTTATAGCGACTTTCATCGGAATGCTGAAATCCAGAGCGTAGTGGAAGCACAGCTACAATCTATTCCAGTTTCTGACTCACCAGTAATAACGCTTCCCTTCAATAATATTTTTGTGACAGATTTCTTTTCAGACTGTCTGCTCTTTAACGTCGTGTGCGTCAGATCAGTCTGTAGCCCACTAGCTCGCACCCCTCCGTCATTGGCGCGGCGAGGCTGCTGTCCTTCACCCTGTGTCGCAAGCGTTAGGTACCGCTTATAGCTTTCGAGAGTATAACATGTTTTGGTGTTGTGGAATGATAGTCCACGTAAAATGCCTACGTTTTGCATTTCATGCTCGACAGCAACGGAGGCAGACGACTAGTTTTAATGTGATGAGTATTGTATTGCACTAATATGAAAGACATGAGTATCTCTCAAAATTAATTTTATGGTTAGTGAGCCTATCGGAATACCTCATTGCATTGTTTAATATTGTTAGGAATGCTTTATATTTCGTTTCTTTTCTTTTGAAATCCATTCTTCATTCAGTTTTCTTCTAGAATTCGTATGATTTTGTCGAGCACAGTGAGTAACTATGGGGTACGGTGTTTGATTTCTTACACTAAGTGTATGTTATAAACTGTGTGAATACCTTATATGGCATTCTGAATAGCAACACAGGTGCACTGTACGTTTGTACATTTTGAGGTCCACATATTGATTCATGAAGAACATAATGCTGATCGAAAGTCCATCAGATTGAAAAAAATTTAAAAATGTCCCATTTTTGAAGCTAGCCAGAGTCGAAGGAAGCTGATTACGCTGCTAACTTCTGTTACATAGTTTTAGCGTAGATGATCTGTATTAACTTCATAACTATTCTCCTGACGTATGGATTCTAAATCACGAACAAAACTGAAATTCGTATGATTTACGGTCTAGATAAGCAGCTTGGCATTGACAAAGCAGATACCTGTGACCATTAACACAGCTTAATGTGTGAAAGTTCTCTTCACATTTTGTTAAAGAATATATTTCTACCAATTTGCAGCTCCATAAAATACAACAGGAAGGAAGAATGTAGATTTCACTGGTGCACACTGCGATTAGAACCGACGACTCACTTGGCCTTTACATCGCAAGACATGTGCGGAACCTCTAAACTAATGAGGCCCTACTATCAGAATCTCTTTCTCATTGCAATAGCCGGCCCACTGGCCGAGCGGTTCTAGGCGCTTCAGTCCGGAACCGCGCTGCTGCTACGGTCGCTGATTCGAATCCTGCCTCTGGCACGGATGTGTGCGATTTTCTTAGGGAGTTAGGTTTCAGTAGTTCTACGTCTAGGGGACTGATGACCTCAGATGTTAATTCCCATAGTGCTTAGAGCCACTTGAACCATTACAATATCGATCGGTGACCTCATAACGCAACGTTAAAGATAAGAGCAGCTGTTACTTATGTGAGGCACAGAATTCCAGGAGTCCAAAAATTAAATTTTCCGTTTTACCGTCTCATCTTTCATATGGGTTATGTAGCATAAGTCATCAAAGTGAAGAGGGAATGACAAGTGCATTCAGCGGAAAAATTCAGGACCACAAGCGGAAGTAAATTCTGTATCACAGTGTTGCCAAATATCTGTAACGACGTTGCCAATTACTAGCTGCGTTAGGGGCAGCTGTTTAGCGAAATGCTTGTTGTGCTCGTCTTATACTGGGTCTCAGACGGGAGGCGTGAACGCGTTTGATTTTTATGCAACGTTATCTCCTGATACATTCGAACGTCGTCTTTCAGGCTATCTTTATTTAAGGCAAGCAAGTAGATTTAATCTAGAACTCCTCGTTTTTGAAGATATCCGGGGTATAACGCGGCTGTTAATGACTGTGTTCTATAATTTTAGAGCATGGCTAGCAAAGCTCGTGGTACTGCTTTCCGCTCACGCAGCATACGACATGTCAGATACTGAGGAACATAATTTTTCATCACGGTTAGTTACCCCAAAATATAAACAATTAAATACTTGCTTTAATAGCTATAGCGAAAGCTTATTTGAATGGAATAAAAAGTAACTCGAATTCAACTATGCCACACAGTTCACCAGACAATAGATATCAAACACTTTACACCTCGAATTCGACTGCGTCTACGTGCAGTTTTGTTCAAAAATGGTTCAAATGGCTCTGAGCACTATGGGACTTAACAGCTGTGGTCATCAGTCCCATAGAACTTAGAACTACTTAAACCTAACTAACCTAAGGACATCACACACATCCATGCCCGAGGCAGGATTCGAACCTGCGACCGTAGCAGTCGCGCGGTTCCGGACTGCGCGCCTAGAACCGCGAGACCACCGCGGCCGGCTGTAGTTTCGTGCCACATACAAATAGAAATTCACGATTACCACCAAATGCTAAAGTACGTTTGTAGCGATGAAAGCAAGAAGCAACGCATTTATCTTGTTATTTGATACTCTGCGGCATTCAATTCATTTGAGGATTAAGAGGGAAACCAATTGAAAATAATATTCACTAATACAGTAATTAAACTTTACATGTCCGCAGTGTGGAATTCTGCTCCTTCATACCTTTTTCACCTGGTGATCTATACACATAATGCAACGAATAACAAAAATAATAGTAACAACACCAAACTAACAATGAATTAAGTTTACTGGATTACAGATGAAAGTTGCCGATCAAGATTAAAAATGAACATAAATAGGATGAACGTTCAGTTGGCGCAAATCAAAGGCTTTCTTAGCATTTTGTTGCTGGATTCCGTTCTGGCTATTTACAGAGAAATAGAGAAAAAATGAAGCGATACGCATAGGTAGTCCATCGAGATCTAAACCGGCAACTACCCTTGCCTTATAACACGAGACGAACATGGCACTAAGGAGCAAACATGACACTGCTTTGTTCAGCTCCCTTCCATTGCTCTCACGGTAGTTATGCAGACAGTTCACAACATGAAATATAAAACGCATAAGACCCCGAAAGTTAGTGAACGAGCAGGAGTCCTTAACTGTCGCCAGCAATACTGCAAAGTTTCAGCTGCACTTGCAATATGAAGAACTTCATGGAAAGCTCACAATGTCCTCACTGCTATCCACAGCCTGCTCCAGCCAATCCTCAGTGCAGCTGCTCTACCAGGCACCGGTCTAATGGAAGGCTTCTAACTAACAGCACACCACACAATTGAAAAATACAAATGAGTTGCATACTTATCATCTCCGGCTTGGAGCAAAGCAACCTTTTCGTTAGTGTCAAGTAACAGTAAGATACTATGAACTGTCGACCTTAAACTGACTGTATTTTCGTCCGGTCTTGTACAACACACAACTAGAATATCGGGAATACTAACAAAATGTGGAGATACAATGGATAATAAAGTAATGTATCAGTAAGACGGAGTCAAAAATGAAACTGTGGATTCAGAAGAAAAAAATTGAATACGTAACTACTGAAGCAGGAACAAAACAGAACAAATAGGCAAATGTGCATTAGTGCACTTTGATACATTTTTCACCTTTCAGATCAAACATAGGTAATGCATTCCGAGAAGCTTCATCATTGCTTCCGTGATTCTCCCCTCCCTTCCCACCCCCTTCCACGGGTCTTGTTTGATAACGATATGTTGTACAAAATACAGATCTGTGTCCGTTACAGTTCCTTCGAATCTGGGCGTAGACTTTCTCTTGGTTTGTTGATGATGTAACTTAGCATTCGCGAAGCAGACGGCTATGGCTACTCCTTGCAAGATTTCCAGGAGTTTTATGACACGGAGGATTAAAATCAATCAATTACTTACGATAGTTCGAAACTCAGTTGTAATAGTAGCGAAAGGATGTGATAAGATACAGCTTTTTCAGCAAAACTGAAAAAGATTTAGAATGCAGTTTCCGTTTTAGAATGGGAGCACTTTACGAGTATGCGGACAAGGAATTGCTGCAGTAAACACTCTCTCACTGCCATGTAGTCATGTTAAGTGTCACATGTCGCGACCCGTGTGGATTCATACTCCGCTGCTGCCGGTTCCAGACCAGGTTTTATGTCAAAGCGTGCACGAATAGCATCCCTTCTAAATAATATATGAATTATTCAGCTCCTTCGTCCCACATTAGGAGTTAAAAAGACGTGCCGACGTTGCCATGACTGCATTCAATGAAGATGTTTTCCGGAGGATCTCGAAGAGTAACCATTTGATAGCATTCGCCATGTGGTGCAAACGTCGGGCACATCTCATATTAATATATGGAGTCTTTTCTGTGGAGATTTACATGCATATCATCTGCAGAAATTCATACAATATTACGAGGAATTGTTAAAAAAATTACACGTTCCAACTTTTTATATGAAAACTTAAGGCTTTTTATATAAAACAAACTATATCAACATTCTACATCTTTATTATCCATGACTGTATTTTATTTCTCACCATAGTGTAACTGGAGACAAGCACATTTCTCCCAACGAGAGACAAGTTTGTTGATGCCATCACTGTAGAATGTTTAACTTGGTTGACGGAGCATCACCCTCACCTCAGCTAGTACCGCTACATAACGATCAAAGTGAAGTCCTCTAAGGTGTTCTTTCTGTTTTCCAAACGAATGAAAATCGGATGGGACCAAGTAGGAGTGGTATAGAGGATGATCTTTCACAGCGAACCCAAGGCGTCTGATCGTTGCAGGTATGGCAACTGGCTTGTGTGGTCTAGCATTGTCATGCTGAAGGAGAGGGTACTTCATGTGTAGAGGAACCCTTCGAATTCGTGCATTTAGTTCTGTGGTTAGAAACCTGATTACAGCACGCTGTTCCTCGCTCACCGACATAGCTACGTTACACATTGCCATGTTATACGACACAATTCGGAACCTCTAGGGGCAGAGAGCTGCAACTTGCGTCAGCGAAGCGGAAAAGCTGACCAAGTAAAATGCATGACCTGTTGTAAGGAGTCAGACAAATCCAACACCTTCCATGAAAACCCTGACATAATAAGCAAATCTAGTAGTATATCACATAGCTCCGAATAAATCGTGACATTTAATTAACAAAAGTAATACGAGTAACATGTGAGCAAATGGAATACCACAGACTAACACAAGAATGCCTAAGTGCATGTCGTACCTTCCCACCGTGAGGTAGATGCAGTTCCGAAGGGAGAAACGAGAACACCACCCGCACGTTTTAGCGTGAGACTCTTTCGCGTCTCAGGTACGTCAAGGACCACCCCCCAGCCCATGTTAAAAGCTACATCCCTCTATAAAAACAGTATAGATCTTACGATAACACAAAAAGGGCCACTACCACCAGCAAGTTTTAGCGTGAGACTTTTTCGCGTCTCAGGTACGTCAAGGACCACCCCCCAGCCCATGTTAAAAGATAGAGCCTTCCAGAAGAACGGTATAGATCTTACGATAACGCTAAAAGGACCACACCAGCTGCAGGTTTAGTTAGGTTTAAGCAGTTCTAAGTTCTAGGGACTGATGACCACAGATGTTAAGTCCCATAGTGCTCAGAGCCATTAACAACATGAAAAATTCAGACTTTTTCGTTCATGTGAACAATAGAACTCTATATCTCAATATACAAAGATTGCATTCCTCTTTCAAAGGTTTATATTAACTGTCATTTAACACAGTATCGAAACACGTTCACACCTCCTGGAGATGGAGAAAATGTCAGTTTTCGGAAATAATGCACCATTTGGACGAAGACACCTGGCTACATACGCGGTAAATAATCATTGTTCGGGAAAGCTTAAATTCACAGTACCAAACTTTTTTAGACGTTACTTCATCATCCATACCCGGCTTCGAAACCGGAAATACTTCCGCTTCGTTGTGTTTCGCTTCACCCCACGGTTAAACCATAAATAGAGGACTGTTTTCTGTGTAACAGCTCGTATGAGCATTATGTAATCGTGAAATCAATGCTTCATCACTTACGTTATACCACTTGGAAACAAATAATATTTGGCTTCTACTGGTAGTTTTCAACACGGACTTCTTTTTTTAAATTTACAGTAACACGACGTCCTAGCACACCACGTTCAAAACTGTTCGTAAACTGGAGCCATGTTATTCACAGGGAATCTTCTAAGAATACGATGGACGAGCATATTATATCCCCCAAATCCAAACTCTTAAGGACGTCGCAAAGTACAGTATTTTATTACATGAAATGATAACTTCAAATGTTACAAATACATTCGCAGTTTGCATACCCCAATGTTCCTACAATTGGTATTGTACCTCTACTCAAACTCACCAACCTCACCAAAGTAATTCAGGTCATATAGTGTCTGAAGTTGTACTTTATTGCCGGCCGATGTGACCGAGCGGTTCTATGCGCTTCAGTCTGGAACCGCGCGACCGCTACGGTCGCAGGTTCGAATCCTGCCTCGGGCATGGATGTGTGTGATGTCCTTAGAACTACTTAAACCTAAATAACCTAAGTTCTAGGGGACTGGTGACCTCAGATGTTAAGTCCCATAGTGCTCAGAGCCTTTTAAACCTTTTTTTGGTACTTTATTATGTTTTTGTTACTAGGATCCCCCAGAACTTTCCAGTGAACTTTATTCTGTATTACGTGTATCCAAGAAATGGATTCCTATAACCTATAATAGATGTTCGTCTAGAACAACGGATAAGAATATATACACTCCTGGAAATTGAAATAAGAACACCATGAATTCATTGTCCCAGGAAGGGGAAACTTTATTGACACATTCCTGGGGTCAGATACATCACATGATCACACTGACAGAACCACAGGCACATAGACACAGGCAACAGAGCATGCACAATGTCGGCACTAGTACAGTGTATATCCACCTTTCGCAGCAATGCAGGCTGCTATTATCCCATGGAGACGATCGTAGAGATGCTGGATGTAGTCCTGTGGAACGGCTTGCCATGCCATTTCCACCTGGCGCCTCAGTTGGACCAGCGTTCGTGCTGGACGTGCAGACCACGTGAGACGACGCTTCATCCAGTCCCAAACATGCTCAATGGGGGACAGATCCGGAGATCTTGCTGGCCAGGGTAGTTGACTTACACCTTCTAGAGCACGTTGGGTGGCACGGGATACATGCGGATGTGCATTGTCCTGTTGGACCAGCAAGTTCCCTTGCCGGTCTAGGAATGGTAGAACGATAGGTTCGATGACGGTTTGGATGTACCGTGCACTATTCAGTGTCCCCTCGACGATCACCAGAGGTGTACGGCCAGTGTAGGAAATCGCTCCCCACACCATGATGCCGGGTGTTGGCCCTGTGTGCCTCGGTCGTATGCAGTCCTGATTGTGGCGCTCACCTGCACGGCGCCAAACACGCATACGACCATCATTGGCACCACGGCAGAAGTGACACTCATCGCTGAAGACGACACGTCTCCATTCGTTCCTCCATTCACGCCTGTCGCGACACCACTGGAGGCGGGCTGCACGATGTTGGGGCGTGAGCGGAAGACGGCCTAACGGTGTGCGCGACCGTAGCCCAGCTTCATGGAGACGGTTGCGAATGGTCCTCGCCGATACCCCAGGAGCAACAGTGTCCCTAATTTGCTGGGAAGTGGCGGTGCGGTCCCCTACGGCACTGCGTAGGATCCTACGGTCTTGGCGTGCATCCGTGCGTCGCTGCGGTCCGGTCCCAGGTCGACGGGCACATGCACCTTCCGCCGACCACTGGCGACAACATCGATGTACTGTGAGACCTCACGCCCCACGTGTTGAGCAATTCGGCGGTACGTCCACCCGGCCTCCCGCATGCCCACTATACGCCCTCGCTCAAAGTCCGTCAACTGCACATACGGTTCACGTCCACGCTGTCGCGGCATGCTACCAGTGTTAAAGACTGCGATGGAGCTCCGTATGCCACGGCAAACTGGCTGACACTGACGGCGGCGGTGCACAAATGCTGCGCAGCTAGCGCCATTCGACGGCCAACACCGCGGTTCCTGGTGTGTCCGCTGTGCCGTGCGTGTGATCATTGCTTGTACAGCCCTCTCGCAGTGTCCGGAGCAAGTATGGTGGGTCTGACACACCGGTGTCAATGTGTTCTTTTTTCCATTTCCAGGAGTGTACAAAGGAAACATAAGCTTTTTACATCCTGTTGTAGAACCCCTTCGTTCTTCTTGCAAAATGTGCCATAATTTCCCGTCTGATACGTCTCTCGCCTCGATTCTTTCACAATCATTTCGTTCTGACATTTTCGCGTATAAATCTCCCCGAGTTTTTTCAGTTTACAGATATGGTTATGTATCCAATAAGCACGTTCTTCTGTAATCGTTTGATGCTACAGAATTCCAAATGGATTGAATATCACTTGTGGATCATGCGTTTCTGAAAACGTTCCACGCTTTACGGAAATTATTACTATCGAAATTACCAGCATTAATGACAATATAAAACTGACATTTGTCGGTAGTTGTCGTCTGCGGTTTCCCGAGGAATTTGTTGTACAGGCATCATATAGGTCTCTCTGCAATGATATTGAACCAAATCCACACCGGATTCTGTTCTCTGAAAGTGACTACAGGGGCTAGAGAACACAGCTACCAGAGAGAATTTGTGTCATAGGACCTGATACATTCTCATTCACCATTGGATGACGCATCAAAATTAGAGTCTTATTTTCGTTCTGATGATGTCTTATTGCTGGGAATTAGAGGTATTGTGAATGCTACCTACCGTGTTATATTCAGTGAGAAATGTACATTAAGCTATCACTTCAGTTTGATTAAGACGATAGTTGAACGCTTACGTAACAATTGTCGCATTCAATTAAGGTTATTTTGCAAAATTTTTATTCAGTATTTACCGATCCTGATCAATAAGACTTCGGCGTTGACCCCTATTAGGATTTCTCTTCACCAACTACCGTTCTATGTGTCGCGGTTCTACGACAGTGGGCTGGTATTCGGGAGGACTTCGATCTTGAGATACCGCTGGAAATGAGGGCAGTTTAAGTCACAAGTTCTCATACAATCTCATTTACCGTTGGGTGACGAAACAATGTCAGTGTCATTTTCGTTTTCGTTTTGACGTCATGCAAATTTAGGTTTTCCGCGATTTCGCTAAACCTCTTGAGGCAAATGCCGGAATAGTTCCCAATCCTTGCTTGTGCTCCGTCTCTTGTGACCTCTTTGCCGACTGGATGTTAAACTCTAGTCTTCCTTTCTTCTTTTTTCCCTAAGTATGTACAGCCACGAATGGTCATCCATTATGCTTCTCTTACGCGTTAACGTTGAGCATACAAGGTGACAATTATTGAACTGTATGAAAAAAGCGTAAATTGGTTACAAACTACGGAGTGCATACACTTTATTGAAGATGTAAACGTCAGTACAGATATTCGGATTTGCGTTATGACATGTTCTACACGCCTGCCATCATTGGCGATGATGTGGCGCAAATGAATAGCGAAATTCTGTGTGACCCGATGAAGTGTCGGAACATCGATGCTGTCTAAGACGTCCTGAGTGGCTGTTTTCAGCTCAGCAAATTTTTTGGGGTTATTGCTGTACGCCTTATCTTTAATACAGTCCCACAAAGAGGAGTCGCATGTATTCAGATCCGGAGAATATTTGCTGCCAATCGAGGCCCATGCCAGTGGCCTCTGGGTACCCCAGAGCCAGAATGCGGTCACCAAAGTGATCTTCCTGGGCATCAAACATTCTCCTGCTTCAAGCGGTCGAGTTCCGTCTTGTACGAACCACATCTCGTCGAAATCAAGGTCACTTTGGATAATGGGGATGAAATCATCTTCCAAAACCTTGACATACCGTTCGGTAGTCACCGTGCTATCAAGGAGTATCGAACCGATTGCTCCGTGACTGGACACTGCTCCCCACAGAGTCATCCGCTGAGCGTGAAGAGAATTCTCGATCACGAAATATGGACTCTCAGTCCCCCACATGCGCCAATTTTGCTTATTGACAAACCATAGTAATTCGCATCATGGCCCGAAGTTAACCGTGCAGATTGAACGTCCTAATGAAAACCGTTCGGAAGTTATGACGATTTTGTTTCATATAGTTCAATAATTGTCACTCTGTACTTATGGCCGGCCGCTGTGACCGAGCTGTTCTAGGTGCTTCAGTCTGGAATCGCGCGACCGCTACGGTCGCAGGTTCGAATCCTGCCTCGGTCATGGATGTGTGTGATGTCCTTAGGTTAGTAGTTCTATGTTCTAGGGGACTGAGGACCTTAGATGTTGAGCTACATACTGCTCAGAGCCATTTGAACCATCTGTTCAAATGGTTCTGAGCTCTATGGGACCAAACATCTGAGGTCATCAGCCTCTAGAACTTAGAACTACTTAAACCTAACTAACCTAAGGACATCACACACATCCATGCCCGAGGCAGGATCTGAACCTGCGCGGTTCTAGACTGAAGCACTTAGAACCGCTCGGCCACAACGGCCTGCGAACCATCTGTACTTACGTGTGTTATACCCACCGTGCTACACTTTGAAGTCCTTCAGAATAGTAACAAACAATACGCTGAACGCTCTAGTTGTAATTTTGACTCTGTTTCAGTATACAGATGTTTGTGCTATTTTTATATTCATATGAAACTCAAACCTGGATTGTGGCATGCCCCCGTAGGCGGTATTTTCTGCTCAGGTCATATGTTACAATACATTTTGGTAAATAAAATCAATTTGTTCAAGGTCTTTTAAATCTTTGTTCCCTCTGTGTTGAAGGGACTACATTCTCTCCGGACTTAACTAGTTTTTGTGGAGGATAGTTTAAATTTACTCACAAATAAATTACAAATTTATTACATATACAACTCTCATTCTATGGGTCTACAATATGTGTTGAAGTCATGGTGCAACTTTAAGTATAGCTTGGTTAATACTTTTTTCGGTAAAACTATGCAACACATTACTCGACAGTTTATGAGTTGCCATCCACTAGCAACTCTTTAACAGCTTGCTCATGAACCTTTTCGTAAACAGCTCCATTCTGTTAGTTGGTAACTACGCTAGGTTCAATCACCACCCATTCACTCTGATTTGTTGTAGATGGGCTCGGCACAGAGATGCATTATTGCTTGGGAAATACCATACCCAGCCATTCCAACTATCATCTCTTACGATATTTGCCTGCATGCATTGCTCTCTTCCTTCGCATACTATGGTCTCACATAAGAGGTGTTCCGCAGGCTAGTCTGCATTCATTAAGCTATGAATAGTGTATAACTACTGAAGTAGAAGTGGCAATCATGACGTTTTAACTATAACCCAGAAAAAAATAGTTATGTAATTGACTTCTTGTGTGTGTTGTGGGTAAAAGTCTGAAGTCAGGTATACATAAACTCTCGGGCCACAGTACCGTATCTTGCCGCCAGAGGAGCGTAGAAATATGGCGCAGTCCATTGATTACGTTGAGTATTATACTTTAATTCGTTTTCTTAGTTCAACTATGCAATAATCCATACTGAGATGGAGGAGGTGTTTGTCAACACTCCACAGTTAAGTGGTTAAGTCGGTGGGTGGCGCATCCGCTTCCAGTGTAGTCAAAAAGTCTCAATGACGAACAAAAAAGTGGCAGATAAGCTCCCTACGAGGAACCGGTAATCTCAAGAGAAGTTGTGGCGCCGGTACTCTAAGAACGGTGTATCACAACAGAGAAGACAGTGACAGGAGTGGAAATCAGTCACGGATTAGTTTTCAAACGAAATAAGGGGGTAATCATTACAGCTGTGTCAGACTGACCTAGATGACACCCTTAGTTGCCTAATCACCATGAATGCTTGCTGGGTGTGTCACTACATCCTCGAGGCAAAGAAGCACAACAATCAGTGGAAACATGTGGATTGACCACCGCCAAAAAAGGGGAAGGCCCAATCATCTTTGGGCAGGTCGATGCACAATGTGTTTTTGGACTGCCATGGAATTGTGGTAACAGATCATTTTCGTGAGGGCAGAACCCTGACATTAGTATACTACATAAGAGGGTAGTTTTATAAGTCTGGTAAAAAAGCAAGAAAAATGTTTGTTTCGTAAACAACTCCCATACTTTTCGACATAGTCTCCTCTGAGGGATATACACCTTCTCCAGCGTTCCTCCAACTTTTTCATCCCATAGGAAAAATAGGTTCTGTCAAACTCTGCAAAATAATCGTTGACTGCAACTATCATTTCTTCATTTGTTGAAAATTTTTCCCAGTAAGCCAGAGTTAGAGAAGAGGAAGATGTCACTCGGGGCTAAGTTTGGTGGACAGTGTGGATGATAAAGCAGTTCAAACCCCAGTTGTTGCACTTTCGCCATTGTTATCGTTGACATGTGGTGCATTATCCTGGTGAAAGAGAACTTTTATCCTTACAAACTTTGGTCCTTTTTCAGCCAACGCAAGTTTCAAACGATCCTTCTGTACTTTTCCAAGTAATCTATGAGGCTTACTTACCAGCTGAAAAAATTATCTTTGTCCTCTTCGGTGTTCTTTCGTCGGCCTGTCCATTGTTTTTACTGCCGTTTTTACTTTGATGTGTCCTAATAGATCCACGATCCGTCAACGGTCACAAAAAGGCACAAAATGTCTTGCGAACTGCGGTTTGTCATCACCAGACACCGTGGTGAAATGTTGTCCCGGATTCGCTTTTGGTCGACTGTGAGCAATCGCGGCCACCACCTCACACACAGCGTGAACTTCATCCAGTTCTATTTTGTGCGGCAGTCCAACTCTTCAAATGAAAATGTTTAGTAACATCACGAAACTCGGATCTCTCCACTTTCAATCACAGCCGACACAGTGACCAATTCAGACGGATATCTATAATGAGCAGTATGCTTACATTGTTAAAATTCTTTATACGGTCTTGGAATAATCAGTCTTACCAAACATGAAAGCCCAACAACAGTGTTCCATACTTTCCTGGAAATTTACCGGACTTATCAAACGATTCTCATTCTACCGACTATCGACATCTACTGACTAGATTACTGCAGGCTGTTAAGATTACCCGTCGTGGCAACCTGTCCAAGGGGGTACGAATTCGAAGTTTCTCGTGCCATCTTTATAAAAGACATTCTCGTCTTACATGCTGCGGCAACACTTCGACTCATTCTCGGTAGGACACACAAATCCTGATTTATTGGGCTATCACAATAAGCCTCATCCAACGTACTTCCAAGACATGACACTCTACGGCTTCTTTCCTTGGGTCGAGACAGACATTTCCATAACGACGGCGAGATAATTTTTGAGGTGGAACATTTCCTGATCGCCCAAAACACAGACTTCTGCAACGAAATCCTCCTCCAAGTTTTTAAACGGCTGTCCCTTTGAATACTGATTATGTAGAGAAGAATTATCACAATCAAAAGTTTTATGACCATAGTTTCATTGTTTTCGATGTGATAGTTGAAGCTTTATGGGTATCGCTTGTACATCAACAACGACAAAAACGAAACAGGAGATGTGGCGTTGAAGCGTACAATCGAAGACTGACCTTGAAGAGGCAAGAAGAGAGAAAGAATGAAGGAAGGAGGATGTAATGTCCCTCCAACGACGAGATTATCATGAAAGGGATGGTCGAGCATCGGGAATAGAAACAAGTATACCATACCAAAGTAACATTAATGGAGTTACAGCTAGTAGTTATATGGAAGTTACGGACAACCAAAATCACAATGGGAAAATTCGGGTTGAGCCTCCGATCAACATCGCAGTCATTCGAGACTAAGCAGAACCCCAGATTGTTTTAAGCACGGGGAAGGAAACCGGTCGTGCCTTTTCAAGAAACCATCCCGGCATTTACCTGTAGCGAGTTAATGAAGTCAAGGAAAACCTAAATCTGGATGGCCAGACACGGATTTGAACCGTCGTCCTCCAGAATGCGAGTCCAATTTGCTAACCACTGAGCTACATGTCTCGGTGGGGAGATTAGGGATTTTATCCACGCACCTCCTTATTGTGATTCCACAGTCTTAACTACTGAACCACCTGGTTTGGTGCGCAGGCAAGTTGTTAACAGAGAGTATTATGATTAAGTTAAAACGTTCCCTTTACAAAACGACACGACACGTGCGTTTAGTCTGGTGTATAGGTTTTCTCAGTGTAATGAAATCAGAAAGACAAAGTAACAGACTCATCTAATTAGTCTGTAGCAAGCCACTGGAGCCATTGACCCAGACACGCATTTTGAAGCCGATTACAGGAGGTAGATCGTCTCCCAATAACTCGTCCAGTAAACCGCGGGTGTAAGCATGCCACTTCCGAGATTCAGGCAGGGTCGTATTAACGACGAGAGTCTGTGTCCGGCTAGCCTGTACGTGGTTTTTAGGTGGTTTCTCATTTCCGACTAGGTGAAAACAAGTTGTTACCAACGTCCCGATTCAGGTACACGATTCACAAATATTTAGAAAAAGTTCGCACACTTTCACGTGGATAACTCTACACGCAATCAGTTGGGGCGCACAAATTTCCTCCTGGGAGGGGAACGAAGGCGGTAGCGGCAGGAAGGGAACCTGGGCACCCTCTAACATTAAAAATGCCCATCCCACAAAGACCACGTCGACCGCGTGTAGGTAATAGATAAAGGAAAAACAAAAGCTTGAATCCTGGCAAGGAGTCCAACAATTTATTATCACAGGTTATCTGAGAAGTGCTAGTAGATTCCTTGGACTCATTTCTACTATGAACTTGTTTTACTTTAACCAGGTAAAAACTGACTGTATTTCTTTACGACGACTGTATGCATAGACACTCTACGTGAACTGGTCAATGCTTTATTACTATTGGTGTTTTGACTACGACGACGTGGCATGGCATGATACTCTGTCCCGCTCACGTATCGTACGTATACGTAAACTACAGTGAGATAAACTTGTGTAATACTGAGAACATATGTTGTTGTTGTTGTTGTTGTTGTTGTTGTGGTCTTCAGTCCTGAAACTGGTTTGATGCAGCCCTCCACGCTACTCTGTCCTGTGCAAGCTTCTTCATCTCCCAGTACCTACTGCAACCTACATCGTTCTGAATCTGTTTAATGTATTCGTCTCTTGGTCTCCCTCTACGATTTTTACCCTCCACGCTGCCCTCCAATGCTAAATTTGTGATCCCTTCATGCCTCAAAACATGTCCTACCAACCGATCCCTTATACTGGACATATACTGGACAAAATTTACAAGACGCGATGATGCGTTTTAGATATACATCACCTTGCGACGAAAAGTATGGAGAAAAGATGCAAAAATCAAATAAGACTCAACTTCGTATCACTGATTGCTTAATAAATACGAACAACAGAATGGCTAAAATGCCGGAACTTATAAAGCATTCCTGTTAGATGCATTTCGTTAAAATTTACGAGTTCGACCCTTCCTGTGCTAAAATTCGTTTCTTTCTGCCGGTTTACAGTCATCTCAAATTCAGCCATGAGCTTGCGCCTATAATTTTAGGATTTAAAGAAGTGAATGTATGAGTTCAAACGTTACCGTACTTTACTTTAAAAAGATTGATGTGAGAGTCTGTTCAAAACTGTAAACAACACGAAAATAATTCCTTAAAATCTTTCTATAAACGGTTCAGAAGATTTTTTGCATCGGATTGATATTATTAAAGAGACGTACGTCTATCAATTATCTTTTGAGAGCAAATATAAATTGAAACAGTGGACTGACGCCGGTTTTCCTGTTACAAAAAAGACGAAAATGATTTCATTAACCCGAAAGATTGCGGCTAGTGTTATATCATACGCTAAGGAGATATTTCTAGATAATTACTTTGCAAGTAGCGATATCATAATTGGTTAATACTACATAAGTTATCGGTATGAAGAGGATAAAAATGTACGTGAGCAGACTCCCGGAATGAAATGATAAAGCCCCACTACAAGAAGACACTGTACATGTCGATAACACTGCTTTTATAAAGAGAAATCTAATCCATTTGGAATATGCGTTTGTAAACCTCAGCACGCAACAGATTGAATACACGCCAGAGTCTGTATATTCCTGAAGCTAAAGTAATTTGTGCATGAAATATTTTTTTTTCTTTTTGAGTAAAATGAACTGCTATGGCTGCAGTGTTTGACAAGCGTTTTAAGAATCGCGTTTCACGGATGGAATCTATTTACTGGAAATCCGTTGTGTGAAATACACTGGCCTAATAATACACTACACCAAAAAGTATGATCATAATACAATTAAAAATAATCGTACCCTTACAGGTCGATACATTACGCACCAGGGCTGTGAAGTTCGTAACAACCTTCGTGGTAAACTCACAGATTGCTTCAGTACCCGCCGATTTCTCTCTTCACAATATACAAATAAAACAGTAAGTTCAGTTAGTGAATACGACCAGACAGCTTGACTACTGATGTACACGTTTCATAGATTTTGTTTCCTATTCCCCTCGCTAATGCATATCTCTCGTCTAATTAGCTTGCGGAAGTCGTTTCAGTACCAGACGAATCTCGCTAATTAGTTATCAGAATGTCTTATAATGCTGTAATGAACTGTCAACAGCACATCACGGTAAACCCGCCTCTGGTCATTTCTTAAAGGTTCACTAATGACAGACAGCACTCAACGCGAGTCTTATGATTTTCTTTTATCTTACTGGGATTCAGGGCTGTTTGTAAGCTTGGATATGGGAAAAAACGCATTGTTAAAATGAAAAATCACCCACTGGTGTCATTTTAGCATGTTGTCTTACACTCTGAACTTCCCTACTGGATGGTCTGAATCAGCCTTAATTCTGAAGAGGATTAACTCCACAAACCCGTTTGCCGTATGAGAGAATTTGAAGTTCACGGACAATGAAATCTAACCAGTCTGTAGCGAAGTTATATGGAATAAACGTTTATACATGTTTTCAGGTTGGAGGGCCTATACTGATGAGCCAGGACATTATGACTGCCGACCTACTGTCGATATAAATGCGTCCAGGCGATAGCAACGTCACATGGCCAGGAATGACTGCTCGTCAGATACACTCACGGTGCATTTAGTATCAGTGAGAGTGCTGTCCGTCAGTTTCACAGAGAGCGGACTGTGATGGCCCGGAGCCTCACCACGATCATTTCTGAAACTGCACGACTTGCGTGGTGTTCGAGCAGTGCTGTGGTGAGTGGTTTCAATACGTGACGAAACCGAGGTGAAATCATTTCCAGACGTCGTGGGGTTGGGAGGCCACTCCTCATTACAGACGTCGGACGTCGTAGGCTGGGCAGACTGGTAAAACAGGACAGGCAGCAAACTGTGGCGGAACTAACACCGAACTTCAATGTTGGGCAGCGTGCAAATAGATTTGAACACACGGTGCACCGAATACTCCTAACGATGGGCCTCCGGAGCCGACGACTCGTGAATGTGCCAATGTTAACACAATGACATCGGCAACTACTACTGAAATGGGCACGGGACCATCGACACTGGACGTTGATGCAGTGCCAGAGCGTTGCATGGTCTGATGGATCCCGATATCTTGTCCATTATGCCGATGGGATGGCGCGATTCAGTAGTCTTCGATGGGAACAACTCATTGATACTTGTACTGAGGGAGAGAGGCAGGCTGACAGCGGTTCCATTATCCTCTGGGCACCATTCACGTGTGCATCCGTGGGTCCAGTGGAGCTCGTGCAATGCACCATTACGGCCAAGGAGTATCGTGCACTGGTTGCAGACCACGTACACCCTTTCATGACGATCGCGTTTCCCTACGGCAATGGCATTTTTTCAACAAGAAAATGCGCCATGTCATAAGACCAGAAGTGTGATGGTGTGGTTCGAGGAGCACAGTGGTGAGTTCCCGTTGATGTGCTGGCCCCCTACTGGCTATATCTGGACCCAATCGAACACATTTGGGAATTAGGTGAGTTGTGTGTGTAGATATTGTGCCAACTCCCTCCAGCGACCTACGGAAGCCTTATTACTTCCATGCCACCGCTCGTCGCGCTGTTATCTGTGCCAGAGGTGGACTACCAGCTGTTAGGTAGGGCGTCAAAATGTTCTGGCTGATCATTGTATAGTGGAGTTACATGAGTTAAGCTGGCAGTAAAGAGTGAGAAAATGACGAAAGAAGAAGAAGAAGAAGACAAAAAGTGTCCAAGAAGATTATATGACTACCTATAGTATTGGTTGGAATGAGTGCAAAGGCATACCAGTGATATAAGAACCATGGCAGAGCAGTGTCTGTAGAGTGGGGACCGAAGTATTATAATGACCTTAACATAGCAACATGCACAGTCCTCTTAAAATTTACACGTCGCACGTAGAAGAAATTTATTGCATGTAACTCAAAATCAGACTGATGCTTTTGTCCGAAATGTAAGGGAACGCCACAGAGTGCACCAGTGACTACTCTTTTCGTGGAATTACAATGAAATCCAGACATTTATCTGCTTACAGGCCTTGATAAATATCAACGGGGGCAGTTAAAAATGTGTGCTTCGACCGGGATCTCCTGCTTACATGGCAGACGCTCTATAGGACTTCTTTTTAGGACTTTTTTTTAAATCTCGTTTTGTTCGTTCTTATTCGTTGCATTTGTTTGTTGCGGACGTCCGATGACACCCGGTGAAGTTAGTTGTTGATTCATACACTCAGTTTTTTGTATTACAGAGGGCATCTAGCCCTCTGACCGAACACGCTGAGTTACCGTGCCGGCATCCGACTGAACCACCGAGGAAACAAACGATAATGCGACTGCAGGGACTTATCTCTGACACGTTCCCCGTGAGATCCACATTTCCGTCCGCAGCTCGTGGGCGTGCGGTAGCGTTCTCTCTTCCCGCGCCCTGGTTCCCGGATTCGATTCCCGGCGGGGTCAGGGATTTTCTCTGCCTCGTGATGACTAGGTGTTGTGTGATGTCCTCAGGTTAGTTAGGTTTAAGTAGTTCTAAGTCCTAGGGGACTGATGACCATAGATGTTAAGTCCCATAGTGCCATTTTTTGAACCCACATTTCCATATTACTGTCCACACACAACATTTTTAGTGCCCCTGCCCACTATACTCATTACTCGCGGCAGTCAATCTACCAGTTCCCGTAAGAGAAATACATACCTACGAAAATTTCTTCTTGTTTTAACGTCTCTGAGCCGGACTTGTCAGATCTAACTTCTGTGTAGCTCACCTGTTGTTATGTAATGTATCAGAAAAACGTAATGATTATGACTGAAGTTTATTCCGTTAATCATCAATTCTGTGAAGTAGCTTTCCCAGTTTCTTTGTGTTTTCTTGAAGGAAAATGACATTTTGGCTATCAGAGTTTCATAGTCGGTACCTGTTCGTATTCACAAAATTATTCTGATAGAATTGCTGGTAATTTCTGGTGATTTTACACATGTTTCTAATTTGTTAGCTGCGTGATGGCAGACGACACCAGCAGTAAAGCACACATCACAGGAGAGCAGCAGATTATTTCATTATCGTTCCTGAAGCCGCAAACGACATCTGAGGGACTGCAATGGTAGTAAATTTTTACAATAATAAACTTCCTCACTGCGGGACAGAGATGGTCCAAATGGCTCTGAGCACTATGGGACTTAACATCTGAGGTCATCAGTTCCCTATAACTTACTCGTACAACTACTTAAACCTAACTAACCTAAGGACATCACATACATCCACGTCTGAGGCAGGATTCGAAATTGCGAAAGTAGCGGTTGCGCGGATCCAGACTGAAGTGCCTAGAACCGCTCGGCGACAACGGCCGGCGCGGGACAGAGACTTTTCGTATTTTCACGTGAGATTATCACGAATGATGATGTTTTCATTTCTTCCTTTGAAGAAAACTGAGGTGATAATATTTGCTCCATTTTACCTTGTAAAGGCTGCCTCTCCAAACTGATTTCTCTTACAAGGATACATCACCATCTCGACCTAGTACTTTAGGATAAAAGAGCACGCTTGTAAGTTATACGACATACCAGTCACCCCCCCCCCCCCCCCCACACACACACACGAAAATTTGGCTCCGTAATTCTCATAGTACACAGTTATGACACACTAAGCGTACAGCTTCCAAACTTCTACGCGTACCAGTTCTTCGTCACTCGCTCCTCTCCACTCCACTGCAACTGGAGGAAAAATGAAAGAGGAGAGGATGATGTGGACATATCTCCCTTTGCGTTCTGAAATGTTCTTCGAGAACAGTCATGTTACTCTACGCCAAAAACAGTAATATGAGGACGTAATATGCCAATTCATGTGAATATAAGTTCAAAAGGTTTTCACAGTATTCTTCTGTTACTATTCTACATCTATATACCTAAATAACTGAAGAATCATTACGGAATGAAGTAAATGATTTTCGATTTACAATTTAGTCATGCCAGTCACTTTAAAGAATAGCACATCTCCTGAAAATGTCCACTGACGAGAAAAAAATCTCAAAAAAAAGTGTAGAGTAACGAAATTTCAGGAATACATTTATCTAGGTAACATATTTAAGTGAATAGCACTGCAAGATCATAGGTTATATGAGCGTGAGATACGCCATTGTAAATGTGAAATGATGGTACAATAATAACTTCTGTAACTGCGAGGATGTTAAATGTAAGCCTGTAAACGTGCATGCATTGTGTTGTACAGGTGTCGGATGCCAGTTTGTTGAATGGAGTTCCATGCTTGTTGCACTCGGTCTGTCAATACCAGAAAGGTTACTGCTGGCTGTGGATGACGCTGGAGTTCTCATCAGCTGGTGTCCCATATGTGTTCGACAACAGGCAGATCTGGTGATCGAGCAGGCCAAGGCAACATGTTGACAATCTGTAGAGCACGTTGGGTTACAACAAGGGTATGGGGACGAACGTTATCCTGTTGCAAAACATTCCCTAGAATGCCGTGCGTGAATGGCAGCATAATAAGTCGCATCACCAGACTGACGTACAAATTTTCAGTCAGCGTGGGTGGTGAAGCCAGGAGAGTGCTCCTGCTGCCATACGAATCGCAACCGAGACAGTAGTTCCAAGTGTAGGTCCAAATTGTTTAACACTCACACCTGTTGGTTGCAGGCCCTCAACTGGCCTACTTCTAACCACCACACGGCCATCGCTGGCACTGGGGCAGAACCAGCTTTCATCTGAAAACACAACAGACCTCCACCCTGCTCCCCAATGAGCTCTCGCTTGGAAAGCGCGCGACAGGGCGTCTGGTTCGGAGCTATCCTTGAAGTAACCGTTTTGTAACTGATCCTTGTGTTACTGTGATGGTAAATGGTGCTCAGATTGCTGCTGCAGATGCAGTACAATGCCTCAGAGCCACATACCGGTCTCGACGGTCGTTCCTCTCCGTAGTGCCACCTGGCCAGCCAGAGCCCTGTCTTCTCGATACCGTCCATTCTCGTGATGACCGCTGCCAGCAGTCATATACAGTGGCCACATTCCTGCCAAGCCTTTCTGCAGTATCGCAGAAGAAACATCCAGCTTCTCGTACCCCTATTACAACGAAAAATTGTTACATACTGAGCATTCAACCAAAGACTTCTTTGGAAAATGAAAACACACACATACACACAAGCAAGCACACCTCACGCAAACATGGCCACTATCTCCAGCCACCTGGCAAGAATGCAACTGTTGCGTTGAGCCAAAGCAGCGAACGAGTGGGGTAGGGAAGGGGGAAGGATAGCAAGCACAGATGAAAAGATATAAGAGCGCTGTCTGGTAGAGCGTGCAGGGACTAGAATATGGCTGTACAAAACTTCCGGGTGCAGTGTCAGGAGGCTGTGGTGGAGGTTGTGGGGGTGGAAATGGGGAGCAGAAAAGGTGAGGAGCAGCGCGGGGAAGAGACTGGCAGGTGTGTTGGCAGAGGGCAGCGCACAATGAGCGTGAGAGGACGTGAATCAGGAGGAGCTGACTAGACAGGAGCGCCATTTGTTGGGTGGAGGGTGTGGAGACAACAGGTTTTCAGAGGTTGAGGTTAGTATAATTTTGGGAGTGGTAAATGTGTTGTATGGAAAACTCCCATCTGCACAGTTCGGAAAATTGGTGGTGGTGGGGAGGATCCAAGTGACCCAGGTTGTGAAGCAGCCAGTGAAATCAACCGTGCTATGTTCAGCTACACATTTCATCAGATGATGACCCACTTTGCTCTTGGCCACAGTTTGGCAGTGGCCATTCATCCTGGTGGACAGGTGCTTTGTAGTTTTTCAAATATACGAAGGTGTTCAATAACTGTTGCAGAGTATAAAACATGTCTGATTCCACAGATGGCCCTGCATCTGATGTGGTAGGAGAATCCTATGACAGGACTGCAGTAATAAGTGGTAGGTGGATTTGGCAGGTCTTGCACCTGTGGCTTCCACAAGTTTATAATCCCTGTGGCAAGTGGCTGGGACTGGGAGTGTCATAGGAATAGACTAGGATGTTGTGGAGTTTGGGTGGAGAATGGGACACCACTGTAGGTGCGGCAGGAGTGATATTCGCTAGTATGTCCCTTATTTCAGGGTGTGGTGACAGATAATCGAAACCCTGACGAAGGATGTGGTTCAGTTGTTCCAGTCTTTGGTGTTATTGAGTAATGAAGGGGAAAATCCATTGTAGTTGGTTCTTCAGGATGGTGAGAGGACTGGCAATGTGTAAGTATACAGCCAGGAAAACCTGTTTGCAGACTAGGACTTAGGGATAGTCCCTGTTTGTGAAGGCATTTGTGAGACCTTCAGCATACGGGGCGCCTTGGCCCTCAGTCCAGATCATGAACATATTGTCAATGAACTTGAATGAGACCAGGGGTTTGCGTTTTTGGAGGCCTGAAAGGTTTCCTCTTTGATGACCCATAAGTGGTTTGTTATAGGAGGGTGCCATGCAGATGACCATGGCTGTGCTGCATAGTTGTTTGTATACTGTTGCCTCAAACGAGATATAGTTGTGTGTTATGCTGAAGTTATGAAGGTCTGTGAAGAATGGGTTAGTGTGTTTGGGACAATGGGAGAGGTAATATTCAATAGTGGTAAGACTGTAGGCATGAGGGATGTTGGTGTATAGGGAACTGACATCAGCTGTGATGAGGCTCGATCCAGGAGGCAAAGCGGTGGGAATAATGGAGAGATAGTGAGGAAATGGTTGATATCTTTGACATGGGAATCTCAATTTCGGGGAATTGGTTGGAGGTGTTGGTCAATGAGGGACAAATTTCATTCAATAGGGACACAATAAACAGCTCCAATGCAGCATCCATTATCGTTGGGTATGGGGATTTTGGGGAGATGCAGAAGGTGGGCTTGCAGGATGTCATAAAGATGAGGCACGAAAGAGGAGGTGAAAGGAACAAAGGATTAAAAAAAAGGAATCTTGAATTGGCGAGCAACGTAAGGTGCATGATGTGCCGTATAGTTAAGGTCGCATAAGTAAGCTGCATAATTTTAATTTCTTTTTAGATTCAGTATATCAGGGAGTATTTATTTTTATTGCCATAGGGAAATATTTTTGCAGTGGTAGTTTTTCATGTCGTTATCACTGATATTGCCTTTTTGTGGATTATGCGTTCTGGGAAGGAGCGAGCGGATGACAGAGTAATTTTGTTCTGCAGGTGGCAAATACGTAAGCACATCCTGGGGAACGAGGATGGTCCTGCTGTTGCTGTACGTCTGCAAGGGCGAGGCAGGGCAGGTAACGGTCGTTCAGCCTCTGGAATCGAGTGGGATGTGAGTCTTACTAGTCATTTGTGGCAGCTACAAACAACAGTGGAGATCTGGGAGATTAGGGATGAGGTGCGTAGGCTGGAGGATGCCTTTTAGGAATTACATAAGGCGACAAAGGGGAATAATTTATTTAGGGAGACATAGGGAGTGTACAAGGAGTTGCAGTCCACTTAAAGTAAATTGAAACCGCAGCTGTCACAGTTGGTGGATGTAGTTTCTCAAAATAGGAGTCGGTAGAAGAAGGCCTGTATAATGCTGGAGGAAAATTGTTTCAGACAATATTCGGAACATCAGATGAAGAGAAAGTGCAGGAGTTATATAGGTGCAGCAGAAGACTGTGAAGGATACCGTGGAGTGGCACAAAATGCACTTATTGAACTTAGAACAAGGGGTAATAGAAGACTGTTACGGAAATCAGCAGCAGAGCTATTTCGGACCGCCAGCGAAACGAGGGAGGTGCTGAAAAGCGGTTTTGGAGAAAATACAGAGACATCCGAGAGCGTTGGATAACCAATTCAGTACAGCGAGGTTGCTAGCAGGCCAAGTTGGGGATAATGGGAATGAAGTGGCGATTTTACTGGAGGCGGTGTTACTTGCAGAGAACGGGCAATTTATTCCCGTATTTGTTACACCTAGAGAACTCATGATGGGGTTGCGGCGGGCAAAAAGGCAGTTTCCCGCAGAGCTACATCAGGTAGCGGCAGCCAAAGCGTCACCAGAGAATCTGGCACCGTTCTTCCACATGGCTAGTGTGAATATGGTTACAGATGGAGCCAGGGTGCAGATAGAGATCCGTGTACCTGTTGCGGGAAGACACTCGGAGTTTCACTACCACAGCATTCACCGGTACCCAGTGAAATAGGGGATATTGGTGAAGTGGCAGCAATGACAATACGGGTGCAGCAGAAGACTGCTGCACACAGACTTGCTCACGTGGTAACGTCACGGGTAGAGATGGATAGGTGCGTACAAGGGAAGGTTGCGATTTGCCCTGTCAGCAAATTATGGAATGACGTGTGGATATGTGATGTGGGTTTGTTTGTGGGGGAAGTAAATGGGACGAGTTTTAAGAAGGAGCTTCTGCAGCCCGGAGGTAATTCCAGAGCTTGAGTACACATTGGTTATACTCCGTATTCACGCCAGAAACTGTTTGGTTGAATTGCCACGAAGCAGGCAGACCGGTAGGGTTGAAAAAACTCGCGTTATTCGAAAGCGGAACTATCATTAATGGCACGACTAGTGAGGTACTCGGGACAGACTTTCGTTTTCCGGCTGCGCTTACAGGCTCAACTGATACGAGATTGTCGTGGGATACGTTGTATTGGCCAGAAGGATCTCTGAGGGTATTACCTGTTTAAAATTAACATATTTAAATAACGCACTCAATAAAATGCTTTCGCAGTCCCTGGACAAATTAATAAAGTCTCAGAAAGGGGGAATTTCGATGGAACAAATGTGTCAGCATAAACACCATTTCCGGGAAGAGGAGAAGCACAAAATATTAGTGGTGAGTGTATCAGCCACTAGTTGTTACGTGTTTCTAGAAGGCTTTTGCGTACTGTATTTCTGGGTAAAACGCAAGAGGACACAGGCTTTGGAAGTGCCAAAACACTAATTACGAGTAGAATGGTTGACCGGCATAGGTCGTGGAGGCAATTAGTTTTAATGGTTCAAATGGCTCTGAGCACTATGGTACTTCTGAGCTCATCAGTCCCCTAGAACTTAGAACTACTTAAACCTAACTAACCTAAGGACATCACACACATCCATGCCCGAGGCAAGATTCGAACCTGCGACCGTAGCGGTCGTGCAGTTCCAGACTGTAGCGCCTAGAACCGCTCGGCCACCCCGGCCGGCTAGTTTTAATGTTTTAATTACATCATAAGTAGATGGAACTATTGAAGTGTGAGTGGAAATCCTGTTTGTTGAATTCATTCGATTGTTCTCAATATGTAAATTATTGGAGTTAAGGTAATTGAGTGGGAGCACAGTGTTCAAGATTCTGAACAGATCCTCTCGCAAGGGCGGAGGTTTGATACGCAATGAAGAAGTGCAGACGTGGATTAAGGGAATCTTGTAAATTTCCAGAAGCGATGGCTGGAAGGTAATGAGCTGATTGTCACATCGGATTGCTGGTAGGAGTCAAGTTGATATTTAGCAAACGATTCTGCGAGGGAGGTTTACGGCATCGCTTGCAGGCGTAAAGGCACGGCCCAGCGCGCACTGTATACAAGTGTAACGATTGGCTGGTTGATTGGTTTATGAAAGGGGACCAAACAGAGAGGTCATCAGTCCCATCGGTCTACGGAAGAATGGGGTTCATCGTGCTCTTTCAAAGGAACCATTTCGGAATTTGACTGGAGCGATTTAGGGAAATTGCAGAAAACCTAAATCAGGATGGCCGGACGGGGGTTTGAACCATCGTCTCCCCGAATGCGAGTCCAGTGTGCTAATCAATGCGCCACTTCGCTCGGTCAAGTGTGAAGTAATTAGGGCAACAGCCGGCCGAAATGGCCGAGCGCTTCTAGGTGCTACAGTCTGGAACCGCGCGACCGCTACGGTCGCAGGTTCGAATCCTGCCTCGGGCATGGATGTGTATGATGTCCTTAGGTTAGTTAGGTTTAAGTATCTCTAAGTTATAGGGGACTGATGACCTCAGAAGTTCAGTCCCATAGTGCTCAGAGCCATTTGAACCATTTTTTTAATCAAGGCAACACAGGGAACTGACGTGCTGTGAAGAACCCATACGTTGCAGTTACAACAGCACCTATTGACCTGTGTATAGGGGCCGAAGCGGACTGAGGAAACCTGAAGTTGTAATTATTAAAGAGCACTCCACTTGTACCTAGAGAGGAACTACGTCGGAGGCGTAGGGAAAAATGTATAAATAAGCGAGTCCGGAGCCTCAACTCAGGCAGTCGTGTCGTTATTCTTCCCGCGTCTAGAACAGGACAGAATGGCGTTTGCTTAAACTGCTGGCCAACCACGATGACATCTGGTGATGAATATCAGCGGCCAACCGGACACTGAAAGAACCTCCACTGCACGGACGCGCCATAGCTGTGGCGGAGCTGGTCGCAACTCGGATGTGCACCGGCACGAGGAGCGAGAGGGCTGCTGGCCTGCGTTCTCTGGGTGAACATCGTCCGGCAAGCTGCCATAATAGGGGTGGGCCGTGGCGCGAACTCACGGTTTCTCGGGTGAAGAGCTGTCTGTGGCCACTGACTGAGCTGACCTGGGCGGACGGCCGGCGCTGCTAAGGCTCAGTACGACGGCAAACCACTGTTTCCCTTTTTTCTCTTCGGAGCTCTACATGGGGTCCACGAGTTGCGCTTGTTGGAGGTGTCAGCCGAGTCTCGCGCTACTAGCGCAGTCAACACACGCGGCGGCCACTTAGCTGGACTCACGCACGCTGTGCGGTGCCAGCACCGGAATCGGTGAAGGGCCGGCTGTGTACCTGCCATGCAACAGGATCAATGACACACTTGCCAATGTTTCTCTGCACACATCTGCATGGGTCATGCCTCTTTCTCCCAAACCATACCTCTCGGTCGTTTTCTGACACATTACAACCCCTGAGCTCAGGGGGTTGTAGAAGATGATACAGTTTAAAATTTTGAGCAACACACATTCCAAAGTCACACTGGACGCTAAAATCACACGGATCCTTTTTCGTCGTTTCGAAAATCAATGCAAAGACATAAAAAACGAAACAGAGGAATATATAATCTGTACTGTCACCTTGCGGTAGTTCACTTGAAATAACAAAAGGTGCTCTGTCTAATATGTGAAAACAAGAAACATGCGCTTATGTACCGGAGGTATAAGTCGTAAGTAATTTTTGATAACCAAAGTCCAGTCAGAATCACTTCACAAATTACTTTCATACCTTACGTCTTTGAGTACCATGGAGTTTTTTCTACTCTCTTTGTTCTTCTTTTTCTTCTGCTTACTCTTCCTTAGTTCTTCCCGTTTTCTTTCATACTTATACATTTCTTGCGACAGTAACAAAACTGTGGCCCTAGGAAACAACGTGACTACGGCTGCCATACGCTAGCTACGTCTCTGTACGCTTCCCTACTTACCACAATAAATGCTACTTGTCTACCGACTGAAAAAATATTATAAATGTTCTTCTAACGCTCTAGTGCCTATATATTTTCTTAAAACATGTAAACCCAATAATATCCAATGCATAAAGAAAGATTTCTGAGGTCGTTGCTAAAAGTCCCTTATTTCACATAATTGGGAAGCTCACATATTTCTTCCAAATGACTGAAGAAAAATCATCTTGATCTTTATGTTTTTTATCCATAATCTAGCCTTGTGTGTATGGGAATCTTACCTTATAAATGACCGCTTCAGTCGTCTGTCTATATTTACCTTTAGCTGAAATGTTGATTATTTCATACATTAACCTTACGTTGTTAGTTTCTTTAAGCAACGCTCTGACTAATATAATGCTGCTATCATGCAAGAAGACTGAAACTTCATAAATAGAAGAATAAACTGGATTGTGTTGTAAGATCAGTGCAATTAAGACTGTGAGGACACGAATCAGTAAATTCCTGGATAGGCAGTCTCACCATATGATATCCATGCAAATGTGTATAGCCGAAAGTGAAGCCAATAATATTAATGTTCGAAGAATACTGTTCTAGTTGCAAATCTAGACGAGTCCCAAAGAATAGCAGAGCCGTAACACTAGTACAGATATGTGTGTAACAGCAGGCTATATGTAAGAACAAAAAGCATCTGGCCGGTGTGTGGAACCGATATTTGCACATAGATGTTTACTAACCATCGGGGAAATGTCAGCGGATCGCCGCCAGAGCGCCAACCCGGAAGCTTTTTTGCTTGCTACCAGCTTTGCCTCTGGTGCTGTCGAATCGATATCCGCTGATACTAAGCTTGTGGGCATTCCTGGGATGTTATCTCGAACTTTTCCAATCGTTTAACGTGCGGGAGTTTATTAGAGATTTATACGCAGAGCAATTTTATGAGAGATGGGAAAGACCTCTCGTTATCCAAAGCCGTGTTATAAAGTTGATAAGTAAGTAAATCAAATATTTTATCACAGATTTAAGGGAAGTCATTCTCTAGTTGACGAACATAATCTGAATAAAGCTGAAATGAGAGCGAGGAGAGCAATGCGAGAAGCGTTCAATAAATTCTAAAATTTAATTCTGCCTCCACATAAGGTAAAAAAAAAAGTTTTGCCTTGCATAAAGTCAGCAGACGAATCAAAATCATCTCTCGATCACACAAGTATGGGAATAGTAAGTAACAGAAGCCCGAAATCTACATTTACGTTTCATCTCAACTGAAACCACTGAAGTTTATAAGGAAAACGGCACTTCCGACTGTACCACGAACAGCCACTTTTTCCCGCTCCATTCACGTATATAGAGTAGAAAGAATGACTGCTAAAGTATCTTCATATTCATCACCATATGCAATTAATTCGTTACGAGAGAAATCAGTAACTATATTAATAGTAAACACAGTCTTAATCTATCGTTTATTTTCAGTCCCAGTTGCAAATTTTTATACATTTAGACTGGTTTCGATCTCCATGGACAACCTTCACCTCATGTCACCGTGTCACAGTACTTTGATGTGTAGTTCCGATACAGACACGAAGGGTTGCTCAAGCAACAGCATAGATCTGAAGACGATCCAGGGAGATTAAACATAGTCGCACTGTACAAAATTGTGCAGTTAAGACTGAAGATAAACGATATTTTAACACTTGTGCGTGATTGGCTGGAAGTCCCTCAATACGGATGTTCAGCCGCCTTTTTGTAAGTTATTTAAGTTATACGCCACTTCAGCTACTTGTGTGTCTTAACCTACTCCTGTAATCCTACTGGGGAAAGGAGACCTGTAGTATAACGTAGAATCCGAATCACGTGTTGTTCCTGGAAAATCTTCACATCATTGAGAGGTGAAGGCTAGCGTAAAGTCAATCTGAAAAATTCCGATATCTGACCAGATACTGACCCTGGTTTTGACTGTTTCTCGGTTCGCAGTGTACCACCTTTCCTTACAGTGTTAGCCCTCTAGTACCATGGAAGTCACTGCTGGATGTCTTAACAGGTGTCCTTGTGCCCTATCACCTTTTGCATTTTTAAGTGTTTTCCATATATTCATTTCCTCGCCGATTTTGCGGAAAACCTAATCATTCCTTATCCTACCAGTTCCACACGTTTCATCAGTTTCCTAAAATGAGTTACAGGAGTGTTGTGCCAGCAACCCGCTTTGTAAACTGATTGCATTTACGTAATGTCCTACCAATGAAACCAAATCTTCTACCTGCTTTACTCACTGCTGATCCTATACGATTATTCTATTTCATTTTCCTATAAATGTGAGTAAACTTTTCCTAGTTTCAACTCATTGATAAGAGGCCAGATTTTAGCTTTTTTTTTAACGTGCACTGCTTCATATACATGAATATTTAAAGAAAACTGACAGTCGTTGAAGTCTTATCAAGACCTGAATGACTATATGTACAGCCCTTTCTTAAGGCAGTACTTAATTTTATAGGACATTAGCACAAAGTGTGAAGTTACATCTATATACACCCACGCACTGAAGGACCCTACACGGCGCAATGCAATACAGTACCTTGTACCACTACTAGTCATTTCCTTTGCTGTTCCACTGGCGAGTAAAAAACTATTGTGTATGCCACCGAAAGAGCATTAATTTCTCTTTTCTTCGTGCTACTTACAGGAAATGTACATTAGCAAGAGTACAATCGTTCTGCACACAGCCTCAAATGTCTTCCCTCCACAGACTCTCACCTGAGTTTACGAAGCTTCTCTAAATACCTCAAACCTACGGCTAACAAATCAAACAGCACGCCCCTGAATTGCTTCGTTTCCTTCCTTTAGTCCGACCTGGTGGGGAATCCATGCACTCTAGCAGTACTAAACAATGGCTCACACTAGTGTTGCATGTACTGTCTCCTTTATAGACGATCTCTCAATAAACCGAAGTCGAGCCCCCGCCTTACCTACTACCGACCTTTCAGATCGTCCCACTTCATACCACTTTGCAACGTCACGCCTAGATATTTAGTTGACGTGAGTGTCAGGCGGCATACTAATGATGCTGGATTGTTTTCCTACTCATGTGCATTATCTGAATTTTTTTTACATTTGGTGCAAGCTGCCACTCGTCACACCAACTATAAATTCTGTTCAAGTCATCTCGTATCCTTCTACAGTCATGCAACGACGACAGCTTCCCGTACACCACAGCAGCAACAGCATTAAATATCAGCTCATCCCACCTGTCATGTCATTTATGGATACAGAGAAGGAAATCAGTCCCATCGCACTTCCCTGGGGCACTCCTTACCATACCTTTGTCACTGATGAATACTCACAGTCGAGGACGTTACTGTTAATATTGTCTGCCAGGTCATTAATATACAATATGACCAGCAATGATACAGCACATTCCCACTGGATACAGCTGATCTTACTTCAACATACGTCGATAACTTTGCTGTCAGTATAACGTGCTGCACCCTTCTTGCAAAATATTCTAAATCCTGTCACTAACTTCGTTTGATAAGTTTTTTAATAGTACTTTAGTTAATAATCATAGGTTTGGTACTGAGTCAAATGCTTTTCGGAAGACAGGAAGTACTGCATCTACGGACTGTCTTCGTCCACGGCTTACAGGATGCTATGTGACATAACAACGAGTTCGAGATTTTGACGGAAGGGATCATATAACGATGTTCCACAGTGGCACAATCATCACGCCAATGACTGTCAAAATCTTATACGCCTGATGGAGAAATAGAAAAATCAAGTGATATCGTTCGAGATAAGAAAGGTATCTGGACCTAATATACTAGTAGGTTTTTACCAGATGATGTGGAAGAAGCTGTTGCCTTCCTCGTAGTAGTCCTAAGGGCCACTGAAAGGAAAGGGGGCAGAATACTTCCCTTAGTAGAAAGGATCGTCTGACATATATGAGACTGTCTGTGGATGGCACTGTTATGCAGAAGTAAGCTGTAACGCGAGAACACTGAGGCGAAATGCAGAAAGGGCTGCAGAGAATCGGAACTTTGTACAGGAACTGTCGTTTGACTCTCACTAAAAACAGTTCTGATGCTTAGCTTACAAACAGATCATAAAGGCAGGAAAAGATAGAAATGATCATAATGTCAGAAGTATCCTCCGCCACATAACAGTAAGGTGGCTTGTGAGTACTAATAAATATTTAGTTCAGTGGGGGTTACCTCGTTAGGAGGATGCACTTACGGTCTCTGATCTTACAAAGGAACCCACAGAGCCGTTAGGACTATTGTCTTGCGTGCATTGCTGTTGCTATTAACTGGATTAACACACGTAGGTGTGTCTTTAATTATTTGACATCACTATAATGGCTACAAGGGTATAGGGTACACCATATCCATGGCATACACGACTTTATCACTTTTCTTTTTCCTGGTCTTCGGCTTCCTTGATATGTTCGCGTTGGGATTTAGATCCAGATATGGTGACCGTGAGTATCAGAAACGTGACTGAAGTGAGTGATATTGTTCCTCCTCCAGTTATCTAACTGTAGCTTAACTGTTTATGGCACTGCGAAAGCAGTCTTGATTGTCGTCCAAAGTCACATCACGCGTGCAGCTTCATTGGCAATACCTAGCTGGTAAATCTGGGACTGTTTTTATTTAAATTGTAATGGCAGAAATGAAACTCTCATAGACTTTGCTGTAACTTACGTCGTAATCGATCAGTAAATGCGCTACACCATGCGGCCTCTCAGACATTCACGAAGTAGGTTTACGAAACCTAGATCTATTCCTTCTATGCAGTACACAGCTGTTACTGCCTCAATCATGCCAGACATTGTTTTTACATCTACTTTATCAGTTCTGTATTATACACGTTTCTCTTTACTGGAGATCCACAATTTATTTTCGCCATCAATGATAAAATCCTCTGTAAAAATCCTTTATTTCTTACAAGATTTCTGAAAAGGAAGGATTAACTCGGTTCCAGGACATATGACCCATCTTCATGTGCATCTGGAAAACTATAGATGAATAATAATACTTATCCAATGGGTAGCTGGCCGCTGTGGCCGAGCTGTGCTAGGCGCTTCAGTCCGGAACTGCGCTGCTGCTACGGTCGCAGGTTAGAATCCTGGCTCTAGCATGGATGTGTGTGGTGTCCTTAGGTTAGTTAGGTTTAAGTAGTTCCACGTCTAAGGGCTGATGACTTCAGAAGTTAAGTTCAAATGGCTCTGAGCACTATGGGACTCAGGTTCTGAGGTCATTAGCCCCCTGTAACTTAGAACTACTTAAACCTAACTAACCTAAGGACATCACACACTTCCATACCCGAGGCAGGATTCGAACCTGTGACCGTAGCGGTCTCGCGGTTCCAGACTGCAGCGCCTAGAACCGCACGTCCACTTCGGCCGGCTCAGATGTTAAGTCCCATAGTACTTAGAGACATTTGAACCACAGGGTTAAGATAATCAAAGCTAAACAGAATCACCAGCAATTCTTAGAAAAGAAACCATCAGCCATTATTTTCTTGACATGCCTACAGGTGCACAATCTAAATAACCACTTTTGTTGGACGTTTCAGTGTTCGAAAAACCGCCTATTTGTCTTCATTGTGGATGCATGTGTAGCGCGCCCCTAAGCCTGAAACGCTGTAAGTTTTGTGATGGGGAATTTGGGATATCGGGCCGTTTATACTTTATATATTATATTCCATTTAACGATGCTTTCCACTCTTATAACTGGTGACCTTCGTCCTTTTATGTCGGTCCTCCTCTTCGAAAGGCCTTCTGGTAGACCTAGGACTGTAGAGGATTTCTGTTACATGCCATGCATCAAAGATGTACTACTTTAATATATTTGAATGTAAGTTATGCATCCATTGTAGATTCACATTTAATTCTTTTTTAAGAATTTCTGTTGTATTCGCTCAAAATGGTTCAAATGGCTCTGAGCACTATGGGACTTAACTGCTGTGGTCATCAGTCCTCTAGAACTTAGAACTACTTAAACCTAACTAACCTAAGGACATCACACACATCCATGCCCGAGGCAGGATTCGAACCTGCGACCGTAGCAGTCGCGCGGTTCCAGACTGTACCGCCTAGAACCGCTCGGCCACACGGACGGGCAGGTTTCGCTCAGCTTTGATTATCTTAACCATATAGACAGGTATTATTATTCATTTATAAATTTTCAGATGCGCCTGAAGATGGCACATACGTCCTGAAACCGGGTTGTGCTTTCTTTTTTAGAAGCAAATAATTTTTACAACTATAGCTGATTTGGTCATTGGTAATTTTACGCAATGTTTAGCGATTGGTATCGTTGAAGTCAATTACTTAGATTTCACTGAAGTGTTTGTTACCAAATGTTCATCTTCCACACGAAGGTTGAGTATATTCCATAGCGTTTAGATTAGGTTAGAACTGGCGCTCCTTTCGTCTACACGTTGGCATGGTTGAGACTCCTGTGCCTTTGGGACCCTGAGTTGTCTGTCATATTTAGCACTCACACATATAGTATGGCTGTAGCATGCAGTGCTATTGGGAAGTTTGCACGATGTGTCACACTGTAATTGCTTCTGGACTCAGTCCAGTACAGTACGATGTGTGTAGCAACATTCTACACGTATAAATCTGGTTTTTATGTATGCTATACTATGTAAGCATGTTTGCCCATTACACGGGCAGTGTTCAGTGTTTAATTACTGAACGTCTAATATTCAAGTATGTATCTATCCTTTGCAAACCACAGTGAAGTGTATTGAAGTGAGTACTTCCCATTGTACCTATTATTAGGAGTCCTCCTCGATCCAATCATGTATGAAGCACGCGAATAATGATTGCGTAAATGATTATATGCAGTCTGTAATTAGTTTAACCTTGTCTTCTTTTTCCTAGCGCTGCGTTACGTAGAAAGTTGCAGTACATTCTTAGATTCCCCACTTACAGATGGTTCCTGAAACTTCGTAAGTAGGCTTTCACTGTCCAGTTTAAGGCTATCTTCAAGAGTCTGCCAATTCAATTTCTTCGGCATCTCCGTGGTTTTCTACCAGGGCTCAAACAAACCTGTGAGCATTCGTATTGCCTTTCTTTCTTTCTTTAAGTTTAATATCTCATCTTACTCTTATTTGGTACAGGTCAGAAATCCTTGAATAATATTGTAGGATGAATCGTACTTGTGTATTGTAAGCAAACTCCTTTGTAAACTTATTCCATATGCGTAATATCCTATCAATGAACCGAAGGCTGCCTCCTGCTTTTCCCAAGATTTAACATATGTGATATTTCTGTTTCAAATCCCTAAAAATTGTTAGACGCAGGAATTCGTATGAGTCGACTGATTTCAATAGTTCGTTAGTGATACTCTAGTGATAGAACGTTGTTTCTCATTTAAGAAGAGCATAATTTGATATTCCTGAACATTTAGAGCAAGTTGCCAGTCTTTACGCCACTTTGAAATCTGATCAGTATCTGACTAGATATTAGTAAAGTTGTTTCCAGACACTACTCAATTACACACAAATTTATAAACTACCGGAAGTCTGCGGCCACTATTAATTTTGTCTGCAGGATTATTAATATATAGTATGAATAGCAAGGATAATAGCACACATCTCTGGAGCACTCCTAAGGTCACTTGTAAATCGTTCAGTCACTCTCAGTCCACGATCACACGCTGCATCCTCAATACCAATGAGTATTCAGACTCGTGGTTTGATAGATACCTAATTAGTCATCTGGATACAGTTTTCCTGTAATTATTAGTTAGATGAATGGACGTCATGGTATTCCAGTGCAATATTTGAAATTATAATGTGACTGCCAAAATTACATTCGAACTCGAATTTGTTATACCACACTTTAGAAGCAAAATGGACTCTCAAATTAAATATTTGCACTTCTAAATTGTCTGTATTACTTATTAAAATACATTCGTCTCATTTATTAGCGCAACTGAAATAAATTACGAGTTAGTAAACGAGCCCATTAACAAGACAATCAACTCATCCAAATGCATAAAAATACGATCTATAACGTGCGCAGCTCGTGGTCTTGCGCTGGCGTTCTCGGTTCCCGCGCACGGGGTCCTGAGTTCGAGTCCCGGCGGGTCAGGGATTTTCCCTGCCTCGAGATGAATGGGTGTTGTTGTGTCATCTTCATCATCATCATTCATCCCCATTACGATCGGAGAAAGGCAATGGAAAACCACTTCCACTAGGACCTTGCCTAGTCGGCGGTGCGGGTCTTCCGCATCGTCCCCTACGCTCCGCGGACTATGGAAACTCATCATTACCATCGCGTTCTATAACATTCCAAAACACACATGAATACTGCAGATCTGACTTACAGCTTAATGTGCACTTATTGTGAATTACCAAAGTAACCATTACCATGGCTATGTTTTCAAAGAGACCTAAAAAACATAATGGCTGTATGCTATGGTATGGCTAGCAGCAAGACAATGATAGTTGACACAAACGAATATGCATCCAAAGCTGAAATAGTGTTCTAAAATCAGAAGCTTACAGTGTGTGTGTGTGTGTGTGTGTGTGTGTGTGTGTGTCATAACTTGATACTGAGTGTCAGCAATTGGATCTCAACTCTGTACCGGTGTACCAGTAGCTGACAGTGTGTGTATGTGGTGGGTTCCATCAATTGGGGATTAAAGTTTCTGGAGCTGTCAGCTACTAATAGCGTCAGTTACTGAAGGTGACAACTACTGGGACTGCCCTCCATGTTATACCAGAACTAACGAGTAGCACCCCATGTCACAAGATTTTCCCAGTGAAACAATTTCCCAGGGAAACTGCTTCACAGTCTATTTTCCAGAACAACCATTTTACAGCGTACCCACTTCCAGTGTAATCATTTTATTCGTACATACTACTGGTTGGGGCAATGAGAGTCAATTGGCATGATGACTGTCATTACACTGCATGTGCAACATGATGATTGCCATTACTCCCAAATAATAATGAGTTGGGCAATGACGACCAGCTGACAGGGTGAGTGTCATTACACCACAAGTGCTTTTATCTCAGTTTATTGAAAGTACTACTGTGGTCCAGCCCTACCAGGGCCCATCCCAAACAGGGCTCATACAAACTAGAGCGCATGCCTAACCACTGCCCGGCGCAACCACTGTACGGCACAACCATTTTTCAGCACAACCATTTTCCAGCACAACCATTTTCCAGCAAGACAGGAAATACTGCATCTACCTGACGGTCTTCATTCTCGGCTTTCAAGATGCCATGTGCGAAAATGACGAGTTAGGGAAACTGAGAGGACGAATGTGTAATGATGTTCAGTAGTGACACAATCAGCGACGAATGCGCGTCAGTTTTTTAAATAAGTGAGGCAGAAAAAGAAAAATCAAGTGATATTCAACAGAAGAAACCTTCCTGGACCTAATATACTTGAATGATTTTATCCAGATAGTGTGGAAGAACTTACTCAGTTTCTCGTAGCATTTTAAAGGGTCACTATTACAAAAGAACACAAAATATTTCCCTCTTTCGGAAGCCTCAAGTGACAGACATGTGAGACCCTCTGCGAGAAATACTGTAGTATATCGGGAAGTTGTTAGATTAGAAAACTAATGTGAAATGCACGAAGAGCTGCAGAGAATCAAAACTCTGGGTAGGAACTGACAGTTAACTCTCATCAAAAACAAATGAAATGTTTTCATAGCAGGCAGTAAAGGCAGGGAAAAAACAGAAACATGTACCGGGTGATCAAAAAGTCAGTATAAATTTGAAAAGTTAATAAACAACGGAATAATGTAGATAGAGAGGTAAAAATTGACACACATACTTGGAATGACATCTGACAATCGAGCTGTAATGAGAGAGAGAATCAGATGCGCCAGCAATCGCAGCATGTTGACTTTACCTGAAAGGGCGCTTTTAGTGAATCTGTATTATCAGAATGGGGAATGTGCTAGTTCAGCGTTACGATCCTATCGCCATAGGAAGGGTAAACGAACGGGTAAAGGTCCGTTGACAAATGCAGCTGTGGCTAGAATGATTTCGAAGTTCGAAGCCACGGGTTGTTGAGACGATAGACCCCGTAGTGGCCGACCGAGCACAAGGCGTAATGCTGCTGAGACAGTTCAGGAAGAACTGGAGACTGTAGCGGGTTCATCTATGTACGGGGAAGTCAGCACTCGTGCAGTCGCACATCGCATCGGCATTCTATACACTACTGTTTGGTTGGTACTTAGGCGTACCCTCCGATGCTATCCGTACAAAATCTATCGGCATCATGAACTGTCACCTGGCGATTTAGTGAAGCGGAGGGCATTTGCGATGTGGGCGTTTCAAAAGATGGCGGAAGATGAGACTTGTTGAGTAACGTGTTGTGGACCGACGAAACTCACTTCACGCTCCGAGGGTCTGTTAACGCCCACAACTGCAGAATTTGGGCTACCGAAAATCCTAGAACTGTCGTGGAAACTCCATTGCACGACGAGAAAGTCACGGTATGGGTTAGGTTTACCACATCTACCGTTATCGGCCCTTTTTTCTTCGAGGAAATGCGTGATCCTGGTTTTGTAACTGCTACCGCGACGGGTGAGAGGTACGCCGATATGTTACGTAATCGCATCATCCCCAGCCTGGCTGATAAACACCTGCTGGAACGTACGATGTTTATGCAGGGTGGCGGTCCACCCCATATTGGTAAACGGGTGAAAGATCTCTTGTATGCGTCGTTTGGTGATGATCGTGTGCTCAGCCGCCACTTTCGTCATGCTTGGCCTCCAAGGTCCCCAGACCTCAGTCCGTACGATTATTGGCTTTGGAGTTACCTAAAGTCGCAAGTGTATCGTGATCGGCCGACATCTTTAGGGATGCTGAAAGACAACAGCCGACGCCAATACCTCACCATAACTCCGAACATGCTTTACAGTGCTGTTGACAACATTATTCCTCGACTACAGCTAATGTTGAGGAATGATGGTGGACATATTGAGCGTTTCCTCTGAAGAACATACTCTTTGCTTTGTCTTACTTTGTTATGCTAATTATTGCTATTCTGATCAGAAGAAGCGCCATTTGTCGGACATTTTTTGAACTTTTGTATTTTTGTGGTTCGAATAAAACCCCATATCATTCCAAGCATGTGTGTCAATTTGTACCTCTCTATCTAAGTTTTCAAATTTATACTGACTTTTTGATCACACGATATTTAACAGATAGTCTTCTGTTAGCTGTTTAGGAATACGCTCATGTGGCTTATGAACTGCCATAGTCGTTACGATTATCATTCAACTATATCTGACTTGCATTGTATTTTTATTAGACCATATGATTACTGACAAATCGCTAGAAAAAGTAACAGCCCTAAAATATGTGGGAGTTCCCGTCTGGAGTGACCTGAAGTGGACCAGGGAATCATTTGATCCATTATAAATGGTTCTGAAAGCTTGCGACTGTGAAAACAATAGGTTTGTTTATAATTGTTTATAAACAACTCATCTGCTACAAGTCACGATTTTCTTTATTTTATTTCTTTTTTAGTTTTCGTACGACACGTTTCGGGAAATGATTCACATTTTCAAGCGCGTTTTTTTGTGTTTCTTATGCCATTTCTATGTGATGTTGTAGAAGTGTGAGAGTCTGCATCATTTCGTTGACTTTACTGCAATATATACGAAAACACGCGATTTTTAGTTGGTTGTTGATCTTTCTGTGAAGTTAGTGGCGAAATTTAGAAGAGTGTGGTTCATCTGTAAAGGAGACTGCAATAAGACGTTGGTGTGACCATTCTTGAGTGATGCATGAGTGTTTGGAATCCGTACCTGGTCCAATTAAAGGAAGACATCGAAGCAATTCAGAGGAGAGCTGCTAGATTTGTTACTGGTAGGTTCGAAAAATACAAGTGCTACGGAGATGCTTTGGGATCTTAAGCCGTGAAGAGTCACACAACTGCATACCTAAGGATGTCAGGAAATCGCTTTGGGTTACTGTTAAGTCTAACTTATCGGCACGGATGTCGTGTATGGTGGAACCGTTTGAATTAAATGAAGTGTTGTGTCAGGCAGGTTTCTTGGTGAAAAGAAGTATTGTACGCGTACAAGAGGTAAATGGGGAAAAATGGTATTTGTATTTGCAGATAATTTCAGCACTGAGGATTTAAGGTTAACGAAGAGGTTATTAATTGATAACATGCATATCCTGGAGGACAAGGAGTTGGAGGTGAGGCGGGGGGGGGGGGGGGGGGAGGGGTTGGCCATGAATAATCGCCAAACGGCACTGAAACTGCATTACGAAAGGAAGTAAAGCCCCTAAAGGGGAGTGATAAGGAAAACATGGAGAAGTTACTGTTGGAATTAAAGGATTTGTTTTTTTTCCAAAAGTAATTCTTCCATCAGCAGTTGGAGAATGGGACTGTTGAGGGAAGTAACAGCTCTTGGGGGGCGAAGGGGGGGGGGGGGGGGTTAGGTACTGCTGTTGTGTCGAAAATTTCTGGGGGTGGATATCACACGTTTTGTTGTGATTATCGACATCTGAATGTCAACTCTATGACGGATACATTCCCTTTGCTGAACGTTACAGAAATCTTTGACTATTTTGGGCCAGTGCCAGTATTGTTCACGATGGACTTAAGAAGTGGCTACTATTTGCAGCAAACAGATACAGAGGACTGTCGGAAAACAGTATTATCTTCCCAGTAAAACTGTCAATCCAGGACGATGCTTTTTGGTTTGAAAAACACACCTTTGACGATTCAGATATTTTTCGATGGGGTTCTCAGCAGTTTAAAACCATGTCAGTGCATGGTGTTTCTTGATGCTAAAATCGTCTTTCCGAGTGACGAAGCAGCACACACAGCAACGCCTAACGAAGGTATTCCTGAGATTAACGGGCACACCTTTAACACTGACTACAGAGAAGTGTCATTTTGTGTTAGAAGAGGTGACACACCATGCCCTCATAATTAGGAAGGATGCGATTAAGACGGATCTGGGGTTATTTAAAGCCGCACATGAATTTCCTGTAACTGAATCAGTTAAGGAAGTGCAATTATTGGTTGGCATCACAAATTATTATAGAATGTTCATAAAAAATTTGCAGATGTTGCCATATCATTAATACAATTGCTAGAGAATGTTTTAAAGTTTGTATGGTTGCATGATTGTAAGCATACTTTTAAAAAACTGAAAGAAGCTTTGATGATGAGTCCAATATTATTGTTTCTAAATTTCAATAAGAAATTCATTCTGTTATGTGAAGTGTCCAGCATGCATTTGATTGAATGCTGAGTCAGGAGGGTATGGGTGTGGAACATCTGGTGGCCGTTGCATCAAGGCAGATGAACTCAGTGGGAAAGACTTACTCTAAAATGTTAAAGGTAATGTTGAGCTTTGTCTCTGGAATCGCCTACTCCAAGTGTTGTACCTACGGAAAGAAGTTTCAGGCGGTAACAGATCTTGCATAATTTAAGTGATTGCTGGTGCTGAAGAATAAATCTGGTATACAGACACAATGGGCAGTACAACTGAGTGAGTTTGATTTTGAGATTATACATAAACCCAGAAAGAAACACGGCAGCACAGATGAATCGAGTAGGGAAGTAGTGGTGTTGCAAATAGAGATAATAAGCTTAAGGAACGGCAGACAACACAGAACGCGTATGGTGAAAGAGAACGGTTTCATAGAAGCCATCCTTTTGTGTGCAGACTGGGTTACTGTCGAGAGAAACAAATTTGAGACCGCAAGTGTGGTACCAGCAAAGCTGAGGGATAATGTACACACATGATCGCATGTTAGTGGGTCATGCGGGCTGAAGGTTTACGAACAGAAGAGTAGCATAGAGGTACTGTTGGAGGAGTAGGACAGCAGGAATCGAACAGTATGTGCGGAGCTACATACACTTTGTACAGAGAACGGATTTCTGTGACACAAGAGGAACACTGCAGTGGTTTCCTGAGGCATTAGCACCGTTTCAGTCGCTCAGGGTTGGTGTTTCAAGTCCTTTTAACAATACTGATACAGGGAAGACATATTTAGTTACAACTATAGACCATTTTTAGAGATATATGGAAATGGTCACGATGCACAGCCACCAGATAGTGACTGCGCTGCAAGCGACAGTAAAAAATTGCAGTCTTAGAACTGTAATCGGGACAGCTAACGATGAAGACGTCAGGAGGAGGAATAACATATTGTAAGGGGTGAAACAGTGAGTAAAAGAAGAAAAAGGCAGAAACTGAGTTGCAAACAACGCAGATCGCAAATTTAGGGAAAGAATTTTTAAACAATACTCCGTTGTTATTCCAGCTGACTGGGAAGTAATGAGCTACGAAAACTGCAAAAGAATTAGTGAACCGTACGTAAAGACTTTGCTTGCCGAGGTGAAGTTATTAGATGGGGAAGTACTAGATGCAGTCTTTTGAAAATAGCTTGAAGAAAGTACACAGGGAAATATCGGAATTGCGAGACGCCGCGCAGTAGGATTTGCAAGGACAACTAAGTGTGAACAACTTACCATCAGACCAGTTCCTGGAGGGCCTACGGAAGGTGCAAAAGAATTACTACCTGAATTAAAGTTGGTCGTGCAACCTAGCCATTGTAACTTGCCTTTCTGTATCAGCCTAGCCACGGTGGAGGTGAGGACTGACGAAATGAAGGTGTACGGTTCATTCTCTTCTCGTACCAGGAAAGTAGGCACAGTATCATTGCTAAGTGGTCCATGCGCATCTCGTCAAGTATGCGGACGCTGATGGAGTTTGTCAGGGTAAGGGTGCAAGGATTGTTGCTAATTACAGAAGACAAGTGTTGCCATGAGGAAATGAAGGAATCGGAGTTGCAGAAGTACTGCAGGGATGACGTTACGGTTTGTCCGATAACGGACAGAGAACGAGAAAGGATGCAGTGAAAGAGGCGACTAGCCCTGAGTTCTTCTTCCAACAGGTTGAGTCACATTGGTTGTTCTCTGTCCTCGATAGTGGTAGTAATAATTAGATGCTACGATTAGAGGAAACCCACGTCAGCAAAAAGAACGTAATCATACTGGAGTGGATTTGCAACAAAGAGGATATCATGCGAAATAGGGGGACCTACTTTCCGTCTAAATGCCACAATTTCGGGGAACAATACATCTGAGCATTTCGGAGGTTCGGTTCTATTAGCCAGAGGAATGTAGGCAGCGTTGCGAGCAGTGAATCTGACTGCTTGGACCAGACTTTAGTACCCGAGCTAATTCAGTCCATAGAGAAAGTCTTGAACGAATAATAGGGACGAATCTCCATGGACACGTTAAGGCAGAATGTGGATCGCTACAAGGAGAAATGGTACCAGAAGGAAACAACATTGACCACTGTCATATTAAGCACTGCAGCGACACACACAAAAGTTAATCGGAGGAAGGAGCTAAGGTGAAGTTTACAGACAAGAATTCTCTTAGTGATCATACAGTGTAAATCAATAGATTGAAAAGCGGCATAATCATACGGTTCAAAGGAATGTAGAAACAAACTTGCCCTTCATCTGCAAAGTAAGGAAAGGTTCAATGATATTTAATGCGTATGAAGTAACAATAAAAGGTCATTTTGTATGGATTTCTTAAAACAGTTAATACAATTTTTCGTGGATCCTTTTCATCTACATCTACATTTATACTCCGCAAGCCACCCAACGGTGTGTGGCGGAGGGCACTTTACGTGCCACTGTCATTACCTCCCTTTCCTGTTCCAGTTGCGTATGGTTCGCGGGAAGAACGACCGTCTCAAAATCTCCGTGAGCGCTCTAATCTCTCTAATTTTATATTCGTGATCTCCTCGGGAGGTGTAAGTAGGGGGAAGCAATATATTCGATACCTCATCCAGAAACGCACGCTCTCGAAACCTGGCGAGCAAGCTACACCGCGATGCAGAGAGCCTCTCTTGTAGAGTCTGCCACTTGAGTTTGTTAAACATCTCCGTAACGCTATCACGGTTACCAAATAACCCTGTGACGAAACGCGCCGCTCTTCTTCGGATCTTCTCTATCTCCTCCGTCAACCCGATCTGGTACGGATCCCACACTGATGAGCAATACTCAAGTATAGGTCGAACGAGTGTTTTGTAAGCCACCTCCTTTGTTGATGGACTACATTTTCTAAGGACTCTCCCAATGAAACCCAACCTGGTACCCCCCTTACCAACAATTAATTTTACATGATCATTTCACTTCAAATCGTTCCGCACGCATACTCTCAGATATTTTACAGAAGTAACTGCTACCAGTGTTTGTTCCGCTGTCATATAATCATACAATAAAGGATCCTTCTTTCTATGTATTCGCAATACATTACATTTGTTTATGTTAAGGGTCAGTTGCCACTCCCTGCACCAAGTGCCTATCCGCTGCAGATCTTCCTGCATTTCGCTACAATTTTCTAATGCTGCAACTTCTCTGTATACTACAGCATCATCCGCGAAAAGCCGCATGGAACTTCCGACACTATCTACTAGGTCATATATATATATATATATATATATATATATATATATATATATATATATATATATATATATATTGTGAAAAGCAATGGTCCCATAACACGCCCCTGTGGCACGCCAGAGGTTACTTTAACGTCTGTAGTCGTCTCTCCATTGATAACAACATGCTGTGTTCTGTTTGCTAAAAACTCTTCAATCCAGCCACACAGCTGGTCTTATATTCCGTAGGCTCTTACTTTTTTTATCAGGCGACAGTGCGGAACTGTATCGAAAGCCTTCCGGAAGTCAAGAAAAATAGCATCTACTTGGGAGCCTGTATCTAATATTTTCTGGGTCTCATGAACAAATAAAGCCAGTTGGGTCTCACAAGATCTCTGTTTCCGGAATCCATGTTGATTCCTACAGAGTAGATTCTGGGTTTCCAAAAACGACATGATACTCGAGCAAAAAACATGTTCTAAAATTCTACAACAGATCGACATCAGTGATATAGGTCTACAGTTTTACGCATCTGCTCGACGACCCTTCTTGAAGGCTGGGACTACCTGTGCTCTTTCCAATCATATGGAACCTTCAGTTCCTCTAGGCACTTGCGGTACACGGCTGTTAGAAGGGGGGCAAGTTCTTTGGCGTACTCTGTGTGGAATCGAATTGGTATCCCGTCAGGTCCAGTGGACTTTCCTCTGTTGAGTGATTCCAGTTGCTTTTCTATTCCTTGGACAATTATTTCGATGTCAGCCATTTTCTCGTTTGTGCGAGGATTTAGAGAAGCAACAGCAGTGCGATTTTCCTCTGTGAAACAGCTTTGGAAAAAGGTGTTTAGTATTTCAGCTTTATGCGTGTCATCCTCTGATTCAATGTCATCATCATCCCGGAGTGTCTGGATATGCTGTTTCGAGCCACTTACTGATTTAACGTAAGACCAGAACTTCCTAGGATTTTCTGTCAAGTCGGTACATAGGATTTTTACTTTCGAATTCACTGAACGCTTCACGCATAACCCTCCTTACGCTAACTTTGACATCGTTTAGCTTCTGTGTGTCTGAGAGGTTTTGGCTGCGTTTAAACTTGGAGTAAAGCTCTCTTTCCTTTCGCTGTAGTTTCTTAACTTTGTTGTTGTACCACGGTGGGTTTTTCCCGTCCCTCACAGCTTTACTCGGCACGTAACTGTCTAAAACACATTTTACGATTGTCTTGAACTTTTTCCACAAACACTCAACATTGTCAGTGTCGGAACAGAAATTTTCGTTTTCATCTGTTAGGTAGTCTAAAATCTGCCTTCTATTAATCTTGCTAAACAGATAAACCTTCCTCCCTTTTTTTATTTTCGTATTAACTTCCATATTCAGGGATGCTGCAACGGCCTTATTATCACTGATTCCCTGTTCTGCACATACAGAGTCGAAAAGTTCGGGTCTGTTTGTTATCAGTAGTTACACTGGAGAGCAGTTACACTGAAGAATGGTAAGATTTTCGCTGATTCGAGGTAATGCACATGATGAGTAACGACATTCACCATGTCAACTGAGCGTCATTGCCCTATCCAATAATATCTAAAAACAGTCCTACCTCTAGCAGCATACGTTGTTTTACACGTACCAATACTGCAAGATACACTCTTTCTGTAATTTTTTGGATGAATACGTTTGACCATGAATCCAAACAAAATAAAAACCATTTGGCTACTTTTGGGCGCAGTCCAGATGGCTGCTTGCAGACTACATTGCGATTGGCTGATTCATTTTAATGCCCACTAAAACAGTATTCTGTGATCGGCTAGATAAAGGAGATGGTGTAGGAAGGTGTCGGCGGAAGGGCTAGGGCAGGCCTTAACAACGTCACTGAGGTGGGATGTGGCGTCTGCAGGTGGATATGTGACAGACTTGCTCATATGACGTCAAAACTATAAACAAAGTGCGCTGTAGAGAAATTACGTTAGTCTAGATACAAATCTCTGAAGCCAACCATACGTTGAGAAACCTTTGAAACGATTGACAGGGTTTGGTAAATGTACGTTTTCCTTACAAATTCATGGTGCTTGTATTATTTTCTTCGCCAAGTTATTCGGAAGTTATATAGAATTATCTCCTAAGAAGACATAATGAATTTTATTTAGCTTTCATATTAGTTTTGGAATTACGGATTGAGATCAATACTTTGTCAGCGAACAGACGAATAGTTACAGTCGTAATAATGTCACTATGAAATGGTTGCAAATAGGTTAACCACTAGTGAGTCAATGTAAATTTCCACCATGAGTAGTAGTATATATAATTCATTTCAAAGAGGGGGGGGGGGGCGGAAATTGGCGTGTTAAACATCTGCCGGTTCTGCTGTCCATGAAATTGCATGGTGCAGTTAATTAAGAAATGATTTGTGCCTTCGAGGAAGGTTCGAAGACCAAGAATGTTTCGGAAGATCCGCATCATTGCTCTGCTTGCATACGCTTCGTTCTGTCGACTCGTGACCTTGGTCATGAGCTATGAATACATGAGGACTGCAGAATGTAAAGAGCAGTGAATGAAAGAAAAAATGTACTTTTCTGCGTAGAGGACACTAAGAGGACTGGATATGGTATGTTGATCTTTTAGACATATGAAGAACAGCATGAATATTAGGGAAACCGTTTCAAGGCATTTCTCTAAGTAGAGGTTAAGCTCACTTAAGCCTTTACTAACATTCCTGTAACATTTCATGAACGTAAATTTAGGTTTAACTGGTGTCTTCTCTAGAGGGCTGGACGAACTCAGTACGATAGTGTGTGTTGTTCAGAAATTAATGTAACAGTTATTTAGGCGCAAATCACCAGCATTTATCGTCTGGGAACACCATGCTGAGCACCAGGTAACATGATTTATTGTCGAGTGCCACGAAGTCCAAGACCTCGTGTCGAACAGTAACATTTATGGGATGCGACTGCACAAAAAGGAAAGTCTCTCTGGACATTTCTTTCAAGCCCAATGAAGACACGGAAACCCTGCAGTCAGTTTCCCTAACGCTTTTAGCCTACTATATGCGACGACTCGAAGTTAATGTAACAATGTTGTCTTAAGGGGAATCAAGTCAGCCACACAAATCGGAGTTTCTGTTGTTTTCCAAAATATTTCACGGTAACGCCGTAATTGTTCCTTTTACAAACTTAATGCCCATTTCCTACAGAGGTTCGGTCCGAAAAGGCTTGTTCACAACCTCAGTGATACTGACGTCAACACGTCGTTGAACTTAAGACATTCATACTAGGAAGGTGACACCCTATTTCTTTGAAATGTCAAGTAATGGATATCATCTCGTGGTCCAAATCACATTTTCTCATCCGAACAGAAAATTTGTGAGACAAAATTGACCAATATGGGGCTACGAGTTATGCCACATCTCAAGAGATATCATTGTCAGACCACATTCCACTGTTAGCTGTTTGCCAAAATGGGGTGCTAATACTGCCCAATGGAAATAGATTGCTCATTATGCTACTGTAATAATAGCAGACTGGCCTCTGAAATTTTAACCATTGGACATTCTCGATTACCTCGTCTGTCATTACAGATTTACTGTGTTTGTAACCTCGTGAAGGAAGAAACGCTCATATGTTAGTGTATATCCATCCATAATATACACAAAAAGTGAGGAAAATGTAATTATCTGATAGTTAAATAAAGGTTTTCCATTCGCCATTATACTGCTTGCTGTTTCTTTTCTTTAATCTTTATGTACTTCGTATTCCTGAACGGTACAGTTCCCTTAGATAAACCAATAAACTCAAGGTGACGAAGTCGCTCACATTCTCTATACATCATAAATAATTTTATATAACGTATGTGAATCATAACGTCTAATATTGTGTGATGGTCAGCGATATTCTTTACCAATTTTTATACCTAGACTAAGGGTATTTCATTCCGTTACTTACTTACACAAACACAAATTAGTGAAAAAATACGTTGTCTTCTTTCAGGAACGATTGGCTGACAGTGTTATTCTATGCTAAAAACATATGAATCAAAAAATTACTTAACGACGTTCCTTACCTGAGTGGAAGTTACAGCAGAAGGACTGACTATTCATTACAAGGGTGACATTCACTTGACAAGACATGCAACAAGTATAACAACAAGCATCACTTACTTTGCCATAAGCTGTGCATAAGCTCCATCTTTCTTCTCTCCCATGCTGTCGTCACCCCCGAACAGATTTCCGTCCTCGGTACCACGGCGTCTTATACTATCAACGGCCATCGGCATTGCAGCTGTAGCCAACGGAATATCTTCGTCTGAATCAGCTGTTGAAGAAACATTTGTGCATTAGATAATGATGCTATTGTGAACAAAGTAATTTCATTAGTAACAGACCGATAAACAAAATTATATAATAAAACTCCCTGGTAGGTATTCTGTGTGCCAGACGAGACTCAAACTCGACAGCAGCAAGGCAGTGGCCACACTGGAGAACTTTTGCCCCAAACTAGATATCATTCTGGGATATCTCTGCAATTGCGCATGTCATATTTCGCTGATGTAAGCATCAGCACTTCCTTATCTCCAAGGCCATTTTAGGAAATATGACATCACACCATGTGCCAAGGTCTAGGAGGGATGGGGAGAGGGGTGAAGGAAGGGTCATGCAGTTTCACTTGTTATATGTAGTTGAAAGCAGCATCAGCACTTACCTCCAAGGCCATAGCGGGTATCATGACATCAACATCATCACCTCCGGCCCCATGCCGAGGGCGTGTGAGGGTAGGGGTGGGTAGGGGAGGGGAGGGGAGGGGGAGGGAGGGGAGGCCTGGATGCCACACGCCCCAACCTATGAATTGTTGGTGTGTCAAAAACTTTTGCATTACTGACGTTCAAAAATTCGCTTAAGAACTGGCTCACCAGTCACATTGGTAAATTTCATTTGCCGCTGCAAATTTTTCGCCACGAAATACTGGAACGAGTAAACCGCATACTTCTCTACAAATTATTAAAAGCCAACACTTGCTTATAAAATATAAATAACGAACTGGGAATTCGTATTTGTTTAAAATGAATTTTATGTTAAATATCATTCCACACACGCAGGAAATGGAAATTAAATGCGAAAAGGGCACTGCAAGTTCAGGCTAGTACATAAAAAACGCTGAAGGATTCAAATAAATTCATGTTGTGACACAATATTTCAAAAATATGTCTGCATGTAAAAGAAAGTATGAATCAATGTCGATATATACACACATTCGCCAAATTAGTGCCCAAAATTCTAAGGAATGTTCCCCAATTCTAGATTTCAATGGCCACTAGCACTATGGGACTTAGCATCTGAGGTTCCCTTGAACATAGAACTACTTAAAACTAACTAACCTGAGGACATCACACACATCCATACCCGAGGCAGGATTAGAACCTGCGACGGTAGCGGTCGTGCGGCTCCAGACTGAAGCGCCTAGAACCGCTTGGCAACTCCGGCCGGCAGATTTCAAGGCCTTGTAACAGTTGACATTTGAGAATGTAGTACTAATAATTCAGCATCGTAAAACTAACCTGGCCGGGCTTATAAATGCAGAAAATTACGTGTTAGCTAGTAAATACCACCCTAAGAAGGCAAACAGACAGATTGAATGTAACTAATTAGGCCCACTCTTGATGTACATAACGACAAATTAAACATTTAAATTATCCTCAACAACCAAATTAGGTGCGACAAAGATAATGCATGGCGGTATTGACTAGAAATAATGTAAACGATGGTACTAATTGGCATTCACTACTATTGCTACAAACGAAACAAGACTACTGGATGCTATGTGCAATAACAGCAGTTTGCTGTCAAAAGACTGCCCAAAAGCTTTATAGACTGTATTTTTACTATGTCATTGCTTACAATATACTAAAAATACGACAGCAGTGTAAGAACTGCGATGTTTACGGTACATTGGTATGTACAGTCTTAAACATAAAAACTGACCGCCGGCCGGCCGCCACAGAGACTAAATCCGAGTCGTTCACTTAAGGCGGCCAATAAAACTGACCGCCACTGACAACTCTAAGTCCGGCCATCTGCAACAATCTGGAAACACTGTAAGATGCCGAAGTGTTAGGAGGAGGTAAGTGTTGCCTACTTCCTAGATGCTATGAATGGAGAGAGGCCGTGGTCTTGTGGTAATCGTCGTGCATTCTAAACTTAGAGTCGCATGTTCGCGTCCAACTGTTTTTATTTATTTTATTTTTGCCACATTTCGGTCTAAAGTTATGAGTCTGATTGAACATCGAAGACAATCCGCTTAACATTCTACCCACCCACAATAACAAGTATTCCCGAAACAATTCCGCAGGACAGTTTGTGGCTGCGTCGCGATCATATCAGCTTTCGCTCGGGCGTTTCCTCAAGCTGCAGCGGCTACCGGCCACCGGCCAGACGCCACCCGCCGCCTGAAATCCGGCGCCGCCCATGTGAAGGAGGCGCCACGCTCTCAGTGTATGTATCAATGCCATTCTCGAATTTGAAGTTCTAGATATCATCTTGCAGTTGAGCATTGGATTTTGCATACTTTAAAATTATGAACTACAGTTAACCATTGTAAAATTGAGTCGCAAGTGGAAAAAGGTGTAACATCTGCAACATAACATTTACTTTGGTATAACTGAGGGGTGAATGCAGAGGAGGCAGCTAGAAAGATTTGAACTGTGGTTGGAGTGAGTGCTTTTGGGAAAAATACGCCAAAAAAAGATATTCTTGTTTCAACAAAGATCGTTCTGGTATGAATGATTTTCCATATTAAGGAAGTCTCGACTACTGATATATGTGACAGATTACCATTTTTCCATCATGCGACATTTGCATTCAACAGGCACAGTTCAGAAGCCTGGTGTAGGAGTACTGCATGCTCTAATTCGAAACAACAAAAATCAACGGAGTGACCATTATTGAACGTCATCAGGTCGCTCATTGAGCATTCCTATGCAGTACTGTTATCGGTGACGTGTTATGATGCCCTTATCGTTAACGTCCTAAGAAGAAATGAAAGGCTGAGCCCCACCAAAAGACGTAGACTAGAGCGAAGAGTAGTATGAACGTAATATTTTACATCTGATCGCTCCAAAAGTGTGTTTTGGACTACAAATTCTGCCCCAAGGGGTGTGTGAAACACAGTTGGAATTTGTTGTCAACAACTGAGACACCTTTCGGTCGCAGTGTAAGAAAGTCGAGCAACAAAACTACATCGCCTGTGCTACTGCATGGTAACTCACTCTGTTGATTTGAGAAAGAAAACTATCCAGGAGATTAAAAGGAAAATCGTCTCTCAGACACTTGTATTGATAGGGAACTCCTCTCTAAAGCACTTATCCCTCTCATCATTTATTCGTAAAATATTATCTTTCCCGCTCTTGTTCGATCAACCGTCAAGGCAGTTCATTGCTAGACGATAATACTCTTAAAATTACACTAGTTTAATGACATCGTTAAAACAAGTACGTTTCTACGGGCGTAGAATTTGTAAACAACAGTAGGATTGTCAGATTGTTTTAGACATCGTGAAGGAAAATTGAGCTGCTGATTAATTTCTCTTTGATGATTACTGTTGCGTTTAGTAAAATAATGGATAATGCAAATAAAATATTCACATTACTAATACAAATTAAATACAGCTTACTACAGAAACATCACGACGGCAGTCTACCTTAATTAAGCATTAAGTGGCTGTAAGACGATTGAGTATATTTTAACACTAATTAGTAGCATATTACCGACTTTTGACTTCGAAAAGATCTGTATTTACTTCATTTCCTGTATCATTCGCAAGTATTATGAAATTGTGGCATTTCATAGATAGAAGTATGTATTCACAACAACAAAAAATATGTCGACAGAAAACAAAAGTGACATTATGTAATTGGCAGTAGCGTAAGGTTTTCGCTTGGACACTAAGGGTTACTGTAAGTAGCAAGACGAATTTTGCTGGAGCGTTATCTTTCGATTCCCTTATTGAGTTTGTATCTGCCAGCTCGTAGCTCAGCTAGGAAAGAATTAAATATCTGTCTTTCACCTAGTCTCGAAAGGCGAACGAAAGCAGCTTGCACCTGGTAGCCAAGCATGTTACCTGGGAACTGGTTTTTTCATACAGTGTGAAGATATCCTTTTGTGGTTCTTTTGTTGGCAATAGTCAGAAGTGTGCCGTTGGTCTAAGTGTTTCGGTATGTTGAAGAGCAAGGATGAGAATTTTTTGTTGGTCGATTTGTTTTTTCAGATTATTTAGTTTTCGTGAGTGGATCAATGTATCGATGTTTAGTTATAAAAAAAAGTTCTTATGTGTATGAAATCTTAAGGGACTTAACTGCTAAGGTCATCAGTCCCTAAGCTTACACACTACTTAACCTAAATTATCCTAAGGACAAACACACACACACACCCATGCCCGAGGGAGGACACGAACCTCTGCCAGTACCAGCCGAATAGTCCATGACTGCAGCGCCTTAGATCGCTGGGCTAATCCCACGCGGCGTGTAGTTTTGAAATGCATGTTTTCTGCTTGTAGGGAAATTGACAAGAGATCTTCAATATTCTCTGCCGTGCTGCGCCTATCGACAGCCGGGTTATATACCACCTGGGGTAAAATCGACTCTGCTTGCACAGTTCATGTTTACTTGTATTTCATCGGTTTGGCTGGGCGATTCCAGGACCGGACAGGACCAGAGAGTGTTGAAGCCTTTGGATGCAAATATTTTCAGCCGAGCTCATTGAGCTAACTGACGGTGACCAGAGTAGCGGTAGTTTCCTCTCAGACTTGTCTTGATTTTGAGTTCAACGGATTGAGTAGCCGATTTCCTCGGTACCACCCACATGGGGGAGGGTTTCCCCTATCGGCCCCACGGGATTATTATTATTATTATTATTATTATTATTATTATTATTATTATTGTCATTATGTCATCAGCAAATCCGATTTGGTACATCTTCCCACCACTGGAATAGATGTGCATTGTTCGATTCAGTATTTCCATCACATAAATGTCGGTTATAATTACGTTACATTGCTACTAGGAGACATATTTCTTACTTTTTCTTAGGCAGTTGCTACCTGTTACTCCATCATAGAAAATTATGTGCGCAGCATTGTTGCAATGCAGACGTTCAAATTATCCGATTTCTGTAATTTCATTTCGTTACCAGATCGTTCTAATCGGATTCAGCAATTCAGGCTTAATGTGAATATACGAATACGACTCTCATCATTTGATAGACTGGATAAACCACGTTCTTCATCGGACGGGTGAATCTAGATCACTTATTTATGACAGAGCCTGAATTCTTAAACACTGTGGAAAATAATAATGCAATATGCTTATTACAAATGCGTTATTTAAATATAAATATATGAACTAACGAGATAACAGTTTATTCACAGGAGCAGAGCCCCATCTATCATAGCAGAGCAGTGCGAGATTGGTTTCCAGGCCAAGAGAGAATAAAGCTGTTGCCGTTTGTTCCACGATCACCGAACATGAACCAGATAGAGAATATGTGGGCAGAGGTTACAAGGTCATTGCCATGTGGACCTACAAGTGCATGTCATCAGAATATTTACCAGTGATGAAATGTCCACTCTATTTGAATCCCAAGAAAATAGGAACCTTCTCACAAAGGAATGTGAGGTGATATCAAAATGTATCCAACATACAAAAAGTAACTGCAGGGCTTTCATGTATGCGGTAGTAGCACACAAGGAAATATTATTTCTTGGAAGCGTATATTTCATTTCCTCTTCTCACATTTACGCCCTTGTTTTAGTATGAAGTGAGAAAATAAACACGAAAAACTAAAGTTCCTGAGACGCATATCAGTCATTTCCTCTTCTCATATCATAACTTTTGTTTTAGTATGAAGTAAAAAAATAAACATTTTAAGGTTGTGAAGGATAATATGACACCAGATTCTTATCATAAGCGCTATCGGAAACGCAAAAGGCAGAGAGCTGTCCATTCTTTTGTCAAACAGTCTGTCTCCTTTCATGCATTACTGAGGCTAGGAGATTCTTATTTAAGGAGAAAAAATGCAACAAAGACTACTTCCCCTAAAGCAGTGGGGATATTTGCAAATGTCTGTATTCAGCACCGACTGCCAGCTGCCACAGCACATCACAGAATCCATGCGGCAGACAACACAACTGGGCGTGCACTTCAGACTTCATTCAGTAAGACATCAGGAGATGGATGGAAACGTCAAATTAGCATCCCTTTCCAAGACGTATTCAAACCAGAATGAGGTGTTATTAAGGTAGTTGAACGTTCTAGCAATTATACTTTTGTAATTCACATATGAGTGTTCCGATAGCCAAAAGAACCCGTTAGTGTGAAACTATCGGGAACTGGATTAATATCAAACTGCAAGAACTTGAGACAAAACGTGGACTCGTCTCTTCACTGGATGATATATTACTGTTATTTAGGATCCTCTCCGTCCTAGACGTAATGTAAATGGAACTTCAGAGGCGCTTTCCGCTATTCTTGACAAACATCAGAAACTTGTACTCACTGCGAGTTACAACTGCCTGATGAAATGGCTCAGGTCGTCAGTAGTTATGGTGGTGCTATGGTGTCAACGTAACGTTAATGGTGGCACACACAATGTAGCGCTGACTACCTACTTAAGTAAAGATAGTGTCGTGGCGTCGTTGCTTCTCTTTATTTGGCCTCAGCTTGAGTAATCCGATTTAACGAACGTAGTACTCCATTCGCGGGCTGCTAATGATACAGTATGACTACAGAGATCATCGTGTGGGTACTACATTAATTCTGCAATGAATTGCTTTACAAATATTACCCTCAGCTATGCAGCTGGAATGACTCATTACACAGGCACTCTATGTTGCACTTTGTTAAGGGATCAATTTGCTGCTAACCTGCTTCTACTGTTCGTAAATACTTGTATACCTCATAAATAGTTCAAATGGCTCTGAACACTATGGGACTTAACGTCTGACGTCATCAGTCCACTAGAACTTAGAACTACTTAAACCAAACTAACCTAATGACATCAGACACATCCATGCCCGAGACAGGATTCGAACCTGCGACCGTAGCGGTCACGCGGCTCCAGACTGTAGCTTCTAGAACCGCTCGGCCACTCCGGCCGGCATACATGTATACTGACCATTCGTTATTTGACTAAATATGAACTACAACCTGATTCGCATATATATGACATGGGTTAGCGACTTGCTGAATCCGATTAGAACGATCTGGTATCGAAATGAAATGACAGAAATCGGATAATTTGAACGTCTGTATTGCAACAATATTGCGCACATAAATCCCTATGATGGAGTAACAGGTAGCAACTGCCTAAGAAAAAGTAAGAAATATGTCTACTAGCAGCAATGTAACGTAATTATAACCGATATTTATGTGATGGAAATACTGAATCGAACAATGCAAATCTATTTCAGTGGTGGGAAGATGCACCATATCGGATTTGCTGGTGACAATTATTATTATTATTATTATTATTATTATTATTATTATTATTATTATCCCGTGTTGCCGATAGCGGAAACCCTCCCCCATATGGGTGGTACCGAGGAAATCAAATACTTGGGGTGAACCAAATACTAACACAATCCTGAACGGCTACTCAATCCGTTGAACTCAAAATCCAGACACGTCTGAGAGGAAACTACCGCTACTCTGGTCACCGTCTGCTAGCTCAATGAGCTCGGCTGAAATTATTTGCTTCCAAAGGTTTCAACACTCTCTGGTCCTCTCCGGTCCTGGAATCACCCAACAAAACCAATGAAACACAAGCAAACATGAACTGTGCAAGCAAAGTCAACTTTACCCCAGGTGGCAGTTGGAATTTCGGATTCTGGGGAGTACAGGTTTTGCACGGCAGAGAATATTGAAGATCTCTCGTAAATTTCTCTACAAGCAGAAAACATGCATTTCAAAACTACACGCCGCGCGTGATTTGGCGAGCGGTGTAAGGCGCAGCAGTCATGGATTGTTCGGCTGGTCCCGGTGGAGGTTCGTGTCCTCCCTCGGGCATGGGTGCGTATGTGTTTGACCTTAGGATAATTTAGGTTAAGTAGTGTGTAAGCTTAGGGACTGATGACCTTAGCAGTTAAGTCCCTTAAGATTTAACACACGTAAGAACTTTTTTTTATATAAATAAATATCGATACATTGATCCAAGCACGAAAACTAAATAATCTCAAAAAACAAATCGACCAACAAAAAATTCTCATCCTTGCTCTTCACGAACCACGACTAACAGACAGTGAAATCTTGCATTACGGAAACCATTGCATCTTCAAGAGCAAAATACAACAAAAGGTAGCGAAAGGCGTACCAATCTTCGGCATTGCTTTTCTCGAACACAGATCTATCATCAACTCTGTCAAAGAAATCACACCCATCAACAATCGACTTATGTCTATGCTCATTCAGAGCCCCAGTAAAAAATACACATTCATCAATGCACATGCCCCCAACAACATCGAAAATAAGAAAAACACCATCAATGTGGAAAAATTCTAGAACACAGTCGAAAATACTATGAGCAAAATTCACCAAGATGACGTGAAAATAGTAATGGGAGACTTCAACTCTCTATTTGGAACAGAAAAAAACCTGTAGTAAAATCATTGGTACAAATGCTGCCTTTGGATAAGTAGCTGCCAGCAGCAAGTCGTATACTCCTAGCTCACTTATTTGTTACATAGTTTCGTATAGGAGGTGTAATTTCGAGTTTTAGTTATTGTAATTTTGAATTCAGGGAGATTGTAGCGCAGTCGTTAGGCATTTGTACAGGTTAGTTCATACATTCTTTGTATGTTGCCCTTGCGTTATCTAGGCACGTACTCGTGTTTCAGTAACTGTTGTTCAACGTCGATTAGAATGGACAGGGACTGTGATTGCTGTGTTCGGATGAGGGGTGAGTTGCCATCCCTTCGCTCACTGCTGCAGGCGGCGCTGACTTCAGTCATGCAGTTTGAGGCTGTTGCCAATGGTCACCACTGTGGGGAGCCGGACTTGGGTATCAAGGGGATGTCAACCTCGTCCCGTCTGTTCCCAGATCGGTCTTTCGCTGTGGTTGCCCCTGTTACTGATCCCAGTGGGGCTGACCCCTCGCCTGTGGTTGATTGGGAGGTCGTTTCAAGGCGTGGCAAGCAGCAAAAGATGTCCCCGGAGGCTGATCAGAAAGCCTTCCCCGTGCGTCTAACAAACAGGTTACAGGTACTGTCTCTGGCTGAGCCAGATGCAGCTGCCTGCACTGTTTCAAAGGATGGTTCTCAGCCTTCAAGGTTCGGGCAATCACAGAGGGTGGGCTTTTTGGTAATTGGGAGCTCCAATGTTAGGCGCGTAATGGGGCCCCTTAGGGATATGGCGGCTAAGGAGGGGAAGAAATCCAGTGTGCATTCCGGGTGGAGTCATTCCTGATGTGGAAAGGGTCCTTCCGGATGCCATGAAAAGCACAGGGTGATGCCAGGCGCATGTGGTGGCTCATGTCGGCACTAATGACGTGTGTCGCTTTGGATCAGAGTAAATTCGCTCTGGATTCCATCGTCTATCTGATTTGGTGAAGGCTGCCGTTCTTGCTTACGAGATGAAAGCAGAGATCGCCATCTGCAGCATTGTTGACAGAACCGACCGCAGACCTTTGGTGCAGAGTCGGGTGGAGGGTCTGAATCAGAGGCTCAGACGGTTTGGCGACCGTGTTGGCTGCAGATTGTTTGATTTGCGTCATAGGGTGGTAGGGTTTTGGGTTCCGCTGAATAGGTCAGGAGTTCATTGCACTCAGCGGCTACACGGGTAGCGGAGGCTGTGTGGCGTGGACTGGGCGGTTTTTCAGGTTAGAAGGCCTCGGGAAATTACGGGGTGGGCTGCAATCTCAAAGGGTGCATGGCAAATACAGGACGTGCTTGGATCAAGGAACAGTCGGAATTTTAGTTGTAAATTGTTGTAGTTGTGCTGGGAAAGTCCCTGAGCGCTAATAGAAAGCACAGAAGCTGAAATCGTTATAGGCACAAAAAGCTGGCTAAAGCCTGAAATAAGTTCTGCAAAAATTTTTACGAAGTCTCAGACGGTGTTCAGGAAAGATAGATTAGGTAGAATTGGTGGTGGAGTGTTTGTGTCTGTCAGTAGTGGTTTATCTTGTAGTGACGTCGAAGTAGATACTCCATGCGAAATGGTATAGTTGGCGGTTATACTTAACAGCCGAACTAAGTTAATAATTGGCTCCTTCTACCGACCCCCAGACTCCGATGATATAGTTGCTGAACAATTCAGAGAAAATTTGAGTCTCGCAACAAATGAATACCCCACTCATACGGTTATTGTTGGTGGGGACTTCAATCTTCGCTCGATATGTTGGCAACAATATTTGTTCAAAACCGGTGGTAGGCAGAAAACATCTTCCGATATTGTCCTAAACGCTTTCTTCGAAAATTATTTCGAGCAGTTAGTCCACGAACCCACGCGAATTGTAAATGTTTGCGAAAACACACTTGACCTCTTAGCCGCAAACAATCCAGAGCTAATAGAGAGCATCATGACTGATACAGGGATTAGTGATCACAAGGTCGTTGTAGCTAGACTCAATACCGTTTCTTCCAAATCCACCAGAAACAAACGCAAAGTAATTTTATTTAAAAAAGCGGACAATGTGTCACTAGAAGTCTTCCTAAGAGACAATCTCCATTCCTTCCGAACTGACTACGCAAATGTAGACGAGATGTGGCTCAAATTCAAACATATAGTAGGAACATCAATTGAGGAACTCATACCTCATAAATTGACAAGAGATGGAACTGATCCCCCATGGTACACAAAACAGGTCCTAACGCTCTTGCAACGGAAAAAGCATGCGAAGTTCAGAAGAACGCGAAATCCCGAAGATAGGCTAAAATTTACAGATGCGCGAAATTTGGCACGGACTTCAATGCGAGATGCCTTTAATAGGTTCCACTACGAAACATTGTCTCGAAATTTGGTAGAAAATCCGAAGAAATTCTGGTCGTATGTATAGTACACAAGCGGCAAGACGCAGTCAATACCTTCGCTGAGCAGTGCCGATGGTACTGTTACAGACGACTGTGCCGCTAAAGCGGAGTTATTGAACGCAGTTATCCGAAATTCCTTCACCAGGGAAGACGAATGGAATGTTCCAGAATCTGAAACACGAACAGCTGCTAGCATGAGTTTCTTAGAAGTAGATACCTTAGGGGTTGCGAAGCAACTTAAATCGCTTGATACGGGCAAGTCTTCAGGTCCAGATTGTATACCGATTAGGTTCCTTTCACATTACGCTGAAACAGTAGCTCCCTACTTAGCAATCATATACAACCGCTCGCTCACCGATGAATTGGAAAATTGCGTAGGTCGCACCAGTGTTTAAGAAGGGTAGTGGGAGTAATCCATCGGACTACAGACCTCTATCATTGACGTCTGTTTGCAGTAGGGTTTTGCAGCATATACAGTATTCAAATATTATGAATCACCTCGATGGGAACGATCTATTGATACGTAATCAGCATGGTTTCAGAAAACATCGTTCTTGTGCAAAGCAGCTAGCTCTTTATTCGCACGAAGTAATGGCCGCTATCGCCAGGGGATCTCAAGTTGATTCTGTATTTCTAGATTTCCGGAAAGCTTTTGACACCGTTCCTCACAAGCGACTTCTAATCAAGCTGCGGAGCTATGGGGTATCGTCTCAGTTGTGCGACAGGATTCGTGATTTCCTGTGTGGAAGCTCGCAGTTCGTAATAATAGATGGAAAATCATCGAGTAAAACTGAAGTGATATCGGGTGTTCCCCAGGGAAGCGTCCTGGGACCTCTGCTGTTCCTGATCTATATAAATGACCTGGGTGACAATCTGAGCAGTTCTCTTAGATTTTTCGCAGATGATGCAGTAATTTACCGTCTAGTAAGGTCATCCGAAGACCAGTATCACTTGCAAAGCGATTTAGAAAAGATTTCTGTATGGTGTGGCAGGTGGCAGCTGACGCTTAATAACGAGAAGTGTGAGGTGATCCACATGAGTACCAAAAGAAATCCGTTGGAATTCGATTACTCGATAAATAGTACAGTTCTCAAGGCTGTCAATTCAACTAAGTACCTGGGTGTTAAAATTACGAACATCTTCAGTTGGAAAGACCACATAGATAATATTGTGGGGAAGGCGAGCCAAAGGTTGCGTTTCATTGGCAGGACACTACACTCGTTCGTCCTCTGTTAGAATATTGCTGCGCGGTGTAGCATCCTTGCCAGGTGGGATTGACGGAAGACATCGAAAGGGTGCAAGAAAGGGCAGCTCGTTTTGTATTATCACGTAATAGGGGAGAGAGTGTAGCAGATAAGAAACGCGAGTTGGGGTGGAAGTCATTAAAGCAAAGACGTTTTTCGTCGCGGCGAGATCTATTTACGAAATTTCAGTCACCAACTTTCTCTTCCGCATGCAAAATTATTTTGTTGAGCCCAACCTACATAGGTAGGAATGATCATCAAAATAAAATAAGAGAAATCAGAGCTCGAACAGAAAGGTTTAGGTGTTCGTTTTTCCCGCGCGCTGCTACGTGGTAGCCTTTAAACCGGCCGCGGTCCGGTAGTATACGTCGGACCCGCGTGTCGCCACTATCAGTGATTGCAGACCGAGCGCCGCCACACGGCAGGTCTAGAGAGACTTCCTAGCACTCGCCCCCGTTGTACAGCCGACTTTGCTAGCGATGGTTCACTGACTTCTACGCTCTCATTTGCCGAGACGATAGTTAGCATAGCCTTCAGCTACGTTATTTGCTACGACCTAGCAAGGCGCCAGTATCCGTACTATGTATCCGTACTATTAATATTGTGAATCATGTACCATAAAGAGCGACGTTCTCCATTAATGGATTAAAGTTAAGTATTCCACAAGGTACGTCCGTTTTTCTCAATTCTAATTCCCTTGTCATGTTCCAGACCTCACGCCAGCCTGCGTGAGCTAAATCGCGTGCATTTCGGCCTCCTTTAGGAACACGGTTGGCTCTCCTGCCAACCACAACATTGGCGACGAGGCAACTCCGCGTTCGTATCGATATTGCCCTGATTTACTTGTGTAATGGCTTCTCCACAATCTCCAGATGTACTGTCCGAATTTTATCGCTTACAGAATCAGCAGACGCAGGCCTTACTGGATGCCCTTGGACAGCTCGTCCAGGGTCAACGTGCGATGCAAAACGATGCGGCGGCAGCCGCTTCACGCTAACGCAGCCACAACACGCTGTTGCACCAACTTTTCGACCTTTTGATGCTGCACTGGAAAGCTGGACGGAGTGGTCACGCCAATTTGGATTTCATCTCACCGCCTACAGAATTCAAGGTAACGAGTGGCAGTCTTTTCTCCTTTCTTTAATAGGTGTGACCACATACCGTGTGATAGTCAAATTATTTCCCCGACGCGACGTAGCAACCCTGTCCTACGAAGAAATTTTGTCTGCATTAGATGCATATTTCAAGGAATCAGTCAATGTAGTTGCGAAAACGTATACCTTCTTCCGTACAAAACGTACGGCAGGTCAGACTAATCGGGAGTGGGTTGCAACCTTGCAAGGCCTTACTAGGGATTGTACTTTTGAGTGTCAATGTGGACTCCCATATTCAGATACTATGGTACGTGAAGCAATTGCACAAAACGTTTCTGATGTTGGTATAAGGGAACAGATTTTGAAACTAGTAAATCCCTCCCTTCAACAAGTGATGGACATCTTGGATCGGCAGGACACACTTGACTTTGCTCAGGAATCATTTGAAACTTCGCCAGCAGTGTGTCAGGTTAACCGACCGGCCGGGCGAGCCGCACGGAGCAATAAACAGCCCTCGCGCCCGGCTGCGCCGCTGCCGCCAGGCTCTGAGCCACGTGTGCCGCGCCAGCTAGCAAATGCAGTGATCAAATCATGCCCGCGGTGTGCTACTAAACATTCGGGTGAGAATTGCCCGTCACGCCAAGCTATTTGCTTTTATTGTAATAAAAAAGGACATGTTCAGAGTGTTTTCCAGAAAAAGCTCAGATCGGAAGCTCAAAACCGTTCCAGGCCCTTTGCTTCTCCCCGGAATCGGAATCGAACCAAGGTTAATCAGGCTCGCGAAACTTCGCCCATGGAAATTCATATAGTTCATTCCACTCCGCCCAGTGCCACTCTCTCTAACAGTGACTGTGTTCGTCCCGAAAATAGTGTGCGTCGACATCGCCGGGACTCCCGTCAAGGAGCAAGTGATTACCCACCAGTGTCAGTTCACGTTGCACGAGACAGTCGCTCTTGTCGTCAGCAAGACAATAAACTTTTTGTAGACTTTGACATTAACGGCAAAGTGATACCATTCCAGCTCGATACCGGAGCTGCAGTTTCACTGATCAATCAAGACACTTACAAACTGCTGGGCACCCCTCCGTTGCGTGCCGCAAATGTTACGTTAAATAGCTACTCCGGTCAAGCTATCCCTGTGTTAGGACAGTGCAGCTTTCTGGCAACATAAAAAGGACAAACAACACTTGTCATTTTACGTCCTTCGTTCTTCTTCTGCAGTGAACTTGTTTGGTTTCGATTTATTTCAGTTGATTAACTTGTCTATAGTAAATCAGGTCCTATCAGTGAACCAGACTGTGCCTTCAGGCAGTGTTTCGCATCTATGTGAAGAATTTGCAGACATTTTTGCACCGGGCCTCGGTTTGCGCTAAGAACTATGAAGCACATTTGGAACTGAAAGTAAATGCGCAACCGAAATTTTTCAGAGCGCGCAATGTTCCCCACGCATTGCGTGATGTGGTCGCAAAAACATTACACGATTTGGAATCACAAGGTGTAATTGAACGTGTGCAGGCTTCTCGCTGGGCATCACCCTTAGTAATTTTGCCAAAACCTTCCGGAAAATTGCGACTTTGTGTAGACTTCACGGCCACAGTGAATCCAGAACTAGTGATTGCAACTTTTCCTTTACCCCGCCAGGAAGATCTTTTTGACAAACTGTGCCCGGGTAAATATTTTTCAAAGTTGGACCTCGCAGATGCGAACTTGCAAATACCGGTGGACGAAGAATCCCAGCGCGTTTTGGTGGTTAACACGCATCTTGGGTTGTATCAATTCAAACGACTGCCATTCGGGTGTGCATCCGCCCCTGCAATGTTTCAGCAATATCTACAAACTGTTTGTGCGTCGGTCCCTACGGCAGCAAATTATCTGGACGATATTGTGATCTCTGGAAAGACGGAAGAAGAATATTTGGCCAATCTCAGAACATTTTCAGGTCTTGCGACAAAATGGTCTTCACTTGCAAAAGGACAAATGTGTGTTTTTTGCTCGGGACTTACCATACCTGGGACATATAATCAATTCCCAAAGCATACATCCCAGTCCCACGCACCTTCGTGCCATTCAAGACTTGCCTTCGCCGCAGAATTTGAAACAGCTACAGAGTGTGCTGGAAAAAATCAACTACTATAATAAATATATTCCGCATGCCTCTTCCATTTCGGCTCCGCTTCATCGCTTACGCCGTGAAGGTGTTCCGTTCGTCTGGACGACGGAATGCGAGCGCGCCTTTCGCCAGTTGAAAACGGCGTTGCTTTCCAATAGTTGCCTTACGCCATTCTATCCCCAGAAGCCCCTTTTGTTGATGGTGGATGCATCTGATATCGGGATCGGTGCTGTGCTTGCTCACAAAGATGGATCGCACGATCGCCCTATTGCCTTTGCGTCCAAATTGCTCTCGTCTGCGCAAAGAAATTTTTCACAGATCGAGAAAGAAGCATTGGCTCTCGTATTTGGTGTTACAAAGTTTCATGATTTCTTGTATGGTCGTCACTTTATCATAATCACAGACCACAAACCTTTGACATCGCTTTTGCATCCGACCAAGCCTATACCTCCACGTACAGCGCAGAAATTCATTCGCTGGTCTATTTTCCTCTCGCCGTACCGTTACGATATCTTGTATCGGTCCTTTGCTAAGCACGGAAACGCCGATGCGTTGTCCCGCTTGCCTGTTGCTGAGGATAGGGCATTCGATTCCTCCGAACTTGCTTGCATGTTCATTGATGCGGAAACCGATGATGTGGTCGAATCGTTTCCGATTGATTTTCGTCGTGTAGCTACAGCCACAGCTGCCGACCCTCTCCTTGCTACCGTTTTGCGTTTTGTTGCTACGCAATGGCCCCTGTCAAAGTCACGGATCGGGGACCCGTTGGTTCGCCGATTTTTTGCTAACAAGGAGAGACTTTTTGTACGACGTGGTGTTTTGCTGTTGCGTTCTGATAATGATCAGTCTAGGGTCATGGTACTACGTTCGTTACAGTCCTCTGTCTTACAGCTTCTCCACCAAGGACATTGGGGTATAGTGAGAACGAAACGACTTGCTCGTCAGCACTGTACTTGGTTCGGAATCGATGCCGCGATTACGAATATGTGCTGACCAACAATCAGCACCACCGCGGAAATTCTTTGCATGGCCAAAAGCCACTTCCCCTTGGCAACGCTTACACATCGATTTTGCTGGACCATTCTGGAATGCTCGATGGTTGGTAGTGGTAGATTCATTCAGTAATTTTCCTTTTGTTGTCCGGATGTCTTCCACGACGTCATCTGCCACCATCCAAGCGTTATCTGGTATCTTTTGCATTGAAGGTCTTCCACAGACTATTGTTTCCGACAATGGCCCAAAATTCATCTCAGCAGAATTTGTCATTCTGCAGGGCCAATGGTATTCAACATCTGACGTCCGCGCCGTTTTCGCCACAGTCAAACGGTGCCGCTGAACGATTGGCCAGGACTTTCAAGTCACAGATGTGGAAGTTGAGAGTCGCATTCTCGGGAGGACGCGTTATTGCTCTTTTTGTCCTCGTATCGCTCTCAGTCCCGAGATGGTCGTTCGCCGAATGAGCTGCTCCACGGTCACCCTCATCGAACCTTGATGTCTTTGCTACATCCGCCGCATCAGGTTCCTGTGCCGCGGCAGACACCTGCTTTTGCTCCAGGCGACGTTGTCTACTATCGCCAATATCGAGGTTCACGGCGTTGGCTCGAAGGGCGCATTTTTCGCTGCCTCGGATGCGCTATGTATCTGATTTTGGGGGCCTCTGGTGAGGTGCGTCGGCATCTCAATCAGCTGCGCCTCTGTCGTCACACGGGATCTGCCGCTCGCCGCCTGCTTTCAGCGACGGTGCCGTCCGGTCAGCGCCCTGGCGACCCATCTGCTGGCTCGCCTCAGCCCCGGGTGTTACCGACGCTGCCTTCCATTTTGCCCCATGGCGACGCGCCGCCGCCGCCGCCGTCGCCGCCGCCGCCGCCTGTTCTCCCGCCGGCGACGCCTGCAGTGGACGCGTCGCTGCAACCGCCGGGCGCCTCCCTGGGTCACGCGCCACCGATCGCTTCCCGTGACCGGTTGTCCTCCGACATGGAACTCTTGCCCGCTCCGGACCATATGTCGTCTTCGCCCGTCGGGTGCCCCGGCCCGATGGAGGTCGACCCTTCTCTCTCTACGGGCGCATACACCGCATGTTGGCGTGCACCCTGGAGCAGGTTTTTTGGCCTGTTGTTAGGCACCCCAACTCGTCGCATACGTCAACATGCGGTCCTCCCCACGGCGGGCGGAAGCCTTATTCCACATCCGTACGCCGATTTGCGGGGAAGGAATGTGGTGTCACCGCCAGACACCACACTTTCTAGGTGGTAGCCTTTAAATCGGCTGCGGTCCGGTAGTATACGTCGGACCCGCGTGTCGCCACTATCAGTGATTGCCGACCGAGCGCCGCCACACGGCAGGTCTAGAGACTTCCTAGCACTCGCTCCAGTTGTACAGCCGACTTTGCTAGCGATGGTTCACTGACTTTTACGCTCTCATTTGCCGAGACGATAGCTAACATAGCCTTCAGCTACGTTATTTGCTACGACCTAGCAAGGCGCCAGTATCCGTACTATGTATCCGTAGTATTGATATTGTGAATCATGTACCATAAAGAGCAACGTTCTCCATTAATGGATTAAAGTTAAGTATTCCACCAGGTACGTCAGTTTTTCTCAATTCTAATTCCCTTGTCATGTTTCAGACCTCACGCCAGCCTGCGTGAGCTAAAACGCGTGCATTTCGGCCTCCTTTAGGAACACGGTTGGCTCTCCTGCCAACCACAACATACACTTAACTTATACATAAAGAAATTACAAATCTTGTCAACAAAAAATGTGTTATTCATTAAGCAAATCAGGTGACTTAGCTTTTGCCACCCCGTATTTCTGCCTGAACCCTCGCAGGTCTGGGGTCCTCCGATCCAATGCTAGCTGAACTGACGGAGTCACAACATAAAAGTGTAGGAGACATATTCACGGATTTGGTGCTCGAATGCAACCTACTAGAACTGAGCCGGCCGGTGTGGCCGTGCGGTTCTACGCGCTTCAGTCCGGAAGCGCGTGACTCTATGGTCGCAGGTTCGAATCCTGCCTCCGGCATGGTTGTGTGTGATCTCCTTAGGTTGGTTAGGTTTAAGTAGTTCTAAGTTCTAGGGGACTGATGACCACAGATGTTAAGTCCCATAGTGCTCAGGGCCATTTGAACCATTTTACTACAACTGAGTGATAGTAAATTTACATCCATCGTTCCATTTCTAACGGGCTGTAAACGATCTGAGTGTAGCACGAAAGTGGATCTGCCGCGGTGTTAGTGATCAACAACAAGCGGATACTGGTGACATAATGCTCTCAAACCATGTCAGTCTATGATTCTATGTGTAATACATCATAAAGCTCGCACGTAAGAAACGTACATTTGGGGAACCACAGAATGTGTGCTATCCATGGGTCAGCCTTTTCACCGCCACACACCGTCAGGTGGCTTGCGGAGTACGGATGTAGATGTAGATTCAAACCACTGCCACAAAGAAAACACACTGTTCCATCAACATTGCCAGTGTAAAACTGCCTCTCTTCACTTAGCTCATCCGGTCGCTCCTTAATAACAGGAGGCCACTCATCGAATAATGCTAATCTAGCCTCCTGTCCTACCCCCATGAACCATGGACCTTGCCGTTGGTGGGGAGGCTTGAGTGCCTCAGCGATACAGATAGCCGTACCGTAGGTGCAACCATAACGGAGGGGTATCTGTTGAGAGGCCACACAAACGTGTGGTTCCTGAAGAGGGGCAGCAGCCTTTTCAGTAGTTGCAGGGGCAACAGTCTGGATGATTGACTGATCTGGCCTTGCAACACTAACAAAAACAGACACGAGGACACGAAGCCCAAGCCTGCTACAGCAGTACAAGTTTATATGCCAACTAGCTCTGCAAATGATGAAGAAATTGATGAAATGATAGTGAAGGGAGGCGAAAATTTAATAGTCATGGGTGACTGGAATTCGAGAGTAGGAAAAGGGAGAGAAGGAAACATAGTGGGTGAATATGGATTGGGGGAGAGAAATGAAAGAGGAAGCCGTCTGATAGAATTTTGCACAGAGCATAACTTAATCATAGCTAACACTTGGTTAAAGAATCATAAAAGAAGGTTGTACACATGGAAGAGTCCTGGAGATACTAGAAGGTATCAGATAGGTTATATAATACTAAGACACAGATTTAGGAACCAGGTTTTAAATTGTAAGACATTTCCAGGGGCAGATGTGGACTCTGAGCACAATCTATTGGTTATGAACTGTAGATTAAAACTGAATACACTGCAAAAAGGTGGGAATTTAAGGAGATGGGACCTCGATAAACTAAAAGGACCAGAGGTTGTACAGAGTTTCAGGGAGAGCATAAGGGAACAATTGACAGGAATAGGGGAAAGAAATATAGTAGATGAAGAATGGGTAGCTCTGAGGGATGAAGTAGTGAAGGCAGCAGAGGATCAAGTAGGTAAAAAGACGAGGGCTGGTAGAAAACCTTGTGTAACAGAAGAAATATTGAATTTAATTGATGAAAGGAGACAATATAAAAACGCAGTAAATGAAGCAGGCTAAAGGGAATACAAACGTCTCAAAAATGAGATCGACAGGAAGTGCAAAATGGCTAAGCAGGGATGACTAGGGGACAAATTTAAGGATGTAGAGGCTTATCTCACTAGGGGTCAGATACTGCCTACAGGAAAATTAAAGAGACCTTTGGAGAAAAGAGAACCACTTGTATGAATATCAAGAGCTCAGATAGAAACCCAGTTCTAACCAAAGAAGGGAAAGCAGATTGGTGGAAGAAGTATATAGAGGGTCTATACAAGGGCGATGTACTTGACGACAATATTATGGAAATGGAAGAGGATGTAGATGGAGATGAAATGGGAGATATGATACTGCGTGAAGAGTTTGACAGAGCACTGAAAGACCTGAGTCGAAACAAGGCCCCGGGAATAGACAATATTCCATTGGAACTACTGACGGTCTTGGGAGAGCCAGTCCTGACAAAACTACCATATGGTGAGCAAGATGTATGAGACAGGCAAAATAACCTCAGACTTCAAGAAAAATACAATAATTCCAATCCCAAAGAAAGCAAATGAAGACAGATGTGAAAATTACCGAACTATCAGTTTAATAACTCACAGCTGCAAAATACTAACGCGAATTCTTTACAGACGAATGGAAAAACTGGTGGAAGCCGACCTCGGCGAAGATCAGTTTGGATTCCGTAGAAATGATGGAACACTTGAGGCAATACTGACCTTACGACTTATCTTAGAAGAAAGATTAAGAAAAGGCAAACCTACGTTTCTAGCATTTGTAGACTTAGAGAAAGCTTTTGACAATGTTGACTGGAATACTCTCTTTCAAACTCTAAAGGTGGAAGGGGCAAAATACAGGGAACAAAAGGCTATTTACAATTTGTACAGAAACCAGATGGCAGTTATAAGAGTCGAGGGGCATTAAAGGGAAGCAGCGGTTGGGAAGGGAGTGAGACAGGGTTGTAGCCTGTCTCCGATGTTATTCAATCTCTATACTGAGCAAGCAGTAAAGGAAACAAAAGTTCGGAGTAGGTATTAAAATCCATGGAGAGAAAAAAATAAAGACGTTGAGGTTCGCCGATGACATTGTAATTCTGTCAGAGACAGCAAAGGACTTGGAAGAGCAGTTGAACGGAATGGACAGTGTCTTGAAATGAGGATTTAAGACCAACATCAACAAAAGTAAAACGAGGATAATGGAATGTAGTCGAATTGAGTCGGGTGATGCTGAGGAAATTAGATTAGGAAATGAGACACTTGAAGAAGTAAAGGATTTCTGCTATTTAGGAAGTAAAAAACTAGTGATGGTCGAAGTAGAGAGGATATAAAATGCAGACTGGCATTGGCAAGGAAAGCGTTTCTGAAGAAGAAAAAAATGTTAACATCGAGTATAGATTTAAGTGTCAGGAAGTCATTTCTGAAAGTATTTGTATGGAGTGTAAACATGTATGGAAGAGAAACATGGACGATAAATAGTTTGGACAAGAAGAGAATAGAAGCTTTCAAAATGTAGTGCTACAGAAGAATGCTGAAGATTAGATGGGTAGATCACGTAACTAATGAGGAGGTATTGACTGGAATAGGGGAGAAGAGGAGTTTGTGGCACAACTTGACAAGAAGAAGGGACCGGTTGGTAGGACATATTCTGAGGCATCAAGGGATCACCAATTTAGTATTGGATGGCACCGTGGAGGGTAGAAATCGTAGAGGGAGACTAAGAGATGAATACACTAAGCAGATTCAGAAGGATGTAGTTTACAGTAAGTACTGGAAGATGAAGCTTGTACAGGATAGAGTAGCATGGAGAGCTGCATCACACCAGTCTCAGGACTGAAGACAACAACAACAACAGCCTCCTATGTGCTGTATTTAGACGACATTGGTCCTGGCATGATTTTATCCCAGCTATATTGAGGTATTTGTTCTTAGCGCACACCACTGCATCCCATACAGCTGCAGTGGAATCGGAGAACTGACGATTCAGCACGGCAATACCAGGCTTGCTGCGACCTGCTGGTGAAACCTGTAGGACATGTCAGGTCCGCAAGGCTCTTCTTGGTATCCACCAAGACTCAGAAACTGAAAACGGGAGAGTCAGCAACGTGCCTCTCGGTACCTGCTGGTGCATTTAGAGAACAGGCGGATCTCCGGGTTAGCGCAACAGCTGTGCTGTGTGTGCCGGAGTCATGAACGCTAGGAAGTGCGTTTACTTTCTGGACCCACTGTGAACATCAGTTTGCGTATTGGACGATTGAGATTTTACAGTATAAGCAGAGGCTCACAAAGGGGCGTGGATGCAAGAAATAATTGACCGCTGGCGCTCTGATCATCGTACTGGCAATGTCTCCAAAATTATTTCTCCTATTCTTCAAGAGGAGCACAGAAAACGTATGTCTATTACTTTTCTGAAGCCTGTATGTGAGGAGGTGGAAAGAAAGGAAGTGAATAAATAAACACAAAGTTAGGTTTACAAAAAAAATATTCGTGGAATATGTGATGGTATTTCCAGGAAGCAACCATCCAAGTGCATACACTCACGCTATACCCGGCAACGTGCATTTTCGTGCAATAGCGACCCCAGACAGCTCTCAGCGCTCTTGCTAAACATAATACACATAATGCCTAATGCCTAATGCCTAATACTTGACGCCTGACGCATGACATTCTCTGTAAGCACACCATTGTATGACCACTTCCCATTACCATAAATGCTAAACAAATGCCGAAACACATATTAAAGTGATATACATCATAAGGACGTCATGATATTTTTCTGTAAGCACACCAAACGCCCACTGCTATTCGCTATAACTTTTACTGATATTTTTCTCCAGATACCCATCACATCCTCATCCTAAGATATATATGTAAACTCTTGTTTTTAAATGACTAACAGGTAACAAAGCACGATATTTTAAAGCAAATACACCGATAACAGACACCACAAGTGGCACAGCACAATACTTTGGTTAAACGTCAAAACCGTAGGACGAGACTTATCTCGAATACATGCCTGATTTAAGCTGCTGCAAGAGTTAGGTTCTTTACGGAGAAGTGTTAAGTAGACATGAAATAACTGCGCAGTGGGGCTGTACATAGCGGATTATCTACATGTTTAGAACAGTATCCCGTACCTACATGTCTGGAAATGGAATGGTGGCATTACGTTAATGGTAAATACTAAGGCAACACATCATCCTGACGCGCTAGTACAACACGTTATGATCAATGACGCAGCAACATAGGAGTAAAGCAGAAAAAGAAGCAAGCCATCCGATGTTACTCACAGGTAGGCTGAACCACCTTGGGAATTTCAAATTAACGACCACGTGATCAAATTAGTAGTAAATACCGTGTGGTTTGTAAGGCTCTTGGTACAGGTGCAGGTATGCATCTGTAACCGCAATACCCATGCAGTCTGTAGGTTTCTCAACGATTGCGTTATAGAGAGCTTTTATACATAAAGATATTAGTGCATATGGCTCACACAATCATCCAGTGCTTTCTGGTGTAACCTTAAGTTAACGATCACTTGATGAATGTAGTAGCAGATACATTTAAGATTGTAGGGCTCGAGATACAGGTAAAGTATACTTGGTGTAAACATAGCACATTCTGCGCTGTCTAGGTATTTTTTATTTATTTTAGAATTTTTCAACGTCTTAGATGTGGGAAACAGTTAATTTACGACTCTGTTGTGTTTTATCAGCATAGGTCTGATTGCAAACTGCTGTTATTTTACATAGTCTTCAGTAGGCTTCTGTCAACTGTAATAACAGCAATAATTATCAGTTTGCTTTGAAGTAAACAGCAGCTGTAAGTCAAGATATTATACTTCCGCATCTAGATCCTCGTATCTGTACGTTATAGTAAACAGCATCACTTTAATACATTTGTTTAGCATCTGTAGGAATGGAGGATAGTCATTCAATGTCTTGCGTTAGGCGCTATGAATATTTTGGTAGTTCACTGTACTTGCAAGACCTACGAAATCGAATTTTCGGAACCCTTTTTGGTTATATTACGATAAACATGTATTTTAATGAGTTATAGAGGCAATTTAGATGCAAAAATATTTAATTTGAAAGTGTGAAACATCTCACAATATATGGTAAGTCATTTTATTTATTTCCCAAGATATCGACTTGGGTGGTGTTTTTACAAGTATTGATGTCTCTTTGCAGTTTAAATATTTTCTCGAAATAATAACGCCTTGTTCCTTTCTTCCCAATGTGAGCATCGCACTATTCACATTGCTGACGTATTTTTAGAATATTGTGAGTAATAATAAGGGAAAAATACAATCTCTAGAGATTTTAGGGAGATCTTTCACTGCAAATTGCTGTTACTGTACATTGCCTTCAGTTAAATTGTGTCATTTTTAGTAACAGCAATAACTGGCTACCAATAGCACTGTTTCTTTTTCTACTGACCATGTGTTTGAGAACAATTTAAATGCGAAAATATTCACTTTGACGGTGTGTTGTGATAGGTCTAATTAGTTAAATTCGATCTATCAGTTTGCCTTCTTAGGCCAGTATTTTCTAGCTAACACGTATTTTTCTGCCCTTATAAGCCCAGTCAAGTTAGTTTTAAAATGCTGAATTATTAGTCCTGAATTCTCAAATGTCAATTGTTATTAGGTACTGAAACCTAGCTATGAGGACATACTGGGCACTACTTTGACGTATATGTGTATTCATGGTAATTAACTCGCACTGCCTTTTACATGCAGACGTATTTTTGCAACATCTGACGTCATATGAATTGAGTCCTACAACATTTTTTCATGTATTAACCGCAACTTACAGTGTAAACATCGCACTTTCCGCGCTGTTGACGTATTTTGCCGAGTTTTAGAATTTTTTAAACATTCGTCATGGTGTCAGTACGGGATGGTGGTTTACAGATCGAACTTCGGTCATTTTGCATTGTAGACATCTGTTGATGGCACTAAGCACTCGTTTTCTACAGTTCAGCCATCTGCTGGTAAAAAGAGCAAACAGCACGTGAAACAGGATTTGCTTTTTTCCGCATTTTCAGGCTTTGTGGGATAGTAATTAAAATAAAACTCATTTTGAACCTGTACAAATTCCTAATTCATTATTTATATTATAGAAATAAATGTTGGCTTTTTAATTATTTATGGAGGAACATGCTGTTTACTCGTTGCAATATTCTATGGTGAATGATTAATGGCCTCAAAAGAAAGTTACCAATGTGACCGGTGAGCAAATCTTTAAACGAAGTTTTGGACCATAGTAATGCAAACATATTAGGCGAAGTTTTCGGTAGTTCAGATATTTTATCGTATTTGGCCAACAAGCGGTGCGTGTGGGTACATGGGGAGTTCCCCCTCCACTCTATCAACTCACCCACCTCTCCCTCCCCCCCCCCCCCCACCTACCCCCACTCGCCAAGCTCTTGGAATGTAACCAAGTGCAATAATGCTGATTCCATGATCCCTGGTATGGCCTTAGATATAAAGATGTGCAGAAGCTGCTGTCAACGAAATATAAAAGTGCAATGGCACGCCCCGCCTCTCTCTCGTCACCCATCGCCTCATTGGCCTGTGCACGTGGCAGGATGCCATGATTTCTGGAATGGCCTTGGAGATAAGGAACTGTTGATGCTGATGTCAGCGAAATGTGTCATGCGCTATTGCATGAAATGGCCCAGAATGACCTCTGTTGGGGTCAAGGTTATCTTGTTTCCCCACGAAATACCTACCGCAAGGACTATGATCAAATATCCCAGATTGGATAGCTGTTTGGTCAATAAGTAATAAATATCTTTTGAGAAAAATGATTGATGGCGTATCTTAACACTTTTAATGTTGTTGTCATTACTTGTAATGACGTAAAGGATACGGCATTCTTCGGATGTACACGATTACACAAGGAAAGATAAAAGGGCAGATTTAGTAGGCAGAAGCAACAGAAAAATTCTTCTTTCACTCAATCACAAAAGGGTTCCCTAGACGGAATTTGATATACTTGAAACCTTTCATTAGATAACATTTACAAGTTTTTGATATGTACCTACAATGCAAAAGTAGAACATTAAACTTTTAAAAAAAGGTTGCCCAAAACTGGAAAGCAAAAACTAAATTCGTAGTGAAACTGTAACAACGACAACGACTCTTACCTTAGGCGGAGACATCCATCAATCCTAAAATAGAGCTGCTTTTATAATCTTGAAACATACATATTGTAACACAAATTGTAGTAGTCATTAATCCATAACAACATATGATCAGGCTACTAAAGGCTGACAGACAGAAATCTCCACAGTGGATGCAGGTTCCACTAGGCTGCGTTTATATGTTTAATGTAGAATAAGTAAGAATAAAATTAAACAATTAGTTGTAAGTAAAGGCAATGAAATTCCAAAATTTGTTTAAAACGGGTGACAGAAATGAAACAGATATAAACCTTGTTGAAGAAGTACTAAAACATCTAACAAATGGTGGCATCTATTGGCATCATGAGTAAAGACAAGATGTGCATAAGAAATTTGTAGACATTATACTTTCTATCCTAAACATACATAAATTATATAAAAAGTCATATAATTGAAATGTAAAATATGACATAGAAGTAAGAGAACGTCTTCAGAAGCAGGGTGATACCATCACTTAGCTATACTCTTTGAAAAATTATCATTGAATCACAAAACGACTGATTCTTGGTAATGAATTGATCGTTGAGACTTAAATCCTTAGTTGCATGTGAGTGTTTCACAACCTCCACCTCCTCAAGCAAAGTTTTCGCTCTTGGTTGTGGGATGCAAAATTTGAAGCAATTCTGATGTAGGCTCCACGTGTCGTAACTTTTACGTGCTCAGCGAACGATAAATTATTTTTAATTGCACCTTGTCTAGTGAGCATATGCTCCTGAAATACAGTTTTGAACATACGGTCAGTTTGCCTGATACAAAACATACAACATGTTATTTTATAAACACGTGAATGATTGAATTCGTCGTTACGTAGCAGCTCATTACGTATAAAGTGATTGCATCTTATCATGACTGCTGTACGCTATTTTAACTTGTAGCTTCTAAACATACGAAAAATGGAGAATAGTAGTAGTTTAAAAGCAGATAATTTTGTAGTTCCAAAAACAAAGCTTGTGGCCCTCGGCTAACATTTCTTATCAGCTTACTAGACTGTTTAAAAGCAAAGTAAACAATTAAAAACGTGTTCAGTTAGAGGAGCAGTGATGTCAGGAGTAAATTTGATATTACTGTATAAGTTCCGGACGATAAACATACAGATTTCGTCCAGTGCAAACAAAATGGTTGTATTCCTGTTTGTTACACCGTCACTGTGAGCAAAAAAAAAAACCTGAGGCCAAAAAGAGCGCTGCTTCTATACTCACTGCAACTTGTGTTTACAGGCTAACAGCGAGTTGTGTACCTTATCATTCATTCCTTTAACTTTTTCGAGAACTGTTACACATTTACTGTAATAATTAAACAATATTTTTAGATTGCAGTTCACCGTCATGCCATGTTTTCTGCTACTGACGTTACAGCCTTAATATTGTCTCGAAAGTGTGAAGTGTTTTATGTAGACGACATTAAATATTAGAACAAATTCACAGCAGTCTTCTAAAATGTTTACACACACACACACACACACACACGTGTGTGTGTGTGTGTTTAATATATACGAGTGCAGAACTACATTCACTGCGAACTGATCCATCAACATAATTCTTTTATAATAATCATTATGCTCAATGGTTACTTATGTTATTATGGCAAGTCGGACATATTGCGACATTCAACTAGCAGTTGACAATCCCTATATAACGGAAATCATGATTACGTTAAATATATCAATAGTAACTTAGAGTCCAATAGCGGAAATTTCTTTCAAGAAGCTGCTGTGAATCCCCGGTTACAGTTGCGAACTCGTGTACTCACTCTCCTTTCTGAACGAGCCAAGTGCACTTGTACCCAACAAGTCTTAAATGGAAAGTGGACAGCGGCGGAGACTCACAAATCGAGTCTTTAAGCACACAGAGCCAGCGAGTTCGAAGATGACGTCACAGGATACGCAGGTGAGTTTAAAGCAAGTATACGGAGCTCATTTCTGATCTCTACTAGCTACTCAAGCATGACTCACGACAAGGTCTCAAAGATAGTATCTACATCCCCGACTTCACAGACGTTCCCCTGCGAACGTCCAGAGTTTAATGCTCACGGCACCCGACGACATGTCTCTTTGCTGTAGAGGCCACAAACGGTGTAGGTTCGTGGGGGGCACCTCCTGGAGGAGAAAGTCGACGAGGACAGCAATGTTAGGGTGGCGGCGGTTTCAGATCGAAATCAGGACTATCCCTTGACTGTCATCAGAAGAGCTGTCCGCTGTAAGATCCACGCCATCATAACGTATCTGTCTCGTTTTTTGCTGCGCGAGCGAGCACAAAGCCTCTCGAAAGGAAAGGCCTCTGTGCCCACTAATGCGTCCGCTGAGGGCAGCATGTGAAAAATACCCAGATAACATGTGTATGATTTTCTGTGTAAGTTTAAGGTGGTGTAGAAGGGGGAGGAGTGAGAGGGAGAATGAAAGGGAAGGAAAGGGATGAAATTTACGAAATCAGCTTCGTCAGGAATTCATGCGGAATCATTGGTGGTGAGGGAATTCGTGCAAGACCGGGACTCGAAGCTGGGACCTCCTGCTTACTAGACAGTTGCTTTAACTACTGTACAACCCATATACAGTGTTAATCAAAGTTGCACAGACTATCTCGGCACGCTCCTCAGCCGACCCACACTCCCACGAAGCGCCACCACTTATCCACAGTTCCCACCCATGTCCTCCGTCCTCGCTAATTTTACATTCCTGTTAGAGGCCTAATGTAAATGTGCATCTCCGCTGATGGTTGTCGATCCATAGCCCTTCAAGCTGTATCAATTACATGAATGCATGGTGTCTTTTATTTCGGACATGACAGAAAGAAGACACATCGCACCCGTGTAATATATATTTTACTGTAACACATAAACAATCTTCTTCAGCTGGAGTTTATGGGGAACGAAGTAACTGAAAGCAAGGTATTTCTTGAGTATTAAAAGAACAAAATTACAGTTGAAGGCTCACAATAAACAGAAAGTTCCAAAATCCATTGTCTATGTACCAAGCATGCCACAATCAAAATAAAGAAGGGAGGTCCAAAAGGTAAAGTTCCAAGAGGAAGAAAAAAAATGAAATACCCATGAGGATGCACAAACGTTTCTTCGGCGTATTCCTTATGAAAAACAAAAACAAAATTACGAAGGCCGACTGGTGGTCGCTGCGTCGGAAGCCACGTCTCTTCTGTGCAGAGGCCACGAATGTTGTCGGTCTGTAGCTGGTAGTTCCTGGAGACGAAAGTCGATATGGAGAGTGACGTCGTCGAGGCAGCGGCTCCATGGTGAGATGCTGATTGTGGTAATGTTTTCAAAATGGGCGACTGGCCCAGGAAACTGACTCGGAACAAACTGATCAAACATAGCTTGGGTGCCGGCCAGATTACCTCCCTGGTGCCAGAACACCGCAGGTACTACTTTTGATCACATGGCTTACGCAGAGGAGAAGACCAAGAGGTAAGTGTCAAATGGTGACACTTGGGTTGTCACCTGTAGGCCGGTGATGGCTTGGCTATCCCTTGTCTGTCACCTGAGGAGCTGTCCCTTACGACGTTTATGCCAGCATAAATGGTCTGTGTTGTTGGTTGTCGACTTGGGCGCAAGGCCTCAGTACAGCAGTTTCTAGTGGTCGTTGTAATTCAAGTTACATTCTCCAGCGGTTCTTCACTACAGAGTAGGTTTCCCAAGCAGCAGCAATGACGGAAATGTAACTCTTTACTTTCAGATTTCAGGAGTTTATTGCTGGCCATAATTTAAAGGACTGTTCTACATTTATACAATACTGTGGTATGGTTCAAGAAACGCCAGAGGGAAATCAGTTTCTGATGACTCCCAAAATGTGAAACATTGCACTTATTTGATCATTGTGGAATAGAAAACAGTTACTGCAAAATAAATAAGGTTGATGATGATGATGCGATTCGTTTGGTATTTAGTGACCATACTAAAATAGGTTGAAATGAATTTACCTAAAAACTACAAAAATGTAAAAGTATCCGCTAATAAGAAAGTTAGATTTCTCCTCAACATATGTGCATCGTCATTAAACCCACCCCCCCTCCCCCCCCCCCCCCCACACGCACACACACATATATATGCAATTTCTTAACTTTATTAAAAAGGAGAAATCTTGGAAGGTCGGAGAGTAAAATGCTAATGCAGACAGTTATTTTTGGCTTATTACTGAAACTAGGAAAGTGATACTGCAACCAATTAGCAACATACTAAAACCAGCAGCCTAATAGTCCTAATATTACTGAATGAAATACAGTTTTAAATCCGTTATTCCATTAGTCTCGTTCGCTTGGGTACGTACCTACTTAAATTTATGTTGCTCTCCTGTACAGTGTACAATACACTCTATAAACATATACGCTACTGGAACATTTGTGCTGCAAGCAGCACAGCTATCTAGGCTCTCACACCATAATAGATGGCCATGCTTCGGGGGACAATGCTCTCTGGATACCGACGTAAGGAAAGGATACCTTGGATATCGCTAGTTTGTTACTTTGGTATTGCGGCGGGGATCGACAAAGTGCAACAATTTTACCGTCATCGTTGAACTTGTTAAAGCGTAATATCTTTTCAAGACTGTTAATAACTTAAGAGTACGTTTTATTGTTTGGGGTTCTCCTCTAATTTCTAATAACGGATTGAAATAAAGTTCAACCTCTGTGTGCTCTGAATGTTACTGAACCTCTCAGCACTGGTGATGGGGTACCCTTTGTATGTGTGTTTAACATTGGTTTATATATGCGTGTGGAACGAATTACGAACAACTGTCGTACACGGTAATACGCAGTCTGAAAGGAAGTTATACATAAAGTGGATGCACATTTGTCAGGAAATTTTATTTTGGCCCTTCCAAATTTGAATTGTAGATCTGCAAATTTTAAATTATAGAATGATTTAATAGTCCTGCTGGACATCATTAAAGATGAACTAGTATGATGACAGAGTAGAACCATATATTTTGAAAAAAAATCATCGAACTAAGGGTCTATAAAACTGCTCCCTGTATCTTGCAGTTAAGATATGATCAAAATTTGAGTTCTCTGAGGTATTTAGTTTTCAGACTCCTTCGATACGGCAACCAGATTCAACTTCGAAAATGAAACGCAGAAATGAATCGATTTTTCACATTTAAAGTTGTGTCCTTCACATAAAGATAAAAATATTACAACTAATATGTGAATCTTTAAAAATGATCCTGAGCAACACAGAGGGTCACTTTTTCTTATCACGCAATTGTCTCCCATTGCAAAGAAGATTTAAACGGCAAGTGGGCAGCGGCGGAGACTCGCAAGTCGAGTATACAAGCACACAGAGCCGACGAATTCGGAGACGACGTCACGGTACCTGCTGGTGTCTTTAAAGCAAGTATACGGAGCTCATTTGTGATCTCTACTAGCTACTCAAGCATGACCCGCGACTCACTGTCACAACTTTAATTTCGCCAATACCTAACCTCCGACATCTTAAATTTAACAGAAATTTCCCTGCGAACTTCTAGTTGCTGGTATTGGCACCAGAGGCCATGTCTCTTCGGTGTAGACGCCACAAAAGGGTGTAGGTTCGTGTAAAGTCGACTTGGATAGCGACGTTGTTGTGTCGGCGGCTCCAGACTGAGATCCTGATTGTAATAATGCTTTTGCAACGGGTTCCTGACCCAGTACACTCAGTCAACTGGCCGAGCGTTGTCAAGGTGCACCGTGGCACCCAGGCAGCATTTTGCTGCAGGTACTACTTCCAATCATGTGGCTCACGGAGGAGAAAAGCTCCGTGGGGCCAGTGACCCCTAGCAGCCCTTGGGTTGCCGCCTGGTGACTGAGTGAAGCAGCTCCATCCCTTGGCTGTCATCAGAAGAGCTGTCCGCTATGATAGCAATGCCAGCATAACCCATCCGTCTTCATTGTTAGCTGAATAGACACAAGACCTCAACAGACCATTCGCCTGAAACCAACCTCAACTGCGTTGGCACTGGTGCCGCATGTGGAGGAGCCCCTCTATGGAGACAGCCACAGGTTGGAGCTGAGACAGTTTGACTATATCCAGCACAGCCATTGTGAAGAACAACACCTATTGAATAAAATATGATGGTAGACTAACGGACTCAGGAAGAGGGCCATGGCAAGGTCACAAGAGATTAAATTGCTTATGGCACATTGTGTCATCTTGGAGAGCCACCTTGGCTATGGTCCAGCCCAGATGATCATAAACGACCTTTGGAAACAAATGCTGACGATGTCTGGTGAAAACAAGGCTAACCATGAGATCCTGGAGAGATAAACGGTGGTGGCAGGACAACAGGGAGGAGGGGTGGGCGCTGGTGGGATGGATGATAGGCAGTTGCGACCAGTGTGGCCAGTCTCCTGGGGTTGACCCATTCTGTGGAACGGAATGATAAGAAGTCAGTAAAAGTGTATGTGGCTTGTCCTAAATGTGTTGGCAGTGGAGCTTGGACCACTAGGATTTAAAGGTATGAACTACGATTTCAGCTAGACCACTAGCAGCCGGTTGGTAGGATGCAGTATGTATGAGCGCTATGCCTTTGCATCACAGAAAGCAGAAAATTTCGCAGGAGAAAACTGAGGGTCATTATCAATAACAGTTGTTTTTGGGAGACCTTCAACTGACAATGTATGGAACCAGGTTTAGAGGTTCTGTCCTATACATGGGGTAGATATTCATGGGCTATAGAGGACACCACTGCCAACATCTACAGCGATTACCCAGCCGTATCCCAGAAAGGAAGCCTCGAAATCCAGGTGTAGCCAGGATCAGTGAGCAGAAACAACTATCCTAAGAAAAATGGACATGGAGAGGCGGCATGTTTACTATGGCAGGTGGGGCAGGAGGTAGCCATATGGGTAATCGTCTCATCCGTGCTACACCAGTAGAGATGTCAGCATGCCCAGAGCTTGGTAAGCACAATGCCCTAATGCCTGACACTGCACAGAGACAAGACGCACAGCTGGAGGGCCACCGGAATCAAGACACTGGTGGAGCCGTTGTCCCTCTGGAGTAGGAGCACATCGTTGAGACATCAAATGAGTTCGCAGTTGCGAGTAAGGACTACTATCACCTGTAGAATGGAATGACAACAATGAAAATCTGTGCCGGACCAGGACTCGAACCCGGATTTCCCGCTTATCGTGAGTGGTCGTCTTACCATTTGTCTATCTGTGCACGACTCGCAAACTTCCATATGTCGTCAACCATGCGTCTACGTCCTGAACTCTTACATCCATTATGTATACTCCCGTACGGGTCAGACGTTTTACTTGAAAGTCGCTTGCCCGGTATCGCCTGATAAATACGATATTGCATTTTATGTGTTATTCTGATTACGATGGAAAGTTCACAGCCGTTCTGTAACACATCACATGAATTCGCAATTGCGAATAAGGACTAACATCAGCTGTAGAATGGAATGACGACAATGAAAATATGGTAGTTTTGGTCTGGCTGTGAATCTTGCACTGATGGCCAAATAGTAAGGTGATCGCTCACGATAAACGGAAAATCTGGGTTCGAGTCCCGATCTGACACACATTTTTATGGTCGTCATTCCATTCCACAGCTAATGGTAGTCCTTATTCGCAACTGCGAATTCACTTAATGTTTTACGTAATGGCTGTGGTCACAGCAGTGCCTTTCGACATGCATGCATGTCTAAAGAACTTTCCATCGTAATCAGAATAGCACAGGCACTGCAGTATTGTACACTTCGTTGAGGGTGGAAAGCTCGTGCTGGCGATAACTAGTAGCCCTGGACTTCTTGGTGTCATAGCTGCTTGTGGTCTGGCGGCACACTGCATTGCGCCAGACAGAATACCTTGCAGAGCTCTGTGTCGTTGACGGTGTGACGCACGATGAGCTGGGTGTCCAATGAAATGTTGTCCATGGCAACTTTGGCGGCGACGTCCTGGTGTAAGCAGAACTCGGACTTAATGGTGAAGGCGGGGTCCTCGCTCAGGAGCGGACGCAAGAGGTCAGAGTTAATATGATGGGTTGTCAAATGGCACAGAATGTAATAATTATCACTTGAAAGAAACAGAGCCTACCACTGGAGGCAGCATCTAGTTTTCTTTAGAACATTTGCCAACACTTCGAAAAGATGAAATAAAGGCTTGTGGTCTGTGAACAGCGCGAAATGGTGAGAGTTAGACATAGCCATAAGCACAATAGTATTTCTGACTATAGTTAAACTGTGCAGCAGAGAGAGTCATAGGCAAGTGCAATTGGTTGCTTCATCCCATCAACCTCATGGGAGAGGACCACCCCTGCCCCGTAGTCAGATACATTAGCTATCAAGATTAGAAGCTCCTTGTGTCATATACCATGAGGCATTTAGGGTAGAGGAGGGACTGTTTTACGTCCCTGAAGATTTTATCACATGCCTGGGTCCGTTGACAGCGAACACTTTCGCGTGAGAGATTACGTAATGCTTTTGCAATGGTTGATGCATGTGGCATAAATTTACAGTAGTGATAACTGAGCTGTCCAAACGCTGATTTCAGTTGGCCTGATGTTGGAGGAGGCCACAAAATTTTGCACAACCTCAATATTTTGTGGTGTAAGGCAGATGACTGATGCACCAAAAACTACACCCAAGTATTCCACTTGATGAACAAAAAGCATCTCTTTTCTTTATTGAATTTCAGGTGGGCCTGTTGGAGGACAGTGAGCAGTATGTGCAGGTTCACAGCCAAGACCTGTGTGTCCTTGTCTGCGACGATAATGTCATCTAAAGTCTGTCTGGCACAATGGGGTGAGGTGCTCTAGGTAGTACTTAAAATGGCTGGAGCGCTGGCAATACCAAACAGAACTCTATTATACTGAAACTGTTCAAAAGTAATATTGATCACTAAGAATCGCCAGGAACCCTTGGCCAGTGGAAGCTGGAGATATGCATGACAGAGATCAACCTTGGCAAACATTTTTTCATCTGTGAGGTCGATTGTTATGCTCTCTATCTTGGGAATAGAATAAGTGTGTTTGATATATTGGTCATTAATGGTTTACTTGAAGTCCCTGCAAATGCACAGTGCACTGTTTCGTTTTTATGTGATGATACCGAGGGTTGCCCATTGGCTATTGGGAACAGGAGTGAGAATAACATCGTCAACCCAAAGATTGAAGCGTGAGCACTAAGCTGAAGTTGGACCCAAGAACTAGATTGTGGGTATGAAAGCGCGGATTTCTAAGCCAAGAGCTTTGAGCACATCCAGCCCCAAGAATCTGAGGGCTTTAGGAGCGTCCATAACCAAACTTCCGTTTGTGAGGATGGTTTAATGGTACTGAACTTGGGCTGTAAATTGGCTGTTGGCTTTAATGATGTCATTACTGTTAACTGCGAAATACAGAGTCAAAGACTGAAGGGGACGGGCCCCACATGATAAAAGATTGTTGATATTTGATGGTCATGGAAAGTACTGTATCTGTCTCCTGCTCGATGGGCACATTGATGATGCCAAATAGAGCAACAGAGAGCCTTCTGAGTGGGGAAACACAGATCAGATATAGGTCACATCTTAGAATATGTTCATCCTGACGTCCACCTCCACATCTGAATGGTCCATATGAGTACAATCAACATTCATTTTGAGTGCTGCTTGGTACACTTCAGCTTTATGTCTAGATTTCCCACAAGAGGTGCACTTAGGGTGTGGGAGTGGCACTGGTTTCTCTGATGACTAATAAGACACTTTATGCAGAGAGGGAGGTGCTGAGCGTGGCATCTTGTTGCTGAATCTTTGCTTGCATTGTGTAAATCTGACATTTGTGGGAGGCATGACAGATGATGAGGATGGCGCCTTGATTTGGCGGCGAAGACATGTGATGGGTCCTGCAGGGTGGCTGAAGATCAGAGGGACTATTCAATACTACTGATAATGGGGAGACATATTTCTATGGAATGGACCTTCAGTTCACAGAAATCTGTGCACAATCCTCCGTTGTGGGAATGCATGAGAAAAACGTCTAGACCAAATGAGCCACATACAATTGCTTATACTGAGGATTACTGCACTGGAAATGTCAGTCGCGAGATAATCAATATATGAGGCCGAACCATTCGATGTAAAACTGCATGTTAAATTTATAACAGATGAAAAACTTATGAAGGGCTGCAGCCATGTGCACGTAGAAGCCAAAGTATTCTAACAAACTAGACGTCAGCTTGTCATAGCATAAAATGTTGTGTTCCACTTCTGCATTAAGTTGTTACATGAGGTGATAAATCACTGGGCAACACTATGCCAGAGAGAGAGGGCGTATTGCTCGGTATCACCTGTGATGGCGTGTGCTATGAATTCCTGTTCCTTGTGTGCGACATAGTTTGCCAATGGCTTAATCTTCTTGTTGAACTGGTCAAACATCAGGGATGCCGTCCGGAAGCACTTGAGCACGAACTCTATACCTGGGATGTGGTTAGAGAACTCTGAAGGCAACGTGGAGACGATGGAGTCCAGTTGTTTGATCATGACTTCTTGGACGAGCTGCACCTGCTGGAGCAGTAACAACATTTTGGCATATATACAGGGTGGTCCATTTATCGTGACCGAGCCAAATATCTCACAAAATAAGCGTCAAACGAAAAAACTACAAAGAACGAAACTTGTCTAGCTTGAAGGGGGAAACCAGGTGGCGCTATGGTTGGCCCGCTAGACGGCGCTGCCACAGGTCAAACGGATATCAAATCCGTTTTTTTTTTTTGTTTTCTTTTTGGTAGGAACCCCCATTTTTATTACATATTCGTGTAGTACGTAGAGAAATATGAATATTTTAGTTGGTCCACTTTTTCCGTTTTCTGATAGATGGCGCTGTAATAGTCGCAAACATATGGATTACAATTTTAGACCAACAGTTGATAACAGTTAGGTTTTTTAAATTAAAATACAGAAAGTTGGTACGTTTGAACATTTTATTTCGGTTGTTCCAATATGATAGTTGTAACTTTGTGAACTTATCATGTCTGAGAACGCATGCTGTTGCAGCGTGATTACCTGTAAATACCACAATAATGCAATAAATGCTCAAAATGATGTCCGTCGACCTCAATGCATTTGACAATACGTGTAACGACATTCCTCTCAACAGCGAGTAGTTCGCCATCTAATGTTCACACATGCATTGTCAATGCGCTGACGCATGTTGTCAGGCGTTGTCGGTGGATCACGATAGCAAATATCCTTCAACATTCGCCATAGAAAGAAATCCGGTGACGTCAGATCCGGTGAACGTGTGGACCATGGTATGGTGCTGCAACGACCAATCCATCTGTCATGAAATATGCTATTCAATACCGCTTCAACCGCATCTTGTTGGAAGTACATCGCCATTCTGTCATGCAGTGAAACATCTTGTAGTAACATCGGTAGAACATTATGAAGGATTTTAGAATGCCATCGATAAAACAGGGGACAATTACCCTTCCTCCCATAATGCCGTACCATACATTAACCCGCCAAGGTCGCTGATGTTCCACTTGGCGCAGCCATCGTGGATTTTCCGTTGCCCAGTAGTGCATATTATGCCGATTTACGTTACCGCTGTTGGTGAATGACGCTTCGTCGCTAAATAGAAATCGTGCAAAAAATCTCTCATCGTCCCGTAATTTCTCTTGTGCCCAGTGGCAGAACTGTACACGACGTTCAAAGTCGCCGCCATGCGATTCCTGGTGCATAGAAATATGGCACGCGTGCAATCGATGTTGATGCATCATTCTCAACACCGACGTCTTTGAGTTTCCCGATTCTCGCGCAATTTGTCTGCTACTGATGTGCGGATTAGCCGCGACAGCAGCTAAAACACCTAATTGGGCATCATCACTTGTTGTAGGTCGTGGTTGACGTTTCACATATCGCTGAACACTTCCTGTTTCCTGAAATAACGTAACTATCCGGGGAACGGTCCGGACACTTGGGTATGTCGTCCAGGACACCGAGCAGCATACATAGCACACGCCCGTAGGGCATTTTGATCACAATAGCCATACATCAACACGATGTCGACCTTTTACGCAATTGGTAAACGGTCCATTTTAACACGGGTAACGTATCACGAAGAAAATACCGTCTGCACTGGCGGAATGCTACGTGATATCACGTACTTATACGTTTGTGACTATTGCCGGCCGCGGTGGTCTCGCGGTTCTAAGCGCGCAGTCCCGAACCGTACGACTGCTAAGGACGCAGGTTCGAATCCTGCCTCGGGCATGGATGTGTGTGATGTCCTTAGGTTAGTTAGGTTTAAGTAGTTCTAAGCTCTAGGGGACTGATACCCACAGCAGTTGAGTCCCATAGTGCTCAGAGCCATTTGAACCATTTTTTTTACTATTACAGCGCCATCTATCACAAAGCGAAAAAAGTTGTACAACTAAAGCATTCACATTTCTTTACGTCCTACACGAATATGTAATAAAAATGGGGGTTCCTATTTAAAAAACGCAGTTGATATCCTTTTGACCTATGGCAGCGCCATCTAGCGGGCCAACCATAGCGCCATTTGGTTTCCCCCTTCAAGCTAGACAAGTTTCGTTCTTTGTAATTTTTTCGTTTGACGCTTATTTCGTGAGATATTTGGCTCGGTCACGATCATTGGACCAACCTGTATATCAACCAGTTTCGAAGTGCTGGAAGCGACGTGACACTAGCTGTACTTTAAAGTGGAAGAACGAAGCCAGAATACTCTCTAGGTGGGTCAGAGAACACGCCTATAACGCTAGACACTAACTCGAAGAAAGTGGCATTTGTGCCTGCTGATGTGTCCACTGAACGTAGCATATGAAATACACCCAGATTAAATGAATATCAAATTTTTTGTGAAACTTCAAGGTGGGGGAGAGGGCAGAGGAAAGGAAAGCAAAGGAAAGGAAAGGAAAGGAACTAATGATATCAGCTCCATCATGACTTTATGCAGAATCATTGGCGACGAGTGAAAATGTGTGTTGGACTGGAAGTTGAATCTGAGATACCCTGCCTGCTATGCAGTAGATTTAACCCTGCGCAACCCAGATACAGCGTCAATAGCAGCTGACCCACATTCTCACCCAGCGATACCACTCATTCACACTCCACACCCCTCCTTCGTGATTGCTGACTTTAGATTCATTCTAGAGATCGAAAGTAAATGCGCACTTCCACTGATCGTTGTGGATTCATAGCGCTTCGAAGTGTATCTATTATATGAATGCATAGTATCTGCTTTTTGGAAATGTCTGAAAGAACAGACACCACGCATTGATATAAAATTAAGTTTATTATAATGGATAAACAACGTTTCCGACGGCAGTTTATATAGAACGGAATAACTGAAATCTAGGTATTTCTTGACTATTGAAGGAACAAAATAATATCTGAATGCCGAAGGCCTGAAATGTCACGGTAAACCGAAGCTTCCAAAATCCATAGTCTATGCACTGTGTATGCCAGAATCAAAGTCCAAAATAGAAGTACAAAAGCTACAGTCCCGAGAGGATAATCAAAATTGAAAGAGCCATGAGCATGCACAAAAGTTTAAGCTCAGCGTATTAATGATGTAAAACAAAGACAAAATATTGCGAAGTCCAATTCCTGGTCACAGCGTTGGAGGCCCCGTGCCTTTGGGGTAGACGCGTAAACTGATGTTGATCTGTAGCTGGTAACTACTGGAGACTAAAGTCAATGTGGACAGCGATATCGTCGTGCCAGTGGCTCCATGGTTTGATCCAGATTGTAGGAATGTTTTCACAATCGGCGCCTGTCCCAGAAAACTTACTCGGGGCGAAGTATTCAGTGGCCATACGAAAATGGGTTCATAGGAATGTAGCTGAAAACTACAATAATATACAAGTATCCACTAGTAAGGAAGCCAGATTTCTCCACAATATATGCGCACACGCACGCATGCAATTTCTTAAATTTACTTAAAGAACAGATAACATAGATAGTTCAGGGAGTAAAATGCTAGTACTGATAATTATGCCTGGCTTATCACTAAAATAAGAAACGATGCTCTAACCAATTAGCAACACACTCTTATACAGGGTGTTACAAAAAGGTACGGGCAAACTTTCAGGAAACATTCCTCACACACAAAGAAAGAAAATATGTTATGTGGACATGTGTCCGGAAACGCTTACTTTCCATGTTACAGCTCATTTTATTACTTCTCTTCAAATCACATTAATCATGGAATGGAAACACACAGCAACAGAACGTACCAGCGTGACTTCAAACACTATGTTACAGGAAATGTTCAAAATATCGTCCGTTAGCGAGGATACATGCATCCACCCTCCGTCGCATGGAATCCCTGATGCGCTGATGCAGCCCTGGAGAATGGCGTATTGTATCACAGCCGCCCACAATACGAGCACAAAGAGTCTCTACATTTGGTACCGGGGTTGCGTAGACAAGAGCTTTCAAATGCCTCCATAAATGAAAGTCAAGAGGGTGGAGGTCAGGAGAGCGTGGAGGCCATGGAATTGGTCCGCCTCTACCAATCCATCGGTCACCGAATCTGTTGTTGAGAAGCGTACGAACACTTTGACTGAAATGTGCAGGAGCTCCATCGTGCATGAACCACATGTTGTGTCATACTTGTAAAGACACATGTTCTAGCAGCACAGGTAGAGTAACCCGTATGAAATCATGATAACGTGCTCCATTGAGCGTAGGTGGAAGAACATGGGGCCCAATCAAGACATCACCAACAATGCCTGCCCAAACGTTCACAGAAAATCTGTGTTGATGACGTGATTGCACAATTGCGTGCGGATTTTCGTCAGCCCACACATGTTCATTGTGAAAATTTACAATTTGATCACGTTGGTATGTAGCCTCATCCGTAAAGAGAACATTTGCACTGAAATGAGGATAGACACATTGTTGGATGAACCATTCGCAGAAGTGTACCCATGGAGGCCAATCAGCTGCTGATAGTGCCTGCACACTCTGTACATGGTACGGAAACAACTGATTCTACCGTAGCACTCTCCATATAGTGACTTGGTCAACGTTACCTTGTACAGCAGCGACTTCTCTGACGCTGACATTAGGGTTATCGTCAACTGCACGATGAATTGCCTCGTCCATTGCAGGTGCCCTCGTCGTTATAGGTCTTCCCCAGTCGCGAGTCATAGTCTGGAATGTTCCGTGCTCCCTAAGACGCCGATCAATTGCTTCGAATGTCTTCCTGTCGGTACACTTTCGTTCTGGAAATCTGTCTCGATACAAACGTACCGCGCCACGGCTATTGCCCCGTGCTAATCCATACATGAAATGGGCATCTGCCAACTCCGCATTTGTAAACATTGCACTGACTGCAAAACCACGTTCGTGATGAACACTAACCTGTTGATGCAATGTACTGATGTTCATGACGCTAGTACTGTAGAGCAATGAGTCGCATGTCAACACAGCATCGAAGTCAACATTACCTTTCTTCAATTAGGCCTACTGACGGTGAATCGAGGAAGTACAGTACATACTGACGAAACTAAAATGAGCTCTAACATGGAAATTAAGCATTTCCGGACACATGTCCACATAAAATCTTTTCTTTATTTTTGTGTGAGGAATGTTTCCTGAAAGTTTGGCCGTACCTTTTTGTAACATCATGTACAATCATCAGCCTAATAGTTCTGGATGGAATCCAGTCTTAAATCCTTTATTCCATTCGTCTCGTTCCATTGCGTACGTCCTTACTTAAATTCACTTTTACCCTTATGTAGAGTATGAAATGCACTTTATTAACATTAACACATACCCTATCGAGACATATGCGCTGTAAGCAGCGCAGCTAACTAGGCTCTCACACCAGAATAGATAGCCATGCTTCGGGGGACAATTCTCTCTGGATACGGGTGTAATGGAAGGGTGATACCGTGGATATCGCTAATTTGTGTGTTGGCATTGTGTGGGTGATCGACAAAGTGCAACAATTTTACCGTCATAACTGCAGTGGTTAAAACCGTATGTCTTTTCATGGCTGAGTTAATAACTTAAGAGCACATCTGATTGTTTGAGGTTCAAAAATGGTTGAAATGGCTCTGAGCACTATGGGACTTAACATCTATGGTCATCAGTCCCCTATAACTTAGAACTACTTAAACCTAACTAACCTAATTACAGCGCACAACTTAATTTTGACGAAATACGAATAACTACGAACACGATTGTATGCTGACTGAATGAAATTGATGCGTAACGTATCTGTACATTTCTGAATGTAAATTGTACATCCGTAAATATTGAATTGTAGAATGCTGCAAGTATCTTGCTGACCATCATTAAGGATGAACTAGTATGACAACAGAGTATAAACGTACATTTTGCAAACATTATCGAACTGAGGGTCTAAAAAACTGCTCCTTGTACGTTGCAGTTAAAATACTTCCAAATTTGCGTCATCTGAGCTGCGTTTACCGATACCTTAGATACTGCAATCAAATTCAACATCGAAAATGAAGCGCAGGACCTAATTTATGTGCCACATTTCAAGTTGCGTCCGTCATTTAAAAGACTGAAAATGTTACAACTATGATGTGAATCGTTAAAAACTACAATGACCAACACAATCAAAGGGTCACTTTTTCGAAACTGTGTGATTGTCTCCCATTGCCAAGAAGAAGTTTGAAATTAGGCTCAAAGGTGCCTACAACTCTCCTCTATAATGGTACAGAACCGTGGCGCCCTCCGACGTTATTCTCTGTCTTGGGGACGCATGATACAGCAAAGTTTCGACCCAAAGGCGACAGCTCAGATACACCGCCTCTGATAATCGACAAGTAAAGATCTTAGAGGGTGGGATAAACTGAGCCAATGAAACCACCCCTTTCCTTTGAACATTGATTCACGCACAATTCGCGGATCAAATAACACTTCACACTGCAATGGGAAACAGGACGACCTTCTAGACAACCTCTGATACTGTTCACGCAACCTGGACGTTTCAACCCTTCTCTAAGGACACATTCAACGTGTTCGCACACTTTTGGAGCGTATTGTGACCACAATTTTGGTTCTACTAGGGACCATTCAAAAAAATTCGACTGAAGTATGAGCCGACGCAGCGAAGTGTGTATACGCTTTTACAGCCCTCCTGCTTCACGCCTCCTGTGGCGTGACCGAAGAGGAGTATCACACTGAGACATGCATGAATTAAAGGAGAAGTGGCTTCTTATAAGACTCCGGCAACACTCTCCGTGCCATCTGAGCAACTTCGTTGCGCACTTTGAAAATGACTCTGTGAGAGGCAGCCACGCTCTGATTACTAGCCACTGGCAAGACGGGCAACACTTACAACACTTCTTCAGTTCTCGCATGCGGCCCGCAATTAAAGTGTTCCACAAAGGTGCGCGGATTGCACCGAGGGTATTGCCAAACTGGAAGATCTCAGAGGGACCCTTTACTGTTTTATTCACGCATGTGTCAATGTCGCACCCCCTGGTGGTCACGTCGCAGGAGGATGCGATACAGTGGGCTCAAAACGCATAAACATGCTTTGCTGCTGTCGATTACTTTCAAAGACCGGTGAATGATTCTGATCGGCCCCTCTTGATTCCATTCTGTGCATCAATGAAAAACTGCGGTTGTACTATACTCTAAACGGGTGCGATCACGTTCAGTGGAGACTCAGGCGCACTATACCTTAGTGAAGGGTTGATTCGTTTGGAGGTGTCAGCAGTCTCAAAAGCTGTTATGAACTTCGTCTTGTTGCTCATCGCTCTTCGAACCGCCGTTATCGAAAGCGAAAAGTATGGAAATCAGCACCCAAACGGAAGAGATGGTTTCATTGACACCATTTATGCCAGCCCCGGAGGCCTTTTCTTGCCTATTCTGAGCAGCGGTATGTCTAATATGTTTTCCTTGGTCCCGATCAGAAAAACGCTTCATTTCAAAGCTGGACGTTACGGTTCTGACCTCCATCACAGAGGCATCAAGAGAAGCGGTATAATGTGAAAAAGAAGGGGTGTCGCACGTCCACGGTGGCGTTAGGCAGAATTTGGTGAGAATCTACAAAACGCTCTCGCGGTTACTACATAAACTCTTGACGAAAGAGGCTGCTCCTCTTTGGAATCTCTCTATGTCGTATACTAATTCACCTGCAAAGGCCCAAGACTGAGGATCAATACTAATAACTCAGTAGAACGAGTAAGCCAAACAAGTCTGGGATGAGCTACATCCCCTTGGAGTTCTTCCACTGCATCTCAGTAACTATCGCAAAATATCTGGGCGTAGCCGTATGGAGTGACTTACAGTGGAACAACTAGATAAAACTAGTTTCTAGAGCAAGCAGATGCAGGCTGTTTCCAGTGATTTCTCACCAGTTTTGTAACCGAAAACCATCGGTTCATGTCGTATATTTAATAGCAAAATGTTACGTTTGTGTAGAAATTTTTAATTAATCGTTAGAATACAGACGCATCTCGCTCTGCTAACCATGCCTCTGACGGTGTGTGATTGTGTTGCTGAAGGTTTGTCGATTTAGTATACGTATATCAGTATTGCCATATATATCGCAAAAATTAACAAAACCGTTAATGTTGGGAACGTTTTAAGTACTATGGCATCCAAGTTAAGAAGGCGTCATCCAATGGCGGATGGAGGGTGTTGGATCTTGCGCACTCGTCGCTTATAGGGTGCCTAAGGGATGCTGCGTTCTCGGATTGCTATACACCAATTCAGGCAAATAACATTAGTAGTTTTATTTCTAATAAGCACATTGACAATACCTATTTTGGAGTTACATCGTTGTCGCAAATAACATGCAAACAGTAAGATTCTTCGTAATAGTCAAAGTCCAGACAAGTAACAGATAAGGATCACAACTCGTGGTTCTTGTAGCACGCTCCGCAATTACGTTCCACTAATGTCAGTATTCTGAGACGATCTGAGCGGCCGTGGCTGGCAAGAGCGGCGCCCCTGGTGCGGTCCACTTCCGTGCACTATTGGCCGACGTTTCCTCCAAGCTGCAAAATAAAGATAGCTGGAAAAGGCGATCTATTTGACGTACATGACCCATCATGACCAGAGTTTCTGTATATGATGATTCCGATTGTGCTTTGTGGGCAGTTGGAACATAATACTCTAACACTTTTGCAGAACACAGTTAACGTATCTGGCTGACATTAAGCATCACAGCATTACTGCCAGCATGAAACCGGACACAGCCAGAGGGATTACGCTTTAGAGTTGAACGTCATCCGTAACGTATTTCAGTGGCTATGGTGGAGGTGACTTTGATCACGTGGGATGAACTGGAACGCCGGCCGGAGTGGCCGTGCGGTTCTAGGCGCTGCAGCCTGGAGCCGAGCGACCGCTACGGTGGCAGGTTCGAATCCTGCCTCGGGCTTGGATTTGTGTGCTGTCCTTATGTTAGTTAGGTTTAATTAGTTCTAAGTTCTAGGCGACTGATGAGCTCAGAAGTTAAGTCGCATAGTGCTCAGAGCCATTTGAAACATTTTTTGAACTGGAACGTCATATTCTCTCCAGACCTCAGCGTCCAACGTCACTACCTTCTCTGATTGAGCCGCTGGGCGTCTTGTGTCGGCCAGAGCGGCTCCGCCCGTCCGGGGTTCGAGTCCTCCCTCGGGCATGGGTGTGTGTGTGTGTGTGTGTGTGTGTGTGTGTGTGTGTGTGTGTGTGTGTGTGTGTTGCCGTTAGTTTAAGTTAGATTTAGTAGTGCGTACGCTTAGGGACCGACGACCTCATCAGTTTGTTCCCATAAGACTTTACCACAAATTTCCAATTTCTCTGATTGTAGTTCATGAGGAAACACAGGCATCCACTCCTCCACAAATATTCAGACATCTCACTGAAAGTGTCAGAGTTCAATACATTGCCTGAAAGGTACTGCATTATGAGAGGGTGCCTGATAATTCAGTCGCCTCCGAACAGTTTCTATTCTGCACATAGCACGCAAAGCTGTAAGAGGTGTTCATATCTTTCTGAATTTATCGTTTTCTAATGCGTAATAAGAATACCATACTCTAACCACATACCATAACCCCACATTCTCCATACTTCACTGTTAGCACTACACATGATGGCATGTAACGTTCTCCAGACATTTGCCATATCCAAACCCTTCCATCTGATTTCCATAGAGTATAGTGTTAGCCACCACTTCAAATCACTCGTTGTTATTCATCCGCTGTCGCAAAGCGGCACTCTTTACACGACCTCAAATGTCGCTTAGCACTGACTATAGAGATGAGTGGCTTATGATGAGCTGCTCGCCCATTGTATACAATTATTAACTCCTTACGCAAGGTTATTGAGCTAGCTGGACTACTGTTAGCACTTTGGAAGCAAGGAACTCACGAATGAATCTCTCCTCTTGTTTCATGCTAATTTTTACAACCAGCTTCCACAATGCACATCGGTAGGAATTGACGAAGATTAGAGTTTAACATCCGGTCGACAGCGTGGTCTATGGTCTTTCTCTCACACTACACAAATTCTGTCTGATCTTGATTTAGCTATGACTGTTAATTCATGTTTCCACTTCACAATTACGTCAATAACAATCGACGTGAGCATATTTAGACGGACTGAAATCTTCCTGATGGATTTGTTACTCAGGTGAAACCCCTTTACTAATCCACATTTGAAGTCACTAAGCTCTCCTGCTCGATCCATTCTGTTGTTATTGCTCCTGTACTGACAACACGATAACCTCCGCCTCCTTTTATACTGGCGGGTGCGCCTGTCGTGAAATATAGTGGTCAATTCCGCATTACATATGGATGTCCGAGTACTTCGGAACGGAAGGTGCACACGCATCAGGATCGGATTCATCTAAATACTACCATGTGGAAGCACTACATTCCAGGTGATGGGAATAACGCGTTATTCAACAGAATCTGCGTGACTCTAGGTACTTCTCATTCATGATCTGGATGGGCACCGTTACCCACAACTCACGGAGATTCTATCGAGCTGGGTCGAGGGTACAACCGTCTTGCCTTATGACTTCGAAGACGAGTCTAGCGAGACTGAAGTTGGATATCTTGGGTGTCTATGCAACCATCTTCGTTTACGTGGAGTAGTCCTTCCACCATTTGGACTCTATTCGTAAAAAGTGGCTTGGTGCGTTTTCGTGCTTAAGCTATAGTTTGCTTGTCGGTTGTCGTAGGTGGAGAGGCAGATTCACATTCTCTGATAGTAGGTTCCTGTATTGTTTAAAACGCTCTCGGACTTATTGCCGCGATGATTCAGGATTAAACCTTCAACTTCCGGCAGTTACCTCGATCGGGGAAGGGAAAGGGAATGTTGAGCATTCTTATGGAGTGTTGAGAACGAGCCATAAAATGTATCAAATAAATGGTTCAAATGGCTCTGAGCACTTGTGACTTAACATCTATGGTCATCAGTCCCCTAGAACTTAGAACTACTTAAACCGAACTAACCTAAGGACATCACACAACACCCAGCCACCACGAGGCAGAGAAAATCCCCGACCCCGCCGGGAATCGAACCCGGGAACCCGGGCGTGGGAAGCGAGAACGCTACCGCACGACCACGAGATGCAGGCTAAAATGTATCAACTGAAAATTGTAACGAATACTTCATCCAGCTGATAAACCATATATGAAGGTCTCATAAATAGGAAACAAAGAATTTCTTGAAGAATGCTGTTGATTACTCTTCCTCTTCTTTGCATATCAACACTTACGCAATATGTAGTGCCCACTACTGCAAATACGTTAAGTATACTATAGTTCGTGATGCAAAATCCCACTCCGCATCAGATCGCGGTCAAGGCTAAATAATACAGCTTCCTGTCAACAAGGTGCTACTTCTATCATAATTTCTTACGGAAACCTCCACACTTCCGCATCGCGAAGTGTAGTTGTGAGTACATTTTCACATTTGGCACGGGGCCGACCTCTCCAGGAACGATATCGTTGGTAGGATAGAAACACTAGTGTTAACTAGCTCTTACAACACTTCATGCAGATGCATCAATTATGCGAAAAATTACCATATAACATAGGTAATATTTTATATTTGCATGGAACTGGTATCACGCGCTGTAATTGCCTAAGTGGTTCTGTGTAACCTATAGTGAAATTCATCCTTTCATTGCCCTGGAGGCTATAATTGATATGTATTTAAGTGCAAAATGCATGAACTAGGAAAGAGATGTTATTTGCTTGACGGAAAATAAGAGTAGTATATACCTGTTAAACAAGTGGTCGAAAGTGGCTGTTCTGAAGTTTCTACAATCAAGTGGAAGAGTGCATCAGGAAGATTACAATATTGGCATCTGCACTGTCTGAGAAAAAATTGAGCCACGCATAAGAGACGGTCGGATATCAACATAACATCGCACATGTACACACCACGGGGAGGTATATGTAAAGAATTGGTAGTCTCTGTGACGAGAATGTTTACCAGGTCTGGTAAGCTATATAAGGAACGTGAACAGAGTCAGATGTTTAGTGATTACTCGAAGAACACCGAGGTTCAACGTTCTCCTGTGGGGCAACGTTATTAGCATATTAGCATTTATCAGTCCGAAAGGACATCATTTGTGGGTCTCCATTTGGCCTGATGGTGGAGTCGTGCAGTACATAGATTTGAGGGGAATTCAGATGTGAACGCAGCCCAATGTTGGACTGCATGGGAACGTCACCACAGGCATAATCGTCGTCTAAGTACAGGTCCACATCGTCTGAACACCACAAGGGAAGGTCTCTGCAAGTGCACCAAGCACATCGTAACCATTCCTCATTTGTATCTGCCATCTGAGAACAAATAACGGACTTCCTACAACATTATGTGTCATCCCGCACTATTAATCGGAAGCCAGCATCAATCGGACTAGGGATTTACTGTCCCACGCATAGGCTCCCGTTAACATCACGGCACAAAAGGTATCACACCCTCTTCAGCAATGAATCGCGGTTCTGCACTACCCCGTATGACCATCAGCGAGTATGTCGGTTACCACAGGAGAGGTCCCATTCTTCCAACGTCTTGGAGAGCCATCGTGGTGTTATTCCTGATGTCGTGGCGTGTGGAGCCATCAGGTGTGACTGCAGCTCACGGCTTGCAGTGATTAAGGCGGCACAATGGTACGTCGCAGACAACCGGCGTCCTCACGTGTTACCTCGTGTGACAGTATTGTGGTGCCATTCCTAAGTAGGATAATACCTCTTGCACACATATCATACATCTCTATGAACCGCATGCGTGATTTTGAGGTACTCGCACGGCCAGCAAGATCCCACATATACCACCGACAGCTCGTGTGTGGGACCATCTTGGATCTCAACTACGCCCAAGTGCCAGTATCCAGAATGTCAAATGAAGGGGATCACTGCTGCCAGCTGCAGCGGGACACTTCGCGGGATCAGCGGCGACGAGTGCAATTATGTACCAGACCGGGATTCGAACCCGTGACATTCTGCTCATTAAACAGTGGCGTTTATCACTGCCCTCTCCGGGACACAGTGTTATCGCAGCCGCGCGGTCTGTCTTGACAAGCCTCATGGCCGATTCATATTCATACCGAGCGCCACGTATCCGCAGTCCCTGTCCATTTTACTCCCGTTCGTTACTCGGAGATATTTGAGCATCTGCACTGAAGAAGGTGGATCCATTGCCCAGCTAAGCGCATCTATGTTATGAATGCATGGTGTCCAGAATATCAAGGACCATTTACAGCAGTCGTGTGACAGCTTGCTTCAGGAGAGGTTACAGCACATACAGCTCAGAAGGGTTACAACGTCACTATTGTAAGTGGGCTCACACAGCCAAGTTACTTGTAAATATCATTCGATATTGTAATTAGTGAAATAGCACTACATACCATCATCAGTATCCGCTCATTGCCGCTTATGATAGAAAATGTGACCTCACATCATCGCAGCAGGATCTTTTTCACTCTCATGCTTCAAAGCGCAAGTTGAACTTCATGTTCACCATAAAAAACTGAGGTGACAGATGTCACGTGATACCTCCTAACACAGTGTCGGACCACGTTTCCCAAGGCATAGCGCAAAAGCTCGAAAAGGCATGGACTCCGCAAGTCGTTGGAATTCCTCTGCAGAAGTATCGAACCATGCTGCCTTTATAGTCGTCCATAATTACGAAAGTTTGCCGGTGCAGGATTTTTTGCAAGAATTGCCTGTCGATTATGCCTCATGGGTGCAGATGGTCTCCAGGTAGCAGAAAATAACCATTTCCAGTCAACGACAGGTTCAGTTGCACCTTAGGACCACTCCATTCCACGTGAACGCAACCCACATCAGTATGGACCACCACCAGATTGCACAGTGCTTTGTTGACAGCTTGGTTCGATGGATTCGTGAGGTCTGCGGGAAACTCTAACCCAACCATCAGCTCTTACCAACTGAGGAGATCACGAATATAAAATTAGAGAGATTCGAGCGCTTACGGAGGCTTTCAGACAGTCGTTCTTCCCGCGAACCATACGCGACTGGAACAGAAAAGGAAGGTAATGACAGTGGCACGTAAAGTGCCCTCCGCCACACACCGTTGGGTGGCTTGCGGTGTATAAATATAGATGTAGATGTTGTAAATCGGGATTCATCTGACCAGTGCACGGTTACCTGTCGTTTAGATTCCTAACGATATGGTCATGAGCGCGGGATAGGCGCTGGAGGCGATATCGTGCTGTTAGCAAAGGCACTCGCGTTCGTCGTCTGCTACCGTAGCCCACTAACGCCAAATTTGTCATAAGGTCCTAACGGATACGTTCGTCGTACGTCTCACACTGGTTTCCTCGGTTGTTTCAAACAATGTTGCTTGTCTGCTAGCACTGACAAATCTACTCAAACTTCGCTGCTCTCGATCGTTAAGTGAGGGCCGTCGGTCACTGCGTTGTCCGTGGTGAGAGGTAATGCTTGAAATTTGATATTCTTTTCAAATGCTTGACACTGTGGATCTTGGAACATAGAATCCCCTAACGATTTACGAAATGAAATGTCCCACTCGTCAAACTTCAATTATCATCCCGCGTTCAGAGTCTATTAATTCCCGTCGTGTGGCCACAATCACGTCGAACACTGTTTCACGTGAATAACTTGAGTACGAACCACAGCTCTTCCTATGCACTGCCGTTGTATACCTTGTGTAGTGATACAACCACCATCTGCATATGTGCATATTCATATCCTATAATGTGTCGCTTCAGTGTATTACAAGTGTTTTGTTTGCAGGTGTTCCCATTCTAATTATATAGTGTTCTATTTAAAATAAATTCGGGTCATATACCTAATATTTTAGTCTCTGTCTCTATTGTAGCTAGAGCCAAAGGGATCGTTGAGTAATTAATGATTGCATTCATTCTTCTGAAAGTCAAAACCAACGATATAAACAATGGCAGCAATTGACGTTATGGTTAGAGATATGTCGGGCTGTTATTACTGGAGAATCACTACAGTTACACACTTTCACACTAATGAAGAACCTGATATTTTGCATCATCGCTACACTTTATGTACTGTTGGGTGCTTTCCTTTTGCTTTTACGCCAGAGGGGGAGGAGTTGTGGCGTAAAGTTCCTGATCACCCGACTATGCGCCAATATCCTAAATTAAATTCAAAACCCCTCCATCGTGCTTCATGAAGTTAGAGCATGTGACGCTGTAGATGGTGATCCGTCCGTCGGATAGAGGCGTTAAGCTCGGCGGCACCGTTGTTTGTATTGGAGAGGAGTACGCTACCTGTTGGCACCGAGTTACGCCCTTCTCTCATCATAACCTAACACAAACATGGACCCACACTATACACTTTCAGTGTACACATAAGCCCTCAACTCTATTTCACAAAAGCAAAGGACCGTTGTACGCAAAGGTCAGAGAAACTTTCAATTAGACAGCTGAATCTGCCGTTCTAGGAATTCTAGCCAAAAATGCCTTTTAGCTTTACCTTTTATTCAATTTTTGTGGTCGTAACAATTTAAATAGCTCAGAACATCTACTACCACGCTTAGGAGTATCCGAACGTCCTGAATTGGGTTCCGCCTGATTTGTATGCAACCCACACAACGTAACGGTCTTGTGCGTCCGCTAACCTCTTTTCTGTACAGTCGTTTGACTATAAAAAATTATTACTACAAGAAACCACAACTGATATTTGCTCTGTATGGCAAACAGTCCAGATGTAAGTTAAGATCACGATAACGAAAATATCAGTAAACACGTTGTTAGAGGCAAACAGTCTAACGCTTGTAAACGCAATTTCATTAGAATAAATAACATTTCACAAATCAAATTTCAACTTGAAGTTACATGATGAAAATTTGTACTGGGCTAGCACCCGGCTTTACTATCCAAGAACTAATGACCTAACATCTAAAATATAGTTTCAGTCAAAAATAGTAATGTAAGCATATCTTTAAACTTGAAATGACGTGGCGTGAGGTGAGTGTTGGAGTGGATATGAAGCCAACATCTTATCGATTATTAACTAAGCATAACCAAATGTTAGACATCGAAATTTTTCACAAGTATTGAATAAGTGAAACTGAAATGACGAGACGAAAGAGTTTTGCATTACTGGAATTTGAAACTGTCACCTATCGCCGGTGCTTTCTAGCCATGAACAAACATCTACTGAAATGTCTGTGTGTTTTACTAGTAGAGAGATGTGTGTATGATTGATCTGGAGATAAAATGACGAATAATTCTGTGCTGACTGGTTGTCGAAACAGCACATGTGACCGTTGTTGCCTATTAAAGAGACGTTAACTATCGAACTGTTTTTCACCAGTGATGAAAAGTTTCTGCGTCTGGCTGGATGTCGAGACCGGCAGGAATCGTTATTGTTGACAACACACGGAGACATGTCAAAGTCATAGTTATTTTCCGCTTCTTCATTAGTTTTGTGTGCACATGCTGCATGCCATGAAGAAAACTTTGATGTCGAAATAGGATTGAAGCCAGATGCGCGGATATCGTTTAGAACTTTTTGAACCTTGGAGAAGCAACTAAACAACGGAACTGCATCGCCCCAAAAGCGTCAAATCCCTCTAAACGGAAGATCTGAATTCACATCCCATTCTAGCATCATCATTCTCGACATATCACGCTCAGATACAATAATAAGTAAGTGTCCTATGACTTTATGACAACTGCTTGGTTAAAAAATCAAGTTTATTCAAGACGGATTCTACGTGTCGCGATATCCGCCACTGTCCTGGCCTAACCTACACCGTATTCTTCAGTCAGTAGCGAAAGAGCATCATACTAAATGGAGGTTTGGAACTAAGGTGCAAACCTCCCATCGTTCAACTGGAGTTAGCAGAGATGAATAGGGTCCGTCCATGGTAGTTAAAAATGTTTGCCGCAAGTGTGAATCGATCCCAGACCTCCAGCACACGAACCTACAGTAATTCACAGGGATTATCAAATTACACGTACAGTTACACGTACGAAAATTGCTCTACACGGGATAAGAATTCTAATTCCCTGAAGGTGCCGTCCAGTGGTCCAAAACATTCATTTCATTGTTCGTCCGCAACGCCATCCACCAGTTTCCTTGGGTACCCAAACCGGACCTTCGACTTGATATTGTAGTGACTTAATCAAAATCGCAAAATGGCATTCTGTACGAACTTGCGAAGCCCTGGGGTGCGTAAATAGCCACACTAAATATTGTTTTCTATTTGAGTTGATGTACTGGTGTATGTATCAGTGGTGTAGTGGCAAATGTGGTGCATTGTAAACGCAAACAGTTTTCTCCTTTCAGCTAGATTTGTTTCTAAGCCATTTGTTTTCCACATTCAATAATCCCAACGGGAATTGATGAATGACGTTTTTTAGAGTTTGCCACTACGGCCCACCAGATTATTAACAAATATGGAGGACTGTGAAAATTTATCCTTCGTGAGAAACATGGATTCAGAAGGCAATAAGTGAGTGAAAATAAAGACACGGTTAGGGTTAAACATCCCACCGACGACGAGGTCGGTGGAATAAATGAAAGGAAATATCTCAGCACTTGCCTCAGTCTATTTAAGGAGATATCGGAAAACTGAAATCGGGATGGTCAAATGGGCATTTTAACAACGGATCACAAAAAAATTAATTGTTGACCTTAACATAAAATATCTGATGAAAGGCCAATGTGAATACCCAAATGTAATATTTTGTATCTGATGGCAGAAAAAAGATATTACATACTGGATCTCAGGAGTGTATTCGTCTATTTTGGACGTCGAGGCTGAATATAATATAAATGTCATTTAGTCCGTTCTGGTTGATGTGTTGAAAGGACAGACTGTGTTTCGAAGAGGTCGTTTTGACTTTTCATTTTCTGTTAGTGACAATCCTGTTGGTCAGTGTTGGATGACTGTTGCAATAATACTTATTGATACTACTACGAAGTCTACTGCAACGTCTTTGGAGCAGGTACCTCCTCGTGATATTTTGGGTTATCGGACGTTCATGATCACCATGTCTCAAGTTCGCTGTTTTGGAGATACATTAACATTTTTTTTAGTGATAAGGACTAGGAAATCTTGTAAACTTGGTGATGATGGTAACATTTGCCTCTTTTTTGTGGCCGTGGTGTAGATATGAAGTGTAAATTTGTTAGCGATATGACTGTGTATAATAGTATGCAATAAAGTATGGTACATCCTGTTGACGTTAGGCATAGAGCTTGAACAATTTTAAAAAACTACACATTGATCTTTCCAAAAGCCGAGAAGCGATTCTTCTTAGTGTTTTAGCCCACTGGGCACCGTGGGATGCTCTCAGTGTACCCATCCTCAGTGGCCAAACATAGATCCGCGTCGGCAGCCGCCGCTTTTAGAGCTCCTGAGCGTGGCGGCGGGATAAGCGCACTTAACTGCTCGTAATTTATCTAAGTCCGTGACCTTGGGTGACTTGTCGGCTATGTATGTTACCAACAACTGATACGCCCTGCGGTCGGCATATAATAAAAGCGACTAAGAAAACTACACCTGATGTTGCTAGTGTACGAGAACGCCCCTCCCTGCAGTCTGTTGGTTTCACTGATGAACCTACCCAGGAGCTTGCCTGGAAAGCAATCCCTACTGCACTGCTTATTCTATCTCGAACGTTTACCTTCTCGCTCCCTATCAGACATCAACAAAAGAATTCTTTGTGGCCGAAAATATACTTTACACTTGGATTGACACATCTTTATCTCAAAAGCTGTAGCTTTCTAAAGGTGTGGAGTCCAAAAACTGGTTGAGCATTGACTGTTTTAATGTGGTTGGTTGGTTGATTTGGTGGGGTGGAAGGGGGGGGGGGGAGGAGATCAAACAGCAAGGTCATCGGTCCCATCTGATTAGGGATGAGGGTTGGGTTGGGATGGGCTGTTTTGGGGGAAGAGACGCAACAGCGAGGTCATCGGTCTCATCGGATTAGGGAAGGAAGTCGGCCGTACCCTGTGAAAGGAACCATCCCAGAATTTGCATGGAGCGATTTAGGGAAATCACGGAAAAGCTAAGTCACATTGACCGGACGCGAATTTGAACCTTCGTCCTCCCAAATGCGAGTCCTGTGTGCTGATCACTGCGCCACCTATTGTGTGAAAGAACATAACGTTGATGATTAATTTCCTTCTTATGTTTACAGTGGATTCGCATTCGGGAGGCGAGCGATTCAAATCCTCCTACTGCCATCCAGATAAAGGTTTCCCGTGATTTTATTCAAATCGCTCCAGAAAATGCCGACACCGTACCTTTGAAAGGACACAACCGATCTACTTGCCCTCTCTTAACAAAACAAGCACGTGTTTGTGTTTCATCTCTAAATACCTTGTTGTCGACGAGACGTTAAACCCCAATTTGCCCTCTCTTATATGTTTCTGTTATGTTCAGCCAGCCAACAAGAAGAGCTACAAAACATACTCTTCCCTAATACTAATTAATTACAACTTAACTTCTATAAGCTTATGACTAAATTTGAATTTAATAATAGTAAGGGTAACCGCAATGCGAACCACATCTTTACTCATTAGTAGGATACTACGGACTTTTGACTTTCATACGCTCTTTGTCTACTTGCAGTCCTGTGTCCTACACAAGCAGCATTTCCGGACTACCTCAAAAATATGAAAATCGGGCGGGCAGAGAGGAGAACCGAAAAGAAATGCATTAACAAATTAATAATATTGTGTATTCACAAAAACTAAAATTTATGTCGGCGTAAGCCGAAAAATGTATGCTTGAACACAGGTGCAATGTCGCAATTCCTCAATTTTTTTTCATCAGATCAAGATGGTACAAAGTCAACATTGTCAGAAGACTAGAGGTGGAGAAATTAAGATTTCCTAACTGATTTTCGATCTGTAAACATGGAGATCGGTAAGAGAAGAATGCAGCCAAATTATATAAATCTGCAGCGAGCTCAGAGTAAACAGCTAAGGCATCCTTCCCTCGACAAATGCATACATCACCACTTAGTTAGCCAGCTAATACTGCATGCAGCGCCCTATCATTGCCACACTTCTTCGTGACGCTGATAATCTGCAACGTAAAATACGAGATTTGTTGTAGATTCTGCATGAAACGACATTCTTGGATTCCAATCATAAATTTGATAATACAATATTTTAACTAAAGTGAGAATCGGTGAGATTACTTAGGTCTATACGAAATGAGAAGAAAATATCGAGTGAATTTAGCTGGATAATTCCAACCCACAATGGGGAGTAAATCGACGGTCACGTACTTGCCAAATGACTACTACAATGTTGCCAGTTCTCCATTAGAGTAGGGACAGGAGTTAAATGTTTGCTAAGCCAATGTATTTCTTGTTTCTCACTTGGGAAGCTTGCCCTTCAAACACAGGGACGACGCAGGCTATCACTACGTGGACAGGGATCCGAAATACCAAAAGTATAACCCAATGAGTTTTATTCATATTCCTGTAACTCTGATTTTGATCTAAAGAGCTATTACGAATAATATCCGGATGCGCCGACTGCATCTCGACTATTATAGATAAAGAACATTTGAAATTCAGTATCTGTCGCAGGTCTTCTTGTTTTTCTGTCTTATCTGTTCTGCAATCTTAACATCTATTCGCCGGAAGCGATACGTTCTTTAGTGTCTCCAGAAACGATTAATCTTATTTGAATCGACATTCATTTTAATTTTCCTTAAGAATATTTTCAATGGACCAATATAGATACATGGTAACACAAATGAGAAAACGATTCACAAAACCGCGAAGGAGATGAAATAAATGAATGAGTGCAGCGTAAATTCGATTACACCTCTTGATGATAGTAAAAGATCATCAGTTGGGATGATGATGTGGAACTTTGGCATCGTTAAACAAAACAGTCATCCAGTTTATAAGTACCGAAGGAACGAAAAGTATCATCTACTAGTAACGATTACAATATAGCTGCTGGTATTGCTTATTGATAAAAGCGAAAATCGTTTGATTGACTGAGCTTTTCAATTTTCAGACAGTTTAAGACAGAGAAAAAGCAAATGAAGAGGAAGACATTAGCCTAGGTGAGAGTGGGCTGAGATTTCTTTGCATCTTCACAGAGGTGAGTCATATTGCTCGTAGTTCATTTCCTGATTGTTTCACACTAACGACGTCTTCAAGCTATCAGAACATTCATATGAGAATTATGGCAAGTAATTATTAGACCAAACTGTGACGTGAAATGTTACGGTGCTTGCGACCGAATCTAAATCAGTGAACAAAGCTAATTAATTTTATTTCTTCCTAAAATTATTGGAAATTCTTAATAATGATTTCTAGATAGCCTCTGCGCACACCATCTTTTCTCCTGATACGATATTGGTCATCGGCTCTTGCCTAACTAAAAAGATTTGGGGGTCACTTAAATAGGACCAACCCAGAAAGACAAACAGACATGGAGACACTAGACCTCATCCTTGGAATAACCGTGAAATAACCTTAAAGAGTCGAAGACTTTTTAAATGTGTCATGTTAAAAGATTGTTACGCATTAATAGCGTCTGTTGGGACTAAAAAACCGAATCGCTTCCGCTGAATCAGCTTTTCAGTTTGCAGTACACGTAAGAAAGAATAAAAAATAGTTACAACAGCTACTGAGGAGCAGGGCAACGCAAACAATTTCTACTGCTCCTTAGTTATCATGTTCTAGTTGCGGTTGGTGCATGTGGATATTATCCGTAATTGCGCCTTAGACCCAAATCATACACTCCTGGAAATTGAAATAAGAACACCGTGAATTCATTGTCCCAGGAAGGGGAAACTTTATTGACACATTCCTGGGGTCAGATACATCACATGATCACACTGACAGAACCACAGGCACATAGACACAGGCAACAGAGCATGCTCAATGTCGGCACTAGTACAGTGTATATCCACCTTTCGCAGCAATGCAGGCTGCTATTCTCCCATGGAGACGATTGTAGAGATGCTGGATGTAGTCCTGTGGAACGGCTTGCCATGCCATTTCCACCTGGCGCCTTAGTTGGACCAGCGTTCGTGCTGGACGTGCAGACCGCGTGAGACGTCGCTTCATCCAGTCCCAAACATGCTCAATGGGGGACAGATCCGGAGATCTTGCTGGCCAGGGTAGTTGACTTACACCTTCTAGAGCACGTTGGGTGGCACGGGATACATGCGGACGTGCATTGTCCTGTTGGAACAGCAAGTTCCCTTGCCGGCCTAGGAATGGTAGAACGATGGGTTCGATGACGGTTTGGATGTACCGTGCACTATACAGTGTCCCCTCGACGATCACCAGAGGTGTACGGCCAGTGTAGGAGATCGCTCCCCACACCATGATGCCGGGTGTTGGCCCTGTGTGCCTCGGTCGTATGCAGTCCTGATTGTGGCGCTCACCTGCACGGCGCCAAACACGCATACGACCATCATTGGCACCAAGGCAGAAGCGACTCTCATCGCGGAAGACGACACGTCTCCATTCGTCCCTCCATTCACGCCTGTCGCGACACCACTGGAGGCGGGCTGCACGATGTTGGGGCGTGAGCGGAAGACGGCCTAACGGTGTGCGGGACCGTAGCCCAGCTTCATTGAGACGGTTGCGAATGGTCCTCGCCGATACCCCAGGAGCAACAGTGTCCCTAATTTGCTGGGAAGTGGCGGTGGGGTCCCCTACGGCACTGCGGGGGATCCTACGGTCTTGGCGTGCATCCGTGCGTCGCTGCGGTCCGGTCCCAGGTCGACGGGCACGTGCACCTTCCGCCGATCACTGGCGACAACATCGATGTACTGTGGAGACCTCACGCCCCACGTGTTGAGCAATTCGGCGGTACGTCCACCCGGCCTCCCGCATGCCCACTATACGCCCTCGCTCAAAGTCCGTCAACTGCACATACGGTTCACGTCCACGCTGTCGCGGCATGCTACCAGTGTTAAAGACTGCGATGGAGCTCCGTATGCCACGGCAAACTGGCTGACACTGACGGCGGCGGTGCACAAATGCTGCGCAGCTAGCGCCATTCGACGGCCAACACCGCGGTTCCTGGTGTGTCCGCTGTGCCGTGCGTGTTATCATTGTTTGTACAACCCTCTCGCAGTGTCCGGAGCAAGTATGGTGGGTCTGACACACCGGTGTCAATGTGTTATTTTTTCCATTTCCAGGAGTGTAGTTACAGGAATGCGAATCAAACTCACTCGGCTATACTTAAGGTAATTTGGCTCCTTATCAACGTGCTGGCAGCTGGAACCGCCATGTCACCGAAGGGCAAGCTTCTCACTAGAGAGACCTGAAACACTTTGGCTTAGCAGACGCGTTCTTCCTGGCGCTAATGTAATGGAGAACTTGCAACTTTCTGGAATAGGCTTGGCAACTGTGTGGCCGTTGATTTATTCCCTTAGTGATTCAGAAAAAGCCCCCTAAATTCACTCGATATTTTTTCGTGGTTCGAATAAATAATCTGACTTATTCTCATTTTAGGTGTAATACAGAGTTATCAAATTTATGACCGGATTCCAGGAGCGTCGTTCCACGCAGAACCTACACGTAATCTCATATTTTACGCTGCAAATTATCTGCATTATGAAGCGGTATTGTAATGATAGGGTGCTGCAGGCAGTGCCAGCCAGTAATGTGAGTAGTGGAGCAAGAAGGACACGGCCCCTAATCCAAGATGTCGCCCGTGACACAAGTACGTGACGTCACGTGGTGTCAGCTGATGAAGCGATTGATGTCAGCTGTTGATGCGAGTATCGTTATCCAAAAATGGCGGGAAGATAGGTCAATTGAGCTACCTACACTAACCTAAGAAAATGATGGGAAAGAAAGGGCAGTTGGACTACCTCCACTAAACTAAGTCACATCGTGCTAGGAACTGGTTGGAAGTTTGAATTTTGGTGGGGGTCAATTGAGCTACCTCTACTAACCTAAGAAAATGGTTGCAAAGGGACAGTACTCACGCCACCTCCACTAACTTAAGTCACCTCTTCCTAGGAAATGGACATAAGTCTTTATTTAAACAATTACAAGCAGTACCATTATCAATTTTGTTAGCCATCCTCTTGGAAAATTTTGTTGAGCAGAGTTGGTATGGTGTCGCCCCCCACTAGAGGCTGCTCATTTAATTCGAATATAATTTCTATAAATTATTTTAATTTGGTTAAATTTCTTTAAACATCTATAAATTTGTTTCAATTCATTTAAATTTGTTTAAATTTATTACCTACCTACAGTATTAGTGTTGCATTGCCACCACAAGGGGTTGAGATATCAGTTTCTCAGTCTTTTAATATCTTTATTACATGTACTCATTCAGGTCTGGACATAAGTCTTTATTTAAGCAATTAGAGCCACTACCACCATCAAGTGTGGCCGTTGTCAAAAATTGCTGCTTTTGGCAGCAAGATAGATCAATTGGGCTACCTCTAATAACCTAAGAAAGTGCGGGAAATAAAAGATACTTGAGCTACCTCCACTAACGTAAGCCGACTCTACCTAGGAACTTCACATAAGTCGTTATTTAAACAATTACATCCAGTACTACAATCAAGTGTTTCCTCCATCCTCTTCGAATTTCAAATTTTGCTGTGAGAGCTTACATTCAATTCCAATATAATTTCAATTTTTTTTTTATTGTTACCGCCACAAGAGGCTGAGATATCGATAGCTGTATTACATGCACTGGACATAAGCCTTTATTTAAACAACTATACGCAGTACCACCACCAAGTGTCCTCGGTATCATGTTAGAAAATGTTCACCAATTTTACTCTAAGAGCTTACATTCAATTCGAATATAATTTATTTAAATTTATTACCTACATCATTAGTTTCGTGTTACCGCCACAAGAGGCAGCGCTTCGCGATATGTCACGGTGTCGTCAGGCCGCATGTGTGTGTCGCGCGCTGATAATACGATCAACAGTTGACTAACCTACTTTCACACCCTCTGACATCAGCCGAATGCAAACATTCTCATTCGCTAAGAAAACTCAGGTCCGCCTGAGCAAGTCTTACGTGCAGCCGAAATCCCACAAAGCTTTGTATAGGTAAGAAAAGGGGTTCGCTACGCTTTCAGCTACCGAGTTTCAACTATTTTTCAAGGCCATCCATCCATATTTTCTACAGACATCGAGGGACGAATGTGATCTAGTTTATTAAGCTGAGACAAAACGCTCACCCTGCTGGCGGTCTGGAGGGAGGGAAATTTGGTGTCAAAAACGAATCATCCTGTTCTGGGCTGCTGGATGGTTCAAATGGCACTAAGCACTATGTGTCAACATCTGAGGTCATCAGTCCCCTAGACTTAGAACTATTTGAACCTAAATAACCTAAGGACATCACACACACTCATGCCCAAGGCAGGATTCGAACCTGCGACCGTATCAGCTTCTCGGTTCCGGACTGAAGTGCCTAGAACCGCTAGCCCACTTCAGCCGGCGGGCTGCTGGAGAGAAGAGGGAGTGTACTTTATTTATGTATTTTTTGAACAATTGATTTAGCTACGAATTTCACCTAATTTATTTACTGCGCTGGCGCAAAACACTCACCCTAACGTGCCTATAGTCGCCATATACAGTTTACAGACCTCTAAACTACTCCTAAATAATAATACATTACGAGACGGAAACAACTCGTAAATTAGGCAGTTACGTAGTGGCTATTACATTGGAATCGCATTCAGGAGGATGACCGTTCCATCCCGCGTTCTGCCCCATCCTGATTTAGGGTTTCTGTGATTTCCCTAAATCGCTCCAGGCAAATGCTTGGATGGTTCCTTTCAAAGGGCAAGGTCGACTACCTTCCCTCCGACTAGTGTTGCGAGAGCATGTTTCCCAATTTCAGTATCATAGCTAAACCAACCCTTCTCCACTTTGAGAATCTGGATAGTTGACTGTGCGGTACCTCCATTCATTGTTAATTCTCGAACACATACATCATCATCAAAGTATATCAGACAGCGCTCAACATATTTCTAACACCTACTGCATATTACTAAATTTACTATCTATGTCTACGCTGATGGGAATGACAGAGCATTCGCACAGTCTTATGATAACATTAGAGACTGAAAGACCTCCCTCACACTGTCATCAACCAGACCGCCCTGCGGTACTGGTACCGATTCAATATGCAACCGATCAGTAGTAGTCCGCTATTCTTCACGTCTCGTGAATGAATGGAGCTCGCTGAATCCTAGCACATCCAAGTGTACAAGATTTCTCGAGTTGCATCCATGTCGAGGTGGTTAGCACTCACAGTAACAGATCTGAAAGTGTTGTGATCTAATAGCAGACCGTTAAGGAGAAGGAGAACTAGAAAAGGGCGATTTTTTATTTGCGATGGAGCTTTTACGTAAATCAACCAAGCCATCAATTTTAAACTATTATTCCAGAGTCTAGGATCAATTGTTAAGAGAGGGAAAATAAACACACACACTCCTAAAGCTACAACGTTCCTCACTTAAAACAGGCTATAATGTTAGATCGCTTAAGTTTCCAATCTATCATCCGAATGGACAGTAGCCCTGTTAATATTCCAATGTAAGAAATATATTTCAAGCGCATGATTTACATCCTTCTCCCTGGTTTCTGTAGGATAAACTATTTTATCGAACCGTAAAACGAAAAAACTATTTTCTTAAAGCACTTGCTCTGTGTCATACGAGCACAATAAAGCTTTGTAGTGATGTATAGTGACCACTGATCACATCCGATCACGGTCCAGAAATTGTACTATGCGTTCATCAACCCTACCTATAAAATGACCGTTACTAATGGGGGTAGCCTCTTACAAGGAAAAAGATAAACGCATAGCAGCAGCGCCCGACATGCCAAAAATTACAAGTCATTCTACCACTAACTCTGTAAACAGCACATCTGTCAGGCAAATGTATACACAGGGGGTTGCAGTACCTCACAAGCACCTATCGCTAACTTAGTAACTTAGTCTTAGTTACGAAGCTGAAGTCTCGATTTTACACTCAAGATGCGACAGGGGTGGGAGGGGGTGATTACATCACATAAATCATAGTTCGTTTAGAGGAATTTGTCACGTTTCATCACATATGAGATGGATGTCATCTGATGCAGAAGAGGTTTACAGTTAACGATCGCAAGTAGACAGTGCTTTAAATCATATACAGAAAACGCGGCAGTATGTGAGTTGAACGCAGGCTATGTCACGTGACCGCAGACGCATTTAAGTTTATAGACGGATGGTTCTCTGTCTTCCTGAAAAGCGCTTGTATCACTCAGACCTCAATAGACATACAGTATACTGCTGCCTCAACAGGCAGAACTGACTGCTTCCTTCCGCTTCCATGTCTACGTCTTCTCGGGTTCCTCTTGCTGCAGCATACTTGATCCCGTGTACAAATTGTTCTGCACAAACACGGTCACATAGTTGCCAAGTGTATTCCAGAAATTTGCCAGTTCTCTATTAGATTAGCGACAGGAAGAACACGTTTGCTAAGCCAAAGTGTTTCAGGTTTCTCTTCTGGGAAGCTTCGAAGACGCGGCAGTTCCAGCTACCGCCACGTTGACAGGGAGCCGAATTCCCTAAAGAATAGTCCACTGAGTTTTATTCGCATCCCTGTATCTATGATTTGAGTCTCAGGCGCAATTAAGAATAATATCCACATGCACTAACCGCAACTCGAACATAGTAACTAAAGAACAGTTGAAATTGTTTGCGTCACCCTCCTCCTCACTAACTGTCGTGGCTATTTTTATTCTGTCTTATGTGTACTGCAAACTGAAAAGCTGATTCAGCGGAAGCGATTCGGTTTTTTAGTCCCACCAGACGCTATTAACGTCATGAGTTACTAACAGTCTTCTAACATCGACTTTTTAAAGTAATTTCACGGTGATTCAAAGAATGAGGTCTAGTGTCTCCATGTCTATTTGTCTTTCTGGGTTGGTTCTATGTAAGTGAGCCCCAGATCTTTTTAGTTAGCAGGAGCCGATCATCAATTTTTCTCGAGGAGCCAAGATGGTGTGCGCAGAGGCTATCTAGAAACCGTTATTAAGAATTTCCAATAATTTCAAGAAAAATAAAACTAATTAGCGTTGTTCACTGATTAAGATTCGGTCGCAAGCACCGTAACATTTCACGTCACAGTTCGGTCTAATAATTACTTGCCATAATTCTCATATGAATGTTCTGATAGCTTGAAGACATCGTTAGTGTGAAACAATCAGGAAATGAACTACGAGCAAAATGACTCACCTCTGTGAAGATGCAAAGAAATCTCAGCCCACTCTCACCTAGGCTAATGTCTTCCTCTTCATTTGCTTTTTCTCTGTCTTAAACTGTCTGAAAATTGAAAAGCTCAGTCAATCAAACGATTTTCGCTTTTATCAATAAGCAATACCAGCAGCTATATTGTAATCGTTACTAGTAGATGATACTTTTCGTTCCTTCGGTACTTATAAACTGGATGACTGTTTTGTTTAACGATGCCAAAGTTCCACATCATCATCCCAACTGATGATCTTTTACTATCATCAAGAGGTGTAATCGAATTTACGCTGCACTCATTCATTTATTTCATCTCCTTCGCGGTTTTGTGAATCGTTTTCTCATTTGTGTTACCATGTATCTATATTGGTCCATTGAAAATATTCTTAAGGAAAATTAAAATGAATGTCGATTCAAATAAGATTAATCGTTTCTGGAGACACTAAAGAACGTATCGCTTCCGGCGAATAGATGTTAAGATTGCAGAACAGATAAGACAGAAAAACAAGAAGACCTGCGACAGATACTGAATTTCAAATGTTCTTTATCTATAATAGTCGAGATGCAGTCGGCGCATCCGGATATTATGCGTAATAGCTCTTTAGACCAAAATCAGAGATACAGGAATATGAATAAAACTCATTGGGTTACACTTTTGGTATTTCGGATCCGAGTCCACGTGGTGGTAGCCTGTGCCGTCCCCGTGTTTGAAGGGCAAGCTTCCCAAGTGAGAAACAAGAAATACATTGGCTTAGCAAACATTTAACTCCTGTCCCTACTCTAATGGAGAACTGGCAACATTGTAGTAGTCATTTGGCAAGTACGTGACCGTCGATTTACTCCCCATTGTGGGTTGGAATTATCCAGCTAAATTCACTCGATATTTTCTTCTCATTTCGTATAGACCTAAGTAATCTCACCGATTCTCACTTTAGTTAAAATATTGTATTACCAATTTTATGATTGGGTTCCAGGTATGTCGTTTCATGCAGAATCTACAACTAATCTCGTATTTTACGTTGTAAAATAATCAGCGTCACGACGAATTGTGGCAATGATACGGCGCTGCAGGCCGTATTAGCTGGCTAGCTAAGTGGTAATGTATGCTGTTATCGAGGGAAGGATGCCTTAGCTGTTTACTCTGAGCTCGCTGCAGATTTATATAATTTGGCTGCGTTCTCTTACCGATCTCCATGTTTCCCGATCGGAATTCAGTAAGGAAATGTTTATTTCTCCACCTCTAGTCTTCTGAAAATCTTGATTTTGTATCATCTTGATCCGATGACGAAAAATTTTAGAAATTGCGACATTGCACTCGTGTTCAAAGATTCATTTTTCGGCTTATGCCGACATAAATTTTAGTTTTTGTGAATACACAATATTATTAATATGTTAATGCATTTTTTTGTTCTCCCCTCTCCGCCAGACTTCCAAATTTTCGTGGTAGTCCAGAAATGCTGCTTGGGTAAGACACAGGACTGCAAGTAGACGTGTCGTTGTTGCTCCGCTACTACTGTGTCCCGTTCTCGAGGGAAAGACGCCTTAGCTCCTCGCTCTGAGATCGCTGAAGACCTAAATAACTTGCCTGCAGTTTATCTCTTGCCTTATCGAGCTACATACTTCCAGATGGAAAATATGTAAGGAAATTTTAATTTCCCCATCTCTAGTCCTCTGGCCATCTTGATTTTGTACCACCTTGATCGGATCGTGGAAAATTTAAGAAACTGCGAGACTGCACTCCTGTTAAGCGTTATATTTTTCGGGTTACACAGACATAAAGTTTAGTTTTTTGAATAAACAATATCATTAATTGTTAACTGCTTTTTTTGGGTCTTTTCCCTCTGTCGGATTTACGTATTTTGGTGGTAGTTCCGAAATGCGTCTTGGGTAAGACATAGGACTTCAAATAGAAGAAGAGCATATCGAGGTCGAAAGTCCGTAATATTTAACCAATGCGTACCGATGTGGAAGGCTCACATTCCGGATGCCCTTTTTTTGTTAAATTGGAATTTAGTCGTTAGCTTATCATATTTGTACTTTATCAGCACTGTAAATGTGTTCATTTTGTAGCTCATCTCGATGGCTCTTTGAATATAATGAAAACACGCCAGGGAAGGAAAATTAGGGTGAATGTCTGTCGACAATAAGGTCATTAGATACAGAATAAAGCTCAGACTTGTTTTGTTAAGGGTGAGAAAGGAAATCGGTCGTGCTCTTTCAAAGTAACGACGCCAACATTTGCCTGGTGCGTTTTAGGGAAACCATGAGGAACCTAAATTTTGATAGCAGGATGTGCATTTGAACCTCTGTCCTCCTAAATGAGGGTCCAGAGTGAGCGTAACACAGAAATTAATTAACAATTTCACATTCTCGCACATAAAAAGAATCAATACTCAGGCAGTTTTTGAGCCCCACACTGGTTGAAAGCTACTGGTCCAGAGATAAGGATATTGTCAATCTAAATTTAAATAAGATTTTTGTCCACAAAGAAATTTTCTCTATGGTTGTCCGATAATGAGCAATTAAGAGGTAAATATTTGAGGTAGAAGAATAAGTTTTGCAGGGATTGCATTCCAGCCTAGCCCCTGGGTAGGTTCATTGGGGAAATCAAAAGACTGCTTACAGGGGCGTTCTCGTCCAGCAGTTCCCCTGTTTGCTTTTATTATATGGGAACCACAGGAACAAAAAAATACCGGCCGTAATGGAAATTCCCCAATGATGCAATTCGTAACACCTGCTCTGTGCCACGAGACGGCAAAAGTTCCTTTTTGGGGATTCACACTGGATTTTGACTTTTTCAGGCTGTTACTTTCTTTTTATGAACTTAAGAGACTGTGGTTAAAACGTCCTTCTGGCTGGCCTGATTCCAGGTTTCTGATATTTCCTTAAATAGATTAAGGAAAGTCTGGGATATTTTCTTTGAAAGGGCACAGTCGATTTCCTTCTCGTCTTCCAATGTCCTCGTCGTCACTGGAATCTTTAACCCTAATCATCCAACTATTGCCTTCTGAATGCAAATGCCTCACGAAGGTAAAATGGTCGCCGTTAATCAGAGTTGCCAATAGACTATCGTGGTAAACCGTTAAAACGCCATTCACCAAAACTTGTTGATCTGCTTGAATGTGCAAAATAATTAACTTATACACGGCACCACTTTCCCACTACAGCACTAATACATACACCATTACAGCAGATCAAATAGAAATTAGTAGTTCATGTATATATTAACGCACCCTATCCAAAATGGCTCTGAGCACTATGGGACTTAACATCTGAGGTCATCAGTCCCATAAGAACTACTTAAACCTAACTAACCTAAGAACACCACACACATCCATGCCTGAGGCAGGATTCGAACCTGCGACCGTAGCGATCACGCGGTTCCAGATTGAAGCGCCTACAACCGCTCGGCCACACCGGCCTGTTAACGCACCCTATCGTTTTGTAAGTTCGCACACATTGTCATTGTGTGATTTTATTTCGATGGCAATGAAATCAAGTCGACAGTAACTGTTTCGTAGCCACGGAAGCCGCGACGCGGACGAACAAGAAAATGAATGTTGGCAATCCGCTGGCAGCCACTTCAACACAATCAGAATTCTAATCCTGTGTAGCGCATTCTTTATTAAGGCAAAAATCATGTGTTGCTTTATTTGCAGTTTGATGGTCTGTGGGACTGATTCTAGGTTCTTGCGCTGAATCATAGGCAGACCCTTTTCATCTCTACTAACTCTCATTGAACGACATAGGTTTGCGCCGTGGTTCCAAAGACCTATTTCACACAATATCCGTTCACAACTGTCAGGAGAAGACGATGTATATTAGGCGGCTAGGACGGAGACGGAAGTCGCCATAAATAGAATCTCTGTCATCAGTAAGCCTTATTACACCAGAAACTTCTATTTACTACACACGTGTTTCTGTGGACTGTAGGAAAAAGAGTAGGTGTTCGTTAGAAAATTAATGTTTCTGCCACCCTGTAAAGCAATATCTGCGCATCATTTCGTCCCCTTAACGTCACAGGATGATTCCAGAGAGAGTGCAGCAGAGCATTCTCAATATACACAGTCACTCCAGGCGTTACATTTATCTTCTTCTTCATAGGATCGAGAACGTATTCATAATTGTGGACGAAATACTTTAAGTGGGTCGAACGTCATGTATAAATCAGTTATTTGGTTTTCTGCTAAGATATCACCAAGAATTTTACATGCAGCATACCTCTATATCTTTCATTCGGTTATTCGTAGTTAGAAATACTGTTAAATCACGTTCATAGATCTTTATTTGTTTTAAATCAGTTATTTTTATTTCATTGGCTTACTGAGAACCAGTCATTGCGTTAATAGTGCGTGCCAACTGAGCACAAATTTTTGACATCTACAGCAACATTAATGATAGTGCCCTCACGTGCTTTCTTACTAAAGGTAGCAATACAAAGAAAAATATTTCAGAGAAGACCAGAAGTTCGAGAGCTTGTTAGTGTATTCCCAGAAGCCATATCTGCTACCTCCCTCCTGGAAAACGTCTCTCGCTTAGTGAGTAAGTCCTGATAACGAGTTATACTGAAATCGGCCACCCGCATGCCTGCTATCCGCATGTCTCCCTCTGCAACGACTGCGCCCTGGGATTTCATAACGCCTCTATGAAATCGCTAATTAATCTATCTTTCCGGCTTACCAGGTTCAGTGGAATCTCTGTTGGGAAAGGAACATTTAATTAATACTAAGACAAATTGGGACACCAAGTGCTCAGCCTTAGCCAACTGTTTGCATAGTACTGACAAGCAAGGAATTTCAATACGTTTCTGAAACTATTTTAAATTATCGACATGGGCTATAATATTTACACAACCAATTTAAATTCATATCAGTAGATTCGTCTCTGTTTTGTTACTCACGTCATATGTTACTTTCCACTCAGTACGATACGATCTGGTCTTAAAATCGTGTTTACTGATTTAGTTTGAGTTTCTTAAGGCAATGTCGACATTCAATAATTTATTGTAGTTTTTTAAACTCTAAACAACTGTAACTCGACAGTAATAAAACTGCAGTCCTTAATAAAACGTTCTTTTCGATTTACCATCTGACGCCAACAAAGGTTTATATTACAAGTGAAACTGACCTTACACTACACATGATCGCCCCACGGCGTCTCTCTCATTGGTCTCTGCACCGCGAGGTTCGCTTAGGTTTCCTGGGTCAGAATCCTGGAATTTCTGATCTACTGCTCCGTTGCTCTGACAAACTGTCACATGTTCGTGATTTTCAAGCGGAACTTTTGATACAGTTCTCATCAACTTACAGCTTTCTATATTCAAAAATCGATAGCAAACACATGGCCAATAACGATCGATTGATTCAAAGATCTCTTTGGATGCAGAAATTACATTTACAGGGATTCAATGTATTCGAATGCAGCAGATAATATAGTATAGTATAGTACTACTTCATATGCTTATTTTTAATTTCGAGTTCCATTTAACATGAAACACTTTACATATTTTAGCTCACAGGACAGCAGTGCTTTACTAGGCATGGTCCTATTGGAGGTGGTATACCTTTGCTTTCCTCCGATCCTTAAACTGACTTAATTATACGCTGACATAAAAAAGACTCGCAACGTCAAGGTGTTGTGCAACATAAACGGAAGTTGACAGGCGTGTTTCCATTCTTTCCATCTGAAATTTCATGTTTATCAGTATTTCAGGTCAGTCGAATAACAGTGATGCTTGAAGTGTCACTATCAGGACGAAAATCACTTTTGCTTAAAATACATGCTATAAATGTCGTGGGCGTTAGGCCTATTTGCCTTTGAGATGGGACGTGGTGAGTCGATGTTACTCAAGAACGCCTTTAAGACGACAAAGGTGCCATTACCAACTCTTCACTATGTTTAAAAGACATCGTGTATTAGGGCTACGAGAACCTGGATTTCCCTTATCCGATATTTCAGAAAAAATGGTTCAAATGGCTCTGAGCACTATGGTACTTAACATCGGATGTCATTAGTCCCCTAGAACTTAGAACTACTTAAACCTAACCAACCTAAGGACATCACACCCATCCATGCCCGAGGCAGGATTCGAACCTGCGACCGTAGCGGTCGCGTGGTTCCAGAATGAAGCGCCTAGAACCGCTCGGCTGCACAGGCCGGCTGATATTTCAGAAATACTTGGCGGGAATGTAGCCTCTGTATATGATTGCTGGCGGTGGTTGTCACGAGAATGTCACAAGAAGACCCGTCTCTGGGCTGCCACGTTCCATTACCCAGAGAGAAGACTATCGTGTTTGATGTATGGATCTGGTGCATCGTACTGAGTGTGCAGCAGTTGGCACGACAGTGGCACAACGAACTGTTACAAATCGGTTACTTCACTTGGGTCAAGTGAGAGCTCATTGTATCACAGGGCTAAGATCTGTTGTGTTTTCTAATGAAAGCTGGTTCAATGTCGGTAACAGTCTATGGCCTGCAAGCAACCTGTCCACGTGTTAGACCCACTAACAGGGCGTTGTCCAATAGGATAACGCTAATCCACATACCGCTGCTGTAGCCCAGCGTACTCTACAGAGTGTCGACATGTTGCCTTGGCCTGCTCAATCACCAGATCTGTCTGAAACCAAGCACATATGGGACATCATCGGATGAAAACCCAGTGTCATCGACAAACATCATTAACCGTTCCTGTATTGAGCGACCAGGTGCAACAGGCATGGAATTCCATCCCACTGACATACGGCACCTATGCAACACAATGCCCGCACTTTTGCATGGTTGTATTCGACCGGTTATTAAAGTACCAGCATTTCATATTTGTAGTGGCTTATCTCGCGCTTATATTAACTTGTGATCATCTAATGTTTATCACTTAAATATGTTACCGAAACAAATGTATTCGCTAAATTTCATTACTCTACATTTATTATATTTGGTGTTGTGATATTTTCTTCGGGCAGTCTGCAATGGAGTCTGAACCACAGTAAACGTGGCATTTTTTTACATTAGGAGATTTTTACCAAAAGTGAAAGAAGGCATAAGCGACAGAAAAAAAATCTGGACCTGACTGATTGTCTCTCATACTGAGCGAATAAATATACTAATCGTCGGAAGATCTGGGATTCACTTCTTAATATAAGAATGTGGTTCAGTTTTGCACTTTTAGTTTTCTTTTGCCTTATGTTGCTAACGTTTATTGCCAGTGAAAACCATCTTTCTCTCACAGTGAAATAACAAGTTTTCTGAGGGACAGATTCCATGAGATAGCCCATATATACCTTACATATAAGTACTGTACCACTTGGCTTTAGTTATCTTTTTATAAAAAGCTTTTTGATTTATTTCGGCTACCTCTATTGAAATATAGGCATTTAGATTCTCACATAACAATAATTTTAAGTAATATCTATTAATTAAAGCATCACCATGGAAACTTATTTTTCTAACACAGTAACTCAACAAAACATGATTACCGGCCCATGTCCCTTAGATCTTTACTCTTCACCATCCTGATGGCGTCAACAGAGCAAACATTAATGGTTATCCTAATTGCCGTCTGGTTTAAATACCAACGTTCAATGCAGTTTTGAATTTGTTATTTTCAAGAGTGTAGGGCCTATTCCAGTTCGTATATGTATCAAACATGTACTATATAAACATATATTTATGTTGTTATGTCACCACGCCTGAATGATAGGTTTAATCTTTGTTAATATAGGTTAGTTTTAATGGCGTTAATAACTCATTATATATGTGTCGTGTGTTTTAACACCCGTAAAAGTGTCAATTATAAGTTTAATTTGTAATTTCAACGCCCGAAAATGCGGTGGACACGTGCCACAGATTACTGTTATTAGTGTTTTCTTGTATCATACTTTTTTTTGCGCTATTCTTCATGAGATACTGTCAACCAAAGCACATGTGTCACTCAAAAAGGAACTATCTGACTTGCTGTTTAATTTTGGAGTGTAGCTGCCCAGAGAGTTTACGTTAACTGTACGCAACCAACTTGCTCTATTTTATGTATAACGGTGGCGGTATACACATGTCGATGTCTGTAACGTGTGGCCATTGGCTACGTAATGTGTATTACCACTTCTTTAGTTGAATCGTGAATTTAGCTTATTGTATGTTGGTCTTATACGTTGTATTTTCACAGTTCTAAAGATACTACTGTTGGATGGGTGAAACATGTAAAAATAAGGGAAAAGTTACATGCACAAAATTTTAATTTCTGTCGTTCGCTGTTCCCTTCCAGGCAAATGTCTGCCCTCGCTATATCTCTACTTCCGTGGCGTGATAATGGGAACTGCATTGCGACACAGTCGGCGATATTGTAATAAGTATCCTATTTTAAACTCCAATATTAACTGCCTATTGGCCACAGATTTATTATTTTTTACTATGAATTTGAATACTTGTTGCGGCCATAAATTCGAAAGAATCGAGCATGTGCTGTACAATTCATGTATATTATAATGAGTTCTACAGCACATATTGGGTGCTGGCGTGTTTATGATCCCAGTCAGCACTCATATTTATAATGAAAGGTGACAAATCAATTAAAACGGAAGTTGCCAGGCTCATACACTATGTGAGCAAAAGTATCCGGACACTCCCAGAAACATACTTTTTCATATTAGGTGCTTTGTGCTGCCATCTACTCCATATCAGCGATCTCAGTAATCATTAGACTTTGTGAGACAGCAGAATGGGACGCTCCGCGGAGCTCATAGACTTCGAACGTAGTCTGGTACCAGCGTGTGTACTGCCAACAGTAAAATTCAGAGACTGTGGTGTTATAGTGTGCTCGTGTTTTTCATGGAGGGGCTTGCACCCCTTATTTTTTTGCGTGGTGCTATAACAGCACAGGCCTACATTGATGTTTTAAGCACCTTCTTGCTTCCCACTGCAGAAGAGCAATTGGGGGACGGCGACTGCATCTTTCAACACGATCGAGCAACTGTGCATAGTGCACGGCCCGTGGCGGAGTGGTTACACGACAATAACATCGCTGTAATGGACTGGCCTGCACAGAGCCCTGACCTGAATCCTACGGAACACCTTTGTGCTGTTTTGGAACGCCGATTTCACGCCAAGCCTCACCGGCCAACATCAATACCTCTCCTCTGTGCCGAACTCCGTGAAGGATAGGCTGCCATTACCCAAGAAATCTTACAGCACTTGACAAAGTATGCCTGCGAGAGTGGAAGCTGTCATCAAGGCAAAGGGTGGACCAACACCATATTGAATTCTAGCATTACTGATGGAGGGTGCCACGAACTTGTGAGTCATTTTCAGCCAGGTGTCTGGATACTTTTGATGATGTAGTGTACTAGCTGCAATATTGTCCATACTGTCACAAGCCTGTACCCAGTATCATACTACGGAAATGAAGATATAACTTCCTAGTGCTACGTCTGAAGGTGAGTCCAAAGAGTGTTGAAAACTAATTTATGAGAATCAACAAATATTTCTAATCGTTTATGGTTACAGTTTCCTATATTTATAGTAATTTTTGTTTTCTTACGTTTCTAGCACCACGATTCTGACGTGAAACTGGTCCAGTTATCATCTTACAAGCATTACTGGCATAATAAAAAAATTATTGGAAGAACTTTCCTTTATCGTAGTAATAACCATATTATGTAGTAGATTTGTTTTCAGCCTAAAGTAACGATACAGTAAACGTTTAGAGTAGTTAACCAAAGAGTATTTTCGTCATTGTGACGAATAACTTGCTTGACTCTGGAACAGTAACATCACGAGTCACTGCATTAGCTAAGGTTAGGAAGCTGAAGGTTGAGGCGCGATGAGTGACAGGCCTCTTACTCGAATAGTATCAGCGTGTCCGTATGGCAAACTTTTTAAGCTGATTAAACTGATGTCAGCCAAATTCAGGTTACATTCAATGTTAGTGGGGGCGTCATTTGCATTACGAAGTAGCAAAACATAGAAACATTACAAAAATAGTTGTCCCACTCGTTGGTCATATAAAGATACAAATCTCAAATCTGAACAGTATTATAGGACCTGATCCTTTAGACAATACAACTATGCTAAACAGCATAAGGTTCATATATGAAATTCATGGTTTATACGCAGGTTTTGCTTACATAGATGGGACACGTAAAACGAACTACAACACTTACAAAAACGCAATTGACTGAGGAAGATGACCTTCTCCTTGCTACAGGCTATCTGTAAATATTTATTAGAGTCAGCAATCACTGGTGAATCTCTAACAACAATAACGATATTCCCCATATTTATGTAGCTTCCTTGTTTGTTTTTACTTAATGTGAATTCTGTATCACCAATACTTCGATGTAACATGTGTATAAATGTTTTATTCATTACTTATGTCCATTGAAGGTTGATTTTAAAACTAATGCTCTGTAGAAGACTGGAAATGTTAAAACTTCACTTGTAATACTGGCTCACTCATAGGGAAAGTAGGCTTGTACTCAGGCGAAACATAGAGGGAGGTCCTTCTGCAACGAAACTGGTCTGGTGGGATTCGGAAGGTTGATTTGACGATCGGACTGCACGGCTCCTTTGTGAGAATAGTAAGTCGATGGATGGCAGGCAAAGTTTTCACATCTTGCGTGCTGAACGAGGTAAGAAGAGCAGCAAGATTATACAATACAGACTCGGACGAAGAAGCAATTTGGATTATTATTCGTGGCTTACATTGGTTACCCAAGTATCACGAAACTCCTAATAAGAGAATTTTTTGATCGACTTACACAGCAAGAGCCTTGGGTATTATTTCCACCTTTTTGAGTAGCCACAGGTACTCGCCATAGCCATAAATTTCGTCTCAAATTATCAGCCGAGTACTGTATAATGGCATGGACCAGGTAAATGGTTTCTTATCCAAGTAATAACGCTATTATGTTCAACCTTTGAGTTGAAGATCCGTATTTAATACCTTATCATTTACACATGTTTCCGAGTATCCTGTTTTATTGAACTGAAGAGTAATTTTTTTATATAACGAAATTTAATGAATCGTCTGTGGTAATTAATTTTATAATTATTCAGTGAGCCTAGTTTTTGAAGAAATCCACATGATTTAAAAAAAGGATATTTAAAGTTCCACCAAAGTACGGTTGCAAAGTGTTCTGATTAAATGTAGTTCTCATTGAAATCCCAGTACAGTACAAAAGTTACTTGAATAATACTGTGCAGCGAGCTACGTTAATTTAAGTATTAACTGTATTTTTCTTACTTGTCACTTCTTCTTCCGTGTGTTTTTGCTTTTAAGAAACTTTAATTGTCGAGTGCTAGTAATAGTATTCCATAGATTTCGTGTTTGTTTTGAATATAGTCAGAGAGATTCCCTTTAGTCAACCATAGTGCCAGTAGTGCTAGCCTTTGTTTTGAATACACTCCAGCGACAGGTAGTGCTATTTTCATTGTTTTCTACAAGAAGTGTCTAGTAACCACAGTTCAGTCAGCTATTAGCCACCTTTAGTGAATAGCAGTCTAGTTAAATGTTGATTAACTCCGTACAGTAAATTGATTTCTTAGGATGGATAGGATGTGTGACTGCTGTGCACGGACGCAAGGAGGAGGAGCTGGCCACTGTTCGCGAACAGCTGAGCGTGTTGATGGCCGCGGTCAGCCGTCTACAGGCTGCTGCCTCGGAGTGTAGCGGCAGTGGGGAGTCTGGTGCGTCGCATGGTACACTCCAGGTGTTACATGCTCCACCCACTGTCCCTGCTGTCGAGACATCTTCGTGGGTACCGGGCGCGGTTGGGCCACCCTCTCCCCAAGGGGAGTGGCGGGTTCAGCGGCGTTCGCGGCGCAGGAGGTGGAGGGCCAATGTGGCATCGTCCGCTCTGCCTGTGAGAGGACATGTGACCGCTCCTTCAGCAAGGTCCGAGCAGGCACACGGGGGAGGGGTTTATTAGTTATTGCGAACTCCAACGTTAGGCGGGTGATGGAGCCCCTTCGGGGAATAGCGGAAAGGTCGGGGAAGAAGGCCAGTGTTCACTCTGTCTGCTTGCCGGGGGGTCTCATCCGAGATGTGGAGGAGGCCCTACCGGCGGCGATAGAGAGCACTGGGTGCACCCGACTGCAAATTTTTGATCATGTCGGCACCAATGACTCCTGCCGTCTGGGTTCAGAGGTCATCCTCAGTTCGTACAGGCGGTTGGCGGAGTTCGTGAAGGCGGAAAGCCTCGTTCGCGGGGTGGGATCAGAGCTAACTATTTGTAGTATCGTTCCCAGAACCGATCGCGGTCCTCTGGTTTGGAGCCGAGTGGAAGGCTTAAACCAGAGGCTCAGACGATTCTGCGAAGATCTGGGGTACAAATTCCTCGACCTCCGCTATCGGGTGGAGAAATGTAGGGTCCCCCTGAATAGGTCAGGCGTGCACTACACGCAGGAAGCGTCTACAGGGGTAGCGGAGTACGTGTGGAAGTACACTTGTGGGTTTTTTAGGTTAGAGGATTCCCTCCCTAGACCGGACAAGACGCCTCCTGAGACGCAGCAAGGTAGGAGTAGGCAAAATGCAACAGGGAATAATAATATTAATGTGCTGATAGTAAACTGCAGGAGCGTCTATAGAAAGGTCCCAGAACTGATCTCATTAATAAACGGTGACAATGCCCACATAGACACAGGACAGAAAGTTGGCTGAAACCAGACGTAAACAGTAATGAAATTCTAAACTCAGATTGGAATGTATGCCGCAGAGACAGGCTGGGCAGTGAAGGGGGAGGCTTTTTATAGCGATAAAAAGTGCAATAGTATCGAAGGCAATTGACGGAGATCCGAAATGTGAAATAATCTGGGTGAAGGTCACGGTTAAAGCAGGCTCAAACATGGTAATTGTGTGTCTCAAAAGGCCCCCTGGCTCAGCAGCTGTTCTGGCTGAGCACCTGAAGGATAAATTGGAAAATATTTCGAGTAGATTTCCCCACCATGTTATAGTTCTGGGCGGATATTATAATTTGCCGGATATAGATTGGGAAACTCAAACGTTAAAAAGGGTGGCAGGGACAAAGAATCCAGTGTATTTTTTTAAAGTGCTTTATCTGAAAACTACCTTGAGCAGTTAAACAGAGAACCGACTCGTGGAAATAAGATGTTAGACCTTCTGGTGACAAACAGACCCGAAGTATTTGAAACAGTTAACGCAGAACAGGGAATCAGCGATCATAAAGCGGTTACTGCATCGATGATTTCAGCCGTAAATAGAAACATTAGAAAAGGTAGGAAGATTTTTCTGTTTAGCAAAAGTGACAAAAAGCAGATTTCAGAGTACTTGAGGGCCGAACACAAAAGTTTTGTCTCAATTACAGATAGTGTTGAGGATCAGTGCACAAAGTTCAAAACCATCCTACAATATGCGTTAGATGAGTAAGTGCCAAGCAAGATCGTAAGAGATGGAAAAGAGCCACCGTCGTACAACAACCGAGTTAGAAAACTGCTGCGGGAGCAAAGGGAACTTCACAGCAAACACAAACATAGCCAAAGCCTTGCAGACAAACAAAAATTACGCGAAGCGAAATGTAGAGTGAGGAGGGCTATGCGAGAAGTGTTCAATGAATTCGAAAGTAAAGTGCTATGTACTGACTTGGCAGAAAATCCTAAGAAATTTTGGTCTTATGTCAAAGCGGTAGATGGATCAAAACAAAATGTCCAGACACTCTGTGACCAAATTGGTACTGAAACAGAGGATGCCAGACTAATGGCCAAAATACTAAATGTCTTTTTCCAAAGCTGTTTCACAGAGGAAGACTGCACTGTAGTTCCTCCTCTAGATTGTCGCACAGATCACAAAATGGTAGATATCGAAATAGACGACAGAGGGATAGAGAAACAATTAAAATCACTCAAAAGAGGAAAGGCCGCTGGACCTGATGCGATACGAGCTCGATTTTACAGAGTACGAGAAGGAACTTGCCCCCTTCTTGCTGCGGTGTACCGTAGGTCTCTAGAAGAGCGTATCGTTCCAAAGAGTTGGAAAAGGGCAAAGGTCATCCCAATTTTCAAGAACGGACGTCGAACAGATGTGCAGAACTGTAGACCTATATCTCTAACGTCGATCAGTTGTAGAATTTTGGAACACGTATTAGGTTCGAGTATAATGACTTTTCTGAAGACCAGAAATCTACTCTGTAGGAATCAGCATGGGTTTGGAAAAAGACGGTCGTGTGAAACCCAGCTCGCGCTATTCTTCCACGAGACTCAGAGGGCCATAGACACGGGTTCACAGGTAAATGCCGTGTTTCTTGACTTCCGCAAGGCGTTCGATACAGTTCCCCACAGTTGTTTAATGAACAAAGTAAGAGCATATGGACTATCAAATCAAATGTGTGATTGGATTGAAGAGTTCCTAGATATCAGAACGCAGCATGTCATTCTCAATGGAGAGAAGTCTTCCGAACTAAGAGTGTTTTTAGGTGTGCCGCAGGGGAGTGTCATAGGACCGTACTATTCACAATATACATAAATGACCTTGTGGATGACATCGGAAGTTCACTGAGGCGTTTTGCGGATGATGCTGTGGTGTATCGAGAGGTTGTAACAATGGAAAATTGTACTGAAATGCAGGAGGATCTGCAGCGAATTGACGCATGGTGCAGGGAATGGCAATTGAATCTCAATGTAGACAAGTGTAATGTGCACCGAATACATAGAAAGAAAGATCCCTTATCATTTAGCTACAATATAGCAGGTCACCAACTGGAAGCAGTTAATGCCATAAATTATCTAGGAGTACGCATTAGGAGTGATTTAAAATGGAATGATCATATAAAGTTGATAGTCGGCAAAGCAGATGCCAGACTGAGATTCATTGGAAAAATCCTGAGGAAATGCAGTCCAGAAACAAAAGAAGTAAGTTACAGTACGCTTGTTCGCCCGCTGCTTGAATACTGCTCAGCAGTGTGGGATCCGTACCAGATAGGGTTGATAGAGGAGATAGAGAGGATCCAGCGGAGAGCAGCGCGCTTCCTTACAGGATAATGTAGTAATCGCGAAAGTGTTACGGAGATGATAGATAAACTCCAGTGGAAGACTCTGCAAGAGAGACGCTCAGTAGCCCGGTACGGGCTTTTGTTGAAGTTTCGAGAACATACCTTCACCGAAGAGTCAAGCAATATATTGCTCCCTCCTACGTATATCTCGCGAAGAGACCGTGAGGATAAAATCAGAGAGATTAGAACCCTCACAGAGGTATAACGACAATCCTTTTTTCCACGAACAATACGAGACTGGAATAGAAGGGAGAACCGATAAAAGTACTCAAGGTACCCTCCGCCACACACCGTCAGGTGACTTGCGGAGTATGGATGTAGATGTAGATGTAGAACAGATACTCGCTAGTAAAATAGGAGGGCCACCATTAGGAATAATTACTATACAGGTTTGCAGTGGTGTTTAAATTTTAAAGCGCATGTAGTTAAAAGGTGTTTCCCTTAATGTACACTGACTAAACTGTTCAGTTTTGACCTGAGTCGGTTTATAGAAAGTTTTCTGGGTGTCCATGCCAAGTGCTGAGCCAGTTTTGCAGCAGATATTAAAATAACAGTACTGAGGAAGTGCACCTGTTCTTTTTAAGACATGTTTGTGACGTAGTAAGTAATTATCTACCACTGTTCAAACTGTAACAGGCCTAGGGACCATATATTTCATTTGGACAGTATTTTTCAATAATTAAACTGAGAAAATAACACCCTATAGAAGTTAGTATTGCTCCAACATTAGTAATAATTTGATGTAATCATTAGCTTACTATTATAATGTGCAGATAGTAAGTGTTATTGGCAGAAATTTAATACTACTTGTGTTATTCATGCCAAACCGCTGTCACTTGTGCTAGTCTCTTGTATCTTATTGTTGGAACAGAATTTCAGTATTAAGTAAAATAATACCAATACTTAAATTTCTTTATGAACAGTACTAGAGCTTGGTACAAATCTGCCTAATTAAGGTGGCAACAGCTTTCTTTTACGTGATTTCAGTTGATTCCTAACAGAACTTTTGTTCAATCCGCGTTTGGTCTGCTACTGATTTATTTCAACAGAAACATGTCGATAAACGGATTACAATCCGATACCTTTTCAGTACACACAATGACAGTCATTTCAAATCCTTTTGTAGGATTAACATTACCGGCAAATTGCTAATTTAGAGGTAACCGGTAATGTTACATTTGGCTTTTCCCGTAACAGGACTACTATTACTGTTAGAAGCAAGTTCTATACTTGGCGGTCATGATATGACTCTTTTGTTTGTTAAACACCAACTTTTATCTTTATTGTTATTTCATCCCCTGGCGCTCCATATGGACGGGGTGGGGCAGGGCTCGGCGGTGGAGGTGGGAGGGGGGAGAGGGTGGAGGGAGGTTTCGGTCAGCTGTACAGGCAACCTGCTCTTCAGCCAAGGACAATATGAAACTTCCTGGCAGATTAAAACTGTGTGCCGCACCAAGACTCGAACTCGTGACCTTTGCCTTTCGCGGGCAAGTGCTCTACCGACTGAGCTACCCAAGCACGACTCACGCCCCGTCCTCACAGCCTTGCTTCTGCCAGTACCTCGTCTCGTACATTCTAAACTTTACAGAAGCTCTCCGCAATATCCTTTCTTTCAGGAGTGCTAGTTCTGCAAGGATCGCAGGACAGCTTTTGTAAAGTTTGTAAGGTAGGAGACGAGGTACTGGCAGAAGTAAGGCTGTGAGGGCGGGGCGTGAGTAGTGCTTGGGTAGCTCAGTCGGTAGAGCACTTGCCCGCGAAAGGCAAAGGTCCTGAATTTGAGTCTCGGTCCGGAACACAGTTTTAATCTGCCAGAAAGTTTCATATCAGCGCACACTCCGCTGCAGAGTGAAAATCTCATTCAAGGACAATATAATAATAAAGTAGCTGAAAAAGCAAAAAGTACGTAGCGCAGATACGTACACTGAAATTAAAACATTTTAAAGGGGAAAAATAAAATCGAAGTTTTTAAATGTACCTCGGATGACTTTTTGCACTGGTAGTTAAAAACAGTAATAATAAAAGGTAAAATGAAATAGAGTAAGTCCACATTTGAAATATTTCAAACATGTTGCCAAAACACTGATATGTAAGCGGAGCAGTTTCCTAGAATGTGCAAGGACCTGCAACATGATAGGAGCGAGTTGAAGGGGAAAAAGTTGGCCAGTGAAGAGGGTTGAAATGTTGGGCTGTAAGCATGGTGAACTGGTGCACTGAAGCGATGGGATAGGAGTATATCTTGGGACAGGGGTGGAGAAGAGCGGAACTTGGTGACACTAATAGTTGTTGGGAAAAGGGAGGGATGGCAAAGAATGGAAGAAAATGGTCTAAGGATATGGGGGGAGGGCAAGGAGAGGAGACCCTGTTTAGGTGGATTGGGTGGATGGACCTACAGCTGGTAGGATGGGTAAATGTTGTGGCGTAGTTCATGATCTATGGGGAGTTGGATGAAGTGTCTTTGGCAGAGCATATGGAGGGTGTGGAAGTCGACTGTCGGTGCAATGTGTTGATAAAGGCGCGACAGCGCATAAGGATTGGCAAGTAGAGGGTAAACGATAGTATTATTGGAGTCGAGTTTGTGGATGGTGTAAATTGTTCGGAGGTGTTGAATGTGAGAGAGGAGAGGCGAGAATGTGATGAGTTGCTGAAAGATCCTTATGGGGAAAGTAAGCGAATACAGAAAGCGAGGCGGAGTGCATGGCGTTCGATGATATGGAGGGACTTACAGAACAGGAGGGGCAAATATCCGTCTATCATTTGGATACCGAAGGATGTGATGGATAAGGGATACAAACGTGTGAAGAACAGTTGAGGGAGTGTAGTTCCCTCTTTGGTCAGTTAGTACTTTTCGTCTGTTGTGAGATTCCGTTGGATGGTTAGTAGATGGGGTTTCCACATTAGTAGCCGGTCGAAGATTAGTCCTAGGTACTTTAGTGTGTTAGTTAGTTGGATGGAATGGTCATAAACGGTGACGGAAAGGGCCGGTAGTGTGTCCTATAATTATTACCTTGGTTTTGGGGGGGGGGGTTAACCTTAAGAATCCATGGGTTACACCAGAAGTAAAAATGACTGAGGTGGATTTGGAGGGATCGTTGGGACTTCTGGAGTGTATGACAGAGGCTGAGGAAAGCAGTGACATTAGCTTACTGAAGGAGATGGGTGGAAGGGGGTGGTTTGAGTACATCGACAGTGTGTAAGAGGGAAGGGAGCGGGGAGAGAAGAGAACCTTGGAGCACATCTGCAATGGACTGTAGGGTACAGGAACTGGCTTTGTTAATAAGAACGTAGGATGGGCTGTTGGAGAGGAAGGATACAATGAGGCAGACATAGTTGCAGGAAGTGTGTAAGTCTGAGGTTCGAGAGGGAGACAGAAATGCCATACACGGTCGTTCGCTTTCTTTAGGTCTAGTGAGACAAAGATATCGGATTTGCGGTTGTTGATCTGTTGGGATAGGCGATGGGTGACGTTCAGGTGTTGGTCATAAGCAGAGGCCGGAACGGAAGCCGCACTGGGTAATAGGAAGCAGATGATGATAGTGCAGATGGCGGTGGACGCGACGGTACAGAATTGATTCAAAGACCTTGCTAAACTCTGAGGTGAGGCAGATTGGGCAGTACGATAAGGTATCAGTGGAGGATTTGCTTGGTTTGAGGAAAAGCATTATTTTGGAGATTTTCCATAGGTCTGGATAGTAGCCTGTGGGGAGGACAGTGTTACACAGGGTTGCAAGGGTGATGAGAAAGGAGACAGGGCATTCTTTGAGGTGGTGAAATGTAATACGGTCATGACCAGGGAATGAGTTTCGTTTCCTGTGAAGTACTTGTTTCATGTCCTGTGACTGGGATTTCTAATTCTGTTTCTGGTATGTTGTTCAAGTACCGGAAGCTGGAAGCCAGGGATGTGACTGTGATATCTGTGTGTTCATGGACAATAAGGAACTGGGAGTAGTCAAAGTGAGGGTCATCAGGAATGGAGAGAAAGCCGGGGAGACTGGGAGCAAGGTGATTGACTTTGGTCAGGTTGTCAGGTAAGCGAAGGTGGTTGTGAAGGACCGGCTAGTGATGGATGGGATGGGAGCAGTTAAGTCGGTGGAATTCTTTCCAGTTCCTGCAAGAGTTAGCTGGGAGTGTAGCTTGAATCTGGCGCATGTCTGGCACCAGTCCCGTAGTTTCTTGCCATTGAGTAAATTTCTAATGTGTCACTGCAATTGCCGGTAGCGTGTAAGTATAGTCACGTGTCCGGGTGTCCGGAGGAAGGAGCGATGTAAGCAACTGGATTCACGAAGAAGGAGAGCAAGTTGTGGTGGGGGAGTGGAGCGATGAGCACATACTAAAACACAGATCGCAGCAGAAGAACTAAGTGCGAAAGAAAGTTACTACGATTATTGAATGACGCACGAATTTGCAGTGAATTCAGTAAAACAAATATTATAAATATTACGGGAGTTTAGAAGGTAAACTGTAACCAATATTCAGTATTATTATGAATACGAAAACAGTAGTACAGCAAAGCAAACAGAATAGTTGAGCAAAGCAAACAGAACGGGGCGTGCCGCGAAACATAACTAAATCCGATAGCAGTTACTGAAATGAAAGTAGAGGTAGTGGCACAGAACGAGAATAGGCTTAAGTGGAATATCACGCCTACGTAAATGATTAGATTCAGATGATGGTTTCGTCACAAAGCAAACAGGAACTTAAGAACGGAACAAGTCAGAAAGATTACGTAGAAGATACTAGTTATGTGAATCAATCAGTTAATGTCTTCAGTTCGCCACAAATTGAAAAGAACCAAAAGCTTTTAAAAATTTTGTCTACACAAATTCACAAATTTAAGTACAAGATAATAGCATCAAGGCATAAAATAGCAGCCTTAAGAAAAAACTCAAAATACAAGTGCAAGTGGTATTAGCAGTAGTAGTAGTAGCAGCAGCTTTATTCATCCGTAGATGTCTTTTACAAGGATATAGGACATGTCAAAGTATTTACAAATTTAGATTAAGTTAAAATAAGCTAATTCGTATACTTCCTTGATCCTTATGAGTTCTTTCCTTGCTTCCTCTAACTGTGCCTGAAGGGCACAGATTTTCCTTTCCTGTTCCCCAGTCAAAATGTTCCTACTGCGTACTCTGTAATTCCATGAGAGAGCCTCTTCTGTTCTCCCAACATTTTCGCCACTGCATCCCCCCCCCCCCCCCCCCCAGTGAATATATTTCCCACAAGATTGGCAACAAATCACTCATGGTCAGCTTCGAAAGAATGATTAAGTTTAAAGAATGTTTTAAATTTGTCGAGGACGCGAGACTGGCTGTTTGTAAAACAACACGAAGGTCTTATGTGCGATGGTGGTTGTCTTTGTATTGATCTAGAGATACAACGACAGAAGAACGAATTTACAATTAATTTGCTTTTAGAGAATTTACGTTATCATGCGTGTTTGGTCAAGTTTTTAAACGTTTACAACTCGGAAAATATACAATACCGATCACAATACTGAAATGTAATTTAACTTAAACTGAATAAAACGTAAATTTGTTATGCATTGTACAGAGTACGCATTTGTGGCACATCTATAGGGAGTGGTGTGTGTGTGTGTGTGTGTGTGTGTGTGTGTGTGTGTGTGTGTGTTGGGGGGGGGGGGGGGAGTAATGCTGGGAAACCAGTGGAAACGCTGGTTGCAATTTAACGATGTAACATTATTATATATTCAATTCTATGTGAGATGGGCACGCCTCTCCTTGTGAGCTCTGGACGGTCCAGCTGGCGTCGCGTCAGCTACTAGTACAGCGCTCGGCGGTACTGCGCCAGGACGCCGGTTTGGTGGTGAAGGTACGGCCACGGCCAGGCGCTTCCCGGGAGAGCGACACGCCAGGCGGCGGCTCCGCAGTGGTGGAGGCGGCTGTGGGCGGGTCTCGACCCGCAACCCTCTGACAGGTGGAGGACGGTGGCTGGCACTGTCACGCCGCGTCCCTTCCTGAGCCTCGGCGTCGGCGGTAGTAGGCACGGACAGACGGCCGTTGGAGTTGTGGCAAGGACCCAGTGTTGCAGCAGCGGCAGTCTCGTCTCCAACCAGAGTTTGCTGCTGGCACTGCCCAGTCGTCTGGCGGTCGAGCTGGTGCTTCGGCATTGTGGTGCGTGTACTCAGAGGTGATCAAATCCCCGAATCGAATTACGTACTGTCCTCAAATTCAGCTTCATTTAAACTCCATTACTGCCCATTTGCCGGCCGCGGTGGTCTAGCGGTTCTAGGCGCGCAGTCCGGAACCGCGCGACTGCTACGGTCGCAGCTTCGAATCCTGCCTCGGGCATGGATGTGTGTGATGTCCTTAGGTTAGTTAGGTTTAAGTAGTTCTACGGTCTAGGGGACTGATGACCAGAGTAGTTAAGTCCCATAGCGCTCAGAGCCATTTGAACCATTTTTTGAACTGCCCATTTGTTTCTGGTGCCTAGCCACGTCGCTCACAACAAAGAGGCTAGGTTTAGTGTGGTGCGAACTATCGCTTACTCCATCGTTCTTTGCTACTGCGCAGGACAGTCTACCCCAATACTCCGCGGTGGTCTCCAAGCTACTTTCAGTCAGTTCCACGAGAGATTTAATACTTTTACAAAACATACTTGATATGGTACCCTACTCAATTCCCTGGGTGATACAACCTGCTGTCTCTAAGGAGACAAATTAGATGATGCATTGAGAAATTACTGAGTCACCCACCAACCGCAGTGCCATACTACTTTCGGCGGTGGAAAGATTCGATATGTATTTGATGCCAGAGGCATCATTAATATCTTTGTGCCAGTGACGACAAAACCTAAGAAATTAGAAGAGCAGCTACAAACTCTTCACACTACAAAATATTTGAGCAGCATCGACCTGAAAGCTCTTAATGGCAAATTTCTTTAGAGAAGAATTCACGAAAAAACAGGGCCTTTGTTTTTGTTGGTAGGAGTTACTAATTCAAAGTTTTACCATCTGGACTTTCAGTCGGCTCAGGCATATTTTTGGCAGTCCTGGACAAGATACTTGGCCTTGAACTATTGGAACGAGTAATGTTTTATGTGGGCAACCTGTTAACGGCCACTAAAGCAGTGATCAAATGGTTCAAATGGCTCTGAGCACTACGGGACTTAAGATCTGAGGTCATCAGTCCCCTAGAGCTTAGAACTACTTAAACCTAGCCAACCTAAGGACATCACACACATCCATGTAGGATTCTAACTTGTGACCGTAGCAGTCGCGCGGTTCCGGACTGAAGCGCATAGAACCGCTCGGCCAAGCAATGATCACTTACTGCTACATCGTACCTACAATCACTGATTGGAAGGAGGTCTTTCGTATAATTTTATCATCTGATTTCATGGTTCATAAAACTTTTATTTTCTAGACCATACACTGTTGTGCTATATAACGAGATAAGTAAACTTAACTCCAAAGTTACAATTAAAGCAACCACAATTAGAACAACACATTGGCCGGAGCATGACGTATAGTATAGTTCTTAGTTGATTATTCACAAGGAAAACTAATACCTGTACGTCCTCATAATAGCCTGCCAATTACATTGATTATTCACAAGGAAAACTAATACCTGTACGTCCTCATAATAGCCTCCCAATTACATGCTTTATGATGTACCTTCTTTTTTAAAAATCTACGTTGCAATACAGAATGAGATTTTCACTCTGCAGCGGAGTGTGCGCTGATATGAAACTTTCTGGCAGATTAAAACTGTGTGACGGACCGAAACTCCAACTCGGGACCTTTGCCTTTCGCGGGCAAGTGCTCTACCAACTGAGCTACCCAAGCACGACCCATGCCCCGTCCTCACAGCTTTACTTCTGCCAGTACCTCGTCTCCTACCTTCCAAAGTTTATACAAGCTCTCCTGCAAACCTTGCAGAACTAGCACTCCTGAAAGAAAGGATATTGCGGAGACATGGCTTAGCCCCAGCCTAGGGGATGTTTACCGAATGATATTTTCACTCTGCAGCGGAGTGTGCGCTGATATGAAACTTCCTGGCAGATTAAAACTGTGTGCCGGACCGACACTCGAACTCGGGACCTTTGCCTTTCGCTGGAAAGTGCTCTACCAACTGAGGTAGTTCTGCAAGGTTCGGAGGAGAGCTTCTGTAAAGTTTGGAAGGTAGGAGACGAGGTACTGGCAGAAGCAAAGCTGTTGGGACGGGGCGTGGGTCGTGCTTGAGTAGCTTAGTTGGAAGAGCACTTGCCCACGAAAGGCAAAGGTCCCAAGTTCGAGTCTCGGTACGGCACACAGTTTTAATCTGCCAGAAAGTTACGTTGCAATATTTTTCATTATAACAGAAATGCAAGTGTCGTAATGGTTAATATTGAAAACTGGTTAACGTGTTTCGTATGTCTTTTTTCACGGGAACTACCAATGCAACCTCTGTTGGGGTAGCAGCAAGGACTCGCAGTTTCAGGTGGCATGCAGAGAAACAAGGGATGATGGAAACCCCTTGTTTTCTCTTTCTCTGTTTTGCAAAGCACCTTTCCTCTCAGAATAATTTTTTCCGATTTACACTACGCTTAATCAGATTTTTATGACACACGGTCGATGTGATTAAATTCCAGTGTCGTTAGCGTCTGAGTGCTGTTTTTATTGGTCGCAATTATTTCTTTGTGTACACCAGTGAAATCTTCGAACACTGCTAGTGATTTGTGTCTTTAATTTCAACATTCGAACTGTTGTCAAAGAGTTACTTTCTCCGGTCGCTCTACTTGAGCATTTATCAATTATTTATATAGGGAGATTCGATTAATAGCGGAAATACTGGTAAACTGCTACGGAATGTCAACTCCTACATGAGCGTTCTACAAAGAAGCTCTGTTAATCTTGATCTAAGTATTACATGGAAGTCCATATTTCTGCTCTTCTAGTTAATAATATTCTTTTGGAATAATCTTATGTATTTCACGTAAAACAATGAATTTTTAGATTTTGATGTTTTTCCTCTCTGAATTGTGTCATTCATACTGATATTTGAAATCAGACTTTTTTCTCAAATCGTCTCTAATTAACCTAACAAGTACTGGTGTTAATTCCTTCTGATGTCAGCTCAGATGTAACTGTTATTAAAGGAATGTATCTACGAATCTTGTCTGAATCGATATGTACTCAGGCGCTTCAGTCCGGTCGCAGGTTCGAATCCTGCCTCGGGCATGGATGTGTGTGCTGTCTTTAGGTTAGTTAGGTTTACAGAGTTCTATGTCTAGGGGACTGATGACCTCAGCTGTTAAGTCCCATAGCGCTTAGAGCCATTTGAAAAATTTTTTTCTATATGTACTCAGGCTTGGGAAAATTCTTAACATCGTGCAACTGCTGTGAAACTTACTGGACATTAAACGCCGATAAGATATTAAACTTAGGGATCAACACTGAGTGCGGGAGTCAAGCAGAGTTCTCTGACCGGCCATGAAAACCTTACATAATCAAACTCGCCTCCATATACGACATCTTTAATGCGCTCTAGTGTCGCACTGCTCGACTCAAAAGCAGGCTGGTCATATCACAGATCGGATGAAACTTTTCTGTCAGATTTTGATCGGAAACGATGGGAGCGAGACTTGTTGACCTACAGTGACTAGTTTCGAATCCCTGAGTTAAGTTCAAACGTCTTCGCAAATCCCCATGAAATTGAGGAGCGAGACTCTGCTGATGGAGACGCTAAGTATGACTGAAATGTGATCGTATGACTCTAGTTGATGATGGCCGTCAGCGTATAGCACCTCAGTGGTGCTATTCGAGAATATCAAGTCAAAACCAACAACGAATTTCGAACTATCTCTTACTTTCAGATAATCACTCACAGGAAACCAGCACATCGCTGCACTGTGCAACCACTCGCCACCGTAGTTGTATCATACAGTTATAAAATTGGAACTCCATAAAAAGGATTAGCGAAGTCCGCAGCTCGTGGTCGTGCGATAGCGTTCTGGCTTCCCACGCTCGGGTTCCCGGGTTCTATTCCCGGCGGGTCAGGGATTTTCTCTGCCTCGTGATGATTGGGTGTTGTGTGATGTCCTTAGGTTAGTTAGGTTTAAGTAGTTCTAGGTTCTAGGGGACTGATGACCACAGATGTTAAGTTCCATAGTGCTCAGATCCATTTGAACCATTTTTGGATTATCTGAGACAACAATATGTATTTAATTCTTAATAATTTATTTCAGTTCTCTATGTGTACTTATTATTCGTTCTGACTTTAAGGTCATTCATTTAATATCAGCAGCTATAATTGATAGCAGAAAGTTACATGTATACAGGGTGGTCCATTGATCGTGACCAGGCCAAATATCTCACGAAATAAGCGTCAATCGACAAAACTACAAACAACGAAACTTTGCTAGGTTGAAGGGGGAAACCAGATGGAGCCATGGTTGGCCCGCCAGATGGCACTATCATAGGCCTAACGGATATCAACTGCGTTTTTAAAAATAGAAACCCCCATTTTTATGACATATTCGTCTAGCACGTAAAGAAATATGAATGTTTTAGTTGGACCACTTTTCTCGCTTTGTGATAGATCGCGCTGCAATAGTCACAAACGTATGGCTCACAATTTTAGACGATCAGTTGGTAACAGGTAGGTTTTTTAAATTAAAATACAGAAGTAGGTACGTTTGAACATTTTATTTCGGTTGTTCCAATATGATAGTTGTAACTTTGTGAACTTATGTCTGAGAACGCATGCTGTTGCAGCGTGATTACCTGTAAATACCACAATAATGCAATAAATGCTCAAAATGATGTCCGTCAACCTCAATGCATTTGGCAATACGTGTAACGACATTTCTCTCAACAGCGAGTAGTTCGCCATCTAATGTTCACACATGCATTGTCAATGCGCTGACGCATGTTGTCAGGCGTTGTCGGTGGATCACGATAGCAAATATCCTTCAACATTCGCTATAGAAAGAAATCCGGTGACGTCAAATCCGGTGAACGTGTGGACCATGGTATGGTGCTGCAACGACCAATCCATCTGTCATGAAATATGCTATTCAATACCGCTTCAACCGCATCTTGTTGGAAGTACATCGCCATTCTGTCATGCAGTGAAACATCTTGTAGTAACAACGGTAGAACATTACGTAGGAAATCACCATACATTGCACCATTTAGAATGCCATCGATAAAACAGGGGACAATTACCCTTCCTCCCATAATGCCGTACCATACATTAACCCGCCAAGGTCGCTGATGTTCCACTTGTCGCAGCCATCGTGGATTATCCGTTGCCCAACAGTGCATATTATGCCGGTTTACATTACCGCTGTTGGTGAATGATGCTTCGTCGCTAAATAGAACGCGTGCAAAAAATCTGTCATCGTCCCATAATTTCTCTTGCGCCCAGTGGCAGAACTGTACACGACGTTCAAAGTCGTCGCCATGCATAGAAATATAGTACGAGTGCAATCGATGTTTTTTGCACCGTTCTCAACACCGACGTTTTTGAGATTCCCGATCCTCGCGCAATTTGTCTGCCACTGATGTGCGGATTAGCCGCGACAGCAGCTAAAACACCTACTTGGGCATCATTATCTGTTGCAGGTCGGGGTTGAGGTTTCACACGTGTCTGAACACTTCCTGTTTCCTTAAATAACGTAACTATCCGGCGAACGGTCCGGACACTTGGATGGTGTCGTCCAGGGTGCGTAGCAGCATACATAGCACACGCCCGTTGGGCATTTTGATCACAGTAGCGATTCATCAACACGATATCGACATTTTTCGCAATTGGTAAACGATCCATTTTAACACGGGTAATGTATCATGAAGCAAATACCATCCGCACTGGCGGAATGTTACGTGATACGACGTACGTATACGTTTGTGACTATTGCAGCGCCATCTATCACAAAGCGAAAAAAGTGGTCCAACTAAAACATTAATATTTCTTTACGTACTACACGAATATGTAATAAAAATGGGGGTTCCTGTTTAGAAAAACGCAGTTGATATCCGTTTGATCTATGGCAGCGCCATCTAGCAGGCCAACCATAGCGCCATCTGGTTTTCCCCTTCATGCTAGACGAGTTTCGTTCTTTGTAGTTTTTTCGTTTGATGCTTATTTCGTGAGATATGTGGCCCTGTCACTGTCAATGGTCCACCCTGTATAGTTCTACTTCACGCATTACGTACTACATCTCCATCACGTGAAGATCTATTAGCACGAGAGGCTGCTTACTAAGAGACAGTCCCATGTACCTTGGCCCTTATTAACATCGATACCCGGTGGAGAGAAAGGGCGGGACTATAAATTTGACGCACAAAATGTGTGTACGTCCAGATAGGACAAAAACTCGAGACAGGATAGAGTTTTCTTGAATGATAACAGTTGTGTCCACATTGCGTAATTTAAGACTAAAATGTGATATTAACAATGCTTAATAACGAATAATTAATAAACAAATTAAGGAACAGTACTGCAGCGAAGATGAACCAAGGTGAGCGAGAGTTACTGAACGTAGTTAAGAGTTTCTTCGTTATCTTACGGAGTCAGATGAAGTAAGTTGCCTCACGCTTACGTTCACTATTAAGAAGTTTCGTTACATAAAAGCAAAGAGTTTAAACTACTATGAAGTCTTTGAACATTGCTTGTAGTTGTTTTCCATCGTTACGTTAGAGCCCGCTATGCCTTGATGGCACCAAATAACATGGCATTACCAAATTACAGAGCCTGTAGATAGATGAATGCTCCGTCCCTACCAAGACTCCCTTTCGAAAAAAATGGAAAAAAAGCTGTACAAACTGGAATCTATAGCGATATAATAGATAACTGTTACTGGCTCATCGTTCATCAAAAAATGAGGCTCAGAGAATTCTTTTCGGAAAGAGCATAAAATGCTGTCAGTCTTTGAGGAAACGCGACATCAGACAACGGCAAAACACAGGCATCGAAGTTGGACTATCATTAAAGCAGAAGTCAGATCCGAAGATAATCTTAGGAGTAATCTCATATCAGCAGAACAAAATTTCCCCTTCACTGTTCCAAGGATGAGAATTTTTGACAGTCGATTTCTTATGTGAGATTATGTAGTTTTCCTGTTTGGATTAATGTATTGATATTTAGTGTTCCACTGAATGTTTTCTGCTTGTAGGGAAGTTTACCAGAGGTCTCTCATATTATCTGCTGTGATAGCCTGGACTCCCCAGAATCCAGAAGTCAAGTTGTCCTCCTCCGGCGGACGGGTTGCGTAACAAATCAAATGGCTCTGAGCACTATGGGACTTAACATCTGATGTCATCAGTCCCCTAGAAGTTAGAACTACTTAAACCTAACGAACCTAAGGACATCACACATCCATGCACGAGGCAGGATTCGAACCTGTGACCGTAACAGTCGCGCGCTTCTGGACTGAAGCGCCTAGAACCGCTCGGCAACAGTGGGCGGCGTTGCGTAACACCTGGGATGAAGTTGAATTCACTTTCACAGTACATGTTTGTCCGAGTTTTATTGGTTTGGGCTGGGTGGTACCAGGACCGGATAGGGCCAGAGGCGGTTGAAGTCTTTGCAACCAAATGTGTTCAGCCGAGCTCATTGAGCTATGAGACGCTGACAGTAGTACCGGTGATTTTCACTGAGATGTGTGTATATTTTGGGTTCAACAGGTTGATTAGCCGTTGAGTATTGTGACAGTATATGATCCACCCAAAGTATTTGGTTTCCTCGGTATCACCCATATGTCGAAGGCTTTCTCCTATCCACCACCTGGAGAGGCGCCCTATGGAGGATCTACCAACCTCACACGGCATTATTATTATTATTATTATTATTATTGTCATCAGCAAATCCGATATGGTGTATCTTCCCACAACTGAAATAGATGTGTATTGTTCGATTCAATATTTGCATCACATAAATATAGGTTCTAATTACGGTACATTGTTGCTAGTAGACATATTCCTCACTTTTTCTTAGGTAGTTGCTACCTGTTACTCCGTCAAAGGAATTTATGTGTGCATTATTGTTGCAATGCAGACGCTCAAATTATCCGATTTCTGTAATTTCAGTTCGATACCAAATGGTTCTAATCGTATTTTGCCAGTCAGTCTTAATGTGGATTTCCGACTACGGCTCTCATCATATAACAGACTCGGTAACCTACGTTTTTAATCGGACTGTTGAATCTAGATAACTTATCTATGACAGGACCTGTATTCTTTAAAAGTATGGAAAATACTAATACAATGTACTTATTACAAATAGGTTATTTAAATATAAATATATGAAGTAACTAGATAAAAATTCATTTACAGAACCACAACCTCACCCATCAGGGCAGAGCAGTGCAAGACGGGTTTAAGGTCCAAGAGATGATAAAGTTGTTCCCGTTTATTCCTCGATTACCGGACCTCAACCCGATAGAGAATATGTGGGCAGAGGTAACGAGGTCATTGCCATGTGGGCCTACAAATGCAAGAGACATTTAGAAAAATACAGAAAACGTATGATGGGAAGTAAACCATCACGCTACAGTATAGAGGACCTTAGTGGAATCAGTGCCCCGACGCCTTAGAAAAATCTTACATAAAGATGGTGGGTGGGTTGGTTATTAAAAGTATAGTTGTCCACAAAATCCATGTGGACAATCATCAGATTATCAGTGAAGCTTTGCTTTATCGCAGCTCTTTAGCATACAAGTCCATTTACCTTCAGTCTCATCCTCATAATTCTTGCAATGCAAGGAAACAATTTCAATCAATACTTTTAACATTAGAGAGACAAGCAACAATAAAATTGCATCAAATATAACTGTGAAGTATTTTAATGCAATGGCTAGTTACTACAAACTGAATTTTTAACCAAACCATGTCCTGCATATTGCGTTAAGTAAGTAAGATGTATTAACTCCATGATATAGTTAGCAGAGACAGCGGTGTTTTCGTGGCTCGCGACAAGTGCAGCGATTAGCAGTGCCCATTGCCAAAGCGATTTGTTTATGTTGGCTCCGCGTGGACACTGTAGCAGACGCTTCGCCATAAAGAGAAAAAAAAATCACATTGATTCTGACTGCAGTGAGCGAACGTCACTGCCTGAATGTTTGTACAGTAACCAACGTAAGACTCTAGTCACAGGTGCCACGGAGCAATTGGAACGGGTATCATGTCATTAGTCATCAGAATATTAACCAGTGATGAAATTTCTACTCTATTTGAATCCCAAGAAAACAGTACCCTTCTCACAAAGCAATGTGGGGTGATATTAAAATTTATCCAACACACAAAAACTATTCCGTTTCTTGGGCAGATACTAAAAATTCTGAATCATTGCCAGCCACATTTTGAACCTATATTGACAAATATGTGCAGATATTTCAGATTCCATCCATGAACAGTTTGTTGATACCGTCACTGTGGAATTTTAGACTTTGTTGACAGAGCCACGTGCCCGCCTCTCCTTGTACAGCTTCACCAATAACGAAGTGAAGTCCTCGTACGTGTCCTTCAGTTTTTGGAAACTAATTAAAATCGAATTGGTCCAAATCGATAATGTATGCAGGATGATAGACGACAATGAACCCAAAGCGTCGGAATTGTGGAGATGCCTCAGCGCTCGTGTGTGGTCTGGCATTGTCATGCTGAAATAGAGAGTGCTCCATGTGTGGATGAACTCTTGTTTTAGTTTCCTGAGCACTATAAGGAGTTTATGGTGGTGCGTTTGGTCATTAATTCCAATTCGATCACACCCTGAATAGTTCAGAACACTGTGAGCTAGACTTTGCCTGCAGATGGCATGGCGTTAAACATTTTTTATATCAGTCACCCCCTGTGGCTGAACACTTATGCTGTCTTGTCATTGAAGTCAGAATGGGGAACTCAGCTTTGATCACCTCTCATAACGTGGTTAAGGACCCATCGCCCTCACGCTCAAAACGCAAAAGAAATTGTTGACATATGTCCAGCCTCCTTTGTTTCATGACAGGAATGAGCATTCGAAGCACTCACCGTTTCTTTGTTCGACTGTTTTGTTTCAGGGTGCAAAACAACTGGGGCCATACGCGACCATGTCAAAACTATAGAACACGAAGACAGAAATGAGTTAAAAACGGAAGAGAAAAAAGAAAAAACAGGGATATGGAGAAACGGCTACAAAGGGCACCATACAGAAACGGAGGTCCAAAATTAAAAATTAAGTGGCCTTCAGAAATTGCTACGACGGATAAAATGTAAAACGCGGTCGACAGCCCGCTCGTCATTTGCTGAAACGGCCGATAACTCGGACGGCAAACCCAAGCGGGAACGTAAACTGTTAAAAAATGGGCATCCGTCAGGAAGTGGCGGACAGCTAAAACTTGGGCGCAATATTTACACAGTAGTCTGGGAGCAGCACTTATCAAATGACGATGGCTAAAAGGCAGTGCCCAATACGCAACCTAGCTAAAATGACCTCCTCCCGGCGGGTGGGCCGAGAGGAGGTCGTCCAAGCCGCTGGGAGAGGCCTAATAATCCGGAGGTTATTCCCATGAAGGGAGGACCAATGGCGATGCCAAAGTGACACCTTATCCTCACCTCCTGACAGACGGCAACACAGAGATAATTGGAGGAGATAAAGGAACTAGTGGGCTGTGGTACGAGGACTGCGGCCTTGACAGCAGCATCAACAGCCTCGCTTCCTGGCAGACCGACACGACCAGGAACATACATATACATCACAGTGGTTCCATCAAGTGTCAGCAAGTGACAGTCTTCCTGGACTCGTTGCACTATGGGATGGGCGGTGTACAGAGTGCATAAACTTTGAAGTGAGCTGAGAGTGTCTGAGCAGGGGCACAATTGAAAAGGCAGTGGCACCGGATGTACTCTGTGGTCTGATGTAGAGCGAAGAGCTCGACTTAAATACTGAGCTGTGTGAAGGAAGCCGATATCGAAAATAGATGGTGCCAAAGACGAAGACACACCCGACACCACGGTCAGTCCAAGAGCCATCAGTGTACACAGAGGTACTATCGCGAAACTCCAGGCAAAGATCGTGAAACTGAAGGCGATAGAGCGAGGCTGGAATTGTGTCCTTAGGAAGTCAATGAAAGCCAATGTTAACAAGGGGCCGCTTCACAAAGCCAAGGTGGTGAAGAGTTCACACCCACCGGGAAAGATACAGGTAGTGTGAAGTTAAGCTGCTGCAGCAACTGCCGAAAGTGGACTCCAGGAATTAATGGAGAAGAGGGAGATCAAAGGAATCATCGAAGAAGGAGGCATAGGATGGTGGCCACGAATGACTGACAAACGGCCTGCATACCTGTTGAGGAGGAAGTCACGGCGGTGGGGCAGTGGTAGCTCAGCAGCTTCACCATAAAGACGCTCAACCGGATTAGTGCAAAAGGTGCCAGTGTCCAAATGGGTGCCACGATGGTGCATAGTGTTGAGACGGCGTAAGGACTGACGTGCAGACGCATAGACGAAGCACCCATAGTCTAGTTTCGAACGGAGAAGGAATCGGTAAAAAGGAGGAGAATGGTTCGATCTGCACCCCAGGAAGTACAATTGAAAACACGTAGGACACTGAAGGACGGAGTACTGTGGGCTGCCAGGTAAGGCACATGGGAGGACCAAAAGAATTTTCTATCGAACGAATTTCGTGGTTCGAACGAACGGAAGAGCAACAGGCTCAAGATGTAAAAATAGTGACAGAAACCAATTGAACCGCCAGAAATTCATACAGACGGTTTTGTCAGCGGACATTCGAAAGCCACTGCCGATGCTCCAGGAGTAAAGACAATCAAGACATCGCTGAAGACGCCACTAAATGAGATAGGCCCATGGGAACTGCATTAGACGGTATTATCGTCAACAAAAAGGAATCCGGAGTTGCCCAGAGGGAAACAGGCCACTATAGGGTTAATGCTGATAGCAAAAGAGGACGACGCTCAGGCCGGATCCCTGAGGCACACCGTTTTATATATTATACGTAGACTACTGGCCATTCAAATTGCTACACCACGGAGATGACGTGCTACAGACGCGAAATTTAACCGACAGGAAGAAGATTCGGTGATTTGCAAATGATTAGCTTTTCAGAGCATTCATACAAGGTTGGCGCCGGTGGCGACACCTGCAACGTGCTGACCTGAGGAAAGTTTCCAACCGATTCCTCATACACAAACAGCAGTTGACCAGCGTTGCCTGGTGAAACGTTGTTTTGATGCCTCGTGTAAGGAGGAGAAGTGGGTACCATCACGTTTACGACTTTGATAAAGGTCGGATTTTTGCCTATCGCGATTGCGGTTTATCGTATTGCGTCATTGCTGCTAGTATTGGTAGAGATCCAATTACTGTTATCAGAATATGGAATCAGTGGGTTCAGGAGGGTAATACGGAACGCCGTGCTGGATCCCAACGGCCTCGTATCACTAGCAGTCGAGATCACAGGCATCTTATCCGCATGGCTGTAACGGATCGTGCAGCCACGTCTCGATCCCTGAGTCAACAGATGGGGACGTATGCAAGGCAACAACCATCTGCACGACGTTTGCAGCAGCATGGACTATCAGCTCGGAGATCATGGCTGCGGTTACCCTTGACGCTGCATCACAGACAGGAGCGCCTGCGATGGTGTACTCAACGACGAACCTGGGTACACGAATGGCAAAATGTCATTTTTTCCGATGAATCCAGGTTATGTTTACAGCATCATGATGGTCGCATCAGTGTTTGGCGACATCGTGGTGAACGCACATTGGAAGCGTGTATTCGTCATCGCTATACTGGCGTATCACACGGCGTGATAGTATGGGGTGCCATTGGTTACACGTCTCGGTCACCTCTTGTTCGCATTGACGGCACTTTGAACAGTGGAGGTTACATTTCGGATATGTTACGACCCGTGGTTCTACCCTTCATTCGATCCCTGCGAAACCCTACATTTCAGCAGGATAATGCACGACCGCATGTTGCATGTCGTGTATGGGCCTTTCTGGATACAGAAAATGTTCGACTGCTGCCCTGGGTAGCACATTCTCCAGATCTCTCACCAACTGAAAACGTCTGGTCAATGGTGGCCGAGCAACTGTCTCGTCACAATACGCCAGTCACTACTCTTGATGAACTGTGGTATCGTGTTGAAGCTGCATGGGCAGTTGTACCTGCACACGCCATCCAAGCTCTGTTTGACTGAATGCCGAGGCGTATCAAAGCCGTTATTAGGGCCATAGGTGGTTGTTCTGGGTACTGATTTCTCAGGATCTCTGCACCCAAATTGCGTGAAAATGTAATCACTTGTCAGGTCTAGTATAATACATTTGTCCAATGAATGCCCGTTTAGCATCTGCATTTCTTCTTGGTGTAGCTATTTTAATGGCCAGTAGTGTAATCAACCCACCGCCTCACATAGGCACACCGATTTCCTGGAGAAAGGTGTCCGACATGGCAGAACCCATACTTATCTTGAAAACTCGTTCTTTTAAAAATTCCTGAATGAAACGGGGCAGTCGGCCATACAAGCGCTAAATGTAAAGAGTACAGAGAATACCAGTTCTCCAGCAGGCATTGTAGGCCTTCTCCAAATCGAAAAACACGGCCACAGTCTGGAATTTCCGCAGAAAACAATTCATGACATGGGTGGACATAGGAAGGAGATAGTGAAGTGCAGAACGGCGCGCCCGAAATCCACACTGTGCAGTCGTTAGTAAACTGCGTGGCTCCAGCCACCATTCTAGTCGGGCATGAATCATAGGCTCCATCACTTTACAAACACAGCTGGTGAGAGATGGGGCAGTAGCTAGAAGGAACTGTTTTGTCCTTACCAGGCTTAGATATGAATATGACAGTGGCTTCACGCTAACTTCAGGAAAAATATTTCTCTGCCCAGATGCGGTTGTACGCATTAAGCAGAAAGTGCCTGCCCACAAGGGAAAGGTGCTGCAACATCTGAACGTGGATAGCGTCTGGCCCTGGGGTTAAGAACAAGATGAACTGGGAGCATGGTCTAGCTCCCTCACACTAAAGGCGTCCGCAGCTCGTGGTCTCACGGTTCTCGCTTCCCCAGCACGGGGTCCAGGGTTCGATTCCCAACAGGGTCAGGGATTTTCACCTGTCTCGAGATGACTGGGTGTTTGTGTTGTCGTCATCATTTTATCATCACTCAAGAATGTCGCGTGTCGGGACTGAGCAAAGGTTGGGAATTTGTATGGGCGCTGATAACCGCTCATTTCAGCGCCCCACAAACGTAACATCATCATCATCATCATCATACTATATGCGGGATTTTAACACTCAGAGAAGAGCAGTGTATCGCCCGAACCTCCTCTGCTCGTATCCGAAGGAGGGTGGCAAGGTAATAGTAGGAAGAGCTCGAAATTTCCACAAAATGGCGGCCCAAAGTGTTCGAGATGGCAATACGGTCAGCGAGAACATCGTCTACTACTGCCAGGTCTATAACTGGCAAATGGATCTTGGTCCCACATCCGTCGGAAGTTGGCCTACACGACAGAGGAAAGAGTGGAACTGTTAAAGAAACTAGTGAACGAAATGGAGCTAGCCTTTTTGCTCGTAAAGCCACCAATCAGCCTTAGTACGCTGCCATATGGATGTCACGCAGGTGGAGTAAGACTCAGCAAACGGATAGCACATGGGAAATGGTCGCTCGAGTAGATGTCAGAATGAAAGGGCCACTCAAGACGATGGGCAAGCTGGGCAGTGTAGAAGGACAGGTTGAAATTGGAATATGTGTGAGGTGTTGGATAGGAATGTGCATCCTCCAGTGTTAAGACAAAAGAGGTTGAGTTGATTACTATTATCAGCCAAGATAGCACCTCTCTGAGAGGTTCTGGGAAAAAACCCCTAAGGACGATGTGCATATATATCACCGAGTATCAGAAATGGTGGAGGTAGCTGCCCAATAAACTGAACGAAGTCGGCCTTGGTGACATCGAATGATATAGGGACATAAATGTTACAGAGGGAACAAGTGAGGTGAGGAAGGAAAAGGCGAACTGCTGTAGCTTGAAGATGGGTAGTAAGGAGATAGGTTGGATATGAACATCATCCCGCATGAGCATCATGAGGGCCCCATTGAGATGGAATGCCGACCTCAAGGGGAAGGCCAAAACCAGCCGGGAAGAAATGTGGAAGCTCAAAGGGTTCGTGAGGACGCAGTTTTGTTTCCTGAAGGCAGAGTACAAGGGGACGCTGCGATGCTAAAAGCAGGCGTAAATGCTCTTATTGCGACCGTAGACCGTGAACGTTCCATTGGAGGAGAGTCAAGATGAAGAAAAAATGAAAGGGTGTCATCTCGGTAGCTGTATAGTGACAGCCCGCAAAGATACGCTACTACAGGGCACAGGAGCAAGAGGATCCTGCTCCGTGATATACGCAGAAGCATCAGCTTGCTTGTGTTGTCGGTCTGTGGACCCCAACGCAGAAAAAAGGTTGGTGGTCGCTCCAGCGACACGGAGGCCAGCCGGGCTAAGGTATCACGTGGCAACACCGTCGAAGAGGATCTTCGACTCGGCGAAGGAGAAGACTGTTCGCCTTTGTTAGAGTTCTTCGAGCCTTTCCGTTTAGCAGAGGAAGACTCAGATGTTGGTTGGCTGGAGGGCTGTATGAAGTCTTCGCGGGAGTACTCCTCCTGTCTTTTCTGGCCTACTGGTTGTGTAGCTGGTGGCTTCGCCCCTTGTGACGTGAGTCTTATGGCTTGTTGCACAGCTGGACGAAGGGTGGTGATGCTACCTTGACACTGGACGATTTCACAACCTCAGAGCTGAATTTGAGGTCGCATGTCTGCGTGGCCATGTCCTTCATGGAGCGTGAGGTAACAAGAACAGAACTATGAGTGCCAGACAAGAGAAAACGGGGTTTGCAACGAGCCAATAACTTGCGAGTGACTGGGTAAGGTAGTGTTTCGTTTACCTATATATTCTGGAAGCCCGTTCATCAAGACAGACGGGACTATCACGAGAGGTGTCGGCATGACCGCCATTGCAGTTGATACATTGGGTAGAAGGAGACGGACAATCGCCCTCATGTTCATCCCTACCATAAGTTGCACATTTGGCTGGGTGTCGAGAAGACGTTCTAGTGTGGTTGAAACGATGACACTGGTACCAGCGCATCGGGTTACGAATGTACGGTCGGACTGTGATCCTTTTCATACCCTGCTTTGATCTTGGACAGAAGCACCACACTATCAAAGATGAGAAAAAGAGTACAGGTGGGCACTAGGGAGGAATCTACGTTTTCCATCACCCGATGGACGGCAGTAACACCCTGATCAGAGAGTTATGATTGGATTTCAGCCTCTGTCAGACCGTCCAGCAGCCCAGTGTAGGTAACACCACGGGAAGAATTCAGAGTTCTATGTACCTCGACACGAACAGAATAGTCATGGAGAAGCGAGGCGGCAAGCAATTTTTGTGCTTGACAATCAGAAGTAGTCTCCAAAAGCAAAGTGCCATTCCGTAAACGAGAGCAGAATTTCACAAGGCCGGCAATTCCATCAACACATTTCTGAATAACAAAAGGATTTACCATAGCCGTCTTCAGTACGTGAAACCACAAGAAAACCTTGTGCAGCTGGAAGGGTCTTTGAATCGTCAGCCTCATTTCGTTTACGTTTCGTAGACGTTGATTGTGAAGATGATTCGCTCATTGCGAGAAAATCCCCCATGATCGCCAACGATTCCAATGGCGCACTCCTTCCAATTGGCGGCCCCCTTCATAAGAGGGCGCACCCACCTTAAGTGATTGTTCACACCGCAGGTCACACCTCCCGAACACCAGGCAGAGAGAGCAATCGGCAATTTGGGAAGGTAGCTCCGGCAGTCATCCATACCTGGGCCTGGCCTGTACGTGCGAATCCTACCTGTCGACCCGAGGCTGGGGATTACACGGTACCCAGTCATCTGTTTCGCTTCAGACGCGTGGGCTGGCAGTCAGGAGTGCACAGAAAGGAAGAAGAGAAAGAGGAACCTAAAGCCGAAGCGGACGAATGAGTGGAGAAGGGAAACAAACAAAAGAAAAGTGAACGAAAAACAGTGGTGAGACTGTTCTTATGTCAGCGACGGAAAATGCGAAACATTCCCAGTAACACCCCAGCCATGTTCCCAAAGGAGAGGAAAAAGAATAGCATGGCGATAGACATGCAGCACGGAAGGGAAAATATATTGCATAGGCTGGGAGGTTGGGGCCGTGGTAGCCAAGCACGAAACCATCAAAGAGTGATGAGCCCCTGGGAAGGAGAGGGTGGAGGGGGAAGGAGGCACTCACAGTGGTCACAGTTTTCTGTACCGCTGTTTCCAGTGATGGCCTGCACACGCTGCCGTGGCACGTCATACTTACTTGAGAGCTGTGCATTTGTTATCCGACGATTTCCTCTGATGAGTTTAACAAGCCGATTCCCATGAATCTCGTCGGTCGCCGTACGCGGTCGTCCACTCCGAGCTCCCTCACGCACGTTAAGGTAACCATCACCATTTCTATCATTACTATTACGACAGCTCAACATTTCACGTTATTGATGTCGATACCATCATCACCGTACACAACTTTCACTCTTCTATCGTTTTCTATTGGAGGCACCTTTTCCGCAGTTCGAAACTCGATTACAGCACTATTTCCCACGCACCGACATAGTTACGTTACGAACCGTCATGTTACACTGTGCAGTTCGGAGTTCTCTAGCGGCAAGGGTTTCCACTTGCTTCAGCGAATCGGAAATGTCGACCGAGTAATATTCATGGTATGTAATACCTCAACCGATGTTGAGAACAGAATAAAATATTCGGAGGCATTACTTTTCACCATGCTCTCTTAAGATATATATGTCTGTAAAAGTGTTTGAGTTTGTCTGCTGCTTACAGGATTGCCGTTTGTTGTACATTATTTATGTTCGTGGTGTACAAAAATGCATGTGTCGAACTTTATGAAAACATATTTCACACTTTTGCAACGGTAAGAAGAAATAAAATTAATGTAAACTATTTGAAAATTCCATGTGTTTGCATATTCTCTGTACCAAGTCGAACTGAAAATTAGAAATAAAGTATAAACTTTATTTCTGTAAGTGTATCGATCCTTTTCAACCAACGAATCAGCGTTTCTACCATAAAACCAGTGGAAGCAGAACAAGAGGGTATCGCGTCGCGTAGTGAGAGAATTCAGGGCTGTAGAACAGTCAGTTTGAACAGCTGAAACCATGCGAAAAATTTCATAATTTTGTTTACTGATTTCCTGTTCATGTCGACATCTAAAATTTTGCGCTGGAGTTTTTTCAGTATTGACCTACACTGGGAAATAAATTAACACTCTTTTCTGCATGGTAAGCCTGTCTGTTCCGATGTTTGTGCACTGTGTTGAGTGTTTGTGAGAAGGTAAAGCTGTGTACCAGTAACGGACTCACACTTTGCAGGCAGTGTTGTGTTGTGTTTATTGCGTCATCAGATCACAGCTCATGGACTTTCACTAAGTTTCAGCTGCCCAGTACTGTTTCTCCATGCCTATCGGACCCTTCTAAATTTTCTCCACTCTGCTGCAGAACGGGACAAATCCGGTAAAGGATGTTATGGAGAGTTTTACACAGCCTCAAGAATCTTACTGAGGTCGATCTTTAACGAGTACTCTCAGGACGCAATGGGTAAAGGTCTGCCAGCAAAACTAGATATGTGTGTCTTTGGCGATCAGAATTAACTTATCACACAAGTTGAATTGATTATCTCTGTATACCATTAGTAGATATCTCCCGAATGGAGCTATTAACAGAATCATAATTATCTTTACAAGGCGGTCACCATGTGAAGTCTGTATCATTTTCGTGTTCAGAAAAAGACTTAAATTTTAGAGGGAATAACTGAAATTAAGTTCACTCACAATTATAAACCCTCCTTAAAATCTATCATCAGTCATTTATACCTTTTTACTTTTAATGAAGTTAACTTTTTAGCTTGATTTACACAATTTCTCGAACTCACTTCGGGTAGTTCTGAGTTGCAGAAAAGCCTTGTGTACAAAAACTTTCCGAAGAAAAATCAAAACTAAACTTCATACATTGTACCATATTGGCATAATTCGAAATATTTGAGGTTCTGTTACACAGCAATTCTTATCAAATAATAGATCGTCAGTGAAGATGTACGGTGCTGTCGTAGAATAGTGAGCATGTAAGTTTGTGGTAGGTGCTGTAATATACACTCCTGGAAATGGAAAAAAGAACACATTGACACCGGTGTGTCAGACCCACCATACTTGATCCGGACACTGCGAGAGGGCTGTACAAGCAATGGTCACACGCACGGCACAGCGGACACACCAGGAACCGCGGTGTTGACCGTCGAATGGCGCTAGCTGCGCAGCATTTGTGCACCGCCGCCGTCAGTGTCAGCCAGTTTGCCGTGGCATACGGAGCTCCATCGCAGTCTTTAACACTGGTAGCATGCCGCGACAGCGTGGACGTGAACCGTATGTGCAGTTGACGGACTTTGAGCGAGGGCGTATAGTGGGCATGCGGGAGGCCGGGTGGACGTACCGCCGAATTGCTCAACACGTGGAGCGTGAGGTCTCCACAGTACATCGATGTTGTCGTCAGTGGTCGGCGGAAGGTGCACGTGCCCGTCGACCTGGGACCAGACCGCAGCGACGCACGGATGCACGCCAAGACCGTAGGATCCTACGCAGTGCCGTAGGTGACCGCACCGCCACTTCCCAGCAAATTAGGGACACTGTTGCTCCTGGGGTATCGGCGAGGACCATTCGCAACCGTCTCCATGAAGCTGGGCTACGGTCCCGCACACCGTTAGGCCGTCTTCCGCTCACGCCCCAACATCGTGCAGCCCGCCTCCAGTGGTGTCGCGACAGGCGTGAATGGAGGGACGAATGGAGACGTGTCGTCTTCCGCGATGAGAGTCGCTTCTGCCTTGGTGCCAATGATGGTCGTATGCGTGTTTGGCGCCGTGCAGGTGAGCGCCACAATCAGGACTGCATACGACCGAGGCACACAGGGCCAACACCCGGCATCATGGTGTGGGGAGCGATCTCCTACACTGGCCGTACACCTCTGGTGATCGTCGAGGGGACACTGAATAGTGCACGGTACATCCAAACCGTCATCGAACCCATCGTTCTACCATTCCTAGACCGGCAAGGGAACTTGCTGTTCCAACAGGATAATGCACGTCCGCATGTATCCCGTGCCACCCAACGTGCTCTAGAAGGTGTAAGTCAACTACCCTGGCCAGCAAGATCTCCGGATCTGTCCCCCATTGAGCATGTTTGGGACTGTATGAAGCGTCGTCTCACGCGGTCAGCACGTCCAGCACGAACGCTGGTCCAACTGAGGCGCCAGGTGGAAATGGCATGGCAAGCTGTTCCACAGGACTACATCCAGCATCTCTACGATCGTCTCCATGGGAGAATAGCAGCCTGCATTGCTGCGAAAGGTGGATATACACTGTACTAGTGCCGACATTGTGCATGCTCTGTTGCCTGTGTCTATGTGCCAGTGGTTTTGTCAGTGTGATCATGTGATGTATCTGACCCCAGGAATGTGTCAATAAAGTTTCCCCTTCCTGCGCCAATGAATTCACGGTGTTCTTATTTCAATTTCCAGGAGTGTAGGTTTTAATTGGTAATCATGAACCAGTGACACCAGTTGTGTACTCAAAGATGTACTGTTCTTTCGGCACTGTGTCATACGCAGTAGTAATATGTCGATCGGAAACGGGTATTCTTCAGACACAGCTGAAAGAAGCCAGAAGTGAACTGTATAGGATTATGATATAAGAAACGGATGTCCTGTAATAAGGCGGGAAGGGAGAAAACACACTTTGAAAGTTTTCCGTCTGACTTTAAAAAAAAAATCAGATTTCACGGTTGTCAGAGGATAACGTAGCACATTATTCCGTGTCTTTCCACCTTACAGTGATATAAGCGACATGTATGTCTTGCCACGTAGCCAGGAGGAGAACAGGTCTTTTTTGCTATCACAATGAACAGCGGTCCGCTGGCAACTGGGGCAGCGCCAGCTGTCCATGAGTCCGATCGATTCGTTATGCGTACTCCCTAAGAATCTAAAGAGGTAGTTTTAAAATTTTCAGTCCATGTTTTACATACTCAGTACACAGACTTGTATTGATAATACTGCTACACTATAAAAATCTCAGTTCAGTATCTTTAATACTTTTCGAGATATAAAATTGTATCTATAACGCGTCATAATTTTACTGCTATTATGAAACTGAGCTAGGGACTGTAGTGTATTCGTCTATAGTATCAGTCAAAACTATAACCAAAAATATCAGTTCATATAAATTATTTTTCTAGGCTTTTCTTTCCTTTCATTACACTAGATTTTGATGCACTAATCTCGCTTTCAAAAATTATTGTTTCGTTATGTTTTCTTGTGTGTGTTACGGGGGGGGGGGGGGGTGGAGAGAGAGAGAGAGAGAGAGAGAGAGAGAGAGAGAGAGAGAGAGAGTGTACGGAGGACATACGTAAACTGAGGATGTTTTATTTTATTAAAAACTATGAAAATGTGTAAGTAGGAAAGATATTGGAAAAATTGGAAATTTGTGGTAAGGTCTCATGGGACCAAAACTACTTAGGTCATCGGTCCCTAAGCCTACACACTACTTAAACTAACACACACGAGGGACGACTCTAACCTCCGACGGGGGGAGCCGCACGGACCGTGACAAGGCGGCTACACCGCGCGGCCAGGAAAGTTATTGTGCAATCAGGACTCATGTGAAGTGTGTGATCTTTGTCCTACCGTACATGCTTTTGCATGAAAGAGAAGATGGGTATTAACTCAATCAGTATTTTATTTATGGGGATAATTCATACTTTGTTTTAAGTAAATTTTAACTTGGATTCGCAAATGCAGAATTTCTTTTATAATTTACTGATTGGATGAGCTAAGGATCACAACGAGTACCGAAGTTCTCGAGCTTATCCGATTGGTTGCCTAAATCATTTCTCGTAGTACTTTGTGCTACAGTTCTGCGCATCTCTAAGAATTAACTTTGTTACGGTGCACATCAGTGTTAGGTCACGCTACATGAATCAGTGCCAACATGAAGGAAATCTTACGTTTTGTCAGTTTTCGTGTCGTAAATGACAAGTGACTGCAGAATTAAACAATTTTAGCGAAAGTCTGGAATTTTTGTATGCATTAGTTTGGTAATTATTTGCATGTGAACTTTCCTGTCTACTAAAAACAACGCGTGACGTGTTTCGTGAATATCATGAGACAATATGGCGAGCATTTCTTTATAAGAAGGCCACTGAAAGACTTGAGGCGGTAACTTGCGAATGGCTGTGTGACAAAGATTGGTAAGAACGTTAAAATCTCTCGGATCGGAAGAATAAACTTCTGGATGCTTTCGTGTGGAGAACTTTGACTAAAACAGTCATTAACTTGCATGAATATTAGTTGGACAGTAAATAAGGACTTGATTGCCATTTGTAACACCTTTTGGAAGCAATAAAAGCCTAGGTAGTTGAGCTTTAAAACAGCTTCAAGCAAGTTCATGTAGATCCCGAAAGCATGAAAATTTACTAACTTAGGTGAATCTGCCTCCAACCTTGAGTTGTGCGGCCTTTGCTTGGTAGATATTTAGTTGAATTTTCTTCAACACCACTTTTATCGGCTGAATCAGTATCTACCAACGCAGAGTGAAAGGGACGGATACCAAGAATCTTACCGAAGTAGGTGGATTGAACTGTTAGGCATAAGAACTTACAACCCGTCACGCCACATATGATGCATTTAGCGGCCAGGAAACGAAGTTCAGTGAAGGTGAACTTCAAAAGCAGCAGTGTAAAAGCCCTACATGCACATATAGACTATCTAACTGGAACTGTACAAGATGCTCTTCTAATCAGTGCGGATAATGTGTACTGAGAAAAATATTGTGGAACATCAACACAGTTGGCTGGATGGGATACGCAACGACGGAAACAGTTTGCAGCGGCGAGGCGTAGCGCACTGGTAACAGGTGCAGATGGCGTCCCTGTACGGCGCGGGGACCTATATTCTATACCGACGTCGGCAGCGCTTGGAGGACGGACGCGCAGTATCATCTCTTTGTGCTGATAGTGAGTAGAGAAAGCTAAGAAGTGTTTTCTTCATTTGGTATGTGTGTGCGAAAAGAAACTTGTGAACAAGGAGAAAAATAAAAATTCAGTTGATAATATGACAAGTGAATTTAGTACTGATGAGTGTCAAATCAACGGTAGTGCCTATCCAGATTCAATATCTGATAATTATGCATCAATTAACAGGATACGGTGAAAACTAGTGTTATGTTCCCTCCATTTCTTGTGAACAAAGTAAATATGGATTTAAGTTTTGAAGGTGATGTTAAAAGTATACAGGCTCTTATTCATGAAATAAACAAGGAACAGGCATTTGACGATGAAAATTAAACTGATACCATTTACTGAGTAAGAAACAACAAGGGAGCCAGTATTAGAGGTTAATGAACAGAACGGCAGTGTTTCCACGATGTTACAAAATATTATGAAATGGATGGGCAGTATTAGCAGTATTGTGATGAACGAAGTGAGATATGAAATGTATGGAGTGATTTTTGAAATTAACCAGAGGGATATTAAGCTATCAGCAGAATTTGTTACTAAATTTAAGAAAAAAACTAGTAGTGCATTGTACAATTTCAAGTGTAAGTGCCTCTATGCAAAATGAAATCCCACAGCTTAATGACAGCGTGAAAGGACAAATTTGTCACGTTAAAAGGAATATAATGATCTGAAACTGTTTGTCATCCAAAGACAATTTTTGAGGATATGTCGCCTAGGTCATGGAATGACAAACAGAAGATAGAGTCTGAAGCACGAAATTTCATGGAAGAACCTCATGTATGGAGAAACTTAGCTGTAAATAAACATGACAGCATGCAAAGTTTCAAACAGGCTTTCTTTGATGAGTACTGGGCAAAGGAGAAACAGATGGAAATACTGAACAATTTTTGATCAACTGAAAAGTATAACCCAAAGAAAGATTCTATTAATAGGTTTGCGCAGAATTGGGTAACGACATTGTCTTATGTGGGTACAAAATTATAAAATGAGCAGACTGTTATAGGCATATAAAATAGCTTATCTTTATATTGGCGAAATAAAATATTTACTGCACCCAGAGATGACATCGATAGGTTCATTCGTTAGTTGCAGAGAGTAGAGCATCTTCTGAAGGAAGAGAAAAATACAGACAGAGATCACAGGCCTCATGTTACACTGAATGAGAACAATGCAGAAGAACATGTAAACAGAATAGGAGTACAGAGCGCTAATAATTTCATAGGAAGATACAGAGGACGAAGGGTTCTTCTAGAAGCAGATATTTTGGCAGGGAAATAAATGACCATCATCCACATCAGTCAACACCTCAAATGGCAGGCAACCACACAGACAGCCAGTAGAACGCAATGTCAGAATTAATGACCACGTTAATGATTAGTAACACTAAGAGCACTCTGTAAGGGCCCGGAGGTGAAACTCAGATAGGGACTTCCGGTAACTCGATATTTGTTCACTGCCTGGCCACTTGGAAAGCTGCAAATTTATCAATCCTTTAGTTCTTGGCTCAGTTTTAGTCTTCCATGTTTGTTTTCGTTTTGTAGTTACTGTAAAAATGTTGCCTGTGTTTTGATTGCATTCTGCATTGGGTAGGGTAAATGATTCCATATTTGTTTTTGTGTCATATAAAACAGAAGCTGCTTTCATTGCATGCTGTTCTGTAGACTCGTGTATTATTTGTTGCTTGCGAATCTGTGCCTGTAAACTGCTCCATTTAAATGCATTGTAAGTATATTGTATTTATCCCACATTATTTTTGCTTGCATCCGTTTTCCGTACCTTTTTCTCCTTTAACGGAGAAATACATGTTATCAAGTTTTGACGGGGTTAGTATTCAACTTTATTTCATCTTGTCACGGAATGGATATGTAATTCTGCTTGGAATGGTGTTGCTTCTTCCCACTTAGCGCCATGCATTTCACAGTGGCGTGAAGAGTGTGGATGGTGATGTTGATGAATATGCTTTGTAGTCTTGGTGACTAGTTTAGGTTTAGTTTAGTTGTAGTTATGTCGTGTTTCTTAGATATTTTCACTATTGTTTTATTGATATGATGTGGAACAAATTAGATTATAAGATGTATACACACATAACAAGTGCTAATGTAATATTACTGAAATATTTAGTTCCACATATGCAACCACATTTACAAGTACAATTTTTTTTTTACCAGTTCTGAAACAGGAACTCGTCCATGGAATAGGAGTTGTCCAAAAGAAATGAATTTAAGCTAGATTCAAAACGTGAACTGCTACCTGCCAGACACTTTATGTTGTTGGGCAAATGATTAAAGATTTTTGTTGCTGAACAATGTACTCCTTTTTGAGCAACTGACAGCTTCAGTAACGGATAGGAAAGGTCAATTTTTCCTCTAGTGTTGTACGTATGAACATCACTGTTCTTCGCGAATTGAGATGGATTATTTGTAACGAATTTCATTAGCGAATATATGTACTCTGATGGTGCAGTTAAAATACCTAACTCCTTGAATAGGTGCCTGCATGAAATCCTTGGGTGAACACCACAAATTATTCTCACTGCTCTCTTTTGTACAATCAATACTTTATGTCTAAGTAGTAAGTTACCCCAGAAAAGTACTCCATAATACATTACTGAGTGGAAATACGCAAAGTACGTTAGGAGTCTGATCTGTTTATTATCAAGACTAGCGATTATACGAAGCGCGAAAGAAGCTGAACTTAATTGTTTGAGAAGCTCAGTAATATGCTTCTTCCAGTTCAAATTGTCATCAATGTGAACACCCAAAAATTTGAAGAAATCTACCCTCTTAACTGAACACTGTTTATATGCTACATCAGTTGTCAGTATGACTTTATTCGGTGTGCAGAACTGGATATAGTGACTTTTTTTCCAAATTAAGGGGGATTCCATTTTATGAGAACCACTTAATAATTCTTTGAAAGACATCCTTAACAATATCTTTAGCTGCTTTTTCTGGAATGGGATTTATTATAACACTCGTTTCATTTGCAAAAAGTACTAGTTGTGCTTACTGAACGTTAAGTGAGGTCATTCACATGAATAACGAACAGCAGAGGACCCTAAATTGAACCCTCTGGGACTCCCTTTGTGATAACTCCCATTAACTGGAATTTACCACCCGCCCAACATTATTTGTGTTATTCATCACAACTTTTTGCTTTCTGTTCGTTAAGTATGATTCAAACCAACTGTGTGTATAGCCTTGCATTTCATAAAACCTTAGTTTTTCTAAGAGTGTGACATGATCCACATAGTCAAATGCCTTGGAAAGATCACAAAAAATACTAACTGGCGATAATCTGTTATTTGGGGCTTGTACTTTTTGATGGGCACATGTGTAGATAATATTGTTGGTCAAGTAACCCTTCCGCAATCCGAAGTGTGACATGCTCAGTACATTATTTTCACTTATATGTGAGACTACTCTTGAATACATAACTTTTTTGAATATTTTAGAAAATTAAGTCAGCAATGAGATTGCGAAGCATTACATATATCACTAAGGACTCCACTTATCAAATTAGACCAACACTTCAAAATTCTGTTAGAGACTCCATGAACACCACATGAGCTCTCGTTTTTCAGTATATTTATAATTCCCTTAAATTCAGTGGGGGATGTTGGTGCTATTTGTAAAGGCGTAAAGTCCTAGGAATGACATTTTTAACAGTTTTTTTGCTTCAGTTCAATCCTTTAGCCCTCTTTTTGCTGATAGATTCAGAAAGTGATTGTTAAGAATACTTGCAACTTGTGAATTCTCACTCACAACATCATCATTTAGCTTTATTGTTATGGTATGCTGTGCACTGTCAAGCTGCCCCATTTCCCGTTTGACAATATTCCATATATTTTTAATCTTATTATCAGCATTATTTATTTCTGTCAGAACACACAAGCTTCTTGACGTCTTAATTACTTTCCTAATAAGATTACAGTATCTTTTGTAGTAAGCAAGTAACGTCGGATCCTGACTTATTCTGGCTTGTCCATATATATCCCTCTTACACCATATTTTAATTCTTGTAGTAATTCATGGCTGGCATGACTTCGTAATGGCTTTTTCGGATAATGTTTCAGGTAAGCAACTCTCAAATAGAGACAAATTTACGGTGGAATAAACTGAATTTGGCATCAGCATAATTTTCTGTGTATACTTCATCCCATTCTACGTCTTCTAGGCTGCTCTTAAAACTCTGTACCCCGTTCGCATCAATAAGCCTCCCTGCCTTGTATGAACCTGCCTGAAGCCTGTAAGGTGCTTTATTTGTTATTTCCATTACCTGTGCATCATGAACAGATAGCCCATTAACGATTGGGTACACATTAATTGTTTCTGCCTGAGCACTGTCTATGAAAATGTTATCAGTAAGTGACCTGCTATCCTGCTGCACATGAGTTGGAACATTTACAACAGATACTAGATTGAAACAACCAAACAAAGATTCTAGCTCATTTTTCCTATCCGTATCCTTTAAGAAATCTACATTAAAATCACCGCAAACTACTAACTGCTTCTTTTTGTCTGACAGGTAGCTCAATAATACCTCTATTTTCATGAATAGCTGTATGTTACCTTGAGGGGATCTATAGATTGTTACAGTTACTACAGAAGTATATTGCACTAGCATCTCACAAGCACATGCTTCAAGGATCTGATTTACACAAAAAGTATTTGTTTCAATATTTTTGACTTTGTGTCCAGTTTTTATACAGGTAGCAACTCCTCCTTTTTCCATGTTGACTCTATATGAATAAGATGCTAATCTGTAATACCTTAAATTAAACTTCTCCATCCCTGCGATTACATGGTGTACAGAGAAACAGAAAACATCTATACCTTCAGAATTTACCCATTTTCTAGGCATAGAAGATGCTCATCTATCTTATTTTTCAATCCTCTAATGTTCTGATGAAATGCACTAATTTTACTTCTTTGGATACTGTTACAGACATTATGGCATTGTTCTGTTTTAATCTCTTTCAGTACTCTCTGTCTGTAACCTGACTAACATCTAAATATATAGTAATAAACGGAACGTATATTTTAAATACGCAAACGGTTTACTGAACTAATTTATGATTACTATAAAGAAGGTGATGGAAGAGCTGCTTCTTCACAACAGAGCTTCTCAAATAGCGGAATGAAATTGGATGCAGCTACTCTTCAAGTTATTTCCTGTTCCGCATCAGTTATGACACGAAATGTAACTCATTACTGCGACTAACGAAAACCCAGCTTCACACCATTAGGCAGCGTCACACGGAATTAGTGCACATTAAGCTTTACCAAAGAGCTGCAGTTATACCCCTTTTGCTGAAAGTAAAAAATTATAAGGCTCCACCCAACAATATTCTATCTTCATTGTACTGTCGCAAAATTGTTCAATAGGATTTTCTTCCGTTAAAAGAAAAACAAGCGGAAAAGTGGGACATACGAGGGGCATTCAGTAAGTAATGCAACAACCTTTTTTTTCGGGCAATTTCGGTTGAAAAAAATGCGGTGTTTGTTGTGGAACATCATGGAATATTCCCACTTTAGCCCTTATGGTTTCATGAAGTTCCAATAGGTGGCGGCGCTATACGTAGACCTCAAAATGGCGTTTGTAACGGAGGTGCGTTCCAAGCAGAGAGCTATCACTGAGTTTCTTTTCGGGGAAAAACAGAGCATCTCAGATATTCATAGGCACTTGCAGAATCTCTCCAGAGAACTGGCAGTGAACAAAAGCGCGGTGAGACGCTAGGCAAGGCGCCTATAATAATGGCAACAAAGTCGCGCAAACCTAACAGATCTCCTGCTAGCCGGCCAGCAGCACGTAGCTGGGATTCCTGTAATGATGGAAACTGAAGACACGACTTCAGCGTCGCCACAAAAATGCAAACGAACTTTTCCTTATCCGTGACAACGCAAGACCTCACACAAGTCTGCGCATCTACGAGGAGCTCACAAACTTCAGTGGACTATTCTTCAAATGATGCAAATGGCTCTGAGCATTATGGGACTTAACATCTGTGGTCATCAGTCCCCTAGAACTTAGAACTGCTTAAACCTAACTAACCTATGGACATCACACACATCCATACCTGAGGCAGGATTCGAACCTGCGACCGTAGCTGTCACACAGTTCCAGACTGAAGCGCCTAGAACCGCACGACCCACCCCGGCCGGCCGACAATTCTTCCTCATACACTCTATTACCTGGATTTCGCAACTTCATATTTCCATTTGCTTGGCCAAATGAAGGACGCTCTCCGCAAAAAGCTGTATGTGGATGATGGGGAGGTTATTGACGCAGCAAGACGTCCGACGTCGACCATGCTGTCATGCAGGTCCTCCCAGTAAGGTGGCGGAAGACCGTAGTACAGAACGGAGATTTAAGTTGAAAAATTGGGTATTGTAGCCAAAAAGTGAGGAATACACTCCTGGAAATTGAAATAAGAACACCGTGAATTCATTGTCCCAGGAAGGGGAAACTTTATTGACACATTCCTGGGGTCAGATACATCACATGATCACACTGACAGAACCACAGGCACATAGACACAGGCAACAGAGCATGCACAATGTCGGCACTAGTACAGTGTATATCCACCTTTCGCAGCAGTGCAGGCTGCTATTCTCCCATGGAGACGATCGTAGAGATGCTGGATGTAGTCCTGTGGAACGGCTTGCCATGCCATTTCCACCTGGCGCCTCAGTTGGACCAGCGTTCGTGATGGACGTGCAGTCCGCGTGAGACGACGCTTCATCCAGTCCCAAACATGCTCAATGGGGGACAGATCCGGAGATCTTGCTGGCCAGGGTAGTTGACTTACACCTTCTAGAGCACGTTGGGTGGCACGGGATACATGCGGACGTGCATTGTCCTGTTGGAACAGCAAGTTCCCTTGCCGGTCTAGGAATGGTAGAACGATGGGTTCGATGACGGTTTGGATGTACCGCGCACTATTCAGTGTCCCCTCAACGATCACCAGAGGTGTACGGCCAGTGTAGGTGATCGCTCTCCACACCATGATGCCGGGTGTTGGCCCTGTGTGCCTAGGTCGTATGCAGTCCTGATTGTGGCGCTCACCTGCACGGCGCCAAACACGCATACGACCATCACTGGCACAAAGGCAGAAGCGACTCTCATCGCTGAAGACGACACGTCTCCATTCGTCCCTCCATTCACGCCTGTCGCGACACCACTGGAGGCGGGCTGCACGATGTTGGGGCGTGAGCGGAAGACGGCCTAACGGTGTTCGGGACCGTAGCCCAGCTTCATGGAGACGTTTGCGAATGGTCCTCGCCGATACCCCAGGAGCAACAGTGTCCCTAATTTGCTGGGAAGTGGTGGTGCGGTCCCCTACGGCACTGCGTAGGATCCTACGGTCTTGGCGTGCATCCGTGCGTCGCTGCGGTCCGGTCCCAGGTCGACGGGCACGTGCACCTTCCGCCGACTACTGGCGACAACATCGATGTACTGTGGAGACCTCACGCCCCCACGTGTTGAGCAATTCGGCGGTACGTCCACCCGGCCTCCCGCATGCCCACTATACGCCCTCGCTCAAAGTCGGTCAACTGCACATACGGTTCACGTCCACGCTGTCGCGGCATCCTACCAGTGTTAAAGACTGCGATGGAGCTCCGTATGCCACGGCAAACTGGCTGACACTGACGGCGGCGGTGTACAAATGCTGCGCAGCTAGCGCCATTCGACGGCCAACACCGCGGTTCCTGGTGTGTCCGCTGTGCCGTGCGTGTGATCATTGCTTGTACAGCCCTCTCGCAGTGTCCGGAGCAAGTATGGTGGGTCTGACACACCGGTGTCAATGTGTTCTTTTTTCCATTTCCAGGAGTGTATTTTGGTGTATTGGTATCCTGAATAACTTCAATCTGCTTTCAGAAAAAAAGTGTTGCATTATTTATCGAGCGTACCTCGTATGAAAATCGATCCACCGTTGAACAAATATTTATACTAAAAGAAGCCATATCAAAATATTGGGAACACAAGAAAAGAATGGGAATATTGTTTGTTGATTTTAAGAAAGCCTACAAAAGTATAAAAACAGAAATGTTGTGATGATTGGTTGGTTGGTTGGTTTAGGGTATAAAGTGACCAAACTAAAGGGTTATCAGTCCCTTTCCCCTGACGCAAGCAAGGCTCAGGGTACGAAAACACTAACACCGCACCTAAAAAGTAAACGAATGGAACAAACAAAAAAGCAAAAAACGGGGAAAGATACACCACAAGGAAAAGCAGAAGAAAATATTAAAACCGTAGAGTATATGGTCTGGGTTAGCTGATCACAATAATAAAAGAGGATGAGCCAGCCACTCTGTAAGACATTAAAATGTCCACCCCAAAAATACGACTCCAAATGAACACATGTAGGGTAAAGACGACCACCAAGACATACAAATGAAAGTGCGACAGAGTTAAAATGGAGGGAGGGTGGCGACGTCAGAGAGTAGGCTAAATGCCCACCCTTAGATGGTACGATAAAAAAACCTCACGAATAAAACGTAAAACAAAATCTGCTGTTGAGGAATTCCGCTTCAGCTGACGATGATGAGGAAGCCAGTCATAATAATCAATATGTCTCCACTAAAGTGAGTGGATCGTCATTAAGGTAAAGTTCTGGTTCCGGATGAACGGTGTGACACAGACGGATGTGCATGCCACACGACTTCTCGGCTGAAAACTGGAAGCCGTGGGTTACAGCTCATGACTGCGCCTTGTGGATGGCTCCCTGTAGGCGCTGCTCGGCAACACCAGTACTGGAAGAGCATTACGAAATGCAGAATTCGTTTGCATACAGAAAATGTGAGACCAACCGCCGGACAGCTGCTGCTACACGTTAATAGCCACTAAAAATAGAGACACACTCAATACAGAGCCCTGTGGGACCCTATTCTCCTGCATATGGGAGGCACCTATCTGGACACGAAAAGTACAGAGCGCCACAAAATTTTGGATAAAAATCGGGAGCGGGCCCCGGAGACCCCACTCATATAATGTGGCAAGCATATGGCGTCGCCAGGTCGTACCTTAAGCTTTTTGTAAGTCAAAAAAGACGGCAACCAGGAGTTGGCGTCTGGAAAAGGCTGTTCAGATGGCAGACTCGAGGGAAACTACATTATCAATGGTAGAGAGACCCTGGCGGAAACCGCCCTAACATGGAGCCAGTAGGCCATGTGACTCGAGGACCCAACACAACTGCCGACTTACCATACGTTCTAACAGCTTACAAAGAACGTTTGTGAGGCTGATGGGCCGATAGCTATCCACATCAAGCGGGTTTTTACCGGGTTTGAGCACTGGAATGATGGTGCTCTCCAGCCATTGCGATAGAAAGACGCCATCGCACCAGATCCGGTTGAAGATAACGAGGGGATGTCGCTTGTAGTCAGATGAGATATGTTTCATCATCATCTGACTGTGGACCCTATCTGGCCCAGGAGCTGTGTACGGGCAATGTGCAAGGATGCTGAAGAGCTTCCGCTCTGAAAATGGAGCATTATAGGGTTCACTGTGGCGTTCAGTGAACGAGAGGGCTTTCCTTTCCATCCGCCGTGTGAGGAAGCGAAATGCTGAAGGATAATTCTCTGACGCTGAGGCTAGAGCATAGTGCTCACCAAAGTGCTCGGCAACTTCGTTTGCGTCGGTAGATAACACGGCATAGATGTTAATGCCAGTATCACCTGTCAACGTCGGGTACCCACAAACAGGTCTCATCTTCGTCCAGACTTGGGAAGGTGACTCAATGGTCAAGATGTCCTCTCCCAAAATATCTTTTTCTGCCTTATTATATGCTGGCGAATGCGTGAACAGAGCTGCTTAAAAGCTGTTGGATGCCCTAGGGAAGGGTGCCGCTTATGTCTCTGTTGGGCTCGCCGATGCTCTTTAATGGCTTCAGCGGCTTCCGGCGACCTCCAAGGTACTGACTTTCGCTGGGGGCATCCTAAAGAATAAGGGATCGCGTTTTCCGCCGCATAAACGATATGTCTGGTGACTTGCTCAACTACCCCACAGATGGTACCATGTGGGGGGGGGGGGGGGGAATTCAACGGTGAGGGCAGAGGTGACAGCTTCCCAGTAAACCTTGTTTAAAGCCCATCTTGGTAGGGGAGCGACAGGAAGATGGGAAAGTGGTCACTACTACACAAGTCATCGTGGGCTCTCCAATGGACAGATGGAAGAAGTCCTAGGCTGCAGAGGGATAAATCAGGCACCATGTAAGTGCTATGAGCCACATTGAAATGTGTGGGGGGCCCAGTATTTAAGAGGCAGAGGTCGAGTTGAAACAACGGGTTATGGGTGTTAAAATCTCCCAAAAGTAGGAAAGGTTTAGGGAGTTGATGAGTCAATGGAGCCAATACGTTCAAGGGTACTGCACCACTTCGAGGTAGATAAATGTCCTTATCCTGACAGCCACAGCCACAGCTTTAACAGTGGTTTGAAGGGTCACAGGTTCTCTGCTTACTGAGTTCAGCACATAGACACAATCTCCACCTGACACTTTTATAGTCGCTATGGTTCTTGTAATGTCCCTTATAGCCGGCAATGGAAGGCAATGCAGAAATCAGGTGCAAAGCTTAACATTTGCCGTAACTCAGCCAGGTGGTGGAAAAAAGCGCAGCAATTCCACTGAAGGATGACGTTATCGAAAGGCTGGGAAGGCATGAAGCATGCAAGGAGGCAAATTACGCCTCAGGGTCACCTGCTGCCACCGATTGAGTATTTGTACCCATTCCTTTTGTGGGTGTGGCATCAGTGAGATCCAGGTCCTCATGGGACGCTAAGATCTCCACCTCATCCGCAGATGCAGAATTGGTAGGAAATGGTGGTGTTGGGGCCACTGGAGGGTTGTTTTTCTTAGGAGACTTCTTTATTTGCTTGCACTCTCGCTTGTCTTTTGGGGCTTGCTGGGGGGACTTCTCTGAAGTAGTTTCAGGTACATAGGAAGACCGTGAAGATCTTCGTCCAGCAGTTTTTGGCTCCTTCAGTCACGGGCGAGTGCCCGCTGTGGCATTAGAGGAGACCTTGGGAGAGAGTGTCCCAAGGGACGCCTTCCGCATGAGAGGAGCCACAGGAGGCGGTTGCTTCTCTGGCTGGGGGGGGGGGGGGGGGGGGGGGGGAGAAAGGGACCAATATTTCCTGCTTTTCGAAGGGGGGGGCTTGTTCCCACAGTAGGTACTTTGGGAGCAATGGAAGAAGATTTTGTCCCTACCACCAAGGGGACAGATGTATTCTGGAAGTCCGGAGGGCCCACAGTTCGTGGCACAGAGTGTGGTACGACTGGTACTTGTGATGGCGATGGTAATGTTGTTGCAGCGTATGTAGACATCTACTGAATGGGGTTGTAATCTTGCAAATTTACGTTTAGCCTCTTGGTAAGTCAATCAGTCCAAGGTCTTGTACTCCACGATTTTCTCTTCCTTTTGTAGTACAGTCTAGTCTGGCGAGCAGGGGGAGTGCTGCTCTCTGCAGCTGATACAAGTCGGAGGAGGCACACAGGGAGTATCTGGATATCTGGATGTAGTGGACGTCCGCAGCCTTGACATGTGCCCGAATTTCCAGCACTTAAAGTACTGCATAGAGGGAGGGACGTATTGTTTAACGTCACAGAGGCAAACCATCACCTTGACCTTTCCAGGCAATAAATCACCCTCAAAGGCCAAGATAAAGGCACCAGTAGCAACCCTGTTGTCTTCGTGTCTCCTGTAAACACGCCGGATGAAATAAACACCCTGCCATTATAGATTGGCGCGGAGCTCGTAGTCAGACTGCAAGAGGAGGTCGCGATGGAAAATAATCCCCTGGACAATGTTGACGCATTTATGGGGAGTGACGGAAACAGGAATATCACCCAGCTAGCCACAAGTGAGTAATGCCCGGGATTGGGCTGGGAATGCTGTCTCAATCAAGACTGCACCGCTTCTCGTCTTGGACAGCGCTGTCACATCCCCAATCCTATCCTCAAGATGTTTAACAAACAACTACCGAGGCGATTATGGCTCTATTCATCTGTAGCCCTAAGTTACTCCCATGGTGCAGTGAGGGAGGGAAACGATTTAGGATCATATATGTCAGCATTGTACTCGATCTTGCCCTTCTTAGAGACTGCTTGCGCCATATGGGCACCAGCTAGAGATGACTTAGTCCGCTTCATTGCGGGTCATCCGCCCTGATGCCACCCACTCCGATCAGGGGCTCTCTCCACAGGCGCCACCCAGCCTCAGCAAAGGCCACCTGGCAAGATGGCCGTACTCGGGAGTCCTGATGCCCCAGGAAGACAGGCAACTACTCCTTGTATATGTGGAGAGTTTACAGCTTAGGCATCAGCAGTGCGATCCCTACAACCGAATGGGTACATGACGGCCCCACCACAACGGACTGGGTACCGTGCTGGATATTGGGCGCAGAGAGATCCAATATTGTCATGGGGTCGAAAGAGGACAGAAGACAACGGAAGAATATGACATAACCCGGAAAGTGTCCTTCCCCAAATAGTTTGAATTGCAGGTGGAGATGTAAAGCCATGACAAGAAGTTCAGGAGATCGAATCTAAGGGCAATATGGATAATTCATGCACGCAAGGCGTCCTTCACCATTTGGCCCACACTTTTGTAGAATTTGGAAAATAGCAGGTCAAACCATAAAATGGGACCTGAAATTGTAGGGCTGAAAAGACTCCGTTTAGTCGCCTCTTACGAAAGGCAGGGATACCTCGGGCCTATTCTCACCCCTGGTCCCGCAGGGGTTTGTTGTGATGATTCTTCTTAGGGCGCTCAACAACGTGGTCATCAGCGCCCATACAAGTTCCCAGTTTTTCGATTTCCAATCTCGCCCCGTCTCGAATAATGATGAGATGATGATGGCAACACAAACACTCGGTTCCCAGACTGAGAAAATCCCCTACCCGGCCGGGAGTCGAACCCGGACTCTGTGATCCAGAGGCAGCAACGCTAGCCTCTAGACCACGACACAGAAATGTTGTGGAAGGAAATGCAGATGTTTGGAACACCTAAAAAGATTACTAATATTTTGAAAGCTACACTGGAATGCTCGAAAGGGATAGTGAAAAAAAAGTGGAGAATATGCCATGGCTTTTGACATAAAATCAGGAGAAAAGTAAAGAGATTGTATATCACCACTCTTTTCCAACATAATACAGAAAGGACTGGATGCAGCAAGGAAAGCAGCATAGGAATAAAAATGAATGTATTGGCCTTTGTAGATGTAATATAAAATGCTGAAAATCTAAATGGTTTCAGATACTGGCAATAAAGCTATTTTTAAAAAGCAGAGGAAGTTGAGTTAGAGGTAAATGATAAGAAAACAAAATTCGTGGGGGTAGAAAAAAATTACAAGACAAAAATTTGGGAAAACCAGCAGTTTCATTTCCATATGTTTGAAGCAGCACATGAGTTTAAATATGTAGAAGTGGTAATAAACAACAGAAATGATAAGAAACAAGAAGTATAAGCAAGGACCCAAAGCGTTATATCCACTCCAGAAATTACTGTCCTCCAAAATTCCTTCAAAGTGATTTATATAAAGCATAATAATCAGACAAGTAGTACCTATACTATATGGGCAAAAACCTGGATAACAGACGAATATACAGGCAGAAAGATAAATGTAGTTGAAAATAAAATCCCGTGGATAATATTTGGACCAATTTGTGACGGAGGAGAGTGGCGAAGAAGAAAAGACGGGAGCTCAGGGAGATGTATAATGAGCTAGATGTTGGCGCTGAAGCTGAGACAGAGAGACAGAGGGGCCCGGCCACATCTAAAGAAGAGAGGAGGTATCAAGACAGAGAGAGGTGTTAGAGAAGGAACCTGAAGGACGAAGACGTTTAGACAGACCGAAAATAAGATGAAGAGACCAGGTAGCCAAGGACCTACAGACACTTGGAAGAAGAGGCCAAGCACAGAACGCTGCGGAGGGAATTACATGACAAGACCAAAAACTGACTGCCGTTTGCGGGGTAGGAAAGTAGGTAAAGAAGTAAATTCATATGGAGGTTGGGTTTTAAATGTCTCTTAGAACTATGCAAAATTTTGATATTATCTGGTTGATTTCGTTTTAAAACAGTTTAACAGACTGTCATTTTAATGTTCAGAAAGTAATTGTATATTTAACGACAAATAAATTTTGGTTGAGGCTACAAACTGACGCAACAAATAAAACTACCCTGAATGCTCGCATCCTCATTAACTTCTTTCTTTTCCGTAGTTCTTAAATCTGATTCTTCTTGATTAATTCTAAAATTTGCTTGCTGTGTCCTCGCAGCCAGGGATTCGACTTTTATAATATTTAACATATGTGTACAAGTTTAGCCAAAAAATCCGTTTCTACAAAGTTTGTGACATACGTATGCCTTTCCTCTTCAAGAAACGTGTACATTTGTTACAGACAAATTTGTTAATATTTCGGTCAGAATTACATGGCATGTATCTTACATTGGATAGTGGCGTTACACTAGTCTCTCTGTATCTAATATTGTTACTCAAGATCTCTAGTATTGGAGGATTTTCGAGGAAGTTCCCTTGATCATTTTGATTTCGACAGATGATCGGTACTAATAAAATATTAATGATAAACGAGAACCGCCACAACTGTATAGATATACATTTATTACCATCAGGTTATAAATGTCTACAAATTTTGACCTGAACGACCATGATCTGCTGCTTATGAGTTTCTCAGACAGTGTGCAAGACTCTCCGCTTTTCTTGATTATCGCTAATGATTTTTCATGTTACTTGTGAGTAGCAGAGCTAGGATACTAGCAGGATAGTCTCTGTTAACAACAGATGGGCTAGAGACAACTAAATGGTGGTATTTCAGAAGTGAACGATGTAGATAAGCTTGTCACATAACATTCCTAGCTGCGTACTTCCTCATAGCCACTTTATGGTAATAGGAGAATGGGGGACTTTATTTAGACTGAAGCTGAGGGACTGGTATTTCATTAGCTGTGGTCAGAACCTGTTACAGTGGTCGAGAGCCAGCGAGTTTCCAATATCGGCACGTGTTCTGCTTAACTTAATAGAAACAAACTTCCGGGAAGTCGTAGCAGGAAGCTGCAATTTTGCTATGGAATTCTGTTAGTGGGACTGGGAAATGGCCAATGATATTTCCTATATTCTGCTCCCGAGGTCGATTGGCTGAAAGCATCGATGTTAAAACAATTTTATGAAGTGGCTGGGGATTGGCAATACGAAGATACCCTCTTCGTAGGCCAGTAGCGTTCGGGAGTTTTGGAAGGAATCTTGCACAGTGTGGAGGCAGGCGATGTTTCATCAGTGCTGAATGTATTAAGTCGGCAGCGAGTGATCCTCAGTGATCAACAAGATTGTGTAACCCTTTAAGTGCCACCGATACGTATATATACCACTGGCCTTCAATGTTGTTTATTACTTTATCTGCTAATAGCATTATTATTGGTATTAATGTAGTCACAATAATTTCTTTGATAAATATGTACATCCTTTTTACGTTTCTAAGTCTGTAGGTTTGATATATCAGCAAATAAGTGAGTAATGGTATGAACATTTACCGAAACTCGTCTTCAGCGATGCTTTTGTTTTCAGCTAGCATTTGTCACCTGTGGATTTATTCTTCTGGTATCTTCTGATATAAACGATTGTAAATCAATTCACAGTAACACTTCCTACATTATCAAAGATAGAATCAATACGGGATTCATTTGTAAGCGTATATACAGCTACTTTTCTTCCACAAGGTGTATGGAAACAGGCAGTTTGTCGTGAATTCAGTTCCTACTTATATTTGATGTTACCGATTATATGCTGTAAAATATTTCTTCTAATAGAGAACGAGCATTGTAAATAACATTATTTCACAAATTGTCTCGAAAATATTAGTCGCTGAGATAATACAAATTTTTTCTGCTGACAGCGCACATGCAGAATAGTTATTGAAAACATGCAACATATTGAAAACAATTTATGCACAAGTTTGAGTATAATAGGCATATTCATTATTTATTTTTGGTTAGGTTTTACAGTTAGAGGGCTCTTACTGAATTTCGTGAATATTTCTTTTGTATCTATAAGAATGACCTCTTGTAGGTGGCATAGTTCCATAGCCGATGAAGCAGTAGTTGATTGTGTAATGAGCTACTGGGGTGAGATGACAAAACAGCATGCAGGCAATTCAGAATTTGGAACAGACTGATGTCGATGATGGCTACTGTTCTTACAGTTTCAAGCACTACATACTCCAGTAACTGGTAGTCCGTGCAACACATTATGGACCAGTGTCTGAAATGTCTAATAGAGATGCAACAGGCAGCGTAGACATCATGTTTGACTGTGCTTAAAGGAGCATTTCATGAAAGTCGTGAAACAGACTGAAACTGAAGTGGCTGCAAATGTGTATTAACATGTACGGCCTAAATTAGGCTGTGAACTCCAATCCTCTGGGAAATTTCTTCCTCCCAAGGGCATTTATTTACGAACAGAAGTGGAAATTGCTAATTTTCTGTAGGTACATTTTCAGCACTGATTTTGTAGTCCTGATCTATTACTATGAATATTTATCACCCCAAAACTCATGATGAACTTTTAAATCCGCACTCTACTGGGCAGTTTTATTGATTACTACTCAAAACGTGTACAGACAGACACGTATTTCGTTATTATGCTGGGTAAAACATTTTGTCAGAAAGCGTAAGCAATAAATTCCGTGTAGAAGCAATCACTACTAATTATGCTCTGAACTTTAAAGATTGGTGGCCAGAATTTTACACGAGGACTTGCTGCTCATCAGCCACACTTGAGATAAAAATAAAAGAGAAAATTGTGTTTTCTCCAGCACCGTTTAGTGAATTTTCTTACTCGAACGATAAACCTGGAACTGTAAGTGCTAGCGTTTACATTGGCAATGAAGTTACTCAGTTAATACGGGAAAACCGCGGAATATTGAAAATGTGAAGCAGTACATTGCGTCTATGAAGATATTCTGAATGGGCCATCTTGTGATAAGGAATGCGCTGAGGATTAGATGTGACAAGATGATTATATATGTAACCTGTGATTTATCTGTGGGGGTTCACTTTCAAATATTTAGTGACAGACTGAAATAAACACTTATTAATCTATAGTAATGGCTCCTCAAAGCAAGTCTGTCTTTTTTCTTTAATGTTAAGCTATTTTACCTTATACTACTTTTCGTTAAGCTTGGTTCAATGTTTACGGGTTTACATAAATATATCACATGTTCCATTTTATTGTACTGAACTTTATCTTACGAGAAAACAGCACCATAGATTCTATTTTATAACCACAGCTGTTTACGTATGATTTTTTACAAGATATGATCACTCGTATCTTTCTATTGCTGTAGCGTACTATTTTTCAATAATCCTTGCTGACAACACGTGTTTCAATGTATTCTTGTGGCATATCCGGTAACTTCATTCCAGATAAGGTATAAGTGAAGGTACGATTAAAGAATATTCTGGAAACATGTTTGATATGCCAAGCTTCACACATGCGCAGTAAAACTTCTTGAATACTCAGCTACATCTGAGAAACACTATAAAATTCACTTAATTGTTTGAAGAGAAAACACGTTTTCTTTCATTATCTCAAACCTGTATTTCTTTACTTATTCCCTTTCTGTAATGACTCGTCTCCCGCGTCGCACTTTGCGAACAGTGAATGGATTTGGGTCGCAATCATGACAGACTTCGCACGAAGCCACAGATGCTCTGAGGACGAAAAGGAAGGATAGATCCATTCTTTTGGCCATATATGAACAAGAGCTACAAGTACTGTAATGCTAGAATTGGTGGTCTGTATCAGTGAGAGGAAACATTAAACACAGTTTTAAGTGAATTGTTAGAGCAACATAAGAGATAAGGTAAATACACTGAACTACTGACTAAAAGGTTGAGTAGATGGTTTTATTTCTTATGAATTCTTAGGGATTACTGTTACGCTGGAACGTAAGTTTACTATATGCTTACTAGGTCAATGCGCGTAGCCTGTCATGGTATGGCTTCTTGTTCTGCGGAATTGCAAGTGTTGTGAAACAATATCTTAAAGTTCAAAAACAAGTAATAAAATTAGCGAAAATAACGTAATGAATTTTGAGCACCAAACAATCAAGTTGACACTTATGTAATTGCAAGTAGGCAAGACTTTCATAGGGGAGTGCATAGCACAGTCCTACATCGGAAACGTAAGCAATAATAACCTAAAACTATCTTACATAAAACTCTTGAAGTTCGAGAAGAGTGGGGAAAATTAGAACTTGTTTTTTTGCATGACAGAGATGTGAATTTCGCTCCTACGCTACGTATTGTGGACATTATTAGAGTGTAACAGCCGAAGTGTCACCTCTCACAGGACATCATACGAGATAATGCCTGTCACAAATGACTTTTTAGCAACAGCACAGCATCGAAAACTTTAATATTAGCAGGCCAGTCATAGAAGCAATCCATGCTTTTCAGCGAGGCGCAGATCAACTGTTAAAGTAAATGTCACGGACAATCTTAAATGCTGAAGATCGTCATAGTAACGTTGCACTGATTTTGGAGGACAATACGTACGTATGTGTAAAACATCCTACATATTTCGGATACAAGGCCCAGTTGTGTAAGAATTCTTGCCTACCTCATGACGTAAGGAAGAATATTTGAATCCCAGCCCATAGACCCCCAAGTATAAACATTGCCTAAAATGTATAACGAAATTGTTCCATTAACACTTCTCATCAGTGATATTAGTACTACCACCAATAATGTAACTAAATATTTGACCAAAAAAAATTATATCCATAATTGGGCATTGCAAATATCACACTAAAAAGTCTCAGATGTTTATGGAGACAATCAAGAAAGTCGAAGTTGGTCTAAACGATACCGCGATCAGCCGTGCTATCCGTTTTTACTAAAGTTCCTGTGCACGAGACGTTGAAGTTGTTGACAGACTACTTTTCTCCTTTGATTATGAAGTTATTTCGTCACAGCATGACGGTGGACTATTGGCTCTACACTACTTCTAGCAGTTGCTAACGTGTTCGAAGACCATTTCGAGGGAATTGCTTTAACTGTAGTTCATTTTCAGCCTTCTTCGTTCTTTCGTTACATTAAGAGCAGGTTTACGATTTCGAAGTTCGTTGGAAGTTTTTTTTTTTTGATCGTTTCAAATGCATCCACAATAAACTCAACTCACAGTTGACATACAGACAAAAGGAAAGTAGTTGTTTACAGATATTTTAATGAACAGAAGCTTGTGTTACGAAATAATGGCCCTGAGAATTTCGATATAAAGTTCTTGCTCTCTAAAACACAAAAACACCTTTACAAGGCCAGGATACTATAGCGTTGCTTCCATTCTCTGGAGTTACGTACGGGAAAATAGAAGTGACAGTGAACAGACAAGATATATGACTGTTTTCCATCTGCTCATGAGCTTATACATGGTGTAACAAATTACAGGACATATTCCTCACACGCAGACGAAGAAATTCTATGATATGAACATTTGGCTGAAATGCTTTGTTTCGTGTTACAACTCATTTATAACGGGAAATTCACACGAACAACACGCACCAGCATACCACATGTAACTCGTCTTCACAAGATACATTCAATATGCTCTCCGTGGGCACTGATACATGCATCAGTCCGCGGTCATACTGAATCTCGGATGTGCTGATGCATCCCTAGAGTATTGTGTATGGTTTCGCAGCCTTCCATAATGCGGCCAGGGATACTCTGAGCATCTTGTACCGGGGTTCCATACTCAAGAGCTTTCAAACGCCACAACAAATAAAAGTCCAGTGGGTTTAAGTCCAAAGTAAGGGGAGGTCAGACAATTGGCTCATCTCTACCTATCCACCTGTCACCGAATCTGTTATTTAGAAGCCGACGGAAATTAACACTAAAATGAGGAGGTGCTCCATCGTGCATGAAGTACCTGTCTGTCACACTGCTCAAGACACATCTGCTAACAGATCAGGTAGTACACACTCTACGAAATAATGATGACTTTGTCCGTTGAACCCGGGTGGAAGGAAGTGAGGCCCTACAAAACAGTCACCAAGAATGCCGGCACGAACGTTCACAGACTGACGTCTGCCCATACATGCCGACTGAGAAAATTCACAATCTTATCTCGGTGAATAGACACCTCATCTGTGAGCAGCACCGCTGCAGTAAAATTAGAGCTCACACTTTGTCGAACGTACCATTCGCTGACGATTACTCGTGCTGGAAAATCGGCTGCTGATACTGCCTGCAAACGCTGTAAATGGTATGGATACAGTTGGTCCTCGTGTAGTACTGAGTTGTAGCTATAAGTCTTGTATTGATACTACGGTCGTCGTCAACTGTATGAAGAATTGCCGCCTCCCACTGCGGTGTCCTCGTCCTTCTAGGCCTGCCTTGGTCGCGAGTATCTGTCTTACTACTACTAACACGATTTTCAATTGCTTCGGACGTTTTTCTGTCTGAGCACCTTCGACCTGGAAATTTCTGCCGGTGCAAACGTTGAGCGCGAGCACCATTGGCATCTCCTAATCCACACATCAAATGAGCATCTCTGATCTCTGTTTTTGTGTACACTGCCATTGCGCGAACCAAGTTTGTGATAAACTCTGCGTAGTATCCAGTGTGATTGCAACGGTCGTACGGATCGATAGAACAGTTGACGTTACTTTTAAGCAAGCAATGACGTATGGCGCATTGCAAAAGGGACATGTAAAACAAAACGCTGGCAGTGCACAACGTCGCCAGACGCCACTAAGAGTGCATGTTCCTCATGATTCTAACGTTATGTTCTTGTGGGTTTCCCATGATTAATTATTTGGAGAAAATGAGTTGTACTATGGAAGCTAAACGTTTCCAGACCCATGATCATACAACATTTTTTCTTCGTCTACTTGGGAGGAACGTGTCCTGCAATTTGTGCCATGCATTTTTGTTACACCCTGTATAGAGACGCTGTGATTGAGGACAATCTTGGTTAGCCTCAGGTACCAAGGAGTTTTCAACACCTCTTGCCAATGCCGAAAAAACTACAGGATCTGACAATCCGTACAGTTTCCGAATGTTATGCACAATAGGAACGGTACATTCAAAATAGCTCTTATTTCTTTTTCAAAAATCATTTCTCTGAGCAGAACGTTACGAATAAATATGCAGACGGAAAAAATGCAGCACAAAAAAAATATGAATGTGTGAATAATTTCGCGAATAGGTGATTAATGTTGCAAGATCACAGATTTATGTAAGCCCGAGATAGGCCATTCCAAATATGAAATGCTGATACATCAATAACCGGTGTAAGTGCCAGAATGTTGAACGCAAACGTGCTTGCATTGTTTAGTACAGGTGAGGGATGTCAGGTTATGGAATGGAGTTTCACGCATGTTGTACTTGATCGGTCAATTCAAGGACGGCTTAACGCTGGGTGTGGATGACGCAGAAGTTGTCGCCCAATGATGTTCCATACATGCGCAAATCGAGAAAGATCTGGTGAAGGCCAAGGAGACAAGTCGACATTCTTTAGAGCATGTTGGGTTTCCATAGTTGTCTGTAGGCGTGCGTTAACGTGTTGAAAAGCACCACCTGGAATGCTGTTAATGAATAGCAGCGCAACAGGTCGAATCACCAGACAGACATACAAATTTGCAGTCATGGTGCGTGGGATAACTACCAGGGTGCTCCTGCTGCCACATGAAATCACAGCCCCTATCTTAACTCCAGGTGTAGGTCAACAGTGTCTAGCAATTAGATGGGTTGGTTGCAGACCCCAGTGCTCTCCTCCTAATCAACACACGGCCATCAGTGGCATCGAGGCAGAAACAACCTTCGTCAGAAAACTTAACAAATCTTCACCTTGCCCTCCGTTGTGCTCTCGCTTGACACCACTCAAGTCGTAAATGGCGGCTGCTTGGGATAGGTAGAATCCTCCACAAAGTGCGCCTTGCTCGCATCTGTCCTTGAACTAAGCTATTTGTAAAAGTTCGCTGTGGTGTCAATTGCTGCTGCAGATGCAGTGCCATACGATAGAGCTGAAACGACGGACACGATGGTCTTTCCTCTCGGTAATGCCACGTGGCCGTCCGGAGCCCTGTCTTTTGCGACCATAAATTCCCGTGACCACCGCTGCCAGCAACCGTGTACAGATGCTACATTCTTTCGAAGTCTTTCTGCAATATCTCAGAAGGACTTACAGCTTCTATTAGGCCTATCTCACGACCTCGTTCAAACTCATTGAAATATTGATAATGGTATCCTTGTTCCCTTAAGGGCGTTCTTGACTGACATCAACCCCCAGCCTCTAGCCTCAAACGTAACAAACGCTCACGACCGTTACAGTGTGTAGTTAAAAAAAATCTGACTTGTATCCTCATAGTGGGGCTACTAGTGTTAAAATTTGTGCATCATGGTCTAAAAGGCCATTCACCATTTTACTAACAGAATGCCTACCTAGTAACGAAGAATGAATCAAAATATTGTCTATGGCTGTGCTACTGCTTCCCTGTACCCTGGTTGGAAAAAAAACACAGTCTGCATCAGATCATATAAGTTTAGGCGATCTACCAACATCCTTTTTCTTACAGAGTCATAAAAAATTAATATCGAAGTCACCACATATAACTAATTTTTTGTACTTCTTATAAAGTGAACCAAAGACCCTTCTCGGCTTGAGCAGAAATGCTCTGCAGTCAGAGTTAGGGAACCTATAGGCAACAACAGCCATTAGAAGTTTAGTTTCACTAAATTCAGCTGCCCCTACACAACATTCAAATACCTGTTCAGTGCATTTCTGTGATATCTCTACGGACTCAAATGGAATACTGCTTTTTACTTACATGGCCACTCCCCTACTTCGCAAAGGACTCCTTGAAGAATAGCCAGCTGATATGTATCCTCGTAAAGGAAGCCTCTAAATTGTCGAATTATTTAAGTGGTGCTCCGATAATGTCAGAGTCAACATATATAAGCAGTTCACTATCTTTATCTCTAATAACCCTTATATTTTGATGAAATATGCCAATTCCTTCTCTACTTGGATACCTGACCACCTCTGAAGGTGATTCCTTTACTAGAAGAACTTCCTTTAACCAGGTATACCTATCAGCTGACTTCAATCTATAAAAGGTACAGCTCGAACACCAGCTAATATAGGAATTTTTTCATGAATGATCCCACCACCACCCACTACACTGTCACCTTTAAGCATTGCCAGCCTCCCCTTCCCATACATATTGAGGTGCAGTACATGTCTAGTGAAACCTCATCTATTGATAAACTCAACTGGTACCACTGCGATGTGACCCTTGCCATCTGCTTTCTCCTGCCCCATGTTACCGAGCAAGGTGGTGCAGTGGTTAGCACACTGGACTCGCATTCGGGAGGACGACGGTTCAAAACCTACTCCGGCCGTCTTTATTTAGGTTCTCCGCGATTTCCCTAAATCCTATCAGGTAAATGACAGGATGCTTCCTTTGAAAGCGTACGGCCGACTTCCTTCCCCAACCTTCCATACTCCGATGGGACAGATGACCCCTCCCCTTGAATCAACCAACCAATCCTGCCCCATGTTAACACGCCTAACAGACGCTTTTGGACGAGACCGATCATGACGCTGAAAGAGTTGCACGAAATGCACATTAGTGCCACCAGTTCGAATAGCTACCTTTACCAGGTCACCACCTACATCATATTCCCCGTCCCTATCAATCTATTCCCTGCTCCACCCAAAATCACTACCTGATACTGTTTCTTAAATCGCCTGTATAGCTCCCCTATGGTCTCAGTCACCTGAGCCAACCCTGTACTAGGCTTCACAATGCTGATGACCTGGTACTCAGTCCCCAACACTTCCTGCTACTGCTAGCCCACGCCTCTACCGTGCGAACTACCTAGCAGCATAACCTGTTTCTTTCTGTTAGAACATGAAACTGAGTTTGGCTTCCTGACTGCTGAAGATTGTTGCGGCTCCACTCCACGACTCCTACCGTTGGTCAAACCTATTGCATATACGCAAAGTACAACTGTCTGAATATTTCCGCCTCCTAGCTGCATTCTTACCAACTACCAATTATCATTCCCCAGCACACTTCACCCTCCTCAATCTATCTAGTTCCTCCTTTGCATCTGGTAACTTTACCTGAAGGGCACAGATCTTACGCTCCTACTCCTCTGTCAACTTATTTCTGCTACAGGTTCTGCAATCCCACTAGCGGATATGGCTAGAACGCCCAGTGGCTTACCCACTGCATTCCTCCCAATGAAAATACTTTCAAAAAATCCCACACCGTAACCCACTACTTACAAACCTACGGCAAATCCAACACTTGTCACACTTTGTAAAATATTACCACTTACTGAAAAATAAAATGTATACGTTACCGAAGTTCGATTACAACAGTAGAGGTATTTAAAGAACTAACAATAGTGGCCTCAAAATTCTCTGTCTACTAAGGAAGCAAAAAGTATTATGAAAACCGCTAAACAACTAATACCAGTGCTACCAAAACGTCACACAATTTCTTAGGTAAAACTAAAACTTAAAGCGGCCACTGGAACACTCAACGAAATTAAAACAGTGAATGAAAATTTCACCAAAATCTTTCACTAGAAATAATAAACGTCAGCTGAAAACTACCGCTCGAAATTTACTGAACGACTTCAATGCACAGACAACTCTAAAAATACAGTAGCCGAACATTTACAGAAGATTATTAAACCATTATTTCGCACAAACAGCACGAGACATCATTGAAAACTACTAAATTTAATAACTGTATAGCAGTGCACAAACAACGTTGTCAGACATAAGAACTACTACAACTGTAACTGCACACCGAAAACTGTAAACAAATTGCTAATATTTGGATGAACGATTGAAAACTACTAAATTTAATATTCGAATACAATGCACAAAAATTTTGACTATACTTAGCTTTATAACCGCTAAAGCACCAATCGAAATGTAAACACACTGCTGCGGCCTGAGGCTGGGTGAACGACGTAGACACACTCACGAATAACAGACCACTCGAGTCAATAACACAGAAAGAAAGACTGAGACGAATGAAAATCCACTAACACGATACTTTAACAGAAAATATTACCACAAATAAACTTTAAAATAAGTAACTGAAGACTAAAACTTTATAAAATAATGGAGAGCAACTTCAGCAACAGTCAACCACATGTGACGCCACACCAAAGATCTTTTTTGCCAGATTAACTGAAACAAAACAAATTGTCAATACGTTCAGTCAATATCATCAAAAATTTCATAGATATCTTTATATGCAGCAATACTTTTAACTGGCCGTGCGGAGTAGAAGTGCGGTCTTAGACGCCTTGCAACGGTTCACGCGGCTCACCCCGTCGGAGGTTCTAGTCCTCCCTCGGGCATGGGTGTGTGTGTGTTGTCCTATCGACCGATGCCCTCAGCAGTTTGGTGCGATAGCAACTGACCATAAACCTCCAAATTTGCCTTTAACTAGGCAAAGGCTTATTTTAATGGGGAATGGAAGCGATCTCTAGACACTGATAGACTACCCAGAAATTCACTGAGTGTGTTAAGCATCACCGACATCGATACTTTCTGTGGAAATATGATGACGATAAGTTCTTCCTAATGAAGAGGACGGAGGTTATCATTGAAATATCGAGATATTCTTCAAATTACATTGTTTAAATGTAAGATGGATGTGAAGTAAGTAAACTACACTGAAATTTAATTAATGGATCGATGGGCATAAAATCAGTGAACATTCATTGACATGAAATGATAGCAGTACAAGCGGATAAAAAATTCTAAACCTGTAATGCAATAAATAATCAGTGAGAAATGAAAATTTGTGGAAGCTTGCGGCACTAATCCGAGTATCCTCTTTATTGAGAGTAGTCGCTATAACCAGCAGGCTATCGTTTCTTTCTATATTCGCGCCAAATTCATCTTCTTCGATGCTAGTCTAGGCTGAGTAATTACTGACTTCTCAAGAAGATTTGCATTCTTAGCATTTGTGATACTTTTAAAACTACAGTCTTTTTTAGGAAATAGAATTCCTCTCGAGTGTTAAAATTCCTTATGAATGAAATTTTTTCTTAGTAGCTAATATATTTGAAGGGTTGTAAACCTTCTTGGAAGCTTCAGGACATCGGGGAAATAAAAAATTTGTTAGGAGGTAAGTAGTTCATCCATAAAAAAAGAAAAAATGTCTGGCAGTCACATCTCTTTCCTAAGTCAAAAATATTCTACCTATGTTAATTTCTCTTTGTCAAACAAAACTGTTCTTGTAAAACGCATGATTTACTCCGGTATTAAAATTTATTCTTTACTGGGGAGGATATCTTTAAGTTCCCCGTATCACAACTGCCATTTCTAAAACTAGGTTATGGATCTTCCGCTACACCCTCTTCCACTTCACTTTCGCGTTTTTTTGTTCTATGGAATTTCTTAGGGAGCTCTTAACATTTTTGTTGTAGTTAGTTTTAGCGGTGGCTTGAGGTGATAAATTTTTAATAGCTATTCTAAAGTTTATACAATCTAAACTAATTTGTATCTCTATGTATCGTCCCTAAATTAATTAGCGGCATGCAGATTTTTTGTTTCAATTCCCGACATAGTTATTTTCTTTAGCCTTTGCAGTGTTTTTCTATGGCTTTGTGTGTTTCCCTACGAAAAAAGACTGTCGATTCTGCTATGATATTTATAGTTCTTACTAGCTGAGAAATCTAGCGTTGTCCACGTATTTATTTACAAAAGTCTTCTATTGGTTCAGCTTCTCCTCCATCCTCTCTCTGTCCATCTCCTCCTCACCTCTCGTTCAGTCTCCTCCCCCTCCTGTTTTGTCAGTCTCCTGCTCCCACATCCATCTGCGAATCTCCTCCACCATCTGGCTCCTTGCTCATCTCGTCCTCTTTCTTTGTACATCTGCTCCTCTCCCCTCTCTCTGTCCACTTCCTCTTCTTGCCTTTACCTGTCCATCTCCTCCTCTCCATTCTCTCTGTTAATTTCCCCCTCCCTTACCTCTGTCCATCTCTTTCTCATCCTCCTCCTCCTCCTCCTTCTCCTCCTAACTCCTCCTAACTCCTCCTTCCCTCTCGTTGACTATCCTGCTCCTCATCCTACCTTCTCTCTCCACATTATCACACCCTCCCCAATAATAGGATGCTGGTTCTTACCCCTACATTATTTCTTTCTGTATTGTAGTTAATGTGTGTACCATATTTGACTGAAACCCGTCCAGGGGTTCAGAATGAGTTTTTTACATCTGGGTATGTTCACATTCGCACATGCCAAATACGTATATTTCACACATGCTGAACGAATGTCACGCATATTTGTATACATATTTCTCTCCTGTGTCCCGCGAAATTCGCCGTGCTATTTCATTTTAACGCAGATTAATTCTATGACAGCGTATCTCTTGAACTATGTGCTGTGCAGAGAAGTAATTGTAATTCAGAAAGCAAATATGTTGCATTACTTATTGAACTCCCTCCTATCTCCTGAACTATGTGTCGTATAATGATATAATTTTGCAGGTGCATTCAGGACATCTACAGACGCTGACTGCAAAACGTTTTTCGAACAGAGTTGCTAGCAAGAAAGTAATAAATTAAATCGTCATGCATGATGTACTAGTTTTTCACATATCTCAGTATCTGACGTAATATCTTCTGAAATATATGTTCTATAACGATACGCTTTTGGAGATACATACAGCGGATATGTGGATAGTTTCCGCGAAATGTGTCGCAAACTGAGTTAGTAGCAAGGAATTAACAAACTGAAACATTAATGAGGTTGCAGTGTTTTCTCGCATCTCAGTATTTGACATCTCATATCCGAAATTACGAGTCGTTCAATGGTCTATTTTTGTAGATACATTCAGCGGGCAGATGAGGATATTGTGCATAAACAATATTGCCAATAGATTTAATAGCAACGAAGTAATGATTTTAAACGTGTTGCATGATGAGATAATTACTCACGCACCTCAGAGCTTATAAAGTGATATCTCCTGGACTAAGTGTCATATTATGCAATTTTTCTGTCACATTCAGTGATATATGTGAGTACTGTCTGCAAAATGAGTCACGAATACAGTTAGTAGTAGAGAAGTAATAAATTATTACTTCATGCATCATGTGGCAGTTTTCCTGGATGTACAGCGAAAATGTATTAAGCGACGAACTCCTTTCCTTTTATCATTTTGTTAGGTAGTCAGCGAGAAAAAGTTTCATAAAGATTTTAAATTAAGTATGAAGTTTATTGCAAGCCTCTAATGGCACTCATTCTCAAATACTGGATAATACTGGGTTCCCAGACGGGAAATAATATGTGTACCATGTTTGGTGGAATTCAGTTCAATGGTTTAGGAGGAGATGTGGGATGTACTTACATACTGGGAGATCAAAAAGTCAGTATAAATTTGAAAACTTAATAAACCAAGGAATAATGTAGGTAGAGGGGTAAAAAATACACACATGCTTGGAATGACATGGGGTTTTATTAGAACAAAAAACACTTCACAAAATGCCTGACAGATGGCGCTGGACAGCAAAACGTCAGTGACTGCGCACGACAATCGTGTATAAAAGGAGCTGTAATGAGGAGAGAGAATCATACTACCCCGACCTGTGGAAAACCTCCCGTATCCTGATGTTCCTTAAACCCAATAACCGCCATCCGCTGTCTCCTCCTACCGACCCATCAGCCTTACCTCGGTCTTCAGTAAGGTCCTGGAATCCGTCCTAACCCAACACATCCACCAGCATCTCCGCCAGCACCGCCTCCTCCCCGTTACCCAGTGTGGCTTTCAGCCGTCCTACTCTTCTGAGGACCTTCTCCTTCACCTTACTCATCTCCTCTCCGAACAGCTTAATTCCCGTCGCTCCGCTATCTTCCTCTCCCTTGACCTTGAACGAGCCTATGACCGCGCCTGGTATTCCGGTCTCCTCTTCAAGCTCCAAACCTTCGCCCTTCCTATTAACTATGTCCGTCTGATCGGCTCCTTTCTCTCCCAACGTCCTTCCTACGTCACCATCGATAACACGGATTCCTACACCTTCTTCCCCTCCACTGGTGTGCCCCAAGGCTCTGTCCTCTCCCCTCTTCTGTAGCTTTTGTACATGTCAGACATGCCGCCATCTTCACCCCCCATCCACATTCTCCAGTATGCCAATGACGCCGCCTTCCTTGCCCTTGCCCCCACCTTGCAGCACTCCCAATACCTTCTCCAATCCAATATTGACTGGTTCACCACTTGGTGCAACCAGTGGTTGCTTAATGTCAATCCTTCCAAAACCCAGGCGATCATTGTAGGCAAAACCACCCCTTCCTTCCGCCTCCTCCATTTCTATATCACCATCTATGGCCGTCCTGTCGCCCTCATCCCCAACCTTAAGTACCTAGGCGTGACCCTCGTCCGTCGCCTCTACTGTATCCCCCACCTCTGGACAATCCAAGCCAAGGCACACTCCTGACTCCATCTCATCAAGCTCCTTTCTGGCCGTACATGGGGTCTGGACCCCTCCACCATCCTCCATACATATAAATCCCTCATTCACCCTATCCTTTGCTACGCCCACCCTGCCTGGATCTCGGCTCCCCCTACCTTTTACAAATCTCTTCAGATCCTAGAACGCCATGCTCTTTGCCTCGCCTATCGCATCCATCTCCCCTCCCCCACGCGGATCCTGTACGACCTTATTCCATTCCCCCACCTGCACCTTTTCCTCGAACGGATACGGATCCTCTACACCTCCCATAAACTCGATCCTCCTCACCTGCTGGTCTCTCCCATCCTCTCCCTCCCCCATCTGCTGCCACACCTGTATTTCAACATCTCACCTGCTCTCCATCTCTCCACTCTCCATACACTCTCCCAAGGTGGCTTCCGCCAGCTCTCCCTCCCTAATGATGCCCTCCTCCCCTCCTCCCCTCCTACCAACTTTGATCCTCCCTCCCTCTTGCTGTGTTTGTTCCTATGGGCACCCTCTCTCCCTTCTCTCCCCTGTCCCTCCCTCCTCCCTTTCTTGCCACTCCTCCCACGGACTTCCCCTACCCCCATATCTCCATTCCTCCTATCATCTCCTCTGCCATTGGCATCTTTGCTCTCCCCTCTCCCTCCCCCACCCCCTTCTTCCCCTCTTGGCAGGTCCTTGGACTCGCACACGTTACGTGGAAATTCGCGCGCTGCAGATCATCGCCTAGCGTTTGTGTGTGTGCGTCGTGTTCGTGCTCAAGTGTTCCAGTGTTTATTCGTTTGTGCTCCAACATTTGCGTTTGCCATCTCTCATCTCTATGTGTGTCCACGTGCCTGAACGTTCTTATCTTGGACTCTGCGCCCGTGAACGACTCCGTGTGTTTTAATTTCGTATGTCTACGTCTGTATATCCACAGTGTCTGTTCTGCATTTGTCTTCTTTTGTATCTTTAGTTTCATCTGTGGCCGAAGAGCGGCGTACTATGCCGCTACTGTTCTATCTGTATCAGATGTGAAAATAACAAAACAAAACAAAAAGAGAGAGAGAATCAGATGCGCCAACAGTCACAGCATGTTGACGTTACCTGAAAAGGCGCTTTTAGTGAAGCTGTATTATCGGAATGGGGAACGTGCTAGTTCAGTGTAACGTTACGATCCTATCGCCATAGAAAGGGGATTCGAACGGGTAAAGGTTCTTTGACAAATGCAGCGGTGGCGAGAATCATTTCGAAGTTCGATGCCAAGGGTTGTTTAGACGATAGACCCCGTAGTGGGCGACCGAGCACAAGGCGTAATGCTGATGAAACAGGTCAGGAAGAAACGGAGACTGTAGTGGGTTCGTCTATGCACGGGGAAGTCAGCGCTCGTGCAGTCGCACGTCACACCGGCATTCCATATACTACTGTTTGGTTGGCTCTGAGGTGTACCCTTCAATGCTATCCGTACAAAATCCATCAGCTTCATGAACTGTTACATGGCGATTTAGTGAAGCGGAGGGCATTTGCGGTGTAGAAGTTTTCGAAGATGGCCAAAGATGACGGTTGGTTGAGTAATGTGTTGTGGACCGACGAAACTCCTTTCACGCTCCGAGGGTCTGTCAACGCCCAGAACTGAAGAATTTGGGCTACCGAAAATCCTACAACTGTCGTGGAAACTCCATTGCACGACGAGAAAGTCACAGTATGGGTTGGATTTACCACATCTACCGTTATCGGGGCTTTTTTCTTCGAGGAAATGCGTGATTTTGGTTTTGTAATTGCTACCGTGACGGGTGAGAGGTATACGCCAATATGTTACAGAATCGCATCATCCCCAGCCTGGCTGATAAACACCTGCTGGAACGTACGATGTTTATTCAGGGTGGCGCTCCACCCTATATTGATAGACGGGTGAAAGATGTCTTGTACGCGTCGTTTGGTGATGATCGTGTGCTGAGCCGCCACTTTCGTCATGCTTAGCCTCCCAGGTCCCCAGACCTCAGTCCATGCGATTATTGGCTTTGGGGTTACCTAAAGTCGCAAGTGTATCGTGATAGACCGACATCTCGAGGGATGCTGAAAGACAACATCCGACGACAACGCCTCACCATAACTCCGGACATGCTTTACAGTGCTGTTCACATTATTCCTCGACTACAGCTATCATTGAGGAATGATGGTGGCCATATTGAGTATTTCCTGTAAAGAACAGCATCTTTCCTTTGTCTTACTTTGTTATGCCAATCATTGCTATTCTGATCAGATGAAGATCCATCTGTCGGACAATTTTTTGACTTTTGAATTTTTTTAGTTCTAATAAGACCCCGTGTCATTCCAAGCATGTGTGAAATTTGTATCTCTCTATATACATTATTCCGAGATTTATTCAGTTTTCAAATTTATACTGACTTTTTGATCACCCAGTACATACACACCCACACATACGTACATCTAATTTTATAATTTGTATGGATTCTGTCTGGGATTCCTTGTGGAAATATTGAGTTGAAAACTGCTCTCAAAATACAAGCACACCTTTTGTAACAACCGTCCTGGCTTAAAGTTTTTCAGCCCTTTCTATAGGAGGATGTAGGACCGCTACGAGATATATCGTTTCACTTCATCTAAAAACTCCGCTCTCTGGAGTCTTTCTTGTTCCTTGTCTTTGTTACTGAACAGTGGCTGTTACGTGTTGAGTTTATTTGCACATATCTCCGGGATTTCGCCTAACTTTTAAACAGAGCTGTGTTACGTTTTTGTTATATTAATTCACTTCTCTTGATACGCATTATTTGCTCGGCCCAGTTTCATTAGTTGCGTTCTCGGAGTACTGAATCTAGCTGTCCTTGCTAGTTACCAGCGATGGATCTGGTGGTTTAGCGATTAGGGGCAATTCCTGAGGAGAGAGAATTCTTCTTTTTGTGGTAGGGTAAAAGTAGCGGTGCGATGTAGGGGAAGATTTTACTTTTGTTTCTTTTTCTTAAATTTCACATATCACTTTAAAAAGCAGATAGTTAGAACAAAAAAGAGGTAAGAGGTGTGCCTGGAAACCGATAGGTTGCGGGATCGAATACTCATCCGTCTAGCCTTCACCTCTCAATATTGTAATCAAACCTCAGATATTACATGAGGTTCGGATTCCGCGACAAAATGTAGGCCCCCTTTCCGCTACTGGATAAATGGGGTAGGTTAGAAACACACAATTTGCCTACGTGGAGCTCCATTGAAGGAACTGCACCAGGTCACTGAGCAACACTAAGTTATTACTACCTGTTTCTATTGCTCCTACGTCATTCTCGATGAAACTCATATAATCCACGTAAGCGTGACAGATTGTTTTAGCGCGACAAAATTTGCAGTCGTGGTAATATTAAATGCACGGATTTAACCATGGATTCATAGCAACGTGGATTATTACGATAATGAATTGTGGGCATCTTTGAGCGTTTATGTTGTAGCGATGCAATACGCTTGCCATTTATTTTGAATGTTTTGGTGTTGTTGGATAAAGCCTTTGGATGACTTCGATAAACCGGACTTGAGCCCCACATTTGCCAGTACATTGAATAAAAATTTGTTACTGTACCTATCGAACGCTTTATCAGTGTCTAAAACAATCAAACCCAATTTAGTTTAACAGGTCGGTGTAAGGTTGATAATGCCTTATAATCTTTGCATCGAGCTGAAGCATATTTCATTCAATCGTTCTATTTTGTTCACTGCCTTCATTTAACATTTACCTACAGTGAGAGCCAAGTTAGTCTAGCAATTACTAAAGGCTGATAGTGTCGCTATATTCCAAGAGCAGGCTGGACATACTACGTCCTGTCGCTCCACTACCCCTTCTTAAGATTTAGTTAGCCTTGGTTTTAAACAACTATTTATGCCACAAACATTTTGTAATCAGCATTTAATAATGTTATTGTTCGGAACACTGGTTACTAAGGCCATAAGCTGCAGACGAATCCTTGAAATAAAAAGATGCTTACAAATAGTTCGTTACACATACAGGTGAATTATGTGTCAGCTATTTTCCACATCAGCGCGTGAATTCAAGAGTTAACTTATCAACTCTTTGAAAATTATTTCTCGGCGCTGTCTTAATTGTGTTTCGTATGGGCTGTTGAGTGAGGGGGTTAACAGAGCCTTTCCGTCTACGGCTGGGAGATTACTGGCAATATATTCTGCATTTTCTCTTTTCTGCTCTGCGTTAGCTGTTACATCGATGTAGAGCGTTGTGAAATGTGTAGCTGCAGATTGCCTGAAACTTGGCTGTGATTTATAGAATGATTCACAAATCTATTAATGTCCTATTACGTTCTGTTTAGTGCGTTTAGTCTACGTATCGATATTGGGTAGAATAATTCTGGTCGTGCGGTAGCGTTCTCGCTTCCCGCGCCCGGGTTCCCGGGTTCGCTTCCCGGCAAGGTCAGGGATTTTCTCTGCCTCGTAATGGCTGAGTGTTGTGTGTTGTCCTTAGGTTAGTAAGGTTTAAGTAGTTCCAAGTTCTAGGGGACTGATGACCATAGATAGTAAGTCTCATAGTGCTCAGAGCCATTTGAACCATTTTAGAATAATTATTTTTATTTATATTGAAAATACAGCGTATTCGAACTGTTCTGGCCTGCAGTGATTGGAGGGGTAATGGATTTCGTTCAGATTTCCCCTATTTGATGTGAATTATATTTCTGTGCAGATTCTCATGTTCGTAATAACGACCATCCAGCAGTTTCCAAGCGCGCTGGTAGAGGAAAGCACCGCCCTGCCACAAGAACTCCTTACCAACCCAGTAACCAGCATAGGAGCGATTTGCATAGCATTCAGTGTAGTCCGCGGTGTCAGCGCATACTGTTAAGAATCGTGTCCCGCCTTTTGTAATATCCATGGGACTATCATAAATCGCGGTGACTTAAGTGTAATTATTGTCTTGGAATAAAAGTGTCATTTATGTTCGTCTCATTGCTTACCTTTTTCAGTTACTTTCCGTACTATACTATAGCATTTAGTTCCATTTATGGTCCAAGTTTCATAAAGCTATGTTACTTGGCGAAGATACATGAGGTGTAAGTTATTGTCGTCCTTACATTTTCACACCAGTGTACTTAAGTAACAATCTAAATTTACTTTCGCATTCCAAGCTGTGACAAAGCTGCCAACGCGAATTACTGTCTGCCTCTGGCTCTCTTTCTCTCGACCGCCTACCAGCTGATTCATGCCTGAACCACCTTCTCTCCCTCCTCGTGTTTCTTCACAATACGGACTGCCGAGTGGACTTACAACTCGGTCTCGACGCGCAAAAAGCAGGCCCTACCTAGAATATATCATAATTTAGTTTATTCAAATGTTTTATTTCAAAAAATATTGGACGCCCTTCCTCCTTTTCCCCCATTTCCATATTGGTCACACTCCAGTTAAACGTCTGTGCTCCGCGTAATCGTCTGATACAGCTTTATCAGCATCTAGCAGAGTTAGAAAGTGACGCCATTGTAGTTACCACTTCAGCCAGCTGGTCGCATCGTGGAATATACAGATTTGTAGGGCACTTGGATTTGAAAATGGCCTGATATTGACTGCGTCAGAATGTGAGGGCAAGCATACTCGTCTTCAGCATTCTGGTCCTTTACGTCTGACAACTTCAAGGGTGGATCATTGTACTGTGCACCAAGTACATTGTATTGCCTCCACATCTGCACCTGCCATCCAAGAACAAGTAATGGATTCCCTGCTGCATTCTGAGTCATCCCGTACCAGAGACTATTAGCAGGCGTGCTAAGGATTTACCATCGCATACGCAGGTTGCCGTTAACATCACAACACAAACGGCCTCCTTTGGAGTAATGCTATGACCAGGAAACATGGACTGGTGATGAATAGCACATTGTTTTCAGTGATGTAACGCTGTTCCGCAATACACTATATGACCACCATCGACAAGTTTGACGGTGACCTGGGATGAGATCCCACTATTCTAATGTTCGAAACATGCACATCGGCGTTATCCCCGACGTTGTGGTGTGAGGGGCCATCGGGCATGATTTCAGGTCAAGGATGATAGTGGGTGAGGGAAATCTGATGGCACAGTAGTACGTCACGGACACCATGGGTCCTCATGTGTTACCTCTCATGTGACAGTTTCTCAACAGGACAATCGTCATGCGCATGTGCCGTGCGTCCATATGAACTGTCTAAGTGTTGCTGACAGAACAGATTGCCTGACGAGAGGACGCAACAGCGTTATGTCACCCTTTCCAAACGAGTTAGTGCGCGCATCCTATCTGGCGGGGAAGCGGAGGGAGGGCTACAATGTCGTATCGATTTATTTCTATCACACGCAGCGCTAGTCCTTATCCCTTATTGTACATATCCCTTTCCGTTCATTAATACTGCCTTATAATCTTTGCTTTGAACTGAAACACGTTTTATTCAGTCGTATTATTTTGTTCACTGCCTGCATTTAACATTTGCCTCCAGTGAAAGACGACTTTGCTACGCGATTATTAAAAATCTAAATAAAATATATTCTGTCCATCCTGAAACCGTGCCTATTTTTTGGGCAGTTACTGCAGTTGAGTGGATTTAAAGAAATTATTTTCGAAATAATAGCTACTATATTACAACAAGCAGAAAGGGGAACTATGAAACTTTGGATGACTCAGGAATTTTAAATCCGCACATACCAGCGAAGTACACTTAAGCAAATGAGAAATTACACGCGTATTATGTAGGTTATTTAAGCTGCATGAATTGAATTAAAAAATCTGCGATGTCAAGTTGGTTATACTCGTCTGTTCCAAACCACTGCAATTTTCGAAATTACCTGGGTAAAACACTTTTTTTTAATTTTTTCGTATTCCTCGGGTAGTCAGGTAGGACGTCACTATGAAGTTCTTCTACCCAGATTTTGTAAATGCTCAGAAGCACATTATGAATAGGTATGACCTACCCATACTGCATTTATCAAGATAAATTTCCAGTTCTGATTTACTAATTGGAAAGGAATTATTTCATAAATGTCCCTCAGCGCATCACATTAGACTTCCATTAAAAACTAGCCCTTCAACATCGAGGCAATCTTTCAGCCACTGTTTCTAGTGACATCGGACATCTTCATTGTTTCTCAGAACGTTTCTTCCTGTATCCATGATCATTATAAATCTACTTTTTGGCTGATTGTGAAAGGATTTTACCTTTTGGTGAGCTAGGAGTTTCCAGTTCTATGGAGCAGCTACCCATTTTCTAAATCCTTTACCCGCATCTCCTCCCGATTCCTGCATTAGCCTACATGTTGTCTTTGACTGTGTATACTGCGCAAATAATCTACCTAACCCGCGAATAGTTTTTCATTGCTTAATTCCACTGCATCGGTGTGTGCGAATGTAAAATTCCAGAGTCATCCAAAGTTTCATAGTTTCCGCTTTTGTTTACTGTGACATTGTAGATGCTATTTCGAAAACAATTTTCTTCATTCCACATATGGATTGATGACATATTTTTCGTTCGGAACTTATATAATCTTTAGACTATATTGGCTTTCTCTGGAGGTAAATGTCAAATGAAGACAGTGAGCACACTAGAACGATTGAACAACCCCACTTTAGTTAGATGCACAGATTATACGACAATATCAATGATCAGAAGAGAATACGTACAATTTCGGGTGAAGACTGTTACTGAGACTGATAGAAATAAGGAAAAAATATCATGAGCATAACGACAGTTACGATAGGAAGGAAGATGGCGACCAGCTCAGCAGTGAAAACGCTGCAGCCAGCCGGCAATGAATGTTGTTCGTAATGGTCCCCTAGAGTGAGAGCATAACCGACACGACCAGCAACCATCGAACCGTCAGTGTAAACAACGCCGGAGCCCTGATACGTCGCAAGGATGGAAAGAAAGCGGCGGCGGAAGGCCTCCGGAGGGACTGAGTCCTTCGGGCGCTGTGCCAAATCGAGCCGAAGGCAAGGGCGGGGCACACACCACGGGGGTTACGCAGAGGGGCCCGGAAAGGAGGTGGAAGACGGAAAACCCCAAGCCGGAGAGAAGCTCTCTGACGCGGACCGCGATCGTACAACCCGACCGGGGCCGACGTTCTGGGAGATGGACGACCGACCGACTGAGGGAACAGGAGACGATAATTAGGATGCCCGGGTAAGCTACAAACATGCGTAGCATAAGCGGCCAGTAAACGTAGGCGCCGTAGCTGCAGTGGAGGGACACCTGCCTCCACAAGTAAGCTGTCCACAGGGCTGGTCCGGAAAGCACCAGTGGCAAGTCCGATCCCGCTGTCAAGGATTGGGTCCAGCACCCGCAACATAGATGGGGATGCCGTAAAAGATCGTAGATCGGCCGGCGCCCCAGCTGGTGTGGCTCAAGCATCGCAGAGCATTAAAATGCCGCCAACACATCTGTCTAAGCTGCCGAATATGTGGGAGAAACGTCAACCAGGCATCAAAAACCACACCCAAAAACCGATGTGTCTCCACCACAGCAAGAAGTTCGCCGGCAAGACAAAGCCGCGGCTCAGGGTGAACTGTTCGTGGCCGGCAGAAATGCATAACGCATGTCTTGGCAGCCACAAACTGGAAGCCATGCGCTACAGCCCAAGACAGCGCCTTGCGGATAGTGCCCTGCAGCTGACGTTCAGCAACTGCAATGCCAATGGAGCTATAGTGGAGGCAGAATTCATCAGCATACAAGCCTCTAAAGGTGTTTGTAGAGGGACAGACTCGCTGTGAAGGGAGTGAAAGACGTAGATGCAGATGCCATCAGATACCCTTTCATAAGCTGCCTGGTTCCTATAATAACCCCGATAGCCACGGAGGGCGGGGGTTCGCATTGCTGGAAACCAAGTTTCTTGAAGAGCAATGCAGAGGAAAGGGTGAAGGCTGAGAAGTTGTCGGAGCTCAGCTAGATGGTGGAAGAAACCGCTGCAGTTCCACTGGAGGATGGAATTGTCCATGGCTGAGAAAGGAGTGAAGGGACTGGGGAGGCATATTACGCCGCTGGGTCACTTACTGCCACCGAATCAGTACCCGCGCGAGTGACATCCATTGCGTTTGAGGGTCCGGCGAGATCCAGGTCTTCAGCAGACGCCAGAATCTCGACCTCAACCTCAGACACTGAGCTTGTAGGAAGCGGTGGGATGGGTGCCACCGCAATGTCGGGGTTCTTGGGAACCTTTTTCTTTTTCTGCTTCTCGCGCTGTGCCTTCGGTGGTTCAGGCAGGGAGGGCTTCACTGGGTCACTCTTAGGGACAGACGACGGCCGTGAGGTCCTACGACCAGCGACTGGTGGTTTTTTCAGCCACTTGCGTGTGTCCGCTTTTCCGCTGGTCTGAACTTGTGGACTAAGGGACCCCTTCCTGGCGATAGGAACCGAAGAAGTCCTACGCATCTCCGGCTGGGAAGTGGGAACTGATGTCCCTGATGGTTGGGAGGGGGGGGGGGGGTGTTGCTCCTGAAGTAGATGGAGCAGGAGCAACAGGGAGTGAAGTGCCCCCACAATGAAGGGGGCCAGGGGGGCCAGTGGATTCTGACGGATCATACAGCCAGTCGTACATGACAACACGGGAGATGGGAGAACCGTTGTAGCAGCAGCAGCGTAGGTTGACGTCATTGTCACAGGATGTAGCCTCTCATATTTCTGCTTGGCCTCACTGTAGGTCAGGCGGTCCAGGATCTTATACTCCATGATCTTCCATTCTTTCGGCAATACCCGGCAGTCCAGCGAACAGGGGGAATGGTGTTCTCCACAGTTAACACAGTTGGGAGGTGGGGCACATGGAGTATTGGGATGCGAAGGGCGTACACAACCTCGACACGTGATGCCGGAAGTACATCAGGATGACATATGTCCAAACTTCCAGCATTTAAAACTCCGCATCAGAGGACGGATATATGGCTTCACATTACAGTGGTAAACCATCACCTTGACCTTTTTGGGTAAGACGTCACCCTCGAAGGCCAAGATGAAGGCATCGTGGCTACCTGATTATCCCTCGGACCCCCATGGATGCGCCGGACGAAGTGAACACCTCGTCGTTCTAGGTTGGCGCGTAGTTCATTGTCTGACTGCAAAAGAAGACCCCTGTGGAATATATTACCCTGGACCACGTTTAGACTCTTATGGGGCGTGATGGTAACTGAAACATCCCCCAGCTTGTCACAAGCGAGCAACCTCCGTGACTGGGCAGAGGATGCTGTTTTGATTAGAACTGAACCAGAGCGCATTTTGGACAAGCCCTTCACCTCCCCGAACTTGTCCTCCATATACCCCACAAAAAACTGAGTCTTCGTCGACAAATGATTCACCGTCAACTCGCGTACAGACGAGGTACCGGGGTGAATAATCTGCACTGCCGTCTTTAGCCATACGTTCCTCCCATGGTGTGGCCAGGGAGGGAAATGATCTCGGATCATATTTCTTGCCATTGAGGTTAGACCTCGATCGGTTAGAGACTGCTGGTGGAGGCCCACCAGCGAGAGATGATGTACCATACTTCATTAAGGGTCATCTGCCCTGATGCCATCCACTCCGACCAGGGCTCTCCCCACGGGCGCCACCCATCCACAGCAAAGACCACCTGGCAGGATAGCCTTTACCGGGAATCCTGATGCCCCAGAGGGATAGGCATCTACACCTCGGCATACGTGGGGAGGTAGCAGCTCAGACATCAGCAGTGCGATCCCTACGTAGTCAGGGGCTACCACCAAGAGGGTACATGACCATCCCACCACAACAGACTGGCTACCGTGCTGGAAGTTGGGTGTCAAATATCCATGTATATCAGGAGGGCAAAGATGGAAGTGCACAATGGAGGGAATGTATGCTACCCAGAACACACTGCAGCTGATGTGGCTGGAAGCTCGGTGTAAGTGCAACTCTATCACAATATCGGGTGTGCCAGATCTTAGGGCAAGATGGATACAGAATGCACCACGTAAGGCGTCCTTCCCCCAATGGCATGCACTAACGGAAAATTTTGAAATGGAGTGGTCAAAACCCTTAGCTTAGGGGACCATCACATTAAAGGCCGAAACAGTTGAGAAACCTTTTAGTTGCCTCTTACGACAGGCAGGAATACCGCGGGCCTATCCTTACCCCTGAACCCGCATGGGGCGGGGGGGGGGGGGGGGGGGGGGTATGTAGAACAACACTCCAACGCAGTTTTGTTGTGTGAAGACGTGTGTGAGGCCTAGCGTTGTCATGAAGACGTCCATTTGCATTTTGTTGCGATGTACATGCAGTCCGCATGTTCCAGCAATGCAGGGTCAGGGCTGTTCCGCCGGCCGGCACGCGGAGGATGGGACAGGTTTGCACGACCGTGTTGCGATGCTGACAGACGACGCTTCGCTGAACGACTCATCGTGCTTTGTTTACTGCCAGGTGACCGTAGACATTATGCAGTCGCCTATGAATATCTGCGATGCTCTGATTTTCCCCAAAACAAACACATTGACAGCTCTCTTTCTGGAACGTACAGCCGTTTCGTAAGGCATTATGAAGCCTATGTATAACGCCGCCAGCTGTTAGCGGTTTCGGAGGTAAAAATACATGATGTCCCACTAGAAAGTCCGCATTCTTTGAATTAAAACCTGCCGAGAAAAAAATGTACTGCAATACTTATTGAACGTCCCTCATATCAAGCCCTAAACATCGAGCTGCGTGAAAAATAAGCTTTTGCTTAAAGCGGAGTGCAAATTATCGTGACTGTATTCATACAGCGTTTGATAATGAAAGCACTTCGAGACTTCCATCAAACTTTAAATATAATTTCAAACATTTTCTAAACTACTTTTCGGTTACATGTTCTACATAAATAATTTTCACATTAAGTAAGTTCGAGGTGACCTTTTTCTTGGGAGCTCGATTCTTTAAAGAATAGGGGTTTAGTTGTTGTTACTGTCTGATCTATTTCCATATACGTTGTCTCGTTTCCAATGTTACAGAAAATAATTAAATAGTTCCTTAAAAAATAGTCGATTTAATAATACGCTAGCTACGAAGGGGGTTGAATAAGATATGCAACATGTCGTTTTTTTCTGGAAACATGTTGATTTTATCCCCCACTCATCTGGCTATAATACCTCATTTTCCAAACTAATATCTGTTGAATGCGACGGCATTATGCCACAATACAATGAAGTCTTATTGGTCTGCATGGTACCATTCTCCTGGTCGATGTTGGAGCCTGTGACGATGTTGAACAGCCGGCCGGAGTGGCCGAGCAGTTCTAGGCGCTACAGTCTGGCACCGCAAGACCACTGCGGTCGCAGGTTCGAATCCTGCCTCGGGCATGGCAGTGTGTGATGTCCTTAGGTTAGGTAGGTTTAAGTAGTTCTAAGTTCTAGGAAACTGATGACCTCAGAAGTTAAGTCCCATAGTGCTCAGAGCCATTTGATGTTGAACAAAGAATTGTCACTATCAGCCTTATAATGCGCAAGCAACTCCGCAGAAATGTCCTTCGTTGCTCTCTGTGGTCTTCTGTTGGGCGATGAGGAATCCATCAGGCACACACCTTCAAATACCTTAGCTGGTGAATGAGTGTGTCAGCACTACGAACAGAGACGTCCACTTGAGCTGGGAGGTGTTTGATTGTGATCCGTCGATTACTTCGAATGAGAGTGTCCGCGCGTTCCAACAGCACAGGCGTAACAGCTCTGTGCGGCGGGCCGGTTCACGGGAGACCGGAAAGGTTTGAGCGACCTTGTGGCGAGTGTGGCAGAAGCCTCGCCCAACGGCTCCTCGTGCTTTCTTTCAGCACCATCTGTCCGTAGACATCATCGAAGCACCTCCGGATATCTGCAATTCTCTGGTTTTCCAACAAAAGAAACTCGGTGACAGCTCTCTGCTTGGAATGTACCTCCGTTACAGATACCTCTTTGAAGACTACGTATAGCGCCGCCACATATTCGTACTTGGAACTTCATAAAACTATAGAGGCTGAAGCAGGAAAATTCCACGTTGTTCCACAATAATTCTGCATTTTTTAAATCGGAATTGGCCGAGAAAAAAAAGTTTCCCCATTCTTATTGAACGCCCTTTGTATGAAGTCGTAAACGTTGAGTTGCTTGAGAAACTAGCTTTTGCTTGAAACGGAGCACAAATTTCCATGACTGTGCTCTTATAGTGCTTGATAATGAGAACACTTAGAGACTTCCAGCCAACTTTAAACACACAGTGGACACTCGATTAACCGGACCTCAGTTGTACGGATTCGCGATTATCCGGATTTTCAACCACGACAAAGTATCTCTCTATTGGCCAGTCCCTGCTCTACACACCCGCGCCTCGCACGGCAAGCGAACAGCAGGGATTGAGAGAAGAAGAAACAGATGGAAACATAAAGGCATAAAAAGGTGCAGGACCATCTCAGGCGGAAGCATTTCAAGGCCTGGAAACAGCTTTCAAATGTCTCGAAAAACAGCGTGTGGTACCATGAGTTCACTACAGCCAAAAACAATTCTTGCCGTAGCAGCAACGAATAGAAAAACTTGTTCACGTCAAACGACAATTACCAAATATTTTAAACAAAATTAAAGTACAGTGACTGTCCTATGCGACTTTTCTCGTGTATTTTATGATTAAGGCTGCAGTATTTTAGTAATTTTAAGAAAATATGTACGTATGTATGAAAATGTCCTTGTTTTGAATGAACACCTGACATTATATATTAACCATAGAAAGATACACAAATAAGGACGTATTACGAGGTAACCATATGTAGCCGACGTATGTTAACTTTCTAGAGTTAATAATACAAAAATCGCTTTTCTGCATAAATTAAATTATCCCGAATTTCGATTATCCGACTAACTGCCGACACAATTAGTCCGATTAATCGAGTTTCCACCTTTCTTTCACTTATATGCTCAACGTAAATAATTAACTCAGTTGCAAAGTAATCAGAAGTAAGAAGTTATTTTATACATGGGAGTTCGATTCGTTAAAGATTCGGGGGTTTACTTGTTTTTAATGTCTGTTCAGTTCCCACGTATGACATTTCGTTTCCAGTGTTGCAAAAAAATTATAAAGTTCCTTAAAAGAATAGACGATTCAGGTCGCTGTCTCAGCTGCCTCACCATGTATGCAATGGGCATACATGGTGCGGTTCCTAAGCAAAAGTGTAAGAAACAAAACAAAATTTCCGATCAACCATCCCGCTAATACTAAATGACAACTACTTATTCCTACGCCAAATAACATCATCTGTTGTTTTATGTTTACACTTTACACGCCACACCCAGTTGTTCGATATCGTTGCGTTGTTGATTCTGGGAGTGGCAGCGAGGGGTGCTATGGGTGGCGGTCCATCATTGATCCCGGCGCGTCTATAAATAGTTGTCAGCTGCCCGGGCAGCCGGTACACCGCCGGGTGTGGCGGGCGCTGAGGCGGCACGTGCCGCCGCCGCCGCCGCAGCAGCAGCAGCCGCCCACGCCCTCCCCCTCCCGCCCTCGCAGCCCACGCACTGACGCTGAATGGTATTGGCAGAGCGCAATCCGCCAGAGTTTCTGGTCCTTCACGTGTTGCGCATGACGTCAAATCCTCGTTCTTCCTGTAGTTGCTTTCGCCCCGCCTCTTCCCATGAATGTACTTAACGTGTCTGAGGTGTGATGGCAATTTCTTTCCACCTTACGAAATACGTTCCCCTTGTCAATTCCATCAAAGCGAGTGCCCAGTGACAAGATTCCAGTTCTCTGCCTGTTGACTGCACATGTCCCTGTACTCCAAGATTTGGTCACCTTCCCCAGCTACTAGTCGTAGAGGTAATACTGCGATTTCTTGGTAAAGCATTGTATAATTTTTCTGTCTGAACATTCCGTCTGTCTCACCTACTTAATGAAATATAGACTACATAGGAGCTGGCCAAGTAATGGGAGTACTCTGGACTAAAAACATATCTTCCGAACCTTGTTATCTGTCTGACATCCAAGTGCTACCCAGCAAGCTGATCTTAATTACGGACCACAATAACAGCATCATCATCATCATGTTTGCACCTGAGAGAGAGAGAGAGAGAGAGAGAGAGAGAGAGAGAGAGAGAGAGAGAGAGAAAGAGAGATAAACAGACAGTAATCTTTGGATCTTCTTGGCAATCCTCTGTCTTTCGTGAGGTTTTGCAAAGTGTGTTCTTGATGCATAATGTTGCTTTGTGAGTGATGTGGCAATTTCTCTTAAGAATGCTCTCTTTCTTTGTCAATTTTCGTTCCAGTTGGTAGATACTGAAGTCCACAAAGTTAAGCATTGTATGCAGAATCGTCTACAATATGTGAAAAGTGATCTTGTTCACCGATTTGGTTTTAGTTTGCTAGTTACGATTTGACCATTGTTTCTTGGGGAAGTTACTAACAACATCAATGTAAACAATGAACCAAAATGACATGCTATGATCGTTCAATGTGCATTCAGCGACAAATGTAGACACTGCCTGCGAAAAGCGCTGCGAACAGAGAATTAATAAATTCAAACATGCTGCATGACGCAGTGGCTTTACACCATTCCGTGCTTTTGACGTCGTATCTCCTGAACTAAGAGTCGTACTATGGTATAATTTTTCTTGTACATTCAGTGGCATATGTGAATACTGTCTACAAAATCTCTCACGAATACAAACAGTAGTAAAGAAGTAATAAATTACAACGTTAAGCATCGATGGCAGTTTTATTGCATGAACAGCGGAAGTGTAGTAAGCGATAAACTTTTTTCCTTTCATCATTTTGTGGGTATCATCAGCGATAAAAAGTTTGGTAAAGGTTTGAAATTATGTGTAAAATTTGTTTCAAATCTCTAAGTGTTCTCCTTCTCGAATACTCGATAACTAAAATATGGGTATTCTCAAGTTGTAGACTACACTACTGTTTCACCCCTACAGAGATTCTTCCCACACAGTTAATGATTTGTGTACGAAGTCTGCGTGAAATCGGTGCAGTGGCTTAGGAGGAGATGTGTAACATACGTACGTACACACATACATGCGTTTTTGTAATGTGTATGGATTTGCATAGGCATCAAAGCTAAGGGTTTTTTTTTTTTGGGATTGGTGACACAAGTCACCGTAAGTGTACTGCCACGCTATTGACAGCTTAAATATCACAGACCCGCACACGTGTACACTGTTATTAGTGCCTGTCAGCTGTCCGCGGCCATCGCGATGGGCGGGCCACAGGCATGGCTCAGCCAATGGGAGCGCTACCAGCAGCCCAGCGCCGCCCACCTGTCAGCTCCACGTGGCGCACCAGTCGTGGAAGTAATATTTGCATATGCCCAAACGTCTGTCATTGCCTACTTGGAATTTGATGTTAATAATCGCTTCTAAATTAATCACTTCGCTTTCCATTTTATTGTTCAATGTCGACTGTGCCAGTAATTCTTACACCTTGTACTGTATACTTAAAGGTTATTGTCGAGTTTGAAATAACCGTACGTTTCCTTGTGAAGAGGCTGGATTTACTTCACATTGCAAATTCGTTCTTGTTTCTGTTTCACGGAATGCCACTTACTTCACCCACTGCGACAAGGAGATCGCTGAAATTAATTGCATTATAAATCAATCAGTATTTACGAAGAATATGTGTGGTCGATACCCCTACTCTCGTATTAACAACAACAATAGTGTCGACTTCCACAGGAACATAAGTGATAGACAACTGTCGCTAGTTTTGAAAGGCCTCCTCTGCCACTGTAGCAGGATTAATTAGCACCTAGCGAGGTAGTGGTTAGCACACTGGACTCGCATTTTGGAGGACGACGGTTCAAACCCGCGTCCGGCCATCCTGATTTAGGTTTTCCGTGACTTCCCTCAGTCGTTTCAGGCAAATGCCGCGATGGTTCCTTTGAAAGGGCACGGCCGACTTCGTTCACCATCCTCCCTTATCCTGATGTGACCGATGACCTCGCTGTTTGGTCCCCTCCCCCAAATCAACCACCAACCAACCATTAATTAGCATAGGTTCATAGGTTAGCAAGGCGCCGCTAGGATACATCTTTGCGTTCAGCCTGTTACATGTGGAGAAAAGAGGAGTCACGGATCTTGCGATGAAGTGTCGACCACACACTAAACTGTACAGTCAAAATTATCTGTCGTATCTGAACTTTGTTCGCATTTGCAATTTTTCCGAACTCGCTACAATAATTGCGATTGTGGATCCCGTTCATAATGCTCGTCTAGCTTACTAGCTTGAAATTCGAAGATTTCCCCACACCAAAACAAAATATTGTGTTGTTTTTAATTCGTCATTCTCGAGTTAAACTACACGGAACTCAAATACTCCCATTAAATAATCGATAAATTTTGGTAATCCATTATAGATACAAATCCACTAAGCATTGAAAGTCAAAGAACAGAATACTTTTTATCAGTTGACTTTTACTCTTCATCGGTTGATCAGTTTATCAATTACTGTTAGTCTTTTCTCATTTAAGTCTATTGATTATTGATTTCACATTCTTTTGTGCACTGTTGTGGTTGAGACTTTTCGCAATTGATATCCACTTGGCGACATGACTGAGTGTGGTTTCCAGTAATCGTGGTTGAGTCTTGTCTCTAGACTCGTGTCTCTGTAACTGAAAAATACTTTTTCTCTTCGGTACATTGCCAACGGGCCCGGAACAAACAGCTGCGTGATGTGATGGACACAGCTGAGCTACGCTGTGCTACACCGCGCATTCCTTACCACTGGTAAGGCGCACTCTGTGTTCCAGCCCGGTACCGTAGCTGCGGACGTGAGGCCATAAGGAACCGTGGTGCAGCTGGAAGGGTCTTGGAATCGTTAGCCTCATTCCGTTTACGTTTCGTTGACGTTGACTGTTAAGATGACTGGATCATTGCGAGAAAATCCGTCCTAACCGCCAGCGTCTCTGGCGGCGCGCTCTTTCCAACTGGGCGCCCCCTACACAAGGGGGCGCACCTGCCGTAGGTGGTTGTTCACACCTCATGAAGACCTGACAGAGGGACCAATCGGCAATTTGGGAAGGTAGCAGCTCAGGCAGTCACCCATCCCTGGGCCTGGCCTTTACAGGGTGTTCGTGCGTACCCTACCTGTCGACCTGGGGCTGGGATTTACGTGTTACCCAGTCACCTGTTGCGCGTCAGACGCATGGGCCAGTCTTCAGGAGTGCACGGGGAGGAAGAAGAAAATGAAGAATCTCAAATTCCGAAGCGGAGGAACGAGAGGAGGAGGGAAACAAAGAAATGAAAAGGGAACGAAAAACATTGGTCAGACTGTTCTTATGTCAGTGACAGATAATGCTGATTATTCCCAGTAACACCCTAGATATGTCCCCCAAGTGAGGGGAAAAAGAAGGATACACATGCAGGCTCTAAGGGGAAAAATGCTGGAAAGGCTGTGGCCCCGTGGTAGTCAAGCATGAGCCCGCCAAAGAGCGGGGATTCCCCCGGGGGGTGTTGTTATAGTTGTTTGTGGCACCGAATACAGCAAGTTATCGCCAACGGATAGGAACTGGCGTTCGTACAGTGCGATAATTGAAGATGGACTCTTAATTTCCTCTAAAGCTGAGCGATTTCGCAGTCCACAGCATTAGTGCGGAACGAGAATTAGAGAACTGTGGAGGCGGTAACATCCAAATTCGCAATTATCGCACGTTAACAGCTAGGGATATCCGTGTGTTTGGCACATTATTGGTCCGTAACAGCTGTAGAACTGAGGAGTGAACCAATAGTCAATGGAACTGATTCATATAACGGTGAGGGTTCTTTTGACATGGATCTGGCAACCTAAAACATACAGCTGGAACTGCAGATCGACAAAATCTCCTAAAATGAAAGTATAATTTAACATTGTAATAAAACAATGGACACAAAACAGCTGACAGCAGGTAAAAGGCTAATAGGTACCTATTCAATGTTGCGAGGAACTAGGAAATGCTTGCTTGCCGCGCCCGGGTTCCCGGGTTCGGTTCCCGGCGGGGTCAGGGATTTTCTCTGCCTCGTGATGACTGGGTGTTGTGTGATGTCCTTAGGTTATTTAGGTTTAGCTAGTTCTAAGTTCTAGGGGACTGATGACCATAGATGTTAAGTCCCATAGTGCTCAGAACCATTTGAACCTTGTGGCCTCACACTCTGGAGACACTCAGTCCTTCGCCACGGTAAATTCGTTTATTATTCAGGAAGGTGTTGCCGAAGTTGCCGGCCCTGTGAAACCCTGCTCTCATTTACAGAATGGCACTTTGCTTTTGGAGACTACTTCTGCTTCTCAAGCACAACAACTGCTTGGTGCCTCGCATCTCCACGGCTACCCTGTATGTGTTGACACCCATAGAACTCTGAATTCTTCCTGTGATGTTATCTACACTAGTCTGCTCGACTGTCTCACCGAGGCCGAAATCCAATCTTGCCTCTCTGATCAGGGTGTCACTGCCGTCCACTGGGTGATGAAAAAGGTAGATTCCTCCTTAGTGAACACCCACACTCTTTTTATCACGTTTGATAGAGTGGTGTTTCCGTCATACATCAAAGCAGGCTATGAAACTGTCACAGTCCGACTATACATTCCAAACCCAATGCGCTGCTACCAGTGTCATCGTTTCAATCACATCAGAACGTCTTGTCGACACCCAGCCAAATGTGTAACCTGTGGTAGAGATGCACACGAGGGCAATTATCCACCTCCTTCTCCCTGTTGTATCCAGTGCAATGGTGGCCACACCATCTCCTCTCTGGATTGTCTCATGTATCTTGATGTCAAAGAGATCCGGGTATAGAAAAAAGTGCCTTAAAAGGTGCTCGCAAAGTTACTGGCTAGTCGCAAACCCTGCGTCCTCCTACAGTTCTGTTCTTGTTACCCCCCGTACAAATGTGCAACAAGCCATCGAACTCTCTCCTCAATGGGCGAAGCCACCAACAACACAGCCGGTAGGATGGAAAGGAAAGGAGGAGTACTCCCATGAAGACTTCCTGGTCCCTCCAGGCAAACAACAGAAGAGTCTTCCTCTGTTAACCGGAAAGGATCGAAGAAGTCCACCAAATGCCGACTCGAAGACCCTCTTCGTTGGTGCTGCCACGTGATACCTCAGCCCAAGCAGTCGGTCCTCCGTGTCGCCCGTGAGCACCACCAACCGTTTCTCTGCGTTGGACAACAAGCAAGCCAATGCTTCTCTGGACCCCATGGAGTAGGATCCTCCTGCTTCTGTACCCTGTAGCAGCGACTCTTGGCAGGCAGTCGGTCGCGTGGTGTAGCCCTGCGATCTAGTGCGTCTTGTCACGGTTCGCGCGGCTCTCCCTGTCGAAGGTTCGAGCCCTTCCTCGGGCATGGGTGTGTGTATTGTATTTAACGTAAGTTAGTTTAAGTTAGATTAAGTAGTGTGTAAGCTTAGGGACCGATGCCGTTAGCAGTTTGGTTCCCTAAGACTGTGCCACAGATTTCCCATTTTAGGAGGCGGTCACTCGGCAGTCGCGTAGGTAGCACTCCGTCAACCCTTCCTCATCACGACTCTCCTCCAATGGAACTTTCACGGCTTTTAGTCTCACAAAGAGAATTCACGACTGCCGGCATCACAGTGTCCCCTTGTACTCTCCCTTCAGGAAAAGAAATTGTGTCCTCACAACTGCTTTGTGCTTTCACATTTCTTCCTCGGTCGTTTTGACCTTTCCCCTGAGGTCGGCATTCCAGCTCGTCAGGGCGTCAAGTTGCTCATACGGGATGACGTTCATACTCAACCCATCTCCCTGGCTACCCATCTTCAAACTGTTGCAGTTCACCTTTTCCTTCCCCACCTGATTTTTTCCCAGTGTACCATTTATGTCCCTCGGTCATTCGATGTCACCAGGGCAGACTTCTTTCAGCTCACTGGGCAGCTACCTCCCCCATTTCTCCTATTTGGTGACTTTAATGTGCATCATCCACTCTGGGGTTCTCCCAGAACCTGTCAGAGAGGTGCCCTCTTGGTTGATCTTAGTAATCAACTCGACATATTCTGCCTTAACACTGGAAGACCCACATTCCTTTCCGACTACTCGCACACTTATTATCATTTGGACCTATCTTTCTGCACTGCCCAGTTTGCCCATCGTCTTGAGTGGTCCGCTATTTCTGACACCTACTCGAGCGACCATTTCCCATGTGATATCCGTTTGCTGACTCGTCGTCCAACTGCCTGCACACCCAAATTGCAGCTTACTAAGGCTGACTGGTGGCTTTGCTCCTCCATGGTGACCTTCGAAGAACAGGATTTCCCCAGTTGTGTGACCAGGTGGAATACTTGACAAACGGTATCCTTACTCCTCCAGAACGTGTCTGGCGTTCTTCAGGATAGCAAAAAAGCTAGCTGGATTTCATTCACTAGTTTTTTTTAACAGTTCCACCCCTTTGTCTGTCGTGCGGGCCAACATCCGGCGGCTCTGGAACCAAGATCCATTCGCCAATTATCGGCTTGATAGTAGCAGCCGATGTTCTCATTGACTCCAATGCTTTGTCCAACATCTTGGCCCGCTATTTTGCGAAAATTTCGAGCTCTTCCCACTATCATCCTGCCCTCCTCCATCGGAAACGAGCAGAGAAGGCTCTGGGGATACCCTTTTCTTATCAGTATCGTGAGTACTACAATGCCGCCTGTACTATGAGGGAGCTAGGTCATGTTCTCAGTTCATCCCGATCCCCCGCCGCAGGGCCAGACGCTGTCAACATTCAGATGTTGCAGCATATTCCTCTTGTGGGCAAGCACTTCCTGCTTAACACTTAGAACCTCATCAGCCCAGAGAGCACATTTCCCGGACGTTGGCGTGAATCCACCGTCATACCCATACCTAAGCCCGATGACTACAAAAACCTTCCTTCTAGCTGCCGCCCCATCTCTCTCACCAGCTGTGTTTGCAAGGTGATGAAAAGTATGATTCATGCTTGGCTGGTATGGTGGCTTGAGTCTCGCAATTTACTAACGACGGCTGGATTTCGAGCGCGGCGTTCTGCAGTTGACCATCTCGTTACCTTGTCCTTCATGTCGTGAATGGTTTTCTGCGGAAATCCCAGACTGTGGCCGTGTTTTCCGATTTGAATAAGGCTTACGACAGCTCCTGGAGAACTGGTAACCTTCGTACTCTTTACATGTGGTTCTTCCGTGGCCGCCCATCATGTTTCCTTCAGGAATTTTTAAAAGACCGTGTGCGTGTGGGTTTTTCCTTGTCGGACACCTTCCGGGAAAACGGTGTGCCTCAGGTTTCCGTCCTGATCGTCGTCCTCTTTGCTATCGCCATTAACTCTATCATGGCCTGTCTCCAATGGCGCAAATGGTTTCTCCCACCATCTATAGGTCTTGGCCTGTTGACCTTCCGTTTCTTGAAACTGCGAAATTCCTGGTTCTCGTGCTCGATAGGAAACTCTCTTGGTCCTCCCATGTGTCTTACCTGGCAGCCCACAGTTCGCGGTCTCTAAGTGTCCTACGTTTCCTCAATGGTACTTCCCAGGGTGCCGATTGAACCACCCTCCTCCATTTGTACCTTTCCTTGTCCGTTCGATACGCGACTATGCGTGCTTTGTTTATGCGTCTGCACGTCCATACTTCTTACGCCGTCTCAACACTCCCCACCATAGTGGCACTTGTGTGGCCACTGGCACCATTTACACTAGCCCGGTTGAGAGTCTGTGTGCTGAAGCTGCTGAACTACCACTCCCCTACCGCCGTGACTTTCTCCTCAACAGGTATGCACGCCGTTTGCATGGCCAACCATCCTATACCTCCTTCTTCGATTATTCCTTTGATCGCCAGTATGGGGTGCGTCCTACTTCGCTGTTATCTCCTGGAGTCCGCTTCCGGTGTTTTCTGCGGCAGCTTAACTTCGCACTACCTGCAATTTTCTCTGTGGGTGTGCACCATTCACTACCTTGGCTTCGTGAAGTGGTCCCTGTTAACCTTGGCCTTCTATTGCTTCTAATGGACACTACTCCAGCCTCGCTCTATCGCCATTGGTTTCACGACCTTCGCATGGAACTTCGCGATAGTACCTTTGAGTACACTGATGGCTCTCGGACTGACCGTGGTGTCGGGTGTGCCTTCGTCATTGGCGCCCGTGTCTTTCGATATCGGCTTCCGGCACACTGCTCAGTATTTACAGCCGAGATCTTCACCCTTTATCAGGTCACAAAGTACATCCGGCGACACACCCTTTTCAACTGTGTAGTCTGCTCAGATTCTCTCAGAGCCCTTCAGTGTCTATGTGCCCTGTACACCGCTCATTCCTTAGTGCCAAGGGTACAGGAAAACGGTCACTTGCTCACTCTCGGTGGAGTCACTGTACAGTTTAAGTGGGTTCCTGGTCATGGTCTGCCAGGAAACGAGGCTGCCGATGCAGATGCCAAGGCTGCAGTTCGCCTACCTCAGGCCACTAGTTCCAATATTCTCTCCAGTGATATCTGTGTTGCCGTCTGTCAGGAGATGGTGTACCTTCGGCATCGGCATTAGTCCTCCCTTCATGGGAATAAGCTCCGGATTATTAAGCCTCTCCCAGCGGCTTGGGTGACATCCTCTCGGCCCTCGCGCCGGGAGGAGGTCATTTTAATAAGGTTGCGTATTGGACGCTGTCTTTTACCCATCCGTCATTTGATAAGTGCGGCTCCCCGACTACTTTCTAAACAATGCGCCCAAGTTTTAACTGTCCGCCACTTCCTGACGGAATGTTCATCTTGTAACCGATTACGTTCCCGCTTGGGTTTGCCGTCTGAGTTATCATCCGTTTTAGCAAATGACGCGCGTCCTGTCGACTGCGTTTTACTTTTTATCCGTCAAAGCAATATGGCGAAGGCCATTTCATTTTTAGTTTTGAACTTCCGTTTCTGTATGGTGTCCTTAGTAGCCCTTTCTCCACGTCCCTGTTTTCAGCTGTCTTCTCTTATCTCACTTGGGATTGACATTTAGTTTTTTTTTAACTCATCTCTGTTTTCATGTTCTGTAGCTTCGTGCACGTATAACCCCAGTTGTTTTTGCTCCCCAAAACAAAACAAAACTGTAATAGCGCTTCTCTGTTATAGTCATGCGTTTGTGAGTCGAACTTTTCGAGCTAACAGTTGATCCCTATTAAACAGCTCTCACTGTGATGTAACCACATCCGCTGTTAAGTTACCTGCTCATTTAACTCACATAGTATAACTCTAAACACTTTTGGCTTTATTTACGAGAGGCACCTTTTTCGCAACTACAACGTGTTAACCTACCTACGCTACCGAATAGCTCAAAAGTTGCTTTTTACAATCAACTGATCAGTTGTTATCTCGGAAACAAGTTGACAATGCCAAAGCGCATATCACAGATTGGACTAGTCACGAATACATAATGGAAGAGTACACCCTAGTAACATATCTGTTCCTTTAACTTTAATTGTATTTGGATTGACAATGCTTTTCCTGTGCAACAGAGGAAACTGCACAAGGTTTAAAACTCCAAGAAAAACTGTATCTGTACAACAACAGCCTGCGAGAGAAAATCACAATTGATAAAGCTTTTAAAGTATGGTGTTATGAAAGGCATTGCACACCCGTAATATTAAGCTTCAAGATTACTATGTTGTGAACTTTAACTTGTTTTAGTAATGAAAATTGCTTGTGTTCTTGGTCATAGAAAAGACCTTGTAAACGACATACCGTTGCAGAGTATCTTAATGACGAGATGCAGGAATTGGATTTTGTGGCAAAATTGGCTACAGTTGGCACTAAGTAGTGCGTTGCTAACTTTCCGTGTACCCAGCTGTAACTCTGTCTTTTGTGTGTCATATAAGGGTTCAAACAAGCAATAAACGTTAGTGTATCAATGAATCCTATTGTAATGGCCCTCATGAGCTTCCAATGGCGCTTCGTTCGATGGAGTGTTACAGTCTCCCGTAACCTGCGGAGCCTGGCCACCGCACCTGACAATCATGCCGGCAGCTCCAGCACTGTCGCCTACGACTGCAGTACTCCGTCACTGCACTCGGCCCCGTGAAGGCGCCAGCACGGTGATACGTCTCGGCCTCCCGTGAGCTGTCCTGGAGACACCGTCGCGCCACCGTCATATAAGGGTACCCCTTCTGTGAGCCACATCTCATACTTATGTACTCAATCAAGTGGCAATATTGAAAACAATGTTTGTAATACCATTTATAAAGTGGACAAACCTTCTAAAAATGTAAACCTGCACCTACTTTACAGTAGCGTCAAAGATTTTTCTTGAAATTACCTTCCCTCCCCCCCCCCCCCCCCCTCAGTAATAAGTCAGCATCTTTCTCTTTATATATGCGCCGTCCAATTGAGAATTTGCTTCTAAATTATTATTTTTTTGCCCATTTTGTACTCAATTAAAATTCAGTTAGGGACCAGTTCAAAATGGTTCAAATGGCTCTTAGCACTATGGGACTCAACAGCTGTGGCCATTAGTCCCCTAGAACTTAGAACTACTTAAACCTAACTAACCTAAGGACATCACACACATCCATGCCCGAGGCAGGATTCGAACCGGCGACCGTAGCAGTCGCACGGTTCCGGACTGCGCGCCTAGAACCGCGACACCACCGCGGTAGGGACCAGTAATCTGCTCACATGGAAGGGGGGGGGGGGGGGGGGGGAATTGTGCATGGTCGACAAATAGAGTGGAAAGCGAATTTTATTCGTGGTTTCCAAAAAATAATTATTAATTTTTCGACATTTGTTCACTGAACGAGGTAGAAGGGTTTCTCTACTGAACTGTGGCTGGACGTGGGCTGACAGCACCGGATATGACTGGCTATCTCCACCTTTACAAGGTTAGTTCGAATGAATATTCTCACAATAGGTATTGCTGACGGGATAACGCCTTCGGAGATCGTCGCTTAGGCAGGCACGCTCGTCTACACCACACAATCAGAGGGACGAGAATGGTCACGTGGCGACGCAGGGAAGACTGGTAAGCGGGCTGCGGTTCCGTCAGTTCGTTCTCTTCTCAACCAGCCTTCGTCTGATCTAGTCGTACCATTCAGCTGCTCTTTATGGCAACATGCCCTCTGCCAATCTGTCGGCAGCCGCCAGGCGCTGCAAATTCACTCTTGTGTACACTAAGCGGTAGAATTGCGGCAATAGAGCCAAGTTATTCTCTCTGAACACACTTGTATCGCATTCTTACTCATCTAACTACCGCCCACACCCGGACGCCCCATCTCGCCTACCACGTGCGCTCGAGGGCCCCACAAACACTACGTACTTTTTTCCATTTTCAGCGAGTGTTGTTCTATTGCCATTCACAAAGTAAGCCAGAAACATTTTAAAAAAAAGTTTCACGGAAGCTTTGCATTGATATCTACTGGTAACTCAATACTTGTTGCGGTCCTTGTCATCTGATCAGTCTTCTTACTTTCTGTTATACCATAGAGGTGTTCAATGTATAATAATTCAACTGTCTTGCTGTAGTTTCCACGTATTATAGGTCGTTTACTGTTTCTAGCGTGCGTGTAAAATGTAGCGTCATGTTAGGGTCATTGATGATAACGAGTGGGAGATATGAGAGGAAGACATTCAGTTGTAGTACGAAATGGTCTGCTCTTCTGGAGCAGCACTAAAAGATCCCTCAAGCATAACGGCTCCCACGAACCAAGGAAGGGATGATCTGGGTTTACGGACTCCACATAAATTATAAAAATTAATGAACTTGTTTATGTATGTTCGTGTGTATGTTTCACATATCCTATTGAACCACTGGATCAGTTTCAACCAAACTTGGTACACACTCCATTTACTGTCTGGAAAGGATCATTGTGGGGATAACAACCACTTATCATCAGAGGGGTGGGTGTAGTAGTGAAATAATAGTGTAGTTAATTATTCAGTGTTTGACAATGAGAGCACTTAGAGATTTGCAACAAACTTTACACATCATTTGAAATCTTTACGAAATTTTCCCTCGCTGACGATTCCCACAAAATGATGAAACGAAACACGTTTATCGCTTACTACACTTTCGCTGTTCATGCAGTAAAACTAGCACATGGAGCATGACGCTTTAATTTATTACTTATTTGCCACTAACTCTATTCGCAAAACAATTCACAGACAATACCCACATATTTGGCTGAACGTACATACAAAACTCTGTGATGGTACGACACATAGTTCAGAAGATATTATGTCATAAAGACTGTGAAGTGTGAGTAACTGCCGCATCATGCATCACGTTTTAATTCACTACTTCTGTATTACTAGCTCTATTGAGAACACATTTCGCAGACAACAGGCACATATTCCAATTGATTTACCTACTCAATTACATCATTTTACAACACATAATTCTGGAAATACGACGTCATGAACATTAAATTGCGTGAGCGTGTAACTTCAGGGCGAAATATGTAGACATACTAATGAAATGTGTATACAAATATACCTCAAAATGTTAAACGTGCGTTAAATATAATTCACATGTACGATGGGAGGAAATCCACAGATAAATAGCTCATCGTAAATCCATGGAACGATTTCAGTCACATTTGGAACACGCATTAATTACAATCTGGAAAAACGATACTGTGTGCGTAAAAATCACCAGCATCCTATTGGGATTGGTATGATAACGTGCTGAGAGAAGAGAGGACGAGGAGACAGACAGAGATGGGTAGAGATATGGAAAATAGACAGAGAGAGGGAGAGGAGGAGATGGACAGAGGAGGGAAGAAGCATATGTACGGAGGAGGGAGGAGCAGATTGACAGTGAAGGTGGCGGAGGAGATGGACAGAGAGTGGTGGGGTGTGGAGGATGTAGGCGTAGAGAAGGAGGTGGAGTATTTGGAGGGACAGATGGGATAGTAGACTAGAAGGCGTAGAAGACTGGAATAAATACATACCTGGGCGTCACCGGGTGCTCATCTAGAATAATATATTTGTGAAACATCTTCCCAGAGTTGACTGACATGATACTATATGTAACTCCATTTCAGATGTGAGTCTGAACAAAATGGTAAGGTCTCTATTGTTGCTTTATGAACTATGTTGTTGGATCAGTGAAAACATGGAGCGATTCTGTAACCGGGATTTTAAAAAGAAGAAACATCCAGAACATTTCTTAGGATAATGTAGACTATGGTAGTAGTAGTAGTGCTGAGGCTATGTTTGAGAAGACGTGAACTCCGAAAACCATTGCAAATAAGCCTTATAGATCTGAGGTCCAGAATTTCGGTCTAAACTACGTTTTCCACCGTCTCATACTGATTCTGTTGGGGTTGGGCGTTGGGTTGTTTTGTGTGAAGAGACCGAACTGCGAGGTCATCGGTCTCGTCGGATCAGGGAACCATCCCGGAATTTGCCTGGAGCGATTTAGGGAAATCACGGAAAACCTGAATCATAATGGCCGGACGCGGGATTGAACCGTCGTCCTCCCGAATGCGAGTCTGATTCTGTGTACGACCATGAATACACTTATGCAATATCTGATTATCAGACAGATCTATAAAAATTATCTTTATAGTAACCGTTACATCTTGGTAGACTGTGGTTATGTGTCTAAACATGCTCTGAGCCTTGGTATCTATCGTATTTGCATTAATTCATCGGTCTCTTGGAACATCATCAACGTAATTTTTCAAGATCTGTAGGTAGAGTGAGCAAATTTTACTTAAAACTGGAAGAAACTGATGCTATTGCCACATACAACAAAGGAAATCACATCGTGTGAAGTACTCTGTAAAATACACGATCCGTGCCTTGTCACTCATAGACGTTGAGGAGACGAGGAAGTTTGAGAGGGAAGAGAAAGATTTGTAGAGGGAAATAATTCAGAGGACGAAAGCAGTTAAAAGAAGCATGATTAAAGAGATATCAAGCGCCTAGAGTTACGCTACACGAAAATTGCGGTCCGATAGTTCTGGCATACTATATAGAAGACGTAGCCAATGGTAGGATTGCCGATAGTATTGGTCGCATTGGTAGAAGCTGGAAGCGAAAGACTTCTCTCTCTCTCTTTCACGTAATTAGAGCCATGCGTCATTCAGAGTTAGTCCATTGTGTATTTTATATCCTTACGAAATATAAATAGCATTTTTGCAAGTCGTCGTGTGACTAGGACCTCCCGTCGGGCCGGCCGGAGTGACCGAGCGGTTCTAGGCGCTACAGTCTGGAACCGCGCTACCGCTACGGTCGCAGGTTCGAATCCTGCCTCGGGCATGGATGTGTGTGATGTCCTTAGGTTAGTTAGGCTTAAGTAGTTCTAAGTTATAGGGCACTGATGACCTCAGAAGTTAAGTCCCAAAGTGCTCAGAGCCGTTTGAACCAACCTCCCGTCAGGTAGGCCGTTCGCCGGGTGCAAGTCTTTCGATTTGACGCCACTTCGGCGGCTTGCGCGTCGATGGGGATGAAATGATGATGATTAGGACAACAAAACACTCAATCCCTGAGCGGTGGAAATCTCCAACCCAGCCGGGAATCGAACTCGGGCCCTTAGGATTGACATTCTGTCGCGCTGACCACTCAGCTACTGGGGGCGGACAGTTTAGCAAGTAATAAAAATCAGGTGATCGTGTAACTTCACCACTTCTATGTCCGCCTGCTTAGCTGAGCGTCGGCTTTCCGCAGCTCTGCGGTGAGGACGTCCTGTTTGCGTCCCGTCCGCGTGGTCTTGATGGTGGTGGTGGTGGTGGTGGTGGTGGTGGTGGTTAGTGTTTAACGTTCCGTCGACAACGAGGTCATTAGAGACGGAGCGCAAGCTCGTGTTAGGGAAGGATTGGGAAGGAAATCGGCCGTGCCCTTTCAAAGGAACCATCCCGGCATTTGCCTGAAACGATTTAGGGAAATCACGGAAAACCTAAATCAGGATGACCGGAGACGGGATTGAACCGTCGTCCTCCCGAATGCGACTCCAGTGTGCTAACCACTGCGCCACCTCGCTCGGCACGCGTGGTCTTGAGTATTCGTAGTTTTTTACTACTTTGTCGCAGACAGTTTAGAGTCGATCGTTACCAACGTAATACGGCACATTCATATAGACAAACCACCATCAAGATAAGTTTTCAGCATGGCAGCGAGCTTTTGAAGTGGACGTTATAAACGTGACGACGTTAAAATTGATCCACAGGACGTAATTGGTATCCATCTCTCTATCATGAGCAGTGTTGCCTGCTTCAAGTTAGTAAGTGACGATGTGTGCGACGGAGTCGTGTGCAAACATTCTGATGGCCATATTTGAGTAGTCTCTATCGATCACGTGGGGCTTGGCCTCCGTACGATACGAGTACCACCGGACATAGTCACCGCGGCTTTCCAGCGTTAGGGCAGAAAGGTAAGCCACACGGCCGAGAAATGGACCACCTTTACAAGGTACTCGGTTCTTAACGGGGTATGACACATAAAAACTGAACTGACAAATCATGTACCATCCTATATTGTCATCGGCGGGTGTAGGGTGATTATTATGTATGACGGACAGCCACGCACTTTCTCCAGTTGTATCCAAGAAAGACAGGTCAGGTCGGATTAACTCCGACGACGGCTTGCTCTAATCCCGAAAAATGAATCTATACCTCTTTCTGCGCTGACGACTCTTCCTCTCAGTTATGGCGGAGTTGCAGGGGCGGCCACCCTTTCCGCTGCCTACCACATTCGTCCGATAGCCGCCCTCCGATAGCGAGGCCACGATGATTCCTGCAGTACCGCATCCAGCCACTACAACGACGCCGCCTCCTGAGGACAATCACTGACCGACCTTGCAAGAAATCACGGATGACAGGATGGACATTGACCCAGGGGTTGTGCCCACAGCGACTCTTCTTCCAGACAACGGAGAAGCTGAAGAGATCCATCCACATTCGGATACTGAAACCCACGTCCGTAACAGCGCTTCCCGCGGAAATACAAGATACGGCGGCGTGCTCCATCGGACGAGTGCTTGCAGCAAACGTTTGACATGGACTGTGGACAATCCGACGCCGGTACCGGCGGTACAGTGGCCGCAGTCTTATCCCATCCAACAAATCGACGTGGCGACGACTCCAGTCCCTCCGAGCCCACAGAACAGCAGGATCACATGCAGAAGCAGCTGCCGATTACCAGCCAGTAGCGCCGCAGCAGCAGCCACCAACAGCCGATGGTATTTCATGGCTACTGGGCGGACGACGGTGAGGAAAGTCCCTGCCCATCGTGTCGGACGACACGCGGGGGAATTCACCCCACCAGTGCTGATCCTTTTCCACCATCAGTGACAGCGCCGAGACAGCCTGAAGTCACGTACACACACCCGTTACAAGGGTGTTGATGACCAACACGGGTGTTGCGGATAGACTTCGAAATTATCGTGTTGGACTATAAACATCAACACTATGCGGACGAACGGTAAGTTATCCTTGCTTCAGTATATGTTGAAATCTGCTTGCCTTCTCCAGGAGGTGTACGTTGACGACTTTCCAGGCATGTACGGTTGTGACGCATGCGTGTCTCCAGCTTCCCCCACAGGCAGCGGCGTTGCTGTACTTCTTCGAAAAGATCTAGTGGCGGACGATATCCTCTTTCTGCCTGGGGCAAGGGGAACGGCACTCACAGTACTGGGTGTCTGCCTTATCAATATTTACACACCTTTCGCGACGGAGAAACGTCGCGAACTTTCACGATTCTTTGCAGAAAACGTCGCCCCCGTCTATCAAGGCCGCCACGACCGTACGGTGTTTGGAGGTGACTACAATTGCGTACTGGCACCCAGAGACCAACTCCCACGACATAATCTGTGCCCGGAACTCGAGACGCTAATCCGAGACCTACAGATGGTGGACAGTTTGGAACATCTTCACGGCCACCGACCGGGATTCACACACTTCACGAGTCACTCTTCCAGTTGCATCGACCAGATTTATGTCTCAGACTCTGTTGCCACTGGGACACGGGATGTGGAACTGCGGCCTTCAGCTTTCTCGGACAGCTCAACTTACATCTGTGCCGTCACCCTACCGTGACAACAAGTGTGGAGAAGCCGCAGCCTCTGGAAATTAAACGTCGCTCAGCTGTCATACCCAGATTAGAGCCAAGCCGTTGAGTATACGTGGCATTCGTGTGAAAATCGCCTCCGTGCATATCCAGCAACGATTCGCTGGTGGTTGGACTGCGCCAAACCGGCACTAAGGCGAACGTTCGTAACACACGGTCGCGACCACGCTGCTTGGCGTAGACACTACCGTCACGGCGATGTGGTATATCAGTGTCAACGGTAAGCAGGTGACCAAATCAGAGCTACATGAGATCCATATGGTCGACTCATCCATGTGCACGAGCTGTGGCGTTCCAAACAACGGTGAACACCGTCTTAGCTGTAGCAAATCTATGGCAGAGTGGCACTTAGTGAAACAAATGTCAGCGTAAGTTTTTCGATTGACGTCGAATCATATCGAACCCAAGACTATACCATTTCCGGATGAGACGTATTACCCACGCACGTAAACTAATATCAAGACAGCACTAAGGACACTTAAAACTTTTGTAAGGATTTGGTGAAACGACATTGCAAGATTCTCCGCAACCAAAAGTATTGACAATATTTTTCCAACTATTTGTGGAGTGCGTTGCACTAACCTCCACGCAGCTGGATCTTCACGGGTAAGAGAAGCTAAAATTACAAGACGATGATAGAACACAACACGGTATAAAGTTGGGCCTACCTTGGTCATGACAAGAAGTCATACCTGGATGATAAAGCAGATGGAGAGTTTCGTCAGGACTGCTCGAGCTGTGTAGCAGTGTTTGCCCCCTTTCCTCTTTTTGTACCCAGTTCGAAAGGTTTTTCGCAGTTTCTGTTTCCCATCTGGTGCAAGATGTAGTACCGGTTAATGGTGGTACGGATTCCACCCTTAGGTTTTATCTGATGGCTTCCTTAGCCTCACATTTTGTTCTCTTTCTTTTTGCCCTTTGCTGCAATTATAAGTATGTTTTCAGTTATGTGCGCCTCCAATTCAACGCAACAAGTGTACTTATTACTTTCAGTTACTTACTGCTTAAAAAATTAATTAATTAAATCAAATAAAAAACTAAATAAACATTCAAAACAATAAAACCATTTCATCCCTTGTACCATATCCTCAGGAATGGGAGGGAGGAGACATTGTGTCCAGGCCTCAGGTTGCCACCCTCGCCCACCTTGCCTCCGCCACCCGACGACAGGGCCCATTTTCCATTTTAAAAAAATTGTAAGGCTACTGCTCGCGATAAAAATATGGTAACGTGCTTACCTTCCATGCAGCGAGCCCGGGTTCTATTTCCGGCCGGCTTGGAGATTTTCTCCGCTCGTGCACTGGGTGTTGTGTTGTCGTCATCATCATTTCATCCTCATAACCGGCACGCGAGTCGCCCATGTGGCGTCGACTGAAATAAGACTCGCACTCGGCGGCCGAACTTCCCAGGATGGGGCCTCCCGATCAGCAGTGTCATATGATCACTTCTTTTTTCCCGCTTTTATGTAACCCAAGCAATTACGTTTGATGCAAGTACAGTTCACATGCACAAAAATACGAATTTATGTTCAGTAGTACGTTCTTCATCACGTTCAGAGGCAACAGTTTCTTGTTAGTATTTAAAAATGCGAAAGCATTTTATGTTTAACAGAACATGTTTTATATAAGTTCGACGAAGTATTGACGCGATATATTTTTGGGTACCATTTTTCTTCTAATCTTTTAGGAATTTGCGTTTTCGGGCGCTATATGATAAACACGTACTTTTTTTATTTTTACTATAGCATCCCTCTGCTTCACGTTATAAATCAACAATTTTCAGATAAATCCTGAATTAAACATTGACAAGTTCAATTTTGCTATAAATAATTTTTAATTTTAAGTAATAGACGAGAAGATAGCTATGAATACCATAAATGTTCCGTAAACTACGCCGGCCCGAGACCCTATTGGCCGAGCGGTTCTAGTCACTACAGTCTGGAACCTCGCGACCGCTACGGTCGCAGCTTCGAATCCTGCCTCGGGCATGGATGTGTGTGATGTCCTTAGGTTGGTTAGGTTTAAGTAGCTCTAAGTTCTAGGGGACAGATGACCTCAGAAGTTAAGTCCCATAGCGCTCAGAGCCATTTGAACCATTTGTAGCGCCTAGAACCGCGCGGCCACGCCGGCCGGCGATCTTTTATGTATCCTCATTCAGTTACCAGACGGTTCACCACTTTCAGTGTCTAGGGGAACCTGGATTACGAAATTAAAGCGATCGACATGAGGTAAACCCCAATAGGCACCCAAAAAATCTAACGTATACGCAACGCGGGTGCGATATTAACTGATCGAAAGTGCTCGCAAAAATACCGTAGTCCACGCTTTCTTATGGTCCACTGAGGTGACAAATGCTATGCAATCTCTCCTAATATCGTATCGGAACTCCATTTGCCCGGCTGGTTGCAGCAGCGGCACATGGCATGGACTCAACAAGTTGATGGAAGTCCTTTGCAGAAATACTGAGCCATGCTCTGTCTATAGCAGTCCAAAACGGCGGAAGTGTTGCCGGTGCAGGATTTAGTGCATGACCTGACCTCTTAATTATGCCCCATAAATATTGGATGAGATTCATGACGGACGACCTGGATGGTTAAATCATTGGCTTGAATTGTCCAGGAAGTTCTTCATCCAGTCGGGAACAGCAGTCTCCCGGTGACATGGCGCATAGTCATTCATTAAAATCGCGTCATTGTTTAAGAACATGAGGTCCATGAATGGGTGCAGACGATCTTCAAGTAGCCGAATATAATCATTTCCAGTTAATGACAGGTTGAGTCTGACCAGAGGACCCAGTCCGTGTCTTCTCCATACCCATACCATTAAGGAGCCATAACCAGCTTGTACGTAGCCTTGTTGACAACTTGGGTCATTGCTTCGTGGGGTCTGTGTCACACTTGAACCCTGCCATCGGCTCTTACCAACTGAAATTGGGACTCATCTGACCTGACTACTGTTTGCCATTCGCCTGGATCCTAACGATATGGTCACGAGCCCATGAGGGGCACTGCAGGCGATGTCGTGCTATCAGCAAAGACACTCGGGTCTTCCGTCTGCTGCCACAGCTCATTCACGCCAAATTTCACCGCACTGTCCTAACGGATACGTTCGTCTTAAGTCCCACATTGATTTCTGCTGTTATTTCATGCAGTGTTGCTTGTCTGTTAGAACTGACAAGTCAATGCAAACGCAACTTCTCTCGGTCGTTAAGTGAAGGCCGTCGGCCACTGTGTTGTCTCTGTCGAGAGGTAATGCCTGAAATTTGGTACTCTTGGCACACTCTTGACACCGTGTATCTCGGAATATTGAATTCCCTAACGATCTCCGAAATGGAATGTCCCATGTGACTAGCTTCTGCTCCTGCTACCATTCCGCGTTCAAAGTCTGTGAATTCCCGTGTTGCGGTCATAATCATGTCGGAAACCTTTTCACATGAATAACCTGAGTAAAAATGACTACTCCGGCAACGCAGTGCCTTTTTATACCTTGCGTACTCGATACTACCACAATCTGTATATGTGCATATCCCTTCCCATGACTTTTGTCACGTCAGTGTAGTGTACGGTAGCCTACGGTAGTTTTTCAACTTTGCTAGTAACCCATAATTTCATTCCTAAGAATTGAAATGTTGCTGATAATTCAGTCTTCGTTTCCTGCAAACGAATAAAGATGTAGAAAGCAACAAAGATTATTTAATTTAACGGATCTGCCTCCCCCTACTGGCAGTGAAGATTTCACCCAACACCAAGATTCTAACCGACTTACCTGCGAGTCGAGTGCCACAGCCCAGGCGTGAGTTAGCGACCTATTTTGTTATTATTGTTGTAGATAATGATAAATCAAATAAAAATCTCTGTTGTTCGAAAATAAAAGACGGTGTTCCTCATAAAATAAAATTTTTTTCTTGAAAACGTAAATAAGTATACTTCTTCAAAATTATCTTTCTTTCACAGCAGGAATCATATCCCTTTTTTCGTTTATTTAAATTAACACAGGACGACCTCCAGGAGAAAAATCGTGTACAATTAGCATCAACCACAACCAAAACATAAATGAAATTAAAAATACCCTCCTGGCAGAACAAACAAAGTGGCAACCACGCCCCGCCAACCTGAGGGTAGACGCACTCATAATCCCAAGGCAGTCAGCCATGTTCCGGACACGTCTTCGCGAAGAATATGAAGAATAATCCATTTTCCCGGTACACTGGAGCGAGTCTTGGTATTTCACAGTCACAATGAAATCACGTTCTCCTACCTGAGACACCTCAGCTGCAAGGGGGATCGAATAAGGCACTACCCAAAACATTTGGCATAGTACTGACGGTATGTGGGATGTTGCATAAGAAAAGTAAAGTGATCTTGCAGGAATGTCCAAACATCAATAACAATCTTATCGCCTTCATGGAACCAATAACAGAATGAGATTGGAACAAATAAGGGATCGAGAGGCCTTTTATCCAGTTCACAGCGGTGGGAAGTAAATCTCATCTGGGAAGAGAAGTGTCTTCGGTGTAATGGCATTGGGAGCCGTACGTAGAAGAAACGGAATCATTTTCTGAATCAGCTACCACACCTCTGCAGAAGATCCACACATCAGTCAATGTTCGTCTGTATCAGGAGTGTGACAACGAGGGCAAAGCGGCGAATCTGTTATGTTAATGGTACGTAGACGAAGTTGTGTCATGTATTTCCCATTAACAACCAGCTACCAGGTCGTACGAGCCTTCGTGTTGAGGAGGACATGGTGCAAGGCCATGCGATCGTGGGACATTGGCTTTCCACAACATTCTGAGTATGATTTCTCTTCATTAGGCGATAATTATTACTTGCCTTAGGGTAACTGGTAGAAGGCAAGTCAGCATGGACATAACTGTTTTCGATGAAAAACGTTCTGACATGTTAGAGACAGGAAGACATATGTGCTACTGCAACGGGTGCAACTGGAGGGGGGGGGGGGGGGGTTCCAGTTCATTAATCAGCATTAAACAGGCTTTCCGATAAACCGGTTCTTTGGCGGGTCCACGATTTAACCATCGTACTTACTACATAGAGAGCAGCTTCTCTCGCTTGTATGTTGATAAGAACGAGACCACCGTCTCGAGGAGGACGTTTCAGCATATCGTATGGGACTTTCAAGACAAGAACCGCACTTAAAAAGTAGCCACCTGTAGTCTGTGTGCCACTGTCCTTGTCATCAGTGAAATCTGCACAAAATTGGGTAGTCGCAAAGCCAGATGAGTGTTAACGAAATCCATCCATTGTAACATGTCCAATGCTCTCAGCAGGCTGCCACGAACGTTCGTGCGGATAGCTTGCAGCACGCGTTTATAGACAAATGAGATCGTGCTCTTTATGTCACGCGTGAAGGTGATCCCTGCCGGAATACCTATATCAACGCACATAGCACTGGATTTCTTCAGGCTTAAACGGCTTCCAGCAGCAGTCCCATACTGGGTGAACCATTCCAGAGCACCTCGTCCTTCATCCGCTGATAGAACAAAGAACACCACATCATCTGCATACGCACGGCAGATGAAAGTATTCCCACTCGTTGTTATTCTTGTCAACCGGCTCCTCCGTTTAACAGTGGCTAAGGGTGATGGCATAAAGGAGAATCGGCAGCTGACATCCCTGGCCGACCGACCGCATGATAGTAACAGGGACCTTCGCGTGGCCACTGAGCAGCACCCGCAACGTGGCACCTCGGACGAGTAGCAAGACGATATGTATAAATGGGTGGAGGAAAGCTGTTGGTCGCAGCACTTTCTCTAGAAAGACATGACTCATTATATCAAAGGCGTGGTCGAAGTCCTTTCTCTAAGGCAGCGTGACTGTGGCAGGTCGCTGCCAGGGCTATGACGTCACGGTAATCGCTGAGCGTTGTCTGAATGTTACTGTCACCACCAAAGCACGTTTAAACCATAGAGATGACTTAAGGGACGACGCGCCGAAGGCGAGAGCAAGAATCCGGATAAAAGTCTTGAATTCCCAATTTAACATGGTCAGCGCCCGATAAGGTCCAACTCCTTGACCTCCCGACGGCTTGGGGACCGGGATAAGAAGCCCTCTACGAATTCCGGTTGGAGGGAAAGATCAGGGTTCATCAGTTCTTCATACATCGCACTCCAGCATGCAGCCATGATGTCGTGGAATGTGTGGTAGAACTCCAGTGGAAAGCCGTCATGACGTGCGGCTTTGTTTGCCGCTCCCTGATGAAGAGCGTCAGCGACGTCATCAACCGTAATTGTCGCTGTGAGAATCTCCGCAGCAGCCCCGTCAATGGTTCCTGAAAACTAACGGAGGACATTAGTCAATACCGCAGTCTGGTCCTCTGCTGCACACAACTGGCTGTATTGATCCATAAAGGCGTCTGCGATATCATTATGGGAAGTCAATCAGCGCCCCTCTGGCATGTAGAGGGCGTTGACCAGCTTTCTCTGACAACGCTACTTCTCTCGGATAATGTGATGCATGGACGGGGGTTCTCTAGTACGCAGGCGTGACATCTTGCACGTACTATTATGCCCTCAAAGCGAGGAAGCATAAGTGAAATCATCTTCCCCTTAAACCGTTGAATTCCAACCTGACGTCGAACAGAGAGGGAATGGACTGAGAGTTCGTGGAGAATTATGAATATTATTCCAAGGTACAATATGTCGTTGCCACAGCATTTTATCGCGTCCGTAATTCATCATCGAAGACGTAAAGCAGGCTTGGTGCAGTCGAGCCACCACCGAAGTGCTGAAGGATACGCTGGAAGACGTCTCACACAGTGGTTCCACCTCATCTCTACGACCTGCCTGCATTCCGGATCCTAGAGATGGGCGACATTCAGCTTCCACGGGCCTCGACCGCGCCATAACTTCTGCCTATGGAGGGAAACGGTGCAGATTTGGGTTATATGGTCGGAGAAGGGCGTAGACGACAACTCAGCGTCAAGCGTGGTAGTTACGATTCCTTGGAAAACACAGACACGGTCAAGACGAATTGCTGAATAGCTGGTGTCATACGTAAATCCCAGGTCGATCACCATGCATGCGTTACTGAGTTTTGGTGAAGTTGAGTTTATGCACAAGCAGCTTGAGTTCCTGGCATGTGGGGAAATGGGGATGTTGGTTCTTCTACACTCCTGGAAATGGAAAAAAGAACACATTGACACCGGTGTGTCAGACCCACCATACTTGCTCCGGACACTGCGAGGTGCTGTACAAGCAATGATCACACGCACGGCACAGCGGACACACCATGAACCGCGGTGTTGGCCGTCGAATGGCGCTAGCTGCGCAGCATTTGTGCACCGCCGCCGTCAGTGTCAGCCAGTTTGCCGTGGCATACGGAGCTCCATCGCAGTCTTTAACAATGGTAGCATGCCGCGACAGCGTGGACGTGAACCGTATGTGCAGTTGACGGACTTTCAGCGAGGGCGTATAGTGGGCATGCGGGAGGCCGGGTGGACGTACCACCGCATTTGCTCAACACGTGGGGCGTGAGGTCTCCACAGTACATCGATGTTGTCTCCAGTGGTCGGCGGAAGGTGCACGTGTCCGTAGACCTGGGACCGGACCGCAGCGACGCACGGATGCACGCCAAGACCGTAGGATCCTACGCAGTGCCGTAGGGGACCGCACCGCCACTTCCCAGCAAATTAGGGACACTGTTGCTCCTGGGGTATCGGCGAGGACCATTCGCAACCGTCTCCATGAAGCTGGGCTACGGTCCCGCACACCGTTAGGCCGTCTTCCGCTCACGCCCCAACATCGTGCAGCCCGCGTCCAGTGGTGTCGCGACGGGCGTGAATGGAGGGACGAATGGAGACGTGTCGTCTTCAGCGATGAGAGTCGCTTCTGCCTTGGTGCCAATGATGGTCGTATGCGTGTTTGGCGCCCTGCATGTGAGCGCCACGATCAGGACTGCATATGACCGAGGCACACAGGGCCAACACCCGGCATCATGGTGTGGGGAGCGATCTCCTACACTGGCCGTACACCTCTGGTGATCGTCGAGGGGACACTGAATAGTGCACGGTACATCCAAACCGTCATCGAACCCATCGTTCTACCATTCCTAGACCGGCAAGGGAACTTGCTGTTCCAACAGGACAATGCACGTCCGCATGTATCCCGTGCCACCCAACGTGCTCTAGAAGGTGTAAGTCAACTACCCTGGCCAGCAAGATCTCCGGATCTGTCCCCCATTGAGCATGTTTGGGACTGGATGAAGCGTCGTCTCACGCGGTGTGCACGTCCAGCACGAATGCTGGTCCAACTGAGGCGCCAGGTGGAAATGGCATGGCAAGCCGTTCCAGAGGACTACATCCAGCATCTCTACGATCGTCTCCATGGGAGAATAGCAGCCTGCATTGCTGCGAAAGGTGGATATACACTGTACTAGTACCGACATTGTGCATGATCTGTTGCCTGTGTCTATGTGCCTGTGGTTCTGTCAGTGTGATCATGTGATGTATCTGACCCCAGAAATGTATCAATAAAGTTTCCCCTTCCTGGGACAATGAATTCACGGTGTTCTCATTTCAATTTCCAGGAGTGTAGAATAACACATAACTGAAGTCGTTGTCAAGAATAATATGGTCGTAGCGGTCCACAAACAAAGGAGCGACCTCTTCTGAGTAGTATCGCTACCGTTCCCGTCGCTTGGTCGTGCCCGAGGGGACGTAATTACTGATGATTCGGACACCGTGGAAACTCACAGCAAGACCTGTAGCCGATGATAGGTAAACGTGTTAGCACACGGCATGAGGTAAGAAACATAGTCATAGATGTTCAAAGTACTTACGGGCATTCAGCCAGGTTGAATTTTCGACAACTGCCGATATTTCGGCGGATGCACACTCCGCCATTTTCAAGGCTTAACTGCAACGACCAGACGAAGTGCAGAAAACACGAGAGCTCGGTTCTGCGAGTCTAACAGAAAAGATAACACACACCTAAACAAAAGCCACCAAAGATGAACGAAGTCAGAGCTATCGATAGTAAGAAACTATGGACTGGTAGTTGAGGAAACGTTAACTCTGTCCCTATGTTTTTTAACAAGTGAAAGAGCAGGATTCCAGGCCGAGTTTAAACAAAAGCCTCCATCCCTATTCACAAGGTTGCTAGCCAATTTAATTTCAACAGACTCCTTAATCACACTATCCCAATAGCCGGACGTGCATGCTAATATCTCGGTATTATTATACCACATGGGGTGACCAGTGTCCAAACAATGTTCGGCAATAGCAGATTTGCTAGGCTGCTGTAGTCGCGTGTGCCGTTTATGTTCAATACACCGGTCCTCCACGGTCCTGATGGTCTGACCAATGTATGCCATGCCACAGCTACAAGGAATGCGGTAAACACCTGCCTTACGTAAAGCAAGATCATCCTTAACAGACCTCAAAAGTGCTTTAATCTTAGATGGAGGTCGGAAAACACATTTCACATTGTATTTCCGTAAAATACGACCTATCTTGTTTGAAGTGCTTCCTATGTAGGGCAAAATGGCAATAGATTTAGGAGTCAACTGAGAATTATCATCAGTCACTTGGCGCACAGTTGGTTGATATCGCAACGCCCGTTCAATCTGTCTTTCACTATACCCATTGTGGCGGAAGGTAGCCTCAAGATGGGCCAGCTCCGCAGGCAAAGTCTCAACGTCGGAGATGACATGTGCCCTGTGTACCAGGGTACGAAGTACCCCTTCACGTTGGGCCGGATGATGACAACTGTCCGCCTGCAGATACAAGTCAGTGTGAGTACGCTTCCTATAAACCGCATGTCCCAACGATCCATCCACCTTCCTCCTAACCAAAACGTCAAGAAAGGGAAGGCAACCATCCTCTTCCACCTCCATGGTAAAACGAATGTTGGGGTGGATCGAGTTTAGATGTTCTAAAAAGGCATTCAAATATCGGCAGTTGTCGAAAATTCAACCTGGCTGAATGCCCGTAAGTACTTTGAACATAGTTTACGCCAGGAGAAGCTCAGGTATCACATAGTCATAGATAGTAGGCGAACTCCCTGCAGAAGGGCAACATCTAGGTCCGACGCCCTCAACATTTCGCGGAGCAATTTTAGTTTGACAGGGATGCCAGTGGTGTTGATATTTATGGAGTCAATCCTGTGAGCTTGTCGCCGAACTGTGACTGCTGGAACGGTCATGGAGGCAGGAAGAGCAGCAGCGAACAGAAATGTGCCAGAGGGCTGCACATCCCCATCCAGTACCCCTGTCGATTAGCAGTCGTGGTTTGGAGCAGGAGCATTCGCTGCTTTCACAACGATGGATGTTGCGTCTTCTACATCGTCAAACCACGCAACGGTACGTGGATGGCGTGCATCCAATGGAGTACCTGTCGAGTACGAAGACGTTGTCACGTCGGCGGTGGAAGAGTGGTGCTGACTCAGCTGCTGTTCAACGTCCGTAGACACAGCGCCTACTGCATGCCAAGATAGTCGTACCTACGACAGAGGTCAGGCTGGTGCTTCCACCACGGAATCGGCAATAGGGTGAACATCTTGAGATCGCGTCCTGCAAGTGTCCAACGGGGTGATCCACCGTTTCCGATGTCTCTTCGGCGACCGTTGCTTGGGCACATGATCTCCAGTGTCCGAAGACGCCTGGGGATCAGGATGGCCAGGCACAAAAGATTCGGTAGGCTCAACGGTGGAGTCAATGCCATCCCCTGCATCAGAGATTGCTGACCACTACGCAAGGCACAGTGAGGAGGCAAAGGCGTCGTTTCGTCCGAAACAGTCTGAGGCACTACCGGAGATGGCAATGTGTTAGTAGTTGTAACCAGTGATTGCGGTCAAGGCTCGTTATGGAGAATCTCGACAAACGTTAGCGGTGGCGTCGTCGGATCGGTCTTGGCCTGCTGGTCACCAGGTGAAAACTGTGCGACTCAGCGTTCCATACTGCTGTAACGGAGGTGTCTTTCCTGGCCACATCCCTAGCTCGTTTCCAGCTGGCCATCATAAATTACAATTTCACGGCATCCACCAATATATAAGTAGGACGGCGCATGGTTGTTAGCTACATGCGGATCTGTCGTACTCCACAGACCATCGGGTATGTGGCGAATTGAACTCATTTTTCAGCTGTATGACAAATCATATTTCCATATAGGCGGAATGCAGATACCACTACCTCTGAAGGGACCTCGAAAAGGAATTCAAATACACGGATCGTCCGCAGTTCAACTCCCGCATGATCCACAGTTACGTGATCAGAGTGACGGAACATAAGACCACTTCGAGTTTCACGTAGAATTCTGTCACATAGTTCTTCATTAGTAAGTTTCATGCATACAACACTGCTCACTATAGACAGGTGGATGCCAACAAGATCACTTCACTTCTTCTCCGATAAACTGTTGGATTTTAAGTGGTTTTAGTCGATCGTATTCAGGTGAATAGCTAATCTTCATGTAGATTTTCTGTGGACATAGGACATTCTCTTTCGAAGGAAGTATAGCGCTCTCCGACAGCAGAATCACGTAAACAACTCCGCGAGAGAGTTGCGCGGCGAGGACGTAAACAAAAAGTCCGTGCCACTGGATTGCCGAAGGGCGACAGCGATCCGCTTGGGCAATCAAAGCACGCTTCTCGTTCGTTCTGAATTCCCAACTTGTCACACACTACTTCCGTAGCACCCCCACCTCAGAGAACGGTCTGTTATACGTATGGTGTCTGTTTTTCCGGGCACGTCCGGAGGAACGGACATCACACATATAATGGTAACAATGCTTACTGACAAAAGCCTGAAAGTGAAGGTGAAAGAAATAAGAGAAAGTGGGAGGCACTGATACCAGCTGATCGGTAAGGCGAAAGAGCAAAATCAAAAAGAGAGCAGACGACAAAGGTAAATGGAAACCTAGTATTAGATGAAGAAGTGCCTAATAAGCAGAACTTTACAATAAAAAGTTAAAAAATTATCGAAGCATAAATAAGTCACTGGTAAGCGATCTTGTTGCGATTTAAGTATATCAGTAAAAAATTACAAAATAAACAATATAATACGGTGACAGTGACAGGTTTGGTTAGGTTTGTAGTTTTTGAGCCCACTCTTTGTGTGATTTCCCTAAATCACTGCAGGCAAATGCCGGGATGGTTCCTCTGAAAGGGCACGGCAGACTTACTTCCCCATCCTTCCCTAATCCGATGAGACCGATGACCAAGCTGTCTCGTCTCCGTCCCCAAACCAACCAACCAACCAACACACTCTTTGTAAATTGTACTAAATAAAGTGTTGTTTTCACGGGGTTTTTGGCATCTTTACACCAAATTGTCTATTAAAAATCATCACAAGAACAAACTATCGTTCACAGTGCTAATATTTATGTGGTTGGTTGTAATGAATGTGGGGACATTATGGACAGAGGAGAGATTTAGAAATTTGCTCCAGTGGCCAATCACAAGAAAATTCCAGTATTTTGTCTTCATTCAAGAATTGGTTTAGTGGCTGGAGATGCTTCAGTTCTTTTTTTTTTCTATCGGTGAAGATTTTGCAGTCAGAGATGTGTCAGTGTTCACTTCCTGTATAGTAGACAGAAAAGATGTAAACGAAATTTCCTTTGATATTTGGCTTATCACACATTATATAAGAGGGTATTGTCCCTGTTCCTAGAAAAGATAATGTGTGATTATTGCACTAAATCTCTGACTGCAAGGATTGAACTGTTTTAGCAGGACAGTCTAGTCCTGTTCATTCTGCAAGTGTGACTCAGATTTGTCTTACACTCATTCCATGCTATTTTACCCTGAGTAATTTTGTCTACGAAGAAGCAAAATAAATAAACTGAAATATCCAGAATGAAATATTTACTCTGTAGAGGAGGGTGCGCTGATATGAAACTTACCGACAGATTAAAACTGTGTGCCAGTCTGGGCTCGAAGCCGGAAATTTTCCTTTTCGCAGTAAAGTGCTTAGAGTCCCGGCCCCGCATACGGTTTTAATGTGCCAGGAAGTTTCATATCAGAGAACACTACGGTGCAGAGTGAAAATTTCATTCAGGGAACAATCCCCCAGGCAATGGCTAAGCCATGTCTCCAATATCTTTTCCTCCAAGCCCTGGAAGTTTCACAGGAGAACTTCCGTGAGGTTTGGAAGGTAGGAGATGAAGTACTTGCGGAAGTGAAGCTGTGGGGGCAGTTCGTGAGTCCTGTTCGGGTGGCTCAGTCGGTGAGCAGTTGTCTAAGGTCAGGGGCTCGAGTTCCGATCCCGTACACAGTTATAATATGCCAGGAAATTTAAAAAATCATTATGTTCTATGTTCAGTCATTCAAAAACCCTTTTCAATAAAAATATCGTAAACGGCATTTATGCGTACAGGTACTGTATGTAATATTACCTGTCTGATTTCTTTACATATGTGTTTATCGACGTATTATCCTAACAAAAGAAGGTATTTTTTATTTTACCATACAATTTCATTTATTTCTTATATAAAGTCATTCCTTACACGTGAACGAGAGATATATCCATAGTTCATCACTGTCGATGTTTCTTCTTTTTTGTACACGTAGCTGAAGCTAAGGAGCAGGCTGTATTCATCGCAGTGAAGTCACGATTACCGGCGCCCGGCTTCTTCTAGAGGTAAGCTATACGCTGAATACATGAAACATATCAAAACTAAAAAAAGAGTGGGCACTGCCGAAAAGCATTTATTGCCGGAGGAACGAAAACATGGACCTAGTTCTGGATGCAATCTACAACAAGAACGAGGGCACCTCCAAACTAACGCTAGCATCTGTGCCAGGTGAACAAAATGGGACACAGCAGAGCCACACGTGGTCACCAGGCCACGCCCGTAGCATCGCGTGTCCTGGGCCGTGTCTCTCATCTGAGGCCGTACACGATCTCGCCTTAAAGCAGCTACGTTTAATTTGGGTCAACTGACTCGCTCTTCTGCAGCACCTGCTTTTATCCTTGCTCTAATTAATTACACTGTAGCAAAAGACAGCAGTAAATACAATACACTAGAACGTGCCCTACGCTGAGGTGCTTACTTGCGGGGACGTTGAAAATGCTATTGCCGTTTATGACTGCATAAGCTCAGGACTCGATGCCTGATGGCAGGTCTGACGTCAGATTGTAACGGCCCAAGTGCCTCCAAGGGTAATCAAGACAACCAGCAACGTCCACCAAGCGGGCGGTGCAGCATCGGCGGACTCGGACTGGGTGGCTTCTGCACGTCGGAACGGCGGAAGAATGAGTAGTAAATTTTGAAATTGTAAAAAAGGAAAAGTGACTGTAAGAGCTTCTGAGGCACTTTTGTGGAGATTTTAGATAAAAGTATAATAATATTGCCAGGGACAAACTTATGGGGATTACAAAATAATAAGGTTTATAAAATAAATTAAGTTTCTCGCTACTACTTCTCGCTTATGCTTCGTTCTAACGACACGCCAAGAAAGGACGCTGACTACATACTTCAGTATCTGTTTCAGTCATTTGTGTTCTTTCGGTACTTATTTTACAAGTAGTATTATTTTGTTAGCTCCGTAACCTTTTTCTTGTTTATATTATTACATTTTTATCTAAAATCACAGCAAAATGTCTCAAAACTTCATATAATCACTCATTATTTTTCACAGTTTTAAAATCTAACTATTTTCGTATTTCACTTTGTTACATTTTTTCACGGTCATAACTTATTCACCAGATGAGACTGCGATAGATCTTTCATTTTATTGAATTTTGTACAATCATCAAATCAACGATTATGAATAAGCTTACAGTAGCGAAATTTAATGTGTCTATTACGTAAACACATTTCGTGGCTACAGCACCTCAGTTTATTGTGAAGAGTAGAGCTGTTAACAGAATATTGTACAATTATCAAATCAACGATTATGAATAAGCTTACAGTAGCGAAATTTAATGTGTCTATTACGTAAACACATTTCGTGGCTACTGCACCTCAGTTTATTGTGAACAGTAGAGCTGTTAACAGAATATCTTTTTTGACACTGTGAGTAATTTACACCATATTTTAAATATATGCGGCGAAGCTAAGCTGGTTCTTTGTGTGTATTTCCTGACGATGCCACTGTAGTATCGTTATATAAGGACACGTAAAACAGGTACGCCTCCACACATTTTAAGCTCGTGTTTCCACATGTATGAATCTTAGACTTTCCTTAGGGCCTATTTTATTATTTTAAAATGTAATTTGTCAACTAGCTCTACTTGTTCTCCCATCTTTTGCAGCGGATCTTAAGATGGTCTACCCAAATCGGTAGCCTAAGGACCAAAACTTTTTGTGATCACTGACGGAAATAAAAGAGTTTATTGTACATTTGCTGGGCCACAGGGTTAATCCGCGATTATGTCGCAGTTTTTGGGATGTTTAATGGTGCGGCTGTTACCGACAGAGCCCGATAATCAAAGTCCAGAAAGACGAAAGCAGTTCGTTTATTGATAGATTCACAAATGTCACTAGATAGAGTCCCACGGAGCCAGATCTCGTCTTAAATGAGTGATTCCAGTGCTGCTCTTTTGGCGACAGAAGCCAACTGGCAGTAGCCGTGTGCCCCTGCGGTGACACTTTTTTAATGAAACTGAACAGAACCCTTCCACCGGCGCGTCGGTAGTCGTGCGATAGCAAAGGCACTAAAGTGGCGCGTGACTTGACTACCGCTTTGATGGAAAATAAAGGAATGTGCTGTATTGAGGTCTACAAGTAAGTAAACTAACTGACGCCTAATAGAGTAGCAAAGACGTCAGTAATCCTACGTCACAAGGCTTCCCAGACCCATTAGCGTTAATGAGAGCGTTTTGTTCAAAAGTTAAAAACAATTTCCAAACCTGTGATTAACATTGTACTATATTTTCTGTTGGGTGCGACTGTTCGCACTGCTTTTCTGTTAATCATCTGTTAAAACTGAAATTACATTCTCACTAGCAGCTTCTGGCCACCTACCCCTCACTGCTGTTGTTAAGACACTTTCTGACTGAGTAGTTCAATACACAGTGTCCATTCCCTGTCCCCTTAAAAATTATTCTGTTTCTTATCTGTATAACCTTATAATTAATACGACACAATTTCTGCATGTAAGAGTCATTTATTTTCTAATGGAACTGTCCAGAAAATTTTATTTAGTAACGTAAAATAGACACAGTTGGTCCAGACGTGTTACTTCGTAACATGTGATATATATGGGCACAAAAACAAGTGGCATATATACGGATCAGCCAGAACATTATGACCACCTAACTTATAGTCGGTATGTCCACCTATGACACGGATAACAGAGGCGAAGCGTCCTGGCATAGAACCAATGAGGTCTAGGTGGGTCACTGGAGGGAGTTGGCACCACATCTGCACACAAAAGTCACCTAATTCCTGTAAATTCCGGGGAGGGGGACGAAGAGTTCTGACGTCACGTTCAATCATATCACAGATGTGTTCGATCGGGTTCATATCTGTCAGTTTGGGGAACCAACACATCAATTGCAACTCGTATCTGTGTTCCTCGAATCACTCCATCGCACTCTTGGCCTTGTGACATGGTGCATTATCTTGCTGAAAAATGCCATTGCCGTCGGGAAGCATGACCGTTATGAAGGGGTGTAAGTGGTCTGCAACCAGTGTACGATAGTTCTTGGTCATCATGGTGTCTTTCACGACCTCCACCGCACCCATGGATGCCCATGTGAATGTTCCCCAGAGCATAATGAAGCCACCGCCAGTTTGTCAAGGAGTACAGGTGTCAAGGAGCTGTTCCCATGGAAGACGACGGATTCACGCTCTTACATGGGCATGATCAATAAGGTATAGAGATTTATCAGACCATGCAACGCTCTGCCACTGCACCATCATCCAGTGCCGATGGTCACTTGACCACTTCAGCCGTATTTGTCGATGTTGTTGTGTTAACGTGAGCGCATGCACGGCTCATCGGCTTCGGGGGCCCATCGTGAGGAGTATTTGGTGAACTGCGTGTTCAGACACACTTGCACGCGGCCCAGCATTAAAGTCTGATTATAGTTCCGCCGGAGTTCGTCACCTGTCCTGTTGTAAGTAGGCTGTTTAGGTTTTTCTATTGGTAATGCCTCGTAGCGCTCTGTATGAAGATCACTGGCTGTGCTGTGTGCAGTCTGCGGCTAGTTTGCATTGTTGTCTGCCATTGTAGTGTTGGGCAGCTGGATGTTAACAGCGCGTAGCGTTGCGCAGTTGGAGGTGAGCCGCCAGCAGTGGTGGATGTGGGGAGAGAGATGGCGGAGTTTTGAAATTTGGAAGAATGGATGTCATGAACTGCTATATATATTATTACTATTAAGGTAAATACATTGTTTGTTCTCTATTAAAATCTTTCATTTGCTAACTATGCCTATCAATAGTGCCTTCCGTAGCTTGAATCTTTTATTTAGCTGGCAGTAGTGGTGCTCGCTGTATTGCAGTAGTTCGAGTAATCAAGATTTTTGTGAGATAAGCGATTTGTGAAACGTATAGGTTAATGTTAGTAAGGGCCATTTTTTTAGGGATTTTTGAAAGTCAGATTGCGTTGCGCTAAAAATATTGTGTGTCAGTTTAAGCACAGTCATGTATAATTTTTCTAAGGGGACGTTTCATATGTCGACCCTTAGCCGAGGATACCTCACTGGAATCTTCTGATTTTTTTCTTGTAGTTTGTATAATTAGTGTAGATTTCGTTTATTGTTAGCGCGTAATTGTAGAGAGAATCTCCTTTGTAGTTGTAGTCTTTCATTGTTGTACAATAAAACAGTTGTGGCATGCATGTAGATTTGCACCAAGTATTTCGCAGCTGCGCTTGCAATTAACTAGATATTTGCTATGTTAATGTCTTCTCTTATTTTTGCTCTTCAAATTGTGTTTTTCTGTGTTGTCGTGTGAAATATTGTGACAATAATGGCGTGTGAAAAACGTAATACTAGGCTCCAAAGTAAACTGAGAAATGACAGTGAAGACGAAAACAGTGTGTTAGCGCCACCATGTAATGAATTAACTAATGTTCAAAGTAGTTATTTGGTAATAGTGCATAGGAAAATGGAGCGAGTTGCAAATAATGGTGTAGGCAGTGAAACAATTAGTGAACAGGGAAGCATTATCGATCGATCCGTCGGCAACAGCTCGTGACAGGAATCCGAAATGACAGGACACATTGTGCGGTAGCGTTCTGGCTTCCCACGCCCGGGTACCCGGGTTCGATTCCCGACGGGGTCAGGGATTTTCTCTGCCTCGTGATGGCTGGGTGTTGTGTGATGTCCTTAGGTTAGTTAGGTTTAAGTAGTTCTAAGTTTTAGGGTACTGATGACCATAGATGTTAAGTCCCATAGTGCTCAGAGCCATTTGAACCATTTTTTGACAGGACACAATCTAGGAAATACTGTACAGTCAGGTTTTGCGTCCTCACCATTTTCTCAAATAAGTCAAGACACATTTTCTGCTTGTCAAAATGTGAATGTTGCCGGTGCAAATGCACTGCCGAAAACCATAGAGGAACAGATTCCAGACACTAATACATTATTATTGCAATTAATGCAACAAATGAAACAAAATCAGAGTCAAACACAGCAACAGTTATACACAATGGAACAAAATCTTCAAAAGTTAGACACATATGAACAAAATCAGAGACAAACACAGCAAAAGCTTCAAAAGTTAAACACAATGGAACAAAATCAGAGACAAACACAGCAAAAGCTTCAGAAGTTAGACACAATGGAACAACACCAGAGACAAACACAGAAACAGTTAGACACAATGGAACAAAATCTTCGGAAGTTAGACACCACACTTGAACAAACACGTGAAGATTTAACTACTGAGTTACATAACATTGAATCGAAATGTCAAAAAATTTGTAATGACGTAAAAACACAAATTTGTGAGCATTTTCAACCTATTTTTTCGCGGCATGAAAATGCATTACAGAATCACGAAGCAGCCATAAAAGAACTGCAAACTATTGTTCGTGAAAATCACGACACCTTGAAAACTAAAATGGAATCAGTTGCATCCACCGATTCGGTTACGCAACTTGCAAGAACAGGAAAACTTAAAGGACACAGTAGATTCGATTTCAACACAAATGGACACTCTGAAACTTGGTTCAGAAAAACACATTGAGGAAATGTGGTCACTATCGGAGAAAGTAGCCGAACTTTCGGATCAGTTCACTAATTTATCTGCAAAGGTAGATGATGATCTGAATGACACAAGACCTGTAGCCATCACTGACACAGAAGAGTATGAACAAATTAAGAAACTGAAACAAAATCAGAATCAAATTAATACTCAATACAAAAGAGAAATCTGGGAAGTACAAGATCAGTTGACACAGGTAATACAAAAATTACATATTTCAGAGGACACTCGCGCTCCAACACGGGAAGAGGAACTTAGAAATACGGAAAAGCCACAAAATAATAACACAGGGCACTTCGGAAATTATGAAAGAAATTGGCAAGTTACACTGAATTTTGAGATGGAACCGCCGAAACGACGTAACAATGACCGACATGCGACTCGCCGACATGATGATTTTGACTATAAGCTGTTCATTACTACACGTAAATTCAAAACATTTAAGAATTCTGGCAACGACATTCATCCACAAGCGTGTCTTCATCAATTCTCTCATTGTTTTCCCCCAAATGGTCATTAGAGCACAGATTAGAATTTATGTGTGGCTACTTAGAGAATGAACCAGCTGTAAGAATGCGATCGGTCGTTCACGATTGTTACAGTGAAGGAGAATTTTATCATGCCTTCCTCTCAGCATATTGGTCTCGCCGGCCGCGGTGGTCTCGCGGTTCTAGGCGCGCAGTCCGGAACCGTGCGACTGCTACGGTCGCAGGTTCGAATCCTGCCTCGGGCATGGATGTGTGTGACGTCCTTAGGTTAGTTAGGTTTAAGTAGTTCTAAGTTCTAGGGGACTAATGACCACAGCAGTTGAGTCCCATAGTGCTCAGAGCCATTTGAACCATTTGAACCATATTGGTCTCAAGCTACACCAGACCGAGTAAAACATAGCATCATAATGATGAAACATTTCGAACAATCTGAATTTTCCAGTCTTGTTAAATATTTTGAAGACATGTTGCGTAAGAATCAATATCTTTTATTAAACCCATACAGCCCTTCAGAACTCATCCGCATTTGCTTAATGAAATTACCGGAACATTTAAGGAATATTATTTTGGCAGGGCGTTGTAAAGACGACATTGAAGCTTTTCAGGGACTCTTACAAGAATTAGAAATTGACACAGACAGTCGCGGGATGCGAAAACAGGAAAACAATCACTACAGGTCACACCTGTCACAATTCCGCGATGACAGAAATAATATATGACGAGGCTATTCGTACAACGTAAATCGTGACCAAAACAGACACCAACCGTATGACAACCGTTGACAGAGTAGTAATAATTACAGGGAAAGATCACCTCTCCGCTTTAATGACTATCACAGAGACAATCAGAGAAACAGACAATATGGAAACCAAAATAATTATTATCAAGGGAGACAGAATAACGCAACGGTCCAGCGCGCAGTTACGATTCAGGGAGAAATTCTCCACCACGTGACCGACAAGAAAGAAACTATGGAATCTACCGACATGACGACAGACGATATGATCGTAACGACAGACCTGAACTGCATCAGAACTGGCGGGATTCAAACAGGGCAGGGCCTTCTCGTCAAGGTGAAATTGTAGAAGTTAGGTCTTCTAAGCCCAATAACGGCGCGCGCCAACAAAGAGACAGACAATGACTCGCACCGCAGGCAGCCACCGGCGCCGGCTGGCTCAGAGAAAAATAACATAGACGCAAACTTTGAGAAAAATTCCAGTATTCTTTACCGACGTATACCACATGATAATTGCGTTCAAGTTAACTCTGAACACTAGGAAGAGTAAAGGATTGTACTACATTTCACATGTAAAACCGTTTATTGAAAGATAATCTGCTTTTTAACTTTGTCTTTGCCATAAAACTTTTCACTTCACATTTCTAGTATGCTTTCTCAGGCTTAAGAAATTGTTAACATGCAACAATGTTTGAAGTTAACTATCCAGTCTAGAACATAGGGAACATTTTTAACAGAAATTACGTATGCATTGTTATATTGAACAGACGACACAGTGTTGTTATTTGTGCATTCTTGCTTGTTAGTTGCACGATTACGTAACGACTATAAAGCTTACATACTTAGAACATATACTGTTAATGAGATTTTAATGCAGCATTTTGGTTTACTTGAAAAGACATTCTTTATTTGAAGTACTTTCTGTGAGATTAAAGATGACTTAGCATTTGGTTTCTTTTATAGCTACACGATTATATCACGACGCTACTAATGTGTGACACCATTTACATTGTGCTTTTGCGGTGTATCTGTTTTATATCTGCACAGTTTTTCTGAATTCTTCTGGAAAGGAAAACGTGTTTTAGTATTAACTTTTGTGGTATAGCTACAATGAGACAGACTTTTCCGTAGCACAACAATACGTTACATTATAGTACTTTCTTGATCACGATAAGGTACGTAATAACTACGATATCTATATGCATAGCATTTCACTTTTGTTTATCATGAGGTAAGTACATTGACTTCTGCAGAACTTAGTTTTCGGGAGGACGATGACTACGACACTTCCACAGAGATTATCTTACAACACGACGCACAGTTTAGCGCTACAGTACACGTATATGAGTGACTAATTATGTACTTCAAACATTTATTTTTGAAGATGTTTGAAGTACAATGATACAAAGGTTTTCCGTGATATATTTCATTCCATTGCTGTAATCTGCAACACCTGAGGATATAATTACATTAATCCTCAGGCGGGTATACGCTTATTTTGTGTACCATGTGTGTGGCAAGCACAAGGAGCCCTAGCTAATATGGTATTTGCTTATACAACTTTACACATCGGTACCATATTTCTCTAACACAGAATTACACAGCTATCTGATCATTTAACTGAGAGAGACAAATATTTATTTTACTACATCAGTGAAAGATGTTTATGTAATTACACGGTTGGGTAACTTCACACTTATGAAATTGTATTTTGTCTGTACTTTGTGAAATGTTCATATTTTTTCGGAACCATTGTGATACTATGAGAGCTTTGAATGATGTATTTGGTATGGGATCACGATTTTTAAAGTACGTTTGAGGTAGATGACACTTTTGACATGAGCAGAGAATTTTTTTAGGTTTTGAAATTATTGAAGGAAGCTACGACGATTTTGAGATTTGTCTGAGGTTTTATGATGTTATGTCGACGATGTGTATTACGCTGTTGCGCTATGTTTATGATCAATAATCTGATGCTATATGAGGAATCTGATTATGCTACGTATTTATTATGATGAAATATTGAAGAAGTGTCTACGAATATGTATATGTGTAATAAAGCAAGGAATAATGAGTAGTGGTTAGGGACTCTGGTTTGTGAAAAAGGATGTTGGAAACCGAGAATCGTACTTTAAGAGTTATGAAATGTGTGTATATGCGTGAATGTATCACTATGCTGGCGAAAATTTTTTGGACACTGTTATATCAATAGGATTTTGTTTCTACAGATTTGTAACGCAAATTCTTGACCTGTGAAATTTTTATATGAGACTGCCACTGTAGCGGAAACTGGTGTCGTAAATATTTCGGTAAGAAAGTTAAGGGACCACCTGCACGTAATGCGTCGTGGGCACCCAGCTGCGCGACAGACACCTGGAAACAAGCCATTAGTGTGTGCCTTTCAGAGGCACAGGTGAAAAAAAAAGAGGCCATTATCCTCGCTATTGACATTCCTTTGTAGAAAGCATCGCAAATATGACACGCTCAAACTTGAGAACATATGATTATACTGTGGACGTCTTAATTTATAATATTTACTAAAATGCCCAATGAAGTGATGAGAAACATTTTGAATCTATTGTCTTTCTAGTTGAGAGAATTTTTTTGCCTTTGGAGACGCCATTTGCCTAGTGAATGACGTTTCATATGTTGCTATATATATATATATATATATATATATATGCTCATTTTGTTTAATATATAGTTTCTTGCTGCACTGCAGCATTGGTTAAAATAAAATTTTATACATGTACTAATATAACTATTTTCTGTCTACAGACCCAGTAAAGAATAATTTTATGATGCACTTTCGCAAAAAAGGAGGAACACAAATAGACATTTCCCCTCACAGGAATTGTATAATTAATTTTTTAACGACTTGGTAACTTTTTTTTTGTGATGCATCACTCTAGTGTTAAGATGTGATTTAGGTGTTAACCATGGCCATTTTTACTGTAATACTTTTTCTGCTTGAGCTTTATCATGTTTGCATATAAGTTATTGTATTTGCTGCTGCTTGCTTTGACAATTTACATTTTTTTCATTGCTGTTTGTGTTAATTGTTTTGTGCTGCTGCATTGCCTCGTCCCTTAGTTTACCATGAGAGCTCAGTAGATTTAAGTTAGCTTAAGAGGGGGTAGACTATACATGAGAACGAGTTGTGATTAATTGTATGAAATGCAGTGAGAAGCTATAAGAAAATGGTTTGGCCAAAAAAGGATTTTGAAAGAGGATATGAACAAAAATTAGGGTTTAGGGACAACAGGTTTAGGTAGGATTTTCTTGGAAATAAATGATGAGGTAAGATAATGGAAAATAAATAATGAGGTAAGAAATATGTGAACATATAAATACAGAAAGCATGCTTGGATAGGATTTTTTTGGTGGAAACGAATGTTGAGATAAGACGAAATATCTATGGAATGACGTTTTTGGGTTGGACTGCAATACCAAATGTTACACTGAAAACAAACCCTGTCCTTTCCTCCTGTGTTATTCCGCTATGTGTTTATGTATCCTTGTGTATTTGTCTTTTTCCTGTCTTTATGTGTTTAGCTAATAAGATTTATGTTGTAGAATTTTTCAAATACTAAGTTAATTTCTCTGTAAAGATGTTTAGACATTATTTATTCTGTTCTGTTTTAATGCTCATGTGTGAAATTAATGTTTTGAAAACTATTCTCATTATTTTATATATTCACTTATGTCATAATTCATGTAACACTGATGTACCTGTTTATTTCTATTCTTTTGTAAAGCCTGTACTACTACAAATTTATCTGTACTGTTGTGTTCTTTAAAAATGTATTTTGTACCTTTGTTATTGTATTCTTATGTTATAAAATTGTAATTGACACCAGTTCATAAAATTAAGTAACTTGTAAGTTACATTTCACTGCACATATTTCTGTTGGTCATAGTATATAGACAATATGTGAGAAGTAGGGACTGTTAGTTTTTGGATGTGTGTTAATAAGTCAGCAAGGGACTAGATAACAGCATTGCTTATTCTAAGGACATTACAAAAAAAAAAAAAAATTGTGAGTGCACAAGTGGTGGTTATGGACTTGCTATATTATCCGCAAGACTCTTCAATGGTGATTGTGCACCTGCACAGTCAAATAGATGGCTGCTGGCCATATCTACAAGGACTACAGTGGGTCTACACCTTTGATGACTCACCAATATCATTATTCTACAAGGACTGCAGTGGGTCTGCACGTATGGTGGCCCACCAATAATATAATCTCTACCAGGACTACAGTGGGTCTGCTCTGTGATGACCTACCTACCAATATTCTTCAAAACTTCGACTGACTCTGCAGTGGGTTTGCTCTGTTGTGGCCCATTACCTGTCTGCATGTCAAGAGCCAGCACTGCCTCCCGTTGGAAGGACAACACTACTTCTTCAAGACTGCTTGGAACTCCACTCCTTCCATGTGCATTTTCTTTTACTGCTCAACCTTTGAAATAAACACTGGAATTTTACTGTGATGAATGATCAGGACTGTCTTTATGGACTGTGAGAAAATTTTAGCTTTTGACCAACATTGTATCAATAAGTGTGCGCATTTGATATCTTTGTTATTGTAATTATGAAAAAAAATTTCAAATCTGTATTGGCCACTGCCCAAAACAATTTGTAAATTTTTTTGGGGGGAGCATGGGGGCTATGTAAGAAGGCTGTTTAGTTTTTTTTATTGGTAATGCCACGTAGCGCTCTGTATGAAGATCACTGGCTGTGCTGTGTGTAGTCTGTGGCTAGTTTGCATTGTTGCCTGCCATTGTAGTGTTGGGCAGCTGGATGTTAACAGCGCGTAGCGTTGCGCAGTTGGAGGTGAGCCGCCAGCAGTGGTGGATGTGGGGAGAGAGATGGCGGAGTTTTGAAATTTGGAAGAATGGATGTCATGAACTTATGACTATTAAGGTAAATACATTGTTTGTTCTCTATTAAAATCTTTCATTTGCTAACTATGCCTATCAATAGTGCCTTCCGTAGTTTGAATCTTTTATTTAGCTGGCAGTAGTGGCGCTCGCTGTATTGCAGTAGTTCGAGTAACCAAGATTTTTGTGAGGTAAGCGATTTGTGAAAGATATAGGTTAATGTTAGTAAGGGCCATTGTTTGTAGGGATTTTTGAAAGTCAGATAGCGTTGCGCTAAAAATATTGTGTGTCAGTTTAAGCACAGTCATGTATAATTTTTCTAAGGGGACGTTTCACTGTTTTACCAGTCTGCCCAGCCTACGACGTCCGACATCTGTAATAAGGGGTGGCGGTCCAGCACCACGACGTCTGAACGTGGTTTCACCACGTGTTGAAGACACTCACCACAGCACTCCTCGAACAGCCTACATGTCATGCAGCTTCCGAAATGCTCGTTCCAATCTTCCGGGCCATCACAGTCTGCCTCTGTCAAACTCAGGTAGATCGTACACCTTCCCCATTCTACACACGGACAGCACGCTCAGTGATACTACATGTACCGTGCGTGTGTCTGACTAGCATTCATTTCTCGTCAGGTGACGCTGCTATCGCCCGGACTCGTTTAAATCGATAATTAAATTGAAGTTAATACTGGCGTAATATATTTCAGTATAATGTCATCAGTCAGACATTTTCACTTATATCTATAAGACCCTGTACCTCACAAAGTGCTGCTGCAAGAGGATATTTCTCACATAACGTAGGATATCGAAAAATTAGATAGCATGGTCACTAAGAGTATTACCGGCGAAAGGCAGCGCAAAGTCTTAACCCGCCTGGACGTTTCAAAGCAGCGCACACTCCGCAACAGAAGGAAGGTGCTCTCTGGAAGACAGATATTGTGATAATGAACCTAAAATTTTACCACGATGGTTCAGGACTGGATAGTAAATTCCTTGAAGGTAATGAACTAATGAAGGAAAATGCCGATTAATTTATTGGGAATGGGGTAGAGGATGACAGAAAAATTTCCCCTGGATCACAACAATTACGTTCAAATACGATCGAATATGCTTTGAAACGCCCTTTAAAATAATAACACATCCTGTCTAATTTTTCTGCACGAAAATTCTATATTTGAGACCAATGAATGTTTATTAAAATAATTAACTGTCGTTACTGAACTGAAACCAGTCACCAGTCCATTTTTAGCTAAGATTAACAAAATAACAGACTGCGGCAATTGTCTCTATAAGATACCGTTGATAGTAGTATTGAAGTATTCCTTCCCGTAATTATGCCAAAACATTTCAAATGAAATTTCCAATGCTTTTACAGATGATGCAGACGCTCTTACAATCGTATACTTGAAAAATAGCACTCGTATTTACAATTTTATAAAAGAAATGTTAAAAGTCAAAGTACATAATTGTTACAACACATAAATACGCACGCGCACACACACACACACACACACACACACACACACACACACACAAACGCGCGCGGTATAATAGACTTGCCATTTAGCGCAGTGCATGTTGTTATCGATTAGTTGGTGCTAACAAGGGAAATTCCCCATCGCAACCCCGTCCGGTTCAGTGGTAAGGTGTCCCACTGGAGAGCCCGTCAAAAACTGAACAATGATCAAGCACGAAAACAGGAAGAAGTTGTACTTAACAGTGAAAACAGAACAATATAGAAAAACATGAACCGTCCAAGGTTAAGATGTGCAGCGTCGAACGAATTTCTCTAGCCGCACTGTCGTCGTTACGTAGACACGGTGTTGGACTGCTTAAGGAGATCCGTGTTCAGATCTATCAAATTTGTGTCTGTGTCGTGGTGTAGCGTCCGTTTGCAACAGGGAGGTGTAAGAATGGGACCTCGAGAAGTAAGTACCTCCTACAGTTCTGCACAAGTACCACATGTTATAACTCTCGCATTCCGTTGTGGGAGATTTGACTTTCGAATTCCTTTGTAGTAACATAGTTAACATTGTTTTTTTTTTCTTTTCATTTCTGTGAGAGGTCCATGTGATCTCACTATTTATCACATTTACTTGCGACGGTAATATATTCTTGTCACATGACACATACCCAATAACCAATGTGTAGTATGACAACATCCAAGACTGCACAAGGAGAGCATACACATCATTGACGGAAAGTTCATAGTTTTGTGAAAAAAATGGGGCACCAGGGAGTTTCTAACACGGATCTCTGGCTTTGCAGGCCAGCACCGTGACCACACAACCACGTTCCCTCGGTTCTTCTATTTCGCTCGATGTTGCATATGTTGAGCTTGGACCGTTCACTGTTTCTACTTTTCTTGTTTTTTCACAGTTCAGTACTCCTTCTTCTTGTTTTCTTGCTTGATCTGTGTTCAGTTTTTGACGGGCTATTACTGGACCATCTTACCACTAAATCTGATGGGGTGGGACGGGGCGTTTCCCTGCGCTTTAGCTACCCACTATTGCGAGTTGGTGTGGGCTGGTAGTGCTCAGCCAAAAGAGGCCTGTTGGAAGTTGTTTGTATCGGACAAGCCGTGGTCTTATAAATCTGTTGCCACTAGTCTGAAGAGAAGGACTGCAGGACATTGCTATTGACACTGAGAGTGGCTGCAATATAAGTTTTGATTGAGCAAGCTACGTGTTTTGAAATGATTTTGAATAGCACACGTTGCTCCTCTCTACGCGTTCTGCTCAGCGATCCGAGGTAAGATGCTACTGCTTTCCTTTTCTTATGGTTAGGCGTTTTTCTAGTGGCAATGTGACTGACTAGGTTTTCTGATGAACCGTGTAGCGGGGTGAAGATTAGGCTGCGCTCAATACTCAGCATTGATTACGTACGTGTCAATCGGTAGTTAGTAATTCGTAGTTTTCATTCAACAAACAGGTGAGAAACCTGTCTGTGTATCTTTTCTTTTTTTTTTAATATTGCGATTTAGGAATCTAGCCAAATGTAACTGTATTAAGTATAGCATATGCTACGTGTTGTATTAATTTATACGAGACTTAGTTGTAATAATTAATCTAATAAACCAGGAGTCTATTTTAATTCTCCAATTACTTCACCTCTGTCGGACTAATGCTCCCATTTCATGCTTTTTCAAAAGTATGCAATAAGTATTTTGCATTTAATGTCATTGTGGCTTACTAACTTCTTCTACGACAGTGCAATTCCTGTGAGGGCTCAAGAGTTGTATGTTAGGGTCAATTTTATAACAGTAAGGTAAGTCACTCAGCCGAAAGAAGAACCAGTGCCTACCGAGTTCTTACCTTATTCTTTTCAGTCGGTTATGGCGTTGTCAGTCCATGTGTGAGTAATTGTACCTGTGATTTAATTTTTCATTTTCTTATATAAGTATGGAAACGCAGTTAGTAGCCTGCAGAGATTTTTATTAATCGAGCCACACCATAACATCTCTAAAATACTGATTCAGTAGTGAAAAAGAGAATAATGGTACGAATATTTGTAAGAAAATTACCACTGTCAGCTGGGATAGTTGTACACAGTGTACACTGATTTGCCAAAACATAATTACCACCAGCCTGTTATCGATATAAACCCGTCCAGGCGATAGCAGCATCAATTGGCGGGGAATGATTGCTTTTCAGACACACGTACTGTGGATGTCGCGTCAGTGAGCGTGCTGTCCGCGTGTAGAACGGGGAAGGCGCGCGATGTATTTGAGTTTGACCGATGGCAGCTTGCGATGGCCCGGAGGGTCGGCACGACTTATCTGGTGTTTAAGGAATGCTGTGGTGAGTGCCTTCAACACGTGACAAAACCGAGGTGAAACCACGTGCAGACATCGTAACGTTGGGCGGCCAACGCTCATTACAAATGTTGAATGTCGTAGACTGGGCAGACAGGTAAAACAGGAGTCATCCCCCTTCCCGATAACTGTGACCAAGCAGAAAATGGTTATCATAAAATGAAAAAGAAAAAGTTGGTGCTTACAAAGATATGGGAGTTTCCAATCGTCAAATTGACAAGAAGTTTAACAGTTCAAGTACAGTGAAACAACGCTTGGAATGTGCCTATGTAGGAGGAAATATGAATATCTACATATGACGTGCTTGTATATCGCATGTCACTCCATTCCAGCCCTGGCTGATATTTTATTCAGTCTTAAATTTCGTTAAATTGGGCGCACGATATTGACTGAACGGGAAATATGGGTTATACAAAAATTATTTGAGGCATCGAAACAGATCCTTTTGGCCAAAGCAAGGGCCACAAACCGTTACTGTTCTCAACTTTTTGCTGCTTTACAATTGCGAGTAATTGCCAGACGTGTACGACAAATTTTGTCAAATGGCAAACAACTTGCATTCAAGAAACGAGTGCAGGAATCTGCCGCTTACACCTAGTCATAAACAGGTTAAATTTGAATATACTGAAAAACGAATGTCATGGAGTTCAGATTTGGATAAATTGATGTTCAGTAATGAGAAGATGTTTAATTTAGATGGGCCGGATGGATTTCAGTATTATTGGCATTATCTCAGAAGAGAGCAGCAAGTAAGAATGAGCAGAAATTTTGGTGGTGGAAGTGTTATGATTTGGGCAGACTACTGTGCTAAAGGTAGATCACACACTCCTTGGCGGAATACTAGAAACAGCTCTAACATATACACTGAGATGATAGAGACACAACTGATCAGATTGTATGACGAACAAGTGAACGCAAGTCTAATGCATCAACAAGATAATGCATCTGTGCATGTTCAAATGGCTCTGAGCACTATGGGACTTAACAGCTATGGTCATCAGTCCCCTAGAACTTAGAACTACTTAAACCTAACTAACCTAAGGACATCACACAACACCCAGTCATCACGAGGCAGAGAAAATCCCTGACCACGCTGGGAATCGAACCCGGGCGCGGGAATCGAGAACTCTGTGCATGTTCCTGTTACAACCAAAAAGTGATTTAAAGATAAAGATCTCGGTGTTTTGTCTTGGCTGCACGTAGCCCGGATATGAACAATCTGAAGAATACTTGCAAGGCATGCTTATCGCAATGGAATGAAATTTGGGGTCGTATGAAAGCTGAAAAGTGTGATAAAACAAGTGTGGGCGACAGTTTGTCTACAAGAACTACAATCTGAAGAACAGAGGTTGGACAAAGTACTGGCAATGCAATAACACAACAGGACAGTGAGTGCCTTTATACCAATTTCTATCCAGGAAATGCAAACACCGAATTTTTCACTCGTGTTATGAAAGAAACTATGTAATTCCGTCATGACTGTTTACGTCTTGCATGTATCTACTACTTGCATAATAAAAACAATACAGACATTGTATTTTTACTTTCGTCAGAGCATTCCCTTTATAATGATTTTAATTAGTGCAGACTGAACTGGCGCGCAATATGTACATTAGCGCCTGTCGAACTGCACTTGCGTTTAGTCAGATGCTCACCATCGATATAGATATCTCCTTTTAACGGACGCTATACGAATGTCATAAAATAAGGACTCTGGATAATACAATGGAGCTTATTTACTTTTAAAATTTGTCAACCCTACAACATCACTGGAGTTCTTAAGAGGCCAAGCTGGCGATCTACTGCGTCCTTGGTGTAAAGCATTATTTTTCACACCATATCTAAAAGGTAGATCTCCATGAGCATCGTACTTCTCAGACGATTAGCGAAAAGTCTTTAGATTAATAGGTAGTCAGTGGCATGGTAGACGAGTGTATTTGCCATGGCTTATTTTTACAAGCCTTGCACTGCGACAGAAAAAATAACTACCTGGTTACGTGTCCATTCCGTTCAACTGCTCTTCCAAGTCCTTTGCCGTCTCTGACAGAATTACAATGTCATCGGCGAACCTCAAAGTTTTTACTTCGTCTCCATGAATTTTAATACCTACTCCAAATTTTTCTTTTGTTTCCTTTACTGCTTGCTCAATATACAGATTGAATAACATCGGGGAGAGGCTACAACCCTGTCTCACTCCTTTCCCAACCACTGCTTCCCTTTCATGCCCCTCGACTCTTATGACTGCCATCTGGTTTCTGTACAAATTATAAATAGCCTTTCGCTCCCTGTATTTTACCCCTGCCCCCTTTAGAATTTGAAAAAGAGTATTCCAGTCAACATTGTCAAAAGCTTTCTCTAAGTCTACAAATGTACACAAGCAAAGTCGTAAAAGTAATATAGATTAAGAATATCGTTTGACTGTAGCGTTTGTACTACATCCTTTATTCTAAAGTCCAACCATGCATTTTAAACTGATTAACGATACCTGGTAGTGATTATTAATATGCAGATCAGATGCGTTTGTGCGAACAGTTGCTTGTACGAAATTTCGAATTGAATAAAATATGAACTTAGGCTGGAACGGAGTACATTTGATATAAAAGTAGGTTATACTTGTTGTTGTTGTCTTCAGTCCTGAGACTGGTTTGATGCAGCTCTCCATGCTACTCTATCCTGTGCAAGCTGCTTCATCTCCCAGTACCTACTGCAACCTACATCCTTCTGAATCTGCTTAGTGTACTCATCTCTCGGTCTCCCTCTACGATTTTTACCCTCCACGCTGCCCTCCAATGCTAAATCTGTGATCCCTTGATGCCTCAAAACATGTCCTACCATCCGATCCCTTCTTCTAGTCAAGTTGTGCCACAAACTTCTCTTCTCCCCAATCCTATTCAATACCTCCTCATTAGTTACGTGATCTATACACCTTATCTTTAGTATTCTTCTGTAGCACCACATTTCGAAAGCTTCTATTCTCTTCTTGTCCAAACTAGTTATCGTCCATGTTTCACTTCCATACATGGCTACACTCCAAACAAATACTTTCAGAAACGACTTCCTGATACATAAATCTATATTCGATGTTAACAAATTTCTCTTCTTCAGAAACGCTTTCCTTGCCATTGCCAGTCTACATTTTATATCCTCTCTACTTCGACCATCATCAGTTATTTTACTTCCTAAATAGCAAAACTCCTTTACTACTTTAAGTGTCTCATTTCCTAATCTAATTCCCTCAGCATCACCCGATTTAATTTGACTACATTCCATTATCCTCGTTTTGCTTTTGTTAATGTTCATCTTCCCCCCCATGAACCATGGACCTTGCCGTTGGTGGGGAGGCTTGCGTGCCTCAGCGATACAGATGGCCGTACCGTAGGTGCAACCACAACGGAGGGGTATCTGTTGAGAGGCCAGACAAACGTGTGGTTCCTGAAGAGGGGCAGCAGCCTTTTCAGTAGTTGCAGGGGCAACAGTCTGGATGATTGACTGATCTGGCCTTGCAACATTAACCAAAACGGCCTTGCTGTGCTGGTACTGCGAACGGCTGAAAGCAAGGGGAAACTACAGCCGTAATTCTTCCCGAGGACATGCAGCTTTACTCTATGATTAAATGATGATGGCATCCTCTTGGGTAAAATACTCCGGAGGTAAAATAGTCCCCCATTTGGATCTCCGGGCGGGGACTACTCAGGAGGATGTCGTTATCAGGAGAAAGAAAACTGGTGTTCTACGGATCGGAGCGTGGAATGTCAGATCCCTTAATCGGGCAGGTAGGTTAGAAAATTTAAAAAGGGAAATGGATAGGTTAAAGTTAGATATAGTGGGAATTAGTGAAGTTCGGTGGCAGGAGGAACAAGACTTCTGGTCAGGTGACTACAGGGTTATAAACACACAATCAAATAGGGGTAATGCAGGAGTAGGTTTAATAATGAATAGGAAAATAGGAATGTGGGTAAGCTACTACAAACAGGATAGTGAACGCATTATTGTGGCCAAGATAGATACGAAGCCCACACCTACTACAGTAGTACAAGTTTATATGCCAACTAGCTCTGCAGATGATGAAGAAATTGAAGAAATGTACGATGAAATAAAAGAAATTATTCAGATAGTGAAGGGAGACGAAAATTTAATAGTAATGGGTGACTGGAATTCGAGTGTAGGAAAAGGGAGACAAGGAAACATAGTAGGTAAATATGGATTGGGGCTAAGAAATGAAAGAGGAAGCCGCCTAGTAGAATTTTGCACAGAGCACAGCTTAATCATAGCTAACACTTGGTTTAAAAATCATGAAAGAAGGTTGTATACGTGGAAGAACCCTGGAGATACTAAAAGGTATCAGATAGATTATATAATGGTAAGACAGAGATTTAGGAACCAGGTTTTAAGTTGTAAGACATATCCAGGGGCAGATGTGGACTCTGACCACAATCTATTGGTTATGACCTGTAGATTAAAACTGAAGAAACTGCAAAAATGTGGGAAATTAAGGAGATGGGACGTGGATAAACTGAAAGAACCAGAGGTTGTACAGAGTTTCAGGGAGAGCATAGGGGAACAATTGACAGGAATAGGGGAAAGAAATACAGTAGAAGAAGAATGGGTAGCTCTGAGGGATGTAGTAGTGAAGGCAGCAGAGGATAAAGTAGGTACAAAGACGAGGGCTGCTAGAAATCCTTGGGTAACAGAAGAAATATTGAATTTAATTGATGAAAGGAGAAAATATAAAAATGCAGTAAATGAAGCAGGCAAAAAGGAATACAAACGTCTCAAAAATGAGATCGACAGGAAGTGCAAAATGGCTAAACAGGGATGGCTAGAGAACAAATGTAAGGATGTAGAAGCTTATCTCACTAGGGGAAAGATAGATACTGCCTACAGGAAAATCAAAGAGACCTTTGGAGAGAAGAGAACCAAGTGTATGAATATCAAGAGCTCAGATGGCAGCCCAGTTCTAAGCAAAGAAGGGAAGGCAGAAAGGTGGAAGGAGTATATAGAAGGTTTATACAAGGGCGATGTACTTGAGGACAATATTATGGAAATAGAAGAGGATGTAGATGAAGACGAAATGGGAGATACGATACTGCGTGAAGAGTTTGACAGAGCACTGAAAGACCTGAGTCGAAACAAGGCCCCCGGAGTAGACAACATTCCATTAGAACTACTGACGGCCTTGGGAGAGCCAGTCATGACAAAACTCTACCAGCTGGTGAGCAAGATGTATGAGACAGGCGAAATGCCCTCAGACTTCAAGAAGAATGTAATAATTCCAATCCCAAAGAAAGCAGGTGCTGACAGATGTGAAAATTACCGAACTATCAGTTTAATAAGCCACGGCTGCAAAATACTAACGCGAATTCTTTACAGACGAATGGAAAAACTGGTAGATGCAGACCTCGGGGAGGATCAGTTTGGATTCCGTCGAAATGTTGGAACACGTGAGGCAATACTGACCTTACGACTTATCTTAGAAGAAAGATTAAGAAAAGACAAACCTACGTTTCTATCATTTGTAGACTTAGAGAAACCTTTTGACAATGTTGACTGGAATACTCTTTTTCAAATTCTAAAGGTGGCAGGGGTAAAATACAGGGAGCGAAAGGCTATTTATAATTTGTACAGAAACCAGATGGCAGTAATAAGAGTCGAGGGGCATGAAAGGGAAGCAGTGGTTGGGAAAGGAGTGAGACAGGGTTGTAGCCTCTCCCCGATGTTATTCAATCTGTATATTGAGCAAGCAGTAAAGGAAACAAAAGAAAAATTTGGAGTAGGTATTAAAATTCATGGAGACGAAGTAAAAACTTTGAGGTTCGCCGATGACATTGTAATTCTGTCAGAGACGGCAAAGGACTTGGAAGAGCAGTTGAACGGAATGGACAGTGTCTTGAAAGAAGGATATAAGATGAACATTAACAAAAGCAAAACGAGGATAATGGAATGTAGTCAAATTAAATCGGGTGATGCTGAGGGAATTAGATTAGGAAATGAGACACTTAAAGTAGTAAAGGAGTTTTGCTATTTAGGAAGTAAAATAACTGATGATGGTCGAAGTAGAGAGGATATAAAATGTAGACTGGCAATGGCAAGGAAAGCGTTTCTGAAGAAGAGAAATTTGTTAACATCGAATATAGATTTATGTATCAGGAAGTCGTTTCTGAAAGTATTTGTTTGGAGTGTAGCCATGTATGGAAGTGAAACATGGACGATAACTAGTTTGGACAAGAAGAGAATAGAAGCTTTCGAAATGTGGTGCTACAGAAGAATACTGAAGATAAGGTGGATAGATCACGTAACTAATGAGGAGGTATTGAATAGGATTGGGGAGAAGAGAAGTTTGTGGCACAACTTGACTAGAAGAAGGGATCGGTTGGTAGGACATGTTTTGAGGCATCAAGGGATCACAAATTTAGCATTGGAGGGCAGCGTGGAGGGTAAAAATCGTAGAGGGAGACCGAGAGATGAGTACACTAAGCAGATTCAGAAGGATGTAGGTTGCAGTAGGTACTGGGAGATGAAGCAGCTTGCACAGGATAGAGTAGCATGGAGAGCTGCATCAAACCAGTCTCAGGACTGAAGACAACAACAACAACAGCATATTATAATGAAAGACCCTGCATAGACTATTCTGTCAGAAGAAAAATTGTATCAAAGAAACCTAACTCTTCGCGAACAGGCCATGAAGGCCCAACGGTACCGACCGGCCGCCGTGTCATCCTCAGCCCACAGGCGTCACTGGATGCGAATATTGAGGGGCATGTGGTCAAAACACCGCTCTCCGGGCCGTATGTCAGTTTCCGAGACAGAAAAATTGTATCAAGTTACTTGAAATGATTGCTGAAATAATTAATTGATTTTTCCTCGTCTTCTATCTGCTTTATTGTCGTGACATACAAAAAATTCATTTTTAATATTATATTCACCAACAATTAAAGTATTAGTTAATGGGTCTACGGAAAATATCAAGCTGTGGAATTTTTAAACACTGGAATCAGTTGTAGTTATAACTGATTTTAATCTATAGAGTGTGTGGAAGTTTATTATGTGTGTGTGAAATATTATCTGACACTGTGTAATGGTGAAGCCAACGTTTGGGTCTGAGACGATTTATCTACAAAATACGGCGTACATTCTGCCTTGATTGACGTGTCAGAAGCGCTTGCTGCAACTGATTACATTATGACGCCAAGACTTTGCGTAAATAGCCCAGTGAGGTTCTACGTTTCTATCGTTCTTCTCATTCACAAAAACAAAAAAAAAGCTGTGAATATGAAACTGTAAATTTTCTATTGCGGAGAGGTCACTATATACATTTTCTTCTTTTTTAGCACGGACTCTGAAAATAAATTATTTTTTATTTTCCATACTGTCATACACAAGAGTCACAAAAGATAGAGCATCGAATTATAGGAAATTAGATTTAGAAGTAATAATTACTTTGAAGGTATTCTTATCGAAATTCGATCACTGGATTGTCTTTCAGGTACAAAAGTCGACTGGCGCTTTCGTGGGATATTTTCCAGAGTGTAGTCTTTCACATCTCCGTGACTGCATCAAGACAGTTGTCCGAGAATCTTTTTGGACTCGAAGATCAAAAAAGTGAGATAACCCTGTGCAATACTAATTGCTGTTTTTGTCTCCGTAGCCTCCAGAGCTTCACAATACCACTTCTACTACCTGTGTACGTTATAGCGAAATGTAGAGAGGATGTACGTGGTATTTAGGACGCCTCGTGCAGTATTTCCGCTTGTGCGCTCAGACACTGCACAGTTTGATTTAGTGGCAGGATACCTTGTTGCTAGCCACGATGGGTCACGTCGCCTGAATTAAAGTGATTTACAAAAAGTCAGTTGCAGTAACTACAGGAGGTACTGTACTCTTCTCTCTGCTGTGCTATGCCTCTATTGTAAGCCATCAAACATCTACTCCATAGATTCACATGTCGGACTGTGCGGTTGGTCCCGGCGGAGGTTCGAGTCCTCCCCCGGGCATGGATGTGTGTGTTTGTCCTTAGGATAATTTAGGTTAAGTAGTGTGTAACCTTAGGGACTGATGACATTAGCAGTTCAGTCCCATAATATTTCACACACATTTTGAACATGTTTTGATTCACATGTGCCAGGCTTCACTCTCTCCCTATACTTTGTCAATACATAACGGTCAGTACGTGCCTTTACGAAGATGGAACTCTTACTTTGTTTGTTTCTATCTCTGCCGGTTTTAACAATATCTTTAGAAATGAAGGACAACCACCTACAGATAGGCACCCTGTCTGACCAAAAGCATCCCGACGCACTTATGTAATGCCAAATTGACTACTAGGTGTCGCGAGAGGGACTGATGACCTCAGCAGTTAAGTCCCATAGTGCTCAGAGCCATTTGTCACGAGAGGCAGACTCGCCAGTATAAAAGGAGGTGGGATGTACTGCGTTGTCAGCTGGGAATCAGTAACAGCAGAATGGGCCGGTCAAGGGAGCTCAGTGTGAGATGTGACTGTGTCGTCGTAGCACTACACATGCTCAAGCTGATAATTTAATGAATTAAACTATTAAACATAATAAAAGTAACTAGCTGGAATACATGTTGTCCCAGTATTTTATTCCACTCAGAATGGTGAAATAAGCATAATGATTGGAGGATACGTAGTGGAGATATTTGTGTTTAAATTCAGCGAGCCTTTCAGGATTAAGTCAGAAGTGGCTGGAGCGCAAGGAGGCCAGACAGCACATTTGGGTTTAGGGCGTCCAGTGGTCCCCAGATGTTCTTAGTCGACATGGTGGGAGAAGCCATTGGAGTCGGGAAAGTTGATGAGCAGCTGTAGGGATAATGAAAAATAACCTGAAGTAAAAGTTAAGGCGTAGTTTACAGCTACAGACACCCCTTCACTTTCGTTCATGTTTACAAGTCTATTAACGGACCCAGCCCAATGGAAAAGAGGTTCATCTTACATTTCATTGACACGAGCAGTAGAGGATTTTCAGTACTTATTAAGGTTTTCCTCCGTGTCAGTAAATCGTAGAGAATGAAATAATTACAAGCAGCGTTATTTGGTAAACTGTTGTGTCAGACGCCACTGCCAGCAAGAATCGGGAGCAGAGGGGTCGAGGCACGTTGATAGCGAAATTCGGCTCGGCGGACCCGGTTGGACCGGACGGAATTATGCCGAGTGTCGCACCGTCTTGACAGCACAATAAGCTTTGCTAATGCATATCCTGCTCTTGCATAGGTGAAGCTGTGCAGCTAGCGAACTTTAAGACTGCGTTTTAAGTATGTTTCTGCTCGTGACAAGCAGCTAGGGCTTAGGCGCAAGTAGCATGTACGCTGCATCACTCCCTAGTGTCAAGGTAGGTTGGACGCAGCGTACTAGTAATGTGTTCACTGAAGTTGCGCTCTACCAAAACTTGGTAGGATTATCGGTAATTTTGGTAGAACTGGTAGCAAAAGAAACATAAACGAATGTGTAAGAGATAAACTGGGAGCCGACGACATTTCTTTGTTTTTCGTGTGTTTGGTTGTCTGTTTTTAACATAATTAGAACCTCACATCATTCGGTGTTAGTCCATTCTGTATTTGGAACCCTTCTAAAATATAAATTGAATTTTGTAAGTAATAAAAATTGGTTGATCGCGTAACATCTGCGCTTTTGTGTAAGCAAAGCAATTACTTTTGTTGCAAGTACAATTTACATCCACAAACATAAAAAATATGCATAACTAGCATAGTGCCCGTTGTTTCGTTCACGTCGACTGTATGGCCTGGAGAGATTTTTTGTTCCCATTTAACCGAATTTTTATGTCGCTCACAAACTGCAATATCTTCTCAGCTTTTCGCGCTAATTAAGACCATGTAAGCATGGCCTTTTCCGAATGTACGTCTGACCAAAAAGTGACCCTGGAAGTTGAAGTCTGAAGTTTTTGTTAATCATGGCTTCTGTGTTCTTGTGGAGATATTCCCATTGCAACTTTCATCCCATGACAGATATTTCTTTATATCTAACAGAGAAGGGAAACACCAATTTTTGTAGATTTAGCATTAATTTTTTTTACGTAAGGAAATATGTTCTTTAAAATTTAAATTCTTTATTGCACTTCAGTAGAGGTTGAATTGCTAGGAACACTGAAACATGTATTGCTTTATTTGTAACCAAGAAGTCAAATACAAATTGTCATAGATGTAACCTTAAAATCACTTAGTAGTTCTTTAGTAATTATCTATTTTTTAAAGAAATTCACCCACTATTTTACCCCCCTAAGTGGTTGAATTTCCAAAAATTCTGAAACACGTATTTTTTATCTTCTGACTGAGAACCAAATAGCAGTTTTGGCAGTTCTTCCTTCCGTATTTTGTTAACAGCGAAATACTCTCAAAAAGCCTTTCATCCCCTGTTTCACCACCTTTGGAGTGGATTTTCGGACAATCCCTTCTTGAACGATGCCTGCAGTATAAGATCCACACCCTCTTCAAACTTCAACTTCCTATCCTTAGCATTGTGTCTAGTCAATAATGAGTCAATGAATCCGTCTGACCCTATTTCACCCCCTTTGCAGTTGAATTTCCGAAAACAATGAAATACTTATTTTTTTCATCTCTAACCGCGAAGCCAAACGCGAATTTTCTAAGATTTAACTTTAAAAATGTTTTCGCAGTTAAATATTTTCATAAAATATTTCGGCCCCTATTTCGCTACCTTAGGAGTTGTATGTCCAAAGTCAGTGACATGAGTAAATTTTATTTCTAACACAGAAGCCAAACACAATTTTTCATAGATTCAGCTTCATAAATGTTTTCATGATGAACTATTTCCTTGAAAACTGTTTTCACTGTTTCACCCCCATAGGGGTTGAAATTCCAAAAACAGTGAAACGTATTTTTTTATTAGAATCCAAATTTAAATTTTCGTAGATTTAGCTTTAAAAATGGTTTCATAATAAAATATTTTCATAAAAGTATCATCCCATATTTCATCCCTTACGGTTTCAATTTCTAAAAACGCTAAAACATGTCTTTTTCGTTATTTGTAGCCAAGAAATAAAATACCAGTGTTCATAGATGTAGCTTTAAAATACTTTAGTAGGTCTTTAAAACTGATATATTTCCAAAAAAAGATTTTACTCACTATTTCAACCCGATAGGTCTAAATTTCCAGAAGTGTTGAAACACTTGTTTCTCTGTTCGTTACCGAGGAAACAAATACCAGTTGTTGTAAGTCTAGCTTAAAAATTGCTTTAATAGCAAAATTTTGCAGGAAAACCCTTCATCCCCCTTAGAGTTGGGATTTCGAAAAATTCCTTCTTGACGCCTACAATATAAGAGCCACACCTTCTCAAAGTTTCAAGTTTCTGTCCTTAGCGGTTTGTGCTGAGCGATGAGTCAGTCAGTCAGCCAGCCAGCCAGTCATTCAGGACATTGCCGTTTATATATAGAGATTATTGTTGTTATTTTGTACTCAATAGAAAGTTCTTCATCATGATCAAAGGCAGAGCATTTCTGTTATTATTGATTAATGCAAAAGTTGTTTACGAATAACAGAAACATGGTTCAAATGACTCTGAGCACTATAGGACTTAACTTCTGAGGTCATCAGTCCCCTAGAACTTAAAACTACTTAAACCTAACTAACCTAAGAACATCACACACATCCATGCCCGAGACAGGATTCGAACCTGCGACGGCAGCGGTCATGCGGTTCCAGACTGTAGCGCCTAGAACCGCTCGGCCACCCCGGCCGGCACAGAAACATGTTTTACGTAAGTTCGACGAAGTGTAGAACCAATGTTTGAATATTTTTGATTAGCATTTTCTTTATTTTGCTTTTTTGTTGAGAAAATTGAAAATTAAGCGTCGTCGTAACTGCCGTCTGCTTCACATCTCCTGTGCAGTAAGCTACATACATTTAAGTATTAACTGTGTTTTTCTTACTTGTCACTTCTTTTTCCGAGTGTTTTTGCTTTTGGGAAGCTTTAATTTTCGAGCACTATTAATAGTGTTCCATAGATTTCGTGTTTGTTTTGAATACAGTTCAGAGACAGTTAGTGCTTACTTTCATTGTTTCCAACAAGAAGTGTCTCGTAACCACAGTTTAGTCACCTATCAGCCGCCTTTAGTGAATTAGCAGTCTAGTTCAAAGTTGATTACTTATCATTCTAAAGTAAATTGTTGATTTCTTAGAATGGATAGGATGTGTGACTACTTTGTACGGACGCAGGAGGAGCAGGCCACTGTTCGCGAAAAGGTGAACGTGCTGATGGCCGCGGTCAGCCGTCTTCAGGCTGCTGCCTCGGAGTGTAGCGGCAGTGGGGAGTCTGGTGCGTCACATGGTACACTCCAGGTGTTACATGTTTCACCCATGGTCCCTGCTGTCGAGGCGTCGTCGCGGGTACCGGGTGAGGTTTGGCAACCCTCTCCCCAAGGGGAGTGGTGGGGTCAACGGCATTCACGTCGCACGAGGCGGAGGGTCAATATGAAGGCTGGCCGTGTGGCATTGCCCGGTCTGCCTGTGAGTGGACATGTGGCCACTCCTTCAGCAAGGTCCGAGCAGGCATATGGGGGGAAGGGTTTATTAGTTATTGGGAGCTCAAACGTTAGGCGGGTGATGGAGACCCTTAGGGAAATAGCGGAAAGGTCGGGGAAGAGGGCTAGTGTTCACTTTGTCTCCTTGCCGGGGGTTTAATCCGAGGTGTGGAGGAGGCCCTGCAGGCGCCGATAGAGAGCACTGGGTGCACCCGATTGCAAACTGCTGCTCATGTCGGCACCAATGACTCCTGCCGTCTGGGTTCAGAGGTCATCCTCAGTTCATACAGACTGTTGGCGGAGTTGGTGAAGGCGGAAAGCTTCGCTCGCTGGGTGAAATCTGAGCTAACTATTTGTAGTGTCATTCCCAGAACCGATCGCCATCCTCTGGTTTGGAGCCGAGAGGAAGGCTTAAACCAGAGGCTCAGACGATTCTGCGGAGGGAGATCTGGGGTGCAAATTTCTCGACCACCGCTATCGGATGGATAAATGTAGGGTCCCCCTGAATAGGTCAGGCGTGCACTACACACAGGAAGCAGCTGCAACAGTAGCCGACTACGTGTGGTGTGCACATTTGGGTTTTTTATGTTAGGGAATTTCCTCATTAGGCCCGACAAGATGCCTCCTGAGATGCGACAAGGTAGCAGTAGGCAAAACGAACAGGGAATGATAATATTAATGTGGTAACAGTAAACTGCAGGAGCGTCTATAGAAAGGTCCCAGAACAGCTCTCATTAATAATCGGTCACAATGCTCACATAGTACTAGGACGGAAAGTTGGCTGAAACCAGATGTAAACACTAATGAAATTCTAAACTCAGATTGGAATGTATACCGCAGAGACAGGCTGGACAGTGAAGGGGGAGGCTTTTTATAGCGATAAAAAGTGCAATAGTATCGAAGGCAATTGACGGAGATCCGAAATGTGAAATAATCTGGGTGAAGGTCACGGTTAAAGCTGTCTCAAACATGGTAATTCAGTGTCCTATAGGCCCCCTGGCTCAGCAGCTGTTGTGGCAAAACATCTGAAGGAAAATTTGGAAAATATTTCGTGTAGATTTCCCGACCATGTTATAGTTCTGGGTGGAAATTTTAATTTACCAGGTATAGACTGGGAGGCTCAGACGTTTATAACGGGTGGCTGGGACGAAGAATCTAGTGAAATTTTTTTATGTGCGTTATCTGAAAACTACCTTGAGCAGTTAAACAGAGAACCGACTCGTGACTATAACATATTAGACCTTCTGGTGACAAGCAGACCCGAACTATTTGAAACAGTTAACGCAGAACAGGGAATCAGCGATCATAAAGCGGTTACAGCATCGGTGATTTCAGCCATAAATAAGAATCTTAAAAAAGGTAGGAAGATTTTTCTGTTTATCAAAAGAGACAAAAAGCAGATTTCAGAGTACTTTACGGCTCATCACAAAAGTTTTATCTCAAATACACATACTGTTGAGGATCAGTGGACAAATTTCAAAACCATGGTACAATATGCATTAGATGAGTATGTGCCAAGAAAGATCGTATGAAATGGAAAAGGGCCACCGTGGTACAGCCACCGAGTTAGAAAACTGCTACGGAAGCAAAGGGAACTTCACAGCAAACGTAAACATAGCCAAAGCCTTGCAGACAAACAAAAATTACGCGAAGCGAAATGTAGTGTGAGGAGGGCTATGCGAGAGCCGTTCAACGAATTCGAAAGTAAAGTTCTATGTACTGACTTCGCAGAAATTCCTAAGAAATTTTTGTCCTGTGCCAAAGCGGTAGGTGGATCAAAACAAAATGTCCAGACAGACTACAGGCCGAAATACTAAACGTTGTTTTCCTAGGCTGTTTCACAGAGGAAGACTTCACTGTAGTTCCTTCTCTAGATTGCCACACATGTGACAAAATGGTAGATATCGAAATAGATGAAGAGGGATAGAAAAACAATGAAAATCGCTCAAAAGAGAAAAGGCCGCTGGACCTGATGGGATACCAGTTCGATTTTACACAGAGCACGCGAAAGAAATTGTCCCCCTTCTTGCAGCGGTGTATCGTAGGTCTCCAGAAGAACGTAGCGTTCCAAGAGATTGGAAAAGGCCGCAGGTCAGCCTCGTTTTCAAGAAGGGACGTTGAACAGATGTGCAAAACTATAGACCTATATCTCTAACGTCGGTCAGTTGTAGAATTTTGGAACGCGTAATATGTTCGAGTATAATGACTTTTCTGGAGACTAGAAATCAACGCTGTAGGAATCAGCATGGGTTTCGAAAAAGACGATCCTGTGAAACCCAGCTCGCGCTATTCTTCCACGAGACTCAGATGGCCATAGACACGGGTTCCCAGGTAGATGCCGTGTTTCTTGACTTCCGCAAGACGTTTGATAAAGTTACCTACAGTAGTTTAATGAACAAAGTCAGAGGATATGAACCATCAGACCAATTGTGTGATTGGATTGAAGAGTTCCTAGACAACAGAACGCAGCATGTCATTCTCATTGTGTGTGTGAAATCTTATGGACTTAATTCCTAAGGTCATCAGTCCCTAAGCTTACACACTACTGAACCTAAATTATCCTAAAGACAAACACACACACCCATGCCCGAGGGAGGACTCGAACCTCCGCCGGGACCAGCCGCACAGTACATGACTGCAGCCCCTTAGACCGCTCGGCTAATCCCACGCGGCCATTCTCAATGGAGAGAAGTCTTCCGAAGTAAGAGTGATTTCAGGTGTGCCGCAGGGTAATGCCGTAGGACCGTTGCTATTCACAATATACATAAATGACCTTGTGGATAACATCGGAAGTTCACTGAGGCTTTTTGCGGATGATGCCATAGTATATCGATAGGTTGTAGCAATAGAAAATTGTACTGAAATGCAGGAGGATCTGCAGCGAATTGACGCATGGTGTATTGAATGGCAATTGAATCTCAATGTAGACAAGTGTAATGTGCTGTGAATACATAGAAAGAAAGATCCTTTATCATTTAGCTACAATATAGCAGGTCAGCAACTGGAAGCAGTTAATTCCATAACTTATCTGGGAGTAGGCATTAGGAGTGATTTAAAATGGAATGACCATATAAAATTAATCGTCGGTAAAGCAGATGCCAGACTGCCTACTGCTTGAATACTGCTCACAGGTGTGCGATCCTTACCAGATGGGGTTGATAGAAGAGATAGAGAAGATCCAACGGAGAGCAGCGCGCTTCGTTACAGGATCATTTAGGATTCACGAAAGCGTTACGGAGATGATAGATAAACTCCAGTGGAAGACTCTGCAAGAGAGACGCTCAGTAGCTCGGTACGGGCTTTTGTTGAAGTTACGAGAACGTACCTTCACCGAGGAGTCAAGCAGTATATTGCTCCCTCCTACGTATATCTCGCGAAGAGACCGTGAGGATAAAATCAGAGATATTGGGGCCCACACGGAGGCATACCGACAGTCTTTCTTTCCACGAACAATACGAGACTGGAATAGAAGGGAGAACCGATAAAGGTACTCAAGGTACCCTCCTGCACACACCCTCAGATGGCTTGCGGAGTATGGATGTAGATGTAGATGTAGATGTAAATGTAGATGTGACAAATATGTACAGTTTTCTTTATTTTTAATACAACGCCCCACCGTTTCGAGTCACAAATCAAAAATTTTCGAAAAAAACCTGAATTAAACATTGACAGTTTAAGTTTTGCTATGAGTACTCTTTAGTCTGAAGCAATAGAGAGGAGGATTACTATGTAGAACAAAACTGTTCTTAAGGTTACTCAGCTCTTTATATAGACTCAAGCAATTTCCAGGCAGTTCACCGCTTCTGGCTTTTTGGGAAATCTAGTAAGACATGGATCATATATGAAAAGAAAGCGATAGTTATGAGGTAACACCCGATAGGTACCCAACACTCCCAACGTACAGATAACGTAGGCATGACCTTAGCTGACCAATGCTGCTAGGAAAACTACCGTAGTCTGTGGTATCCTAGATTTACAACTAGTTGACAGATCCCGAGTTTTCTCGTGTTTCACACACCTTCGGTTGGGGGTGTTCCACGAGATAATTCATGTTTACTACTCGCTGCCTGTAGTCGTTGCCGAGTTGGTTGTTTACATCTGCTCGTAACGTAGGAAACGTGATTGATTTCACGTACCATCCGCTTATTTACTATCGTGCGTGCATTTTGGTACTTCAAAGAGTTACAATTTCTGCCTTGAAGTTGCACTTGAGTTTAGAGATGGTCCTATACAGAAAACAGAAGGAGACTGAAATACTTTTTAGTTTTTTGTCGATTCGTATTCAGATGTTCTGAGTGAGAATGAAGATCTGGACGAGAACAATTCCAGTGACAGTGACATTTTTGAATGTGTAAAGAAGGGCAAGTCAGCGTTGTTGTAATCTGCAGCCATTTGAAGGTCATCCACGTGTCAGTACATTTCCTACACCATGTGACTCTGTAGCCTCTGTTGTTAACCTGGCGTTTGATGATGATTTGTTTTAATTTTTCTGCAAGGAGTATCATGATCAAACCTCAATGAAACGTAAAACGTCGCCTAAGGCACTCAAGAGATCTTCCGTTACACAAAGAGATATGAAAGAATTCTTATAATGGGAGAAACATTGCAAGACAAACGGAAAGATAATTGGTCGACAGACTTTCCAACACCGATCCCAAAATTTTCACAGATTATCAGTCACAATAGATTTGAGCCGTTTCTCACATTATGGCACTTTAATAACAACACGAAATTGAACAATAACTCTTGGAGACTCTTCAGAGTTCAACCTGTGCTGGATTATTTACTCAGTAAATTCAGGAGACTTTACAAATCAAAGAAACAGTCTCTTTCGACGAAAGGATGGTTCTATGAAGAGGACGCCTGAGGTTTCGAACGTATAACCCTGCAAAGATTACAAATTATGTGTTACTTGTAAGGTTAGTATGCGAGAGTGACACAGGCTGTATCTTCAATATTGAGATTTACGCTGATGAAGAAGTAAATCGGAAGAATCTGTTTTCTCAGATCTTGACCCTTATCCTGGCATGCGGCACTACATCCAACTGGACGATTATTATAAGCGTACTTCTACTGTAGAGTTACTACTAAAGAACCAGGGTCTGCGGTACTATTTATACCGCAAACTCTGAAAGTCAAAGCATTAAGAATAAAGAAAGATGACATAGTTCTCTGTAGGAAAGGTGACATTCTTCTCCTCACATGGATAGACAGGTGGGCTGTCGGAAAAATTATGACGCTTGTGTCTCAAGTATAGGGATGACAGATAGAAAAACATCTGAAGCATCTGTGTGTAACTGATGCAGTGCTAACATGAAAAGAGTTGATCACATGGATCAGGACCCTTCGCACTATCCTATTCTAAGAAAGTCAATGAAATGTACAGAATAGCCGTCCTTTATCTAATAAACTGTAGACTTTTCAATTCGTGTAGAATTTATAACGGCCTGAATCCGGAGAAACGAATAAAGTATAAGCAGTTTCTCCTTTCGGTAGCGAAATTATGTATCACCGACGATGATAATGGAGGGTCTGTGGACCCAGAGAGAGAAAGGGCCAGGGCATCCCCTAGTGCAGGACAGACCACGGCGTGCCAAACTTCACGTGTGTCGAATATGAGGGGCGCGTGCTTGCCAAGGCACGGCCTGTCTCGGCTTGGCTCTTTCTTTTCCGGAAGTACCTGGTAAAGCGCAACATTTCACTTGGTAATGTGGTGTGCCATCTTCCTGTCAGCACCACTCTCCTGAGTTCGGCAGAAACCTGGTGTCAGCGCTGCTTATCCTTCGCTATTTGTTCGTTATATGAAGAACGCTCACAGGTCCAGTGGTTGTTTGCACAAAGAGAGGCAATCTACCGATCTGTCACCACAAACCTTTAAAAATGAATGGGAATAACAGAGGAGAAGGCTGAGATTTCTCAGTATACATCATGCCGCCACATAAGTCACTGGCACTGCGAATTTTGCTATGAAACCATAATACAGTACCAAGCAGAAAAAAATTAAAGATATAATTGACAGTGACAGAGTGAAAAACCGCCTTGATCGACAGACAGCATTCGCTTTTCTATATGTCAGGAATCACTCTCAGCTAAATTTGCAGGCGTGCAACAGGCAAAGAATTGTTGGTAAGAACAATAAAAATTTTTAAGTCGCACTTATTACTCCACTGTCAGGTGCGACAGTTTTCAGAGTGTGGAGACTTTATATATTACTATAAAATACGTTGGTTAAGACAAGGGACATACCTGCAACAATTTTTTGATTTAAAATGCGCTATTGTTGAATTTCTGAAGGAAGAATGGGGCACGAACGAAATCAAAATTTCTGGAATGGATTACAGATCTCGAATTTTAGATGGACTTAATGTCAAACTGCCCACAGTAAAACCAGCAAGGCGAGGAAAACTAATTTTTGATTTGATGTGAATGCATTTAAAAAAATCTATTTGTGGAAGGCACATATTCTCACAAAAAACAACGTCCATTTCCCTAAGCTCAATGGCATTAAAGAAAGCGCGAGGTCTTATGAATTCGTTATGGCTTTGAAAGAATTACAACGATAGTTTCGTAAACGTTCCGAGGACATTGCCAGTCTTACACCCCTGTCACAGCTGTTTTCGAGACCATTTGCTGTTTCAGTTGATAGAGCCCCTGTGCACGGCCAGACGTGACCGATTGTAACGTACGTTGCAACGTAATCACCATTTCAGTCACAAATTCCTTTACAATTAAACTGTCCTTGTCGTCTTAGGTAGAGTTTCCATGTCTGCATAATGAAGCTGTAAAAGTGCTACAATATTTTGGTCGACATATTTGTATGAAAGCCTTTTTTTTACTTATATCATATCTGCAGCATGCCAAAAGCTATTAAATAACACTGAAAAGTAGTTTTGTGATCTATGTTGTAGCAAAATGTGAAACATAAAACCAAATCGCACGCAGTGCGACTGAACTGCCACTTGAAAGCGATGCTTTTGCAGTTTCCACTCTACGACTTCCTCGTGCTCAGACAGCGTGGCATGACGGTGGGGGAGATGTGTATCGCGGCAGAGTGCTATGGCAATCCTTCCCGGGCATGGCCCGCGGGCTGAGTTCTTGACTGCCCCTGCCCTAGTAGAACGGAAAGAGCATCATGTCAAGATCCGCCTGCACAGCTGCGAGATTAAGCAACATGAATCTGTGGCCATTTCAGACAACGGAAAGAAAAGATTTCCTTCCAGAGCCTGTACTGTTTGTGCAGCCATCGGAAAAAGAAGTGAAACAAGAATCATTTGTATATTTTGTAAGATAGCGTTTCATAGAGAGATATGTTTCATGCGGTACCATACAATGGAAAAAAGAAACTGAGCAAGTGCAAGTACGACTCACGTTCTGAGGGTTTCCATACAAACTTCATTATTTATCTACACTGACACATAAACAAAATCGCAACTCCAAAGGAGTTGTGCGTCATAAACGAAAGTTGGCAGATGTGTTTCTACATCTGAAACACGACGTCTATTCAAATTTCGCACCAGTCGCACAAGCGTGGACGTGGTGAATTGATGTTAGTGAAGAATGCCTTTACGGCCACAAAGTCGCCATTACCACCATGAACGAGGTCGTGTAATAGGGCTACGAGAAGCTAGATGTTACTTCTGCGATATTGCAGAAAGACTTGGCAAGAATTCAGGCACTGTACATTATTGGTGGCAGCTGTGGTCACGGAAATTCCCGGTCGCAAGAAGACAGGGCTCCGGATGGGCATGTGGCACTGCCAAGATGGAAGACAGTCGTGTTAAGCGTATGGATCTGGCGCATCGTACTGCATCTGCAGTAGCAATCTGAACAGCAGTTGTTTCCACAGTGACACAACTAACAGTTAGCAACCGGTTACTTCAAAGACAGCTCCGAGCCAGAATCCCTGTAGCGTGCATTCACTGACCCCAAACCATCGCTATTTTCGACTTCAGCGGTGTCAAGTGAGAGCTCATTGGAGGGCAAGGTGGAGGTCTCTTGTGTTTGATAATGAAAGTTGGTTCTGCTTCAGTGGCAGTGATGGCCATGCTCGGTTAAACGGAGGCCAGTTGAGGGCCTGCAACCAACTTGTCTGCAGCCGAGACACACTAAAACTATACCTAGAGTTATGGTCTGGAGTGCTATTTTGTATCACCGCAGGAGCACTCTCGTGGTCATCCCACGCACCCTGACTGCGAATTTCTACGTCTGTCTGCTGATTCGATCTGATGTGTCGCCATTCACGAACAGCATCCCAGGGGATGTTTTCCAGCAGGATTACTCTCTCCCACATACCGTTGTTGTAATCCAACGTGCTCTACAGGGTGCCAACACGTTGCCTTGGTCGGCTCGATCACTGCGTCTGTCTCCAGTCGAAAATACATGGAATATCATCGGACAAACCCAGCGACATCCACAAACAGCGTTAACCATCCCTGCATTGACCGACCAAGTGCAGCAAGCATGAACATCCCAGAAACTGACATCCGGCATCTGTGAAATACAATGCATGCACGTTTGCATGAATCCATTCTACATTCTGGCGGTTACGCCGGTTATTAAAGTACCAGCATCTAATATACTGCATTGCCTCATTGTCATACATTAACCCGCGATCACGCAATGTTAATCACTTACATATATTACATAGACAAATGTATTCCCGAAAATTCATTATTCTACATTAATCGTTTTTTGGTGTTGCTGCTTTTTCCATCAGTGTACCTAGTAACAGCAATAATAATATTAATAATAATAATAATTTACTGTGGCTCCATTTGATGGTGCATATCTTGGCATTGGACAGCATTTCGGTGAACAGTGTTACCTCTAGACATGTGTATACGTAGTTGATCGATACTATTCCATATCCTTTGGCTTAGGACGTAAATTTTTAACAGTGCCAAGGGGCCGTACACCTTAGTATGTAATACATATTTCAACGTGACACATTTACCCGTTCCTGAGAAAAAAATTGTCTTAACAATGGGACGGACAGACAGACACAAGGACACCAAAGTGATGATATAAGGGATCCGTTCTTACCGATTGAGGTACAGAAACCCAAAAAGTACAACGAACCTTTGTTTACATGTGGACTCTAAGCTAATTAAATGTATGACAAAATATTAACTGTAAAGGGTAAGGTCTCCTCGGTGTAGCGAAACAGCTTACGTCCCGTGCAGACTGTATACCAGTCAGGTTCCTTTCAGAGTATGCCAATACAATACCTCCAGGTTTAGCAGTCATATACAACCGCTAACTCGTAGAAAGATCCGTACCCAAAGACTGTCAAGTTGCAAAAGTGAGACCAATATACAAGAAAGTAAATAAGAATATTTCGCTAACGTCGAATTGCAGTAGGATTTTGGAATACATATTTCACTCGAATGTTATGAATTACCTCGAAGAAAACAATTTAGTGACAAATAGCCAACACTGATTCAGAAAATATAGTTCTTCTGAAGTACAACTAGTTCTTATTTCTCACGAAGTAATCAGTTCTATCGACAGGGAACGTCAGATTGATTCCACATTTTTAGATTAGCACAAGGCTTTTAACGCCGTTCCATGCAACCAACTTCTAATCAAACTGAGTGCCTAGGGGCCATGGTCTCAGTTGTGTGACTGAATTCTTGATTTACTGTCAGGAAGATCAATTGATGGAAGGGGCTGTTAAAGGCACTCTGCCGTTTCTGATCATCATAAAAGATTTAGGACACAATTTGAGCAGTCTTCAATTGTTTGCAGAAGACGCCATTACTTACAGTGTTGAACAGTCATCAAATGGTCAGAACGAATTACAAAATGATTTAGACAAGATACTGGTACAGTGCAAAAAGTGACAGTTGACTCCAAATAATGTAAAGTGTGATTGCATCCAAGTGAGTACTAAAAGGAATCCTCTAAATATCGGTTGCACAGTAAATCACACAAATCTAATGGCTGTAATCTCAGCTAAACACTTAAGGATTACAATTAGGAATGTCTTAAATTGGAACACTCAGATAGATAATGTTGTGGGGATAGTAAACCAAAGACTGCGATTTATTAGCAGAACACTAAGAAAGTGCAACAGATCTACTAAACACACCGCTTTTACTACGCTTGCCCGTCCTGTTCTAGTGTACTGCTGTGCGGTATGGGATCAGCATCAGATAGGGTTGATGGAGGATTTTGAAAAGGTAAAAGAAGGTCAGCTTGTTTTCTATTATCGCGAAATAAGGAAGAGAGTGCCCCGGATATGATACACGAATTGGTTTGGCACTCATTAAAACAAAGGCATTTCTTGCTGCCGCAGGACCTTCTCAAGAAATTTCTATCCCCAACTTTCTCCTCAGACTGTGAAAATATTGTCGGAGGGAAGCTGAGTAGCTCCGTGGTGTAGTTTATGATACTAAACTGTTGCCTGGAGGGTCGTGAGTTCAAAACTATATTGGGCTGTACGATTTTAATTTCTATATTCGGTTCGAGAACATTCTAGAAGTATCCATAAATGTTAAGAATCATTGTATTGGGATGTTCTGTACGTGTATATTTACTGTATGTGTTCTGGCCGGAAGCAGTTCGCTCTGCGCTCTTGTATGTGCAAGTCCTGAATAAACTTTCGTTTAGTGAAGTTAGTGTTCGTCATTCATATAATTATATCTTCTTCTATGTGACATTATTCTGGGGGAGGCGCTAGGTATTGGAACTTGTGATAGCGCACATTATCGACGACACAGTGGCTCCCATCAGTCCACGACACAGCCGCCATTTACGTGGCAAGAAACCCGAGTTCGAGCCATATTCAACAGATCGCAATCTATCGGAGACAGAAGAAGAAGAGGACGTTACGATGACAGGAGCTGTGTGCCACCACATGAGACATCCTTCGGGGTTCTTTGGAGACGATGGCCAAGATCCAAACAAGTGGCTGAAGGTATATGAGCGTGTAGCCAAATTTAACAAATGGGATGAATTCAAATTACTCCAAGCACTATGGGATATAACATCTGAGGTCATCAGTCCCAAAAACTTAAAACTACTTAAACCTAACTAACCTAAGGACATCACAAACATCCATGCCCGAGGCAGGATTCGAACCTACGACCGTGCGACCGTAGCAGCAGCGCGGTTCCGGAGTGAAGTGCCTAGAATCGTTCGGCCACAGCGGCCGCCAACAAATGGGATGACAACGTGTGTTTGGCTAACGTATTTTTCTACTTAGAGGGCACTGCCAAGCAATGGTATGAGAACAACGAGGAGAAATTCACAAACTGGAAAGTATTCCAGTAGGAACTGCGCAAGTATTTCGGCGACACACAATGACAGAAGTGCAAGGCTGAAGGTAAATTAAAGTGCAGGCAACAGCGTCCAGGAGAAACTACAGCATCGTACATTCAAGACGTCTTTAAGCTATGTAAAATAGTGAATCCTAGAATGAAGACGGAAGATAAGGTTGCACATCTCATGAAGGGTGTTGCTGAGGACATGTATCAAGCCCTACTCCTGAAGGAGGTTTGGACAGCAGACGACTTCATAAAATGGTGCCAGTATATCGAGACAATGTATCAAAAAAGGATTACAAACAAGAAGTTTGAACGGCTTCCAAACGTCGTACCGATATCTGTGATAGAGGAAGCAACTGATTTCAGGAGTGTTCTTCGTCAGGTAGTGAGAGAGGAAGTTCAGAAGGCACTTGGATTGCACGGCGAGCAAAAAACCGAGACGCTTCAAGAGGTCATAAGGGAAGTAGTGGAACAGACATTGAACCCAGTCGTAAGTCCATTTCCCTTTAAAACGGTGAAAAATTCGACACTCAGGCAGTTATGTTCCTACAATACCGAGTGAAGAACCTGTTTGGGCACCGGTTAAGACTGATATCTGGAGGACCCAGGATAACCAACCAGTGTGTTTCCACAGTGGACGATCAGTACATGTGGTGCGCTATTGTCGAGAAAGGCGGCGGATATTTGATGACGCCGGCACCAGAAAGCACACCTACCTTAGCCGACGCCAACTCCGGGACGACGACGATGAAGAAGAAGATGTGGGTGCAGGCCGACGTACGTCACCACCGTCGCAAGCTAGCCGCTGGAGAGGACGCTCCCCAACACGCCGACCAAGGTCTACATCGCCGTTTCGAAGCTCCAGCCAATTACCTAGCCACAGCAACCTGGAAAACTAAAGTGGAGGTGACGCCGCCGAAGAGAAAAATCCTCTACCGTCGATCACTACCAAAAATGATACGAAACTACGTCGGTATCCTCATGGGTGGCCGTCCAGCCCAAGCTCTTGTGGACTCTGGAGCATCATATTCAATCATTTCGGAAAAGTACCGTCGCCAGTTGCAGACAACCGTATTTGTCGACAGCAAACCATCTCTGCTGAAGGTGGCTAATGGGAAATATGTAAAACCTACAGGAAGATGTACCATTAATAAGTGACCATGCACCGCCCTTAGAATTCATTGTCTTACAAGAGTGTAGTCACGACGTCATTCTAGCATGGGGCTTTTTGAAAGCTTATCAGGCAATTATAGATTGTGGTCGCTCAGAGATTATGCTAGACGAGACGAGATACTATGGACAGGAAGACGCGCGTCCGAGTGTGTAAAGACTATGGGTGCTGGATGAAGTGATAATTCCTGCTGTCAGCACCAGAAAGGTAACTGTCACGTGTCATTCAATGCATCAACCCGTGGATCTTCTTGTGGAATGTAAGACAAGCATACCACTGAAGAATAACTTGGTCATTCCAGCCTCTGTCGCCTCGTTCAAGAACGGATTCGGTGAATTATGGATTGGTAACTGTCGCCGAGAACCGCAGATCCATCCAAGCCACATGTGCGTAGCAAACACTGAGCTATTAATTGAAGAACAGCTGAGCGTCATAGAAAACCTCCCATTCCGAGTCTGTGGGCGAATTTAACGCTACCGCTACGACACAAAACTTCTAGCTCGACTGTCACCAGATCTCACTAAGGAACAGTAGAAGAAGCTACGTGCCATTCTTTAAGAGTTCTCTGAATGCTTCGGTTTATAACTGAAGAGCAAATTAGACAAATGGACGGTGAAGCACCGGATTAGCACTGGAGACCATCAGCCAATAAGCCAGAGAGCATACCGTGTGTCAGAAACGGACCGTCGAATAATTCACAACGGGGTAGAGAAAATGGTGAAGAATGACGTCATTCAGCCTTTGCAGAGCCCATGGTCATCACCAGTGGTCCTCGTCAGGAAGAAGGATGGCAGTCGGTGCTTTTGTGTTGATTACAGGAAGCTTAATACGATAACTAAAAAGGACGTTTACCCACTTCCATGAATTGACGATACACTAGATTGTCTGAAGGGGGTCAACCATGAACATGTACTCGGGATACTGGCAAATCGAAGTAGATGTGGCTGATCGTGAGAAAACTGCATTTGTCACCCCTGAGGGCCTGTATGAGTTTAAGGTATTGCCGTTTGGTTTGTGTAATGCACCAGCAACTTTTGAACGGATGATGGATAATGTTCTAGGGCACCTGAAGTTGACGATGTGTCTTGGTTATTTAGATGACATTATAGTGTTCTCAGAGACGTTTGATGAACATATAAAAAGACTGAGGTCTGTTCTTAAGTGTATCCAACAACGCGGACTGAAACTTAATCCAGGAAAATGACTCTTTGGAGCAGAAGAGATCAAAATACTGGGACACCTTGTGTCAAACGAAGGCGTGCGGTCAGACGAAGAAAAGGTGAGATCTATAACGGAATTTCCTATTCCTAAAAGTATTAGAGATGTGAGAAGCTCCTTCGGATTATGTTCTTATTACCGTCGTTTCTTCAAAGACTTTTGTATCAAATCCAGGCCACTCCAAGAGTAGTTAAAAGCTAATGCTAAATTTGTCTGGGGTGGTGCTCAACAAGATTCTTTCGATGTGCTGCGGAAAGCTCTCACGACTGACCCTGTAATTGGTCTGTATGATAAGAGAGCATCTACAGAACTACACACAGAGGCCAGTGGGTATGGGCTCGGTGCTGTTCTGGTGCAAATTTAGGATAGAAAAGAGAAGGTTGTAGCCTATGCTTGTAGGACACTTGCAAAAGCCGAGAGAAACTACTCAACTACAGAAAGAGGATGTCTTGCTGTGATCTGGGCCATGTGCAACTTTCGACAGTATCTCTACGGGAGGCCAATCACAGTTGTTACAGACCATCATTCACTTTGTTGGTTGATAGGTCTTAAGGATCCAACAGGACGACTCGCTAGGTGGGCACTCTTCAAGAGTATGACATTACCATAGCGTACAAAAGTGGAGGAAAACACGAAGCTGACGACTGTTTATCAAGAAACCATGTGCAACACCACTAAGACTTTGATGAAGATAGTGACTGTCTCGCTGCACTTTAGGATCCCTCTGCTGAGCAGAAGAAGGACGCCAAGATATCTCAAATTATGCTTGCCTTAAATCGGTCAGAGGACGTGAAAGGAAAATTTAAGGTAGTTAATGGATTACTTTGCAACAAAAACTTTGATCCGTTTGTAAAGAGGTGATTACCAGTGATTCCTGAACACATGTGCTTAGATGGTCTACAGAAACTCCATGACACACCCGAGGCCGGACATCTAGGATTTACTAAGACATTCGATAGAATCCGCAAGAGATTTTTCTGGCCAGGTTTATTTAGGAGTGTCTGTCACTATGTGTCGCACTGTCGAGAGTGCCAGAGGGGAAAGGTAGTTCCTCAGAAACCACCTGACCGACTCATACCAATTCCATCAGCCGAAGAGCCTTTCCAGCGTGTTAGGATTGACCTCCTCGGACGATTTCCACCTTGTGCTAATAGCAATAGATTGATTACTGTTTGCACGGATTATCGGACACGCTATACCATTACAAAAGCCGTGAAAACCGCCGAAGCATCCGAGGTAGCCAATTTCATCGTAGAAGACATTGTAATACAACACGGTGCCCCAAGGTCGTTAATTATGGATCGAGGGAAAGCTTTTCAGTCGAATCTTGTGACAGAGATAAACAGTTGGTGCAACATTACTTATCACATGACGACTGCCTACCATCCGCAAACTAACGGGATTACTGAACGCCTTAATAAGACCTTGGCCGACATGCTCTCAACGTTCGTCTATGTTGAGCAGAGCAACTGGGATGAGGTGCTACCTTTCGTGACGGTTGCCTACAACACCACCAAACAAGGCACCTCAGGATTTACGCCATTTTTCCTGGTGCATGGGCGTGAGGCGACTACGACGATTGACACTGTGTTTCCGTTACGTCCTGAGGACGTGGACAACGACTACATCGGCCAGGTGTTAACCAGAGCGGAGGAAGCTCGACAATTAACTCGACTCCGCATGCTGCAGGCTCAAGAAAACGATTGCCGAAGGTATGACGCGAGCCACCACCCTGTTGTCTACTAGCCTGGTGACCTCGTGTGGATCTTCACTCCTGTTCGGAAGGTTGGTCTCTCTGAGAAGCTCCTCAGGCGCTAATTTGGACCTTATAAGGTTGTAAGATAGTTGTCTGATGTTACTTATGAAGTTGAAGATTTCGATCCCGTCACAAGACGACGAAAGGGCAGAGATATGGTCCACGTTCTTCGAATGAAGCCCTATAAGGATCCTGCAACCCAGGGTAAATTCGAAGCTCCAGCGACAGGCAACAAGCGGAAAGGTGACAAAGAGCGTAGCAGCAAAAGAAGTTCTAAGAAGTTCACCGCCAGGTCGAGAATCAGTCATCAGGAGTCTGAGTATGCAGGACCGATGACTCGTTCGCGGACTAGGACAACGTAACACCGAGACGCTGTTCACTTAAGGAGGGAGCAGTGTCGCAGAAGAAGCTGGGGAGCTCCGTGCTGTATTGGTTATGATACTAAACTGTTGCCTGGAGGGTCGTGAGTTGAAAACTTACCTAGACTTTACAATTTCAGTTTCTATATTCGGTTCGAGTGCATTCTAGAAGCATCCACAAATGGTAAAATTCATTGTACTGGAATGTTCTGTAGCGCTATATATACCGTATGTGTTCTGGCCGCAGGCAGTTCGCTCCGTGCTCTTGTATGAGCAATCGCTGAATAAACCTTCGTTAAGTGAAGTTAGTGTTCGTCATTCATCTAATTACACCTTCTTCTACGTGACAATATTTTGTTGGTGCCTACCTGTATAGGGAGAAATGTTAATCTTAATAAAATAAAATGAAATCAGAGCTCACCAGAAAAGATTTTCCCGCGTGCTGTTCGAGAATGGAACGGTAGAGAAGTAATTTGAACCTTCTGCCATGCACTTAATTGTGATTTGCTGAGTGATCATGTACATGTAGATGTAGATGAAAGGGCTCGCAGACATTTGCAAATTATCTGTATGTCTCATTGCAGTGCTACGTCTATAGCAACAATAGTGAAAGTTATAACGAAAGAATAGATCAACAAATGGAAACTACAGAAATGGGCGTATTTGTGTGATATAATGAATTTGTTGTGTGCAATAATATGGCGGATTATGATTACTTTTAAATGTAGTTTTATAATTCCATCAGCATTATAGTTTATAATAAGTTGTATGTAAGTCTAACACAGATTTTTCCTAATGTGGAGAAACGCTTTATTTTCAAACACTGAGTTTAAAATAAAAACGATACAAATTTGACGATATGTGAATTTGTTTATGATTACATAGAAACACACAACATCTAGGGTTAGAAATACCGTACTGTACAGTCAAATGTGTACTGAAATGAGATTAGATGACCTGGAAGACAGTAACGTTGTGTGAGATGCATGTAAACAAGTCAGAAGGCAATACCCGGCCACTATTCAGGTGTTGCGATATTGTCGTCACTGACGAGCCTTCAGTCACAACTCCAGATTTTTGAAATTGATTGACTTGGAGAATGTGTATTGATTTGTAGCTTTCCAAACAATTTTGGTGAGCAGTGAAAAATACCGCGTGGTGAAGGGGATATGTTGCATCACCCCAACACATATTACTGTGTTGTGGCATTTGTAAAACACAGATTCTTCCGTGCGTGTAGTCGTTTGTACCACTGGTCCGGCGCACTCGCGTTTCAGCCGGCTGTGAATTCTGATAAGAGCCATCTATCATTTGGTTGCTGTGAAATTACGGATAAGGACACTAGGCCTTCGTAATGCATATAACTTACATCAGAATTAGTTTTTCTTTATAAGCAGCTGTACTAAATTTCCGAAAATATTTTTGTTTTGAAAAAGTAACTAGACAGAATTGATGGATTGGAGCGCAGCGTACTAATACGCTGAGGTGACATAAGTCATGGGATAGCGATAATCTCATATACAGGTGGTGGTAGTATCGGACACACAAGGTATAAAAGAGCAGTGCGTGGACAGAGCTGTAATTTGTACTGAATTAATTCATGTGAAAATGCTTCTCACGTGATTATGGTGGTACGAAGTGAACTGACAGGCTTTGAAGGAAGAATGGTAGTTGGAGCTAGAAACATGAGTCATTCCATTTCGAAAATCTCTAGGGAACTCAATCTTCCGAAATCCACAGTGTCAAGAGTGTGTCGAGAGTACGAAAGTTTAGGTATAGCGTCTCACCACGGGCAACACAGTGATGAACGGCCTTCACTTAATGAACGAGAACAGCGGCGTTTGCGTAGAGTTATGACTGTTAGCAGATAAGGAACACAGTGTGAAATAACCACAAAAATCAGTGTGTGACGTAAGGCGAACGTACCCGTTAGGAAAATATGGCGAGAGTTTGCGGTAATTGGCTTTGGTAGCAGACGACCGACGCGAGTGTCTTTGCTGACAGCAGGACATCGCCTGCAGCGACTCTCCTATCCTTGTATTAGCTGATCGTAGAATTCGAGTGTGATGCAGACACACGAAGCCATAGACCCAAATTGTCAACAAGGCACTATACAACCTGGTGGTGGCTGCATAATGGTGCGGGTTGTGGTTACATGGAATGTACAGAGTCCTCAGGACATTCGGCTACTTGGAAACCATTCGCAGCCATTCGTAGTCATCATGTTCTCAAACAACAACAGATTTTTTTATGGATGGCAATGCACCGAGTCAGTGGGCTACAACTGTTCGTAATTGGTTTGAAAAACATTCTGGACATTTCTAGCGAATGGTTTGACCACACAGATCGCCCAGCATGAATCCCATCAAACATTTATGGGACATAATCGGAGGGTCAGTTCGTGCACAAATCCTGCACCGGCAACACTTGTGCAACTACGGCCGGTTGCAGAGGCAGCATGGCTCTGAAATTCTGCAGGGAACTTCCAACGACTTGCGTCCGTGCCACATCGAGTTGCTGCACTACGCCGGGCAAAACGAGATCCGATACGACGTTAATAGGTATCCCAGGACTTTTTCACCTCCGTGTAGTTAAGTCCCATAGTGCTCAGAGCCATCTCCTCCGTGTAACTGCGCTAGAGATAAGGTCAGTTGAATCTGACAGCTTGCTGAAGTGCTGGTGGCTTTCAAGGACGCAGTACTGACAGACAGGTCAGTGCCGATATGCACCCCTGTAAGCTGCAGCTGACTGTAACAATAAGTCGTATCGAACAGTACGTTGTAAATTTCTGTTGGAAGTTCTAATTTCTCTGAGATGGCTGTTGCATTTTAATTCTATTCTTCTGCAACACAACTGATAAACTCAGGGTAAAAATTAATCTGATTACGATCAGATATTAGAAATTTTTCAAGCGACTTCTATCGAGGATTAGTCATTGAATTTCACCTGATTAGCATACACATCAGGGTATTTTAACCCATCTAAAGCTACCCAAGTCGACTGTTAGCGATGTGACTGTGAATCGGAAACGCGAAGGGACAACTACAGCTGAACCAAGACCAGGCAGATTTCATGTGCTGACGGACGAGCGGAGAGATTCACTCCTACTTTCCAGAGTGTTACCAACAGTCCAGATAGCACAGTGAATATGTGTAGCGATTTGAAAAGAATGAGGTACAATGGTCGAGCAGCTCCTCATAAGCTACAACACTATGTGTTCGAAAGTTTTCGGACACTCCCAAAAACATACTTTTTTCATATTAGTTGCATTGTGCTGCCACCTACTGCCAGTTACTCCATATCACCGACCTCAGTAGTCATTAGACATCGTGAGAGAACAGACTGGTGCGCTCCGCGGAACTCACGGGCGTAGAACGTGGTCACGTGATTGGGTGTCACTTGTGCCATACGTCTTTACTCGAGATTTCTACACTCCTAAACATCCTAGGTCCACTTTTTCCGATGTGATACTGAAGTGGAAACGTGAAGTGACACATAGAGCACAAAAGCGTACAGGCCGACCTCGTCTCTTGACTGACACAGTCCGCCGACAGTTGAAGAGGGTCGTAATGTGTAATAGGCAGACGTCTATCCAGACCAACACATAGGAATTCCAAACTCCATCAGGATTCACTGTAAGTACTATGACAGTTACGCGGGAGGTGAGAAAAACTGGATTTCATCGTCATGCGGCTGTTCACAAACCACAAATTACACCGGTAAATGCCAAAAGACGCCTCGCTTGGTGTAAGGAGCTTAAACATTGGACGATTGAACAGTGGGAAAACGTTGTGGGGTGTGACGAATCACGGTACACAATGTGGCGATCCGATGGGAGGGTGTAGGTATAGCGAATGCCCAGTGAACGTTACCTGCCAGCGTGTGTAGTGCCAACAGTAAAATTCGGAGCCGGTGGTGTTATGGTGTGCTCGTGTTTTTCGTGGAGGGGCTTGCACCCCTTGTTGTTTTGCTTGGCACTATCACAGTACAGGTCTACATTGATGTTTTAAGCACCTTCTTGCTTCCCGCTGTTGAAGAGCAATTCGGGGATGGCAATAGCATCTTTCAACACGATCTAGCACCTGTTCATAATGCATGGCCTGTGGCGGAGTGGTTACACAACAATAACATCCCTGTAATGGACTGGCCTATACTGAATCCTGACCCGAACCCTGCCGAACAAATTTGCGACGTTTTGGAACGCCGACGTCGTGCCAGGCCTCACAGATCGACATCCATACTTCTCCTCCGTTTATCACACCGTGAAGAATGGGCTGCCATTCCCCAAGGAACCTTCCAGCACCTGATTTAACGTATGCCAGCGAAGGTGGAAGCTGTCATCAAGGCTAAGGGTGGACAAACACCATATTGAATTCCAGCATTACCGATGGAGCGTGCCACGAGCTTGTAAGTCATTTTCAGCCAGGTGTCCGGATACTTTTTATAATATAGTGTATTTCTGTAGTCAGTAGTCAGTAGTCTGTAGTGACGCTTGACATGATCTAAAGAGCCATGTCATTAATTAGTGAGCCGGCCGCGGTAGTCTCGCGGTTCTAGGCGCGCAGTCCGGAACCGTGTGACTGCTACGGTCGCAGGTTCGAATCCTGCCTCGGGCATGGATGTGTGTGATGTCCTTAGGTTAGTTAGGTTTAAGTAGTTCTACGTTCTAGGGGACTAATGACCATAGCAGTTGAGTCCCATAGTGCTCAGAGCCATTTGAACCATTTTGAACGATTAATTTGTGAATCTCTTGTAGCGAATGATTCAGAGCGATGAAGCATACTATACCCTGTGGTAAGTCGACGGGAAGTTTGGCTTTGGAGAATACCTGGTGAACGTTTCCTTCCATCGTGTGTAGTGCCATTAGTGAAGTACAGAGGACGTGGTGTTATGGCATGGGTGTTTCTTTCATGGTTAGACTGTAGTCCCTTATTGCACCTTAGAAAACGCAAAATGTCGAAGGATATGAACACATTCTACAGTATTGTGTACTGTGTACAGTAGAGGAACAGCTCAGAGACGGTGTCATTAAGTGGCTTCTGGAAGGCAATGGTTTATGGAGAATAATATTCTTTAAATGGACTGGTCTGCCACAGCCGCAAACTGAACGCAATGTGACACGTTTTGGATGAATTAAAATGCTGACATCGCTCCAGACCCCAGCATGCATACCTTCCTTCTCTAGTTTCGGCTCTTGACGAATAATGGGCTGCCTTTCCTCTAGAGACATTCACACACCTCAATGAAATTGACCTTATCTGATCTGAAGCTGTTATGAAGGTGAGGGTGGAAACACCCCATATTAATTTCCACTAGTAGGTGTCCGGAAAATTTTGATCACGTGGTGTGCATGGAATCAGTTCATAATGACGGGAATAAAGGGAGGCCACCATCAGGTGATCTTATTTTGCTCAGTAGCGTGTCATTTATGCAGCAATCTCACAAATCTTCGCAAATTTTAGCGTGCTGAATAGGGAGCGATGTTTACACAGACTTCCTCGTGAACGCTGCTGGGCGACTTCTCTATCTCAGCCACCGTGGAGGGTGCTGCTGTACACATCCATATGAGTTAACTGAAATAGGCTGTAACGTCGAAGGTGAAAAATTTTACATGGCAGAAATTCTTTCTTGTGATAAAAAGAAATGGGGTTTTTGTCTTAAGAATAAAAAACAGGTAACGGATAAAAGTTACGTATGTAACCGGTAGATGATTTTTCAGTCTAAGCAGCGTTTACGATTTGTTGATCACGGAAATAAATGGGATTCGGCTGCGCTGCAGACGCATGTCTGTGTGATACGTTAATTAAATTGCACTAGTTCGAAATTTACAGGTTGGTATGTCCATACTAAAGTGTAAGGGAGATATGCTGGGAACTTAAGTGGAAATTCTAGCAAGAAAAATGAGTGTTTCATGCAGAATACTATTGGGTACAGTACTCAGGGGATAAGCGGCTCGGATAGCGGTGCTTGTTAAAGCGGCGCTTCTGGGACAGGTAGGTGCGCTGGAATGGTAGTGAATCCGCCCGACATCTTTATACTATATACCTCTTTACTTCTGTATGCATCCTCTTTGGTTTGAAGCTGGCACAGTACTTACAGTAGAATATCTTTGGCTTCCCTCTTAAAACCATGCCTCCATCCTTGCTACCCTCCCTGTTTTCCTTTCCCTGTTGCTTCATAACCTGAGTTGTGAGTAACTAAATCCACTTTCCCTTCTTCCCTTTCTTTCCCCTCTCTCCTCCCTGATGAAGCAACATTTATTCCGAAAGCTAGGAACGTAAATTTTCAGATGTTTTTTTGCATCTATCGGGTGTACTGAGCTGAGGTAAGTATTGGCCAGCCCCTCTATCTCTTTGAGAGTACAATTTTAGTTAGATGTCCTTAAATATGGTGTTTGTCTAATGTGAAAAAAGTTGGAAGGCTCATCCAGGAAGTGTCTTAAAATGGATTTATAGATTAATTGTTTTAGAATAACTAATACAACCACCCATTTCAACACCTATTCCATTCCCCATCGTATATAAAGTCTATGAAGCTGTTTTAATTATGAGGACTTTGAGTGCTAATAGACACGGAAACAGTCAAGCCCCTTGCCCAATTAATACATTAGCATTTTTGCACTGCACACGACGCTATGTTGGAGATTCACTCCCCTGCCGATTGTGTAAGATACTTGCATTTGAAAGACGTCAGCCACTGCGCTACATTTAAGTTTTTCATTAATTCTCAGGCCATCACTGATAGATCTGCGTGTAAATAACTGAATGGCATACGGGCCTCCCAAGTACGCGTGCGTGTGCCGACTGCACTGTTAAGTATAGCAGGGCTGGTCCTTACCGTAAACAATGATCACTGACATTAATTATATATAGATCCATAGGTTTAATGAGAGCTCATACACATTATCAAACAAGATACTGGATAGAACGGAAGAGGCGTAGCTATTCAGTAGACCTTTATGATCCAGTAATATAACTCGTAGTTACTACCATCATGATAGTATTGATGCAAAATCATGAAGTACGTAAACTCGTTGTTTATTCAACTGACCTGCGCATTACGTTAAATACGTTCGTTCGTCTAGACGCGATGGCCGATCACTAGCAGTTTATTGTATGCGGTATGACATCTGGTCCTCCCTGGCACCAGTGATCTTTACAGATGGTAACACGGACGTCTAGGAGAGTTTTTGATGTAGCTTCTAATAATCAGACACTTTATATTTACTTTCATTATATGTTTAGTTAGTACTAAGAGCCATGTATTACAATACCTTCTTTCATCATTGGTTTGTAGAGGTATAGAATCGTGACGGTAGGTTGTTTCATGGCGTCTGGAGAAAGTTTGAGTAACAGTTGTATCACGGCATAAGGTGCATAAACTAGATCGATCGTAACACGAACGGCTCGCTAAATGAGGTGGTTTCTTGCACGGTGGCATATAGACTGGCGATGACCCGGAGGATAGTTGCCAAACAGCCATAACTTCGATTATCAATATTAGTAACAGTAGAACTAATTTTTATAACAGACAACATTAGGGGAAGAGTACAAGTCAGTGGCCATACCCATAGCATTATTACGATGCAGTAAACTGTTTCGCTAACTAAACGAAGAGGACAGTCATCCGACAGTATATGAAGACATACAAAGAGTACAATGTTGCATAGTAGATTTTCTAACCTGTGCTTGCCTCCCTCGGTGAAATCGTGTAGCTCAATGTATCTGTATGGCAACAAGGTAACAGCGCTCTGGCAAAGCGTTTGCATCTAATTAGCAATGTTTGGGGTTAGGCGTGAAAGGCATGTTCCAAATTCAATATTATTACTGAGTATTTTTGTCTTTTCTCTGCTTAAACTTTAAAAGCTACTGAAATTTATACGGAACGGCTTTCTCCCATTTTGTTGCATTCGTTTAAGTTACACGGAAAGAAAGACAGTCGTTTACTTTCTGTATACGCAAGAATTACTTTTGTAATTTTTTAAAATTATTTTCCCCTCCTGGTCCTTACATGAGATGTCAGTTGGAGGAAATCATACGTACTTTGACTTACACCAGAAATTGGGCTGTAGTTATTTTTGAATAATAGTCTTTAGGTTGCACAACATCTTTCATATAGCGTCTACAACTTGAGAGAGTTCAGTATTATTGTGAATCTTTTGCGAGTACAAAATAACCGAATAACGAACCACCAGCTCTTATTTGAACCTTATCTACTTCTTTCAGTAGTGGATCTTCACAAGGGTTCCTAACAGACGAAAAATACAAAGAATTAATCGAATTAACATTTTGTAATTTATCGGTTTTATTTTTGACGATGTTCCCCTTCCCCAATGTCCATAGAAACTTTAAGGAGGACAGTTTCCAATGATCTGTCTCCATTATGAGCACAAGCACGATGTGTCGTCTCAGGCCGGTTGTTCGTGGTGAAGGTTTCAGCAGTCATAGCAATCAGCACCCTTGATTGATATTCAAAAAATTAAGGCGTTATAGGTATCGTGATCGAAATGATCCTGCACCTGTGGACCCTCGGTGACATCGCACTATGGAATACATAAACCAGGAAGAAAGGAAATGAGACATCCAACGTCACTTACATAGATGTCTTTAAAGATGGACTATTTGTCGAATCGACCGAAGATGGTCAAAGAAATCGACTAAAGCCTAGATATTGAAATCCTCCAGTTAACTGTCTGATGAGATAAAGAAAACCAGGAAGAAGGCAAACCTCAGGCGTAGGATTGAGTCTGGCTCTGGCCAACGACTCCACTTGTGTTGAAAACGAAAGTAGTGTCAAGAGCACTTCTAGGAAGTAGATAGCATATCCCTGACAAAAAATTTGAAGCACACAGAAGAGGAGAAAGCAACAGAATGGAACTTCACGTGTTGAGAGGGTATGTGATGTTATTTCAGTCATTACAAAATAGAGTCAAATTAACAAAGAACTTCACAGTATTAGCCAACTGAGCAGTAAGGTGTTGCACCGCCTTTTGCAGGGAAGCATGCACTGATCGTGCTGGGAAAAATGTAATAAAGCTGTTGTATCCTCTCACAGGGCAAGCTAGTCAACAAGTATTGATATCCTGGATACTGGCATTGGGACGGAATTTACGTCTTAGCTGTTCCCACACATCTTCTATCGGAGGCAGTTCTGAGGAACGTGTTGACCCCGAAAGTACCCCAACATCACGCAGATAATTCATAGAGACAGGTGCCAGTGTAGATGAGCATTTTCCTATTGAAAAACGGCACCATGATTCCGTAACATGAGAGGTAACACATGAGGAAGCCGGATGACCGTGACGAATCATTATATCGTTGGAAATCCCTCAGTCACTACCAGCCATGACCTTAAAACATACCCGATGGCTCACCACACCATGACACCAGAAGTAACATCGATGTGCCTCTACAAAAAATTAAAGAATGGGACCTGCAGCCAGGACGCCGCCATATTCGCCGACGATAGTCATCCGGGATACTGCAGAACCACGATTCATCGTAGTTTCGAGTCTAACAGCCATCCGGTGCACACCGTTCACTGAAAGGCGGTTTACCCTTCGCTAGCGCCTTCACGGTATTGTGTTCACTAAATTATTTGTCATATCCACAACGTCAGCGTCAAATTTAGTGCTATGAACAATTCCCGTGTTTTGTAACACGGCGCCAGGACGTTCATACAGTCACGCGATGGCGCATGTGTGATCACTTAAAAAGAGAAGAAAAATTATGGAAGGTATAGAAGATCTTCACTTTTTGAATAATACGGCGGACTTTCCGGGAGTTATTCCTCATCGTCATGCCATCCACGACCACGGTTCGCAATACCAAAAGCGTGAAGGCCAACAAGTGTTCCCAGAAGAACTTCATGACAACGTACATCCAGCTGCGCAGCAGCTTCACCTTGTATAAGACCCGAACAGCATTCAGTGTCAACAGCAGCGAGGTCAGTCTCTGCTATAAGGAAGCCAGCAACCGTAGGCCACCGACAACAGGCAGATGCAATGTCAGCCGTCAGCTTCCCACGACATCCAACTCGGCTAGCAACCACCCTGTCAACTGCGGCAGACAGCAGCTGCTCATTCGACAGGTTTGCAACAACAATGGTATCAAGGCGTACAGTATAACCTGCCAGTACAAATTCGCTGTGTGTTGAGAACATCCTGGGAATGGTAAATAAAGATCCGACCATAAGTACCAACGCTATAAGTGCCATTGTAGGAGTTCCTCAATCAACTGTATGGCACATGTTAAGGAGACAGCAATTCCACACTTTTCACCTGCAGAAGGTATGGGAGCTGACACCTATATTCTATTCTGGACGTCAGAATTTGTGTTAATGATTACTCGAGCGCTATTCTGCTGATCCACTGCTCCGTCATCAGGTACTGTTTACGGATGAGAGCCGCTTTACGAGTGCAGGTATCGTGAACGCTCATAACATGGACATGTTACCGCATGAAAATCCTCGCGTAACAAAAGTAAGAGAATATCAACATTACTCTGTAGTGATCACCTAGTGTGGTATAGTGGAAAGTCAGTTAGTCGGAGCGCATATTCCACAGCGTCTGAGTGGCAGAGTGTATCGACTGTCTTTTGGAAAATGAATCGAGTGGTCTGCTTCATGATGTCCCATTGGCCACATGAAGCAACTTATGGTTTATGCAAGAAGGTGTCTCCGCACATTTCAGTCGGGAGGCAAGAGAGTATCTTCAAGTTGCTTACCCCGATAAGTGGATCGATCGTGCAGGGCCAGCTGCTTGTCTGTCCAGATCTCTGATCTTCACGCCCTGGACAGCTGCCTTTGGAGCCGTCTAAAGGAGCTCGTTTAAGGTGCTGCAACTCAGAATGTAGCACAACTACAAAAGATAAATGAAAATTGGTTTGCATAGTGACCTGAACGAAGACGGCAATATTCCGAGAGCGGTAAGATGTCGATCACGTCACTGTCTCCTGTCTTCGCCTACATGTATTAATTTTAAACATGTTCTGCGTCAAATATACACTATGCACTTGTGTTAAATTTCGGGTCCCTTCCTGTCTTTGCTTTCTGAACAGAATTAATTTTGTGTTGGTTGTGTTCCACTTGTCATCAATCACTACTGCATATATCGGAAATAAAAAACGGAACAAAACTTTATTTAATATTTTAGTCTTCTTTTGATGCGTATAGTACACACACGAAGTGTTTTGAATCGACCTATGATACATACACAAAGTTTTTTAAAGTCTTTGGATGAAACACATAGGGTGACAGAATAGGTCATGATGAACAAATTTTATATATTCATACATATTATAAGAATGTACGTATGTATGTAAGATCCACATCTCCTCCTAAACCAAGGGATCGATTTCAACCACTTACTATCTGAAAACAACAACTGTGGGGGTAAGAACCACCTATATATGAAAGAGGCAGGGGTGGTGGTGAGAATGGAGAGTTGCTCACGATGCACAAATAGCCAGAATATATTCATCCAATATTTGTTAACGAGAAAACTCAATGACTTGCAACAAACGCCGCTCGCGATTAGCCAAGTAGTCTGGGGCGCTGCAGTCATAGACTGTGCGGCTGGTCCCGGCGTAGGTTCGAATAATCCCTCGGGCATGGATAATTTAGGTTAAGTAGTGTGTAAGCCTAGGGACTGATGACCTTAGCAGTTAAGTCCCATAAGATTTCACACACATTTGAACATTTTTTTTTTTTTTTGCAACAAATATTACACATAATGTCAACCCTAACTTTTCCTCCCACAAAATGATGAAAGGAAAAAACTTTATGGTTTACTACATTTTCATTACTCATAAAATAAATCTTCCGCAACATACATGAAGTTTTAACGCATCACTTCATTATTACTATCCCCATTTGCAGACAGTATTCACATAAACCACTGAATATACGCCAAGTGGAGTAGCCGCGTTGTTTGAGGAGCCATGCACGGATTGCGCGACCCTCCCGCCGGGGGTTCGAGTCCTCCTTCGGGCTTGGGTGTGTGTGTTGTTCTTGGAATAAGTTGGTTTAAGTAGTGTGTGAGTCTAAGGACCAATGACCTCAGCAGTTTGGTCCCTTACGAATTCACACACATTTGAACATTTGAAGTGAATATAGTTAAGAGACAAAATGCATTAACACTGAACTGAGTGAACCACTGCCGTACCATACATGACGTTTTAATTTTTCAGTTGTTTACTTCTAACTCTATTCCCAACACATTTCGCAGACAGTATCCACACATAACGAGATTTTCACTCTGCAGCGGAGCGTGCGCTGATATGAAACTTCCTAGCAGATTAAAACTGTGCGCTGGACCGAGATTCGAACTCTGGACCTTTGCCTTTCGCGGGCAAATGTTCTACCAACTGAGCTACGCAAGCAAGACTCACACCCCATCCTCACAGCTGTTATTCCGTCACTATCTCGTCCCCTAAGCTGCAAACTTCACAGTAGCTCTCCTGCGAAACTTGCAGAACTAGCACTCCTGTAAGAAAGGATATTACGGAGACATGGATTAGCCACAGGCTGGGGGATGTTTACAGAATGAGATATCTACTGTCTACTCTGCAGCGGAGTTTGAACTGATCTGAAGTGTGCCAGACCGCGACTCGAACTCGATACCTTTACCTTTCACGGGCAAGTGCTCTACCAACTGATCTGCTTGAAAACGAAACTGCTGGGCGAAATTCGCTAGAAATACAGGTGAATAATATACACTAATATGTGTGGAATATGCTAAATATGTGTCACGTGTGCTTACGCATCTATTTCATCAAACTTGTTACACACATTGTGTACCTGGAAAAAATACTGTAGGGGTAAGAACCAGCAACATCCTATTGGGGTGGGGTTGGTGGACAGAGAAGAGGAGAGGAGATGGACAGACAGAGAGGAGGAAGGAGAAGATGAAAAGAGAGAAGGGGTGGGAAAAATAGAAAGAGAGGAGGTGTGACGAAAAAGAACAGAGAGAGGGAATGGGAGGAAATGGACTGAGAGAGGGGAGGGGAAGAGATGCACAGAGAGAGGGGAGAGAAGAAGGTACACACAGAAAGGAAAGATGAGGGAATGGACAGAGTGACTGAGGAAGAGATCGACGGAGAGAGGAGTGTAGGAGGATGTGAGCAGAAAATATATACTCGACCTGGCATTCAACTTTTTTAGCTTATTAAAATGATTCCCAGACAACTGCATTCACGTAGGTTCAATAGAATTTTTGTTATGTGAGTATACTTCTGAGCTGTCTACGGTTGATGTATGCATTGGCTGACGGCTCTTGACATAAAACACGTAAGTAGACAGAAAGACACTATATCGTTTGACTACACTTTCTGTGAAATGACGACGCAAATCTAGGCGTGGGAAATGGAGATGTCATTCTGAGATTTAATGTAAGAATGCTAATGAAGGATACTTGATACGAAACAGTTGCAGGATCACTTGCTGATTACAGTTTGTCGATCTGGGAAACTTACTAAGTTGAGTTAACGGAAGAGAATGAGAAGAGTGAAAGGGGAGCGTGCGTTCGAAGCTGTTGTGTTTAGTCAGCACGTAGAGCGTCACAGAAATGTTCTACAGTTTCTAATGAGAGACGTTCAAAATGACAACAGTCTACCGTTTGATACGTGCCATCAAATTTATTGCTTCCTACAACCTAACTGTTGCGTAATGATTACGAACATAAAGTTAGAAGACTTCGTAGGTACACAGTCTACAATCTATCTTCTGAAGTAAATTGAGAGTATGGAACAGGATGAGTGTAATTTTTCTGCCGCACTATTTGCTATTCGCCATTCACTGTATGGTGACTTGCAAATGTAGAATTTTAGATATAGGTTTATCACATTGGGCTCTAAAGGATAGCTATGCATTGTCCAATACTTTCTTCATTATATTCCGGGTGAATGAATATTTATTTTCAATTCATTTACAGAATATGGCGTCCATATTTTAATGTCATTGTAGCTGCTATCATTCCCTTCTTATGGCAATGGTTAGCAACACCTGTCTCTAACCTGTCTGAACATTGACTGAAACTGATACGGGTACTTCATACAATGCTGATTCATCTTTGTGACAGTGTTCACCATTCGTAGTAGATTTCGATCGGTGGAATGACGACTCTCGATAACCCAGTTTGCGTTGGGTAGGTGGTAAGGGTAACGTGCTGACCAGGGCATCATTCGAATATCCTCTGGTCGCGATAGGTCAGGACAGCACGTCAACATGCAGTCTTACGTTATCTTGTTGAAAATAACGTCATGGAAACCTCGAATATACTGCACAGTCTTCAGCCGTAACACATCAGCAATACAAAGACAGCTATCCAAATTATCGACTATCCGAACCGAACGTGGTAGTGTTGTGTACCCAACTGAACCCCGTAACATCACGCCATGTGACCGGGCACGTATAAAGAAAACTAAAGCAATTTACAAATTTTCGTTCTTCTAAGAGCCTTCACACACGGTTACGTCCATCGTGATTCTGTATACAGAAGCAGGGCACGTCTTAAAATACGATATTGTGTCACCCCTGTGTCCAGTCATGTCGTTGGGTGCACCACTATCGACTCCCCTACCACTGCTTCCATGTCAAATGTATCCACAGCAGTAGTTCCAGAGAGCATCGTCCTGTCAGTGTGGACACTTGTCTAGAAAAAAACAATCCCTTTTCCGCACGTCACATGATTGTAGCAATCCTGCACCGCTGAGAGAAAATAAGTCTATCCTCTTGGGTACTAGTCTCGTGGTACCGTTGAGATCCTGCATGTTGTTGAGAATGACCCCCTGTACTCATCAATTCCGTATTTGCAAGGTAGTAGTTAGATCGAATCCAACGTCAGTATCAACATCACAGAACGATAAACCACAGTACCGACAGGCTACGTACCTCCCGCTGTCGAATTTCGATGTGTTGTAGCAGACGTTTGTTTCTTATACGAGGCATAACACTCTCTTTTCACAACTAAACCATATTAAAATGTGATTTCTGAATGAGGATAATTTGTCCTTATACACTAGATGCAGATGAAGTAGCTCCTAACTTCTTTGTGCTGCCAAGCTGAAATATTAATGAGTTTCATAACTAGTGCTGCAGTACACTCCATATCAGTTTAAACTCTGTTGGATGCTGCATTCAGGGTGATTTACATTTGATGGTGATCAGTAGATAATTAAATTCGTTTAAAGGAAGTGAGGCAAACAAAAGCAAATTTGAAGCTTCTAGACGGTTTTGAACGTATGCTACGATATAATTCTTACCTTTTATATTGTGATTTACACAAGAATTCCTTTCCATCGTTCAAAATATTTCAGAGAAGAGAGTACTCATTACTAGTTACAATTACCACACGTACATTTGGTTCGCAGTTCATTATCACGAGATAATGGTGGATAATTTCTTTATATAAATATTTTAGTTATAGAAAATTGTACATTTGAATCCCTTTGATAACGGTAGAATCCTCACGCACGTAGGAAAATGAAATTCGAAAATCTTATAGTCATCGGTTACGTTGTGAGAATGTCAAAGGATATATAAATATTTCCTTGCAATTTAAGATGTAGATAATATTTCAGACATTTAAGGTTCCGTCTAAAAGACTTAATTCCAGCACACAGCCTAACCTCTAAAGAATATTTCCTGACCAGTTCTGTATTACAAAATGTGTATTTTCATATAAAAAATATGTCATGTTAATTTACTTGAGTTTTTGTATATGATATATTAATCATTTCTGGCATATCTGTACTACTATACAAAGACAAACTACAGTTTAACGTTTTTCCCTAAAATCTAGAGATTTACTTCAAAGCTATACATTATTCTGTAATATACTTTCGGATGGACACAGGCAACATATTTCTTGACTGTATGTGGTACATAAATGTATATATAATACATAATGGGGAAACGTTCTTAGCAACAAGCTCAAACAGTATTTACCAATTTTTCCCTATTTCTGCTGTATACTCAACAAACTCTCGTGTGGACATACTTTTAAAACATATACTGTATAAAAGTATATATCTAATACATAAAGGGGAATCGATAGCAAACGTCTCGAAAAATTCTGACCAATTTACATCAAATTTTTATGCTACACTGTAATAAATTTTCTTCCGGACTTACGGTATATATACGTAAATAGGAAACGTTGGTTAACAAAATTCTCGAAACGTTCTTGGCTGCGTGATATTCTAATATACATTCCGATATAAAAGTACACATATTTCATAAAGGAAAAACATTGCTAGTAAAAATATCGAAAGGATCTAAATGTTTTCGCGATACTTTAATAAACATTTGGACAGACATTGGCTGTATGTAATGTGCAAAGCAGAAAGGTTGATTCGTGCTACGAAAAACGGCAACAAGCCTTCTCAGCAAGAATCACCATTCATTTTCTACACAGCCACAGTATCAAAACGTCATTTTTCGACAGAATATCATATAGTCACAATTCTAATGTGTATTATAAATTCAAGAATGTTAATGATGAAACATTTGTTATATGTGAAAATGCAACTTCGTTTCTCATATCTGTAGTGTTTGAAATGACGCATACAATGCCCTGCAGTACCAGATGAGCAAGAGCGTAAGCTGTGGCTGGCAAGCTGTCGGCGCCAAAAGGTCGCACTTGATTTATGGAGCAGGGCTCAGAAGAGGTAGGTAGGTGACTGCCGTGTGGACAACGCGTGAGGGAATTGTCGTCTGCCTGGAGCGTCCCGGAACAACTGCTCAGCATAATTCATCACAAAAATTCGCAAAATACTTTACAGTCACCTCGGAAGGACATTCTTTCCTTCTGTAAAAAGTTACAGACTTATTTGCATCCAAGGGCTTTTTTCTAGGTGCAATAAAGATAGGAATTACACGAATAGCTCCTTTCCAATGATTATAACTACCCTTCAAGTTACATTATTTGACTGTAAATTAACGATAAGAGCCAAGGAACTCCATCCTTTTGCTGTTACTACAACATTTAATATTTCGGAGAGTCCTTATATTAAACACTCACTAAAGAATTCAGGCCCATTCTTCGTGAAACAAAGAGAATATTTGTTGCCTAGCATGTGCCATAATCGATATGTTACGCATCCGACGCTGTAGTTCATTCCAACGAAGTACGTTGAGGTCTAGGTTTCGACCAGTTCCGTACGAAATTACAGGTGATTTTCTTTGATCATTAGTTTCGAAGCATCTGTCATGCAACTGTCATGTTAATATGGAAAAGATCAAATTCTAAAGTTTTACACAGTATATGAAACAACGCTATTGGCACAAGGTATTTCGGAAAATATTGTTCGTCATCCATCCACCAGATTTACACACCTCTACTTAAGTGCCAAAACGTGTGCCGCTACGTACCACAGTGTAACACTCTCATCCACTTCTTTACATGCCAGTGATGGCAACTTTCATATCACTCTAAGCGAAATAGTGCAATGGTTCTTCTGACTGCTGTCTTCTGGGCAACAACGTGACTACTAAAACTGTGACGATGCTTTTTCCCCTGAGCTCTCCTCTCTGATTATTATTCATAAGTCTGTGTCGTGATTGGTATTTACAGTAAGCATCCAGTTCTGTTAAATTTGTCTGTCGTTTCCTCAGGTGTACCAAAACAACTGTGTTTCTTGTTGGTTTAGTGCGTACGTGTCAGATTACAAATGCGAAGGTCTGTTGTTCCGTCAGTCCTCGCACTTGTTCTATTAATCATTGCTCCTTCCTCATCTGGCAATCATTTGTAAATATGTAAAATGTGAAGGTGTGCTGTGGATCGGAGTGCTCGTTAAATTGTAAATACCCCTAAACGTGGGTGGTCATAAGGGGCGCCTCCGATAAACCATGCCTAGAAAAAAAACACTTCTGTTTTAATCAACCTTCGGATAGAAGACATCTTTACTTAATTGTATGGAAGAAAGAAGTTAACATGTAACTATTCAATTTAAATAGTAGCTTGTAAGTTGCTTCCACAGACTGTTCTCGACAGCGAAAAGATAATTGCTTTCGACCTCGAAACCAATGTACCGTCTATATAGACCGCTGGAATGAACACAGAAATGCCCTTGAAATCGTTAATAAGATGTCACAGAAACCGAGAAAGTATCACTTTTGATATTGTTACAGGAGCACAGTGCGTTAACATCATGTATATGTTTTCTGCTTGAATGACCCAATGAAGAGAATTAATTGTATTCGAGCGGAGAAGTACCCAAAAGTGAGGACATTCCACCAGGAGAAATTTCACAGCAGTAACGTGTTAGTGACGTTATTGAGAGTTAAACACGTCTGGGAGTCACTGTACCTGATGGTCATTGGGGGATGAAGAGAAATACTGACATTTTTCACTTTCACAAACGATTGTCAGACTGGAAAGAAGTGATAGATTTCTACTTCTTTGGATTTCTAGCTTGCTACTTTTCCACTTTTGTTCTCTAACTCATTCCTTCCCCGTGCAGTCCAACCTTGTGTCTAGAAGCACGCCTTATTGGACGGATTTCTGCGCTACAATTTTTGTCAGGAAAATGACACAGTGTTACCGTAAATTAAAACTTTCTTCAACGCCCTGCAATGCAAATGCCGTTTTTACTTAATAAAGTGTTAATTTTATTTACTTTCTTCGATGTTGCTGCTTGAAAAACATAAGAAAAGATAAGATACACTACTGGCCATTAAATTTGCTACACCACGAAGATGATGTGCTACAGACGCGAAATTTAACTGACAGGACGAAAATGCTGTGATATGCAAATCGTGTCGCGACATTGCTGCTCGTGTTGGTCGAGATCCAATGACTATTAGCAGAATATGGAATCGGTGGGTTCAGGAGGGTAATACGGAACGCCGTGCTGGATCCCAACGGCCTTGTATCACTAGCAGTCGAAAAGACTGGCATCTTATCCGCATGGCTGTAGCGGATCGTGCAGTCACGTCTCGATCCCTGAGTCAACAGATGAGGACGTTTGCAAGACAACAACCATCTGCACGAATAGTTCGACGACGTTTGCTGCAGCATGGACTATTAGCTCGGAGACCGTGGTTGCGGTTACCCTTGACGCTGCATCACAGACAGGAGCGCCTGCGATGGTGTACTCAACGACGAACCTAGGTGCACGAATGGCAAAACGTCATTCTTTCGTATGGATCCAGGTTCTGCTTACAGCTTCATGATGGTCGCATCCGTGTTTGGCAACATCCCGGTGAACGCACATTGGAAGCGTGTATTCGTCATCGCCATATTGGCGTATCACCCTGCGTGATGGTATGGTGTACCATTGGTTACACGTCGCGGTCACCTCTTGTTCGCATTGATGGCACTCTGAACAGTGGGCGCTACATTTCAGATGTGTTACAACCCGTGGCTCAACCCTTCATTCGATCCCTGCGAAACACTATATTTCAGCAGTGTAATGCACGACCGCATGTTGCAGGTCCTGGACGGGCCTTTCTGGATGCAGAAAATGTTCGACTGCTGCCCTGGCCAGCACATTCTCCAGACCTCTCACCAATTGAAAACGTCTGGTCAATGGTGCTTGAGCAACTGGCTCGTCACAATACGTCAGTCACTACTCTTGATGAACTGTAGTATCGTGTTGAAGCTGCATGGGCAGCTGTACCTGTAGAAGCCATCCAAGCTCTGTTTGCCTCAATGCCCAGGCGTATCAAGGCCGCTATTACGGACAGAAGTGGTTGTTCTGGGTACTGATTTCTCAGGATCTATGCACCCAAATTGGGTGAAAATGTAATCACATGTCAGTTCTAGTACAATATATTTGTCCAATGAATACCCTTTTATCATCTGCATTTCTTCTTGGTGTAGGAATTTTAATGGCCAGTAGTGTATATATGAAGTGATTAAATATGAAAATATTTCTAGTGTTTCAAAATATTTGTAAATAACTGTGCTGGTCTGATCTGTTTACTATTACATTCAGGACTTACTTTTAGACAATCTTGGATACTAATTTCGACAGGATCTTGTAGCTACATAGCATCAAATTTATATTTCATCCACCCCCTAAAATTATGACACTCTTCGGGTCAGTGAAGATTGATCTAGGCGTTAGCAAACCGGTGTTCCACCATATCTCCTGCCAATGGGGCAAAGCATTCATTTAGGAAACTGTAGGCACGGTAGTAGAAAAGTGTAGCGGACATAGACGCCATAATGAATTACGCAGGTCCGCCAGATTAGCGGTGGCCGGCCATGGCGTAGAAAGTACCCATACATTGATTTACAACAACACCAAAATACTTAGGCAGTCTTCCTCTTTCTGAGACTGCGTGATTAAATAGGCCAATAAATTTATGGCCCAAGATGATCTAATTAATGCTGATAGCGGCCTATGATTGAGTCAGGCATGGAGCTCAATAGCGTTGCCGTACAGTGAGGTCCGCACACGACATCAATAAGATGGCTACTAGAGGCGAGAATTCGGAGGCAGGTGCCGCTACCCCTATCACCGCCGCCATCCACAGCGACGTCCGCTCGGATAGCGAGAGGAGCAAGGAGAAGGAGAGGGAACAACCAACATAGTTATACAGGACCATCTGAATATGGCATCGAGTCTGTTTGCAGAAATATCGTGGAGTAATTACGTCATTACACGACATTACAAAAATTATGAAAGTGGCAGGGGTAAAATACAGGGAGCGAAAGGCTATTTACAATTTGTACAGAAACCAGATGGCAGTTATTAGAGTCGAGGGGCATGAAAGGGAAGCAGTGGTTGGGAAAGGAGTGAGATAGGTTTGTAGCCTCTCCCCGATGTTATTCAATCTGTATATTGAGCAAGTAGTAAAGGAAACAAAAGAAAAAATTGGAGTAGGTATTAAAATTCATGGAGAAGAAGTAAAAACTTTGAGGTTTGCCGATGACATTGTAATTCTGTCAGAGACGGCAAAGGACTTGGAAGAGCACTTGAACGGAATGGACAGTGTCTTGAAAGGAGGATATAAGATGAACATCAACAAAAGCAAAACGAGGATAATGGAATGTAGTCAAATTAAATCGGGTGATGCTGAGGGAATTAGATTAGGAAATGAGACACTTAAAGTAGTAAAGGAGTTTTGCTATTTACGAAGTAAAATAACTGATGATGGTCGAAGTAGAGAGGATGTAAAATGTAGACTGGCAATGGCCAGGAAAGCGTTTCTGAAGAAGAGAAATTTGTTAACATCGAATAAAGATTTATGTATCAGGAAGTTGTTTCTGAAAGTATTTGTTTGGAGTGTAGCCATGGATGGAAGTGAAACATGGACGATAACTTGTTTGGACAAGAAGAGAATAGAAGCTTTCGAAATGTGGTGCTACAGAAGAATGCTGAAGATAAGGTGGATAGATCACGTAACTAATGAGGAGGTATTGAATAGGATTGGGGAGAAGAGAAGTTTGTGGCACAACTTGACTAGAAGAAGGGATCGGTTAGTAGGACATGTTTTGAGGCATCAAGGGCTCACAAATTTAGCATTGGAGGGCCGCGTGGAGGGTAAAAATCGTAGAGGGTGACCAAGAGATGAATACACTATGCAGATTCAGAAGGATGTAGGTTGCAGTAGGTACTGGGAGATGAAGAAGCTTGCACAGGATAGAGTAGCATGGAGAGCTGAATCAAACCAGTCTCAGGACTGAAGACAACAACAACAACAGCAATTACGACATGACCGGGACAGACACCCAAGAACTCTAGAAGATACATTATGGTGTTTGCGTTTCAGATGATGCTTTAGGATATATTTATAATATTATCAACAATTCGCAAAAACTATTTCTCATGTTGTGCTAATGGTGCAGTACGCCTATGTGGAACTGGCTAGGGGCCAGTGGTACATATTTAATTTTATTTTTAGGAATACTGTGTTTTCTGGGAGAAATGTGTCTTATAAGGGTGTAGGTATCTGCTGCTCTTCTTGTTACAGTAATCACTTTTTCTCGAGGCCACTGGTTTTTTACAGCGAATAAGCCAACGTTCTACAGTGAAGCTATAGCACAATGACACAGGAAAGAGATGCGTACTGTGAAGTTTGTTGTTAGTAGTGATTTTTCGAACAGCACGCCACAATGAGCACGGATTTGAGCTCTTAACCGTCCATATATGTTTACATATTGCATGTATGTGAACGCTCTCAATTTTACAGCGGTACTCTCTTTGTAATTCATTGTATATCGTTCCCACTGCAACATTTCTATCTGTCGGTTTCTTCAAGTAGCTACTCTCTGCAACAAATGTCCTAAAGTATTGTCGTTGATGCTTATACATACGTTCATTGGAGCGTATCTACTTTGTGGCTGTATTTCGCTTATAGAAAATATGTGAGACTAAGTTTCCTCTAGTAGCGCTATAAGATCATATTGAGAAGAATACTAATTTTAAACCCCGTTTCTTGTAGTCTATTTCTAATGAATTGTTCTGAGTTTTAAATACGTAGTCTCTCACAAGGTACCATTAGACAGCTGTTTCTATTGTTTTTGAATTTCTTTTGTCGCTAACAATACAGTTTCTTTCGCAGGGCTGAATAAGTTCCTTTGCCAATGGGTTTGCCTTTAGATCTACATTCTTGAGCTTTTGTTTTCAGATACGTAATTTCGAGTTTGAGAATTTTTAATAATGTATTTTTCTATGCCATTTCCTTTGGTAGCTACAACATTTACAGTACTGGGTGTTGTCGGTTTTTCATCTTGTAATTTTGTCCTATTGGTCTCCGAATGGATCGGTGGCAGCAAGGGTTCGACAAGCGAACTACTTAATTTTATTGACCTGCTTATGATTTCAGCAAGGAAGAGATTAGATACTATGACGTTAATAACCTTGTTGATTTTGTTACGTTGTGCATCGTATAATACCTTGTTTTGTAATTTCTTGTTAAGGTGTTTTTAGTCGACATGTTCGAAAACGTTGTAAAAAGAAAGTGAAATAATGGTCAATTTCCCTTTGCAGTGCTTAGTTCTAATATGCTGTTTTAGATGTTTGTTGTTGTGCTCAATATAAATCTGCCCAAGTTTGAGGTGAATCAACAATTTTATACACGACTGTTGTAAATCCATATTCTATTACATGGTTAACGCTTTCTAGTGGCATTATGTGAAACAGACATAAGTTTCCATCGGAGATAGAATCTACAAATGGTCTTGAAGGAGACTATCTTTGCCCGCCGGAGTGGCCGAGCGGTTTTAGGCGCCACAGTCTGGATCCGCGCGACCGCTACGGTCGCAGGTTCGAATCCGGCCGCGGGCATGGATGTGTGTGATGCCCTTAGGTTAGTTAGGTTTAAGTAGTTCTAAGTTCTAGGAGACTGATGACCACAGCAGTTAAGTCCCATAGTGCTCAGAGCCATTTTTTTTTTTGAGACTATCTTTCGTCATTGGTCTTCCGGCGATAAACTTAATAATTTGATCCAAAGCAAAATACTATCAAAACTCACAATAGCAGTTTAATGTCCATTCGATTCAACTTACTGAATCTGTGTCAAAGCACTCTAACTCTGGCTATAATTTTGCTACTCCTGTGTCATATTGTAGTTCGTTTTGCTTGATGCTACTTGCATAGGTACAGGTAAAAAATGTTATTGGTTAAATATTTAATTGCTTACTTTGGATGTATCCCAAGCCTGTCAGTGTGGATAAAGGTAAAAAAAAGTAATTGCCTAAGTATTTAATTTCTTGTTCCGAAAGTAACCGAAGCTTGCCAAGACCGTATTGAATGAAGCATCGGCTTCCTTCTTTGGCAGATGACTTTGAATTGTATTAACTATATTTCTATTATTCATGTGGGCCCTACCAGAACATGCGTGTCTTGTCTATCTACAGCCCATTCGATTCCGCGTGGCTGCCCATTTTATACAAAACAATCTTACTGTTTTAATTTACATATTATTAAAAAATTTGAGTCCTAGTTAATGTGGAAATAACACTTCTTGTTATCCTTATAATAGGAATTGGTTCATCGAACGCATTAGTGTTTGGTGTTAAAGACTCTAAGGGGAACATCTGCATGCTTCTTCGGAGATGACTTCCAATAGTATTAATTATAACCCATAAATCTAGGTCTTCTAAGATTGTTTGGAGAGAGCAATCAGATTTTCTGTACTCGTTCTCTTCTTTTAAATAAGGGCAACTCAGAACAACATCTTGAGCAGGATCAATATAGCACATGTGAAGACTACACATAACAGTAGGCAAAGCATTGTACACACATGTTGCAGTAATACTAATATCTTTGTCAGATATGATTCGATCATTCCCTAAATTCGACTGTGTTTTTTGTTAAGTGAGTGAGTTGTGTGATCTCATATACCTGGTCGTATATGATGTTACCGTTTAGTTTACTACAAAATACGCCAGATGCACCCCGGGAGATCATCAGGTAGCCCTCAACAGATGTGCTGCGCTAGGCACTTGCTAGCCTTAGGAACACGATCCGCAGACGTCACAGTATCATCCGGTTGCATCTCCTATGAGGACGATCTGCTAAGACGCACGCAGCAAGACCCTCCGTTGCAATGAAGACGGCTTTATTCTATGAGTGTACTATATTCAGCGGTAACTTTTAGTCGGTAGAGCCGACAGTAGAAATCTTGTACATAATTTTAATAGCTTTTTCCTAGTTTGGTCTTAAATCGTATACAGTAAGAAGTAAAAATCGTATACAGTAAGAAGTAAATGTACTGAAGTCGTCACGATCTTGGTTATTTGCTAGGCTCAGTCCTTCAAACCTAGAAGCCAAGCCAGCTGAGCAATACAGTGGATGAATGTAGCGTCCTAGAAAATAACAAAATATTGATTATTGAGCATTTCAGAGTGGAAGTATCTACCGTCTGAAGAGCCCTTAAAAAGAAAACAAGGAACAACTTCACCCTTGCAGCCTTCTTTTCTGAAGTCTTACTGAGTCTGATAACCCTAGCCAATAATTCAAATGTATATCTTCAAATTATGCATCTACAATTTCATTAATTAGCCACAGACAAATTCTCTTCTGTTCATTTACCACAGTTCTCGCAGCAGTTCCAGTGGAATCTGAGCAAGGCGTTCCTGTACACCGGCCTTTAGATCAGATAGAGAGCGAACGTGTCTCTGATAAACGCGTTCTTTTATATATCCTCAGAGCCAAAATTCGCCTGTATTCAGATCAGGTGATGCCGCAGGCCACGCATCTGGAAGACCTCTGGAGGTATCACGTTCGTGGAAGGTTTCATTAAGCAAATCTTTCAACGATTGACATGAAGTGTTACCCCACCTTGCACGAAAACAGTGGTTTCCACACAGTTACGCTTTTCCAAAGCTGGAATCACTTACTGTACAAGGAGGTCCTCGATAACGTGCAGACTTCACGATACACCTGACCGGCGTACTGGATGTATTCTCTTCAAAGAAGAAAAGAGGAACGGACAGAGGACCGAGAATAAAGGTACTTCTGAATCCACAGCACACTGTCACATGTGGCGAGTGCAATGGCTTTTCGTACACAACACGTCGTTTAGCCGTTTAACAGTACCCCAAATTCGGCAGTCCTGTGTATTCACTGCACCCTATAGTTTAAAATATGCCTAATCACTCCATAGAATATTTCCCGGCCACATGCCATCAAATTCGATCGTTGCCAGAAACCGAAGAGCATATTCAGAACGCTGTTGTGGATCATGATGTTTCAGTTGTTGCACGGTCTTGATCTTCTAGGGTGCCAGTGTAAAACACATAGCAAAACTATCCGTACTGTTGACTATCAGATGGGCAACTCTCGTGACATTGCACGAGCACTGACACTACCTGGAGCACTTGCTGAAGTTGTAGCAACAGAGGCATCGCCAATAACACCCCCCGGCATAAGTCGTCTTCTTCTTCCAGGTGCCACACAAAGATCACCCATGTTTTCCGATTTCGTCATCATCATCTTAAACAATTTAATTACATCGGCGTCTACTCAGACCTTTCAGCCAGACATACTCTCTCAACGCAGCAGTGTTATTGCTACCGTCCACATAAAACAGATTCATTAACAACGCACGGTGTCTCTTCTGGAAAGCCACAATGTTCACTTATGTTATGGCTTATAAAATGACAGCGTGCATGTCATACCGCCATAAAAATAGCGTGCAACCCCGGATTGGCCCTGGAGCCTACAATTGTAACTACCTTTCTTTCCAGCGGTTTCCGTATTAATGTATTAGCATATCTACAGATTTTCGCTGCCACACGATTCTACAGCCCACACTGGACCTCCGTAAGTAGCTGCACTTTAATTATAAAAACCCAGTCTGTCGTATTAATAGAAAGTTAAAATTTCACTAATGTATAAAGTAATGGCAGCAAGGAAATATAAGAAAACAACTCAAACACAGGCGATCGATGTGGCACAATGGTAAGACAGTGCAGTCATATTCGGAAGAATGGCTTTTCAAATCGTGTCTGGCCAACCATACTAGGCTTTTCGTTCAAATGGTTCAAATGGCTCTGAGCACTGTGGGACTTAACAGCTTTGGTCATCAGTCCCCTAGAACTTAGAACTACTTAAACCTAACTAACCTAAGGACATCACACACATCCATGCCCGAGGCAGGATTCGAACCTGCGACCGTAGCAGTCACGCGGTGGCTTTTCGTGATAGTCCTAAATCGCTTATAGCAATTTCCGAGATTGTTCCTTTGCACGGCACTAATGATTTCCTTATGACTCATTCCCAAAGATAGATGGGTCTCCATCTCTAATGATATCGTCGTCGATGGGACTCCAAACCCTAATTCTTTTTTTATTACGGTTTTCCTCCCTTCAGTGACAGAAAAAGAATCGATTCATTTCAGAAAAGCGTCAAAACTAATTTCGAAAACTGTAGACACACCATTTTGCATAAAACCTCTACGTACTTCATTTTAAGTGGTGTCATGAATGGTCAATAAAACTGTAAACACAGACGAAAAAATAATTTGACCTTACACTGAAATATTGGCTCAGACGACAAAAGTTTTCTGACTAATAAAATTCGTGTTTTTATGTGTGACATGCTGAAACCACCTGCCGGGAGGGACACGAGTCGGGACAACTGCCTGTCGCGAGCATTTATCAACCAATTTGAGCTACCCGGGCACGTCTTACAGTCCCACTAAAGCCTTAAGTTGGGTCTGTCTCCCCCAGGAGAATGAGTATAGTGGATACACTGTGTTAGCGACAGACCCGAATCTCAGGGTCGGTACTGTGACGGGATACCTTCCTCAGACACATTTAACAAAGTGAGTAGTCGCCGACGAGTCAAGAATTACCAACTGTATAGAGAAGGAAGCCTGTGAGAGACAGCACATACTCAACATGGAAATCTCCTCCACAATGAATTTCCCTTCTAAAAACGTAAGAAACGTATTTCATAGCTACGAGTTCAAGGAACACGAAGGATTTTACTTAGAGATCTCTAAAGAGTAAATCCCACATAACTCTGATGACAGTTTTGAGGCAGTTTACATCTTAAACATATTTTAATATTTATCTTCCCCTCAGTGTTAGTATTATAACTTTATTACTGAACAAAAACCCAATAGTGCGTCATAATAATACGGTTAATGCTAGTGTACCTGGTAGTCAGTAGTGGAGATACATTACGAATACACTAAAACATATGTGATTTATATATAACAAATTACGAATCCGACTGGTCATTTGTCACTATGCACATTTATGCCAATTAGTTCCAGAATCATATTTGTATTGTACGTCATATAATAAAACATTGGGTCCCAAGATCTTGAATGTTGCAAAAGGAAAGATTTACCGTGCCCTTAACTACATTTGTTCGAATGGCATGTGAGAGCGCCTCGTATGATAGAAGGAAGTTAGATTTTAACGTCTTATTACCATCTAGGTCGTTAACATTGGAATGCTAGGGATCCCACGACCCCCTCCAGCACCCCTATCAGTCATCGACGGAGTGTTGTGCACAACAGCTGACTTAGACTGAATCAATGTACTCACGATAAACATTAGATACAGAGACACGACAGAAGCTCTATGCTTGCTCGAGCTCGTGAAAGTGACCCATCTGTGGGACACCAGGGAATTAGGTGGGCACATATCGTGAGTCGCATACGTTTTGAAGTAAACTGTTATGCCGTTGGACAATACTATTTCTGATAATGTCCTAGATGATGATGATGTTGGTCTTAGCGCACGACAGTCAGTTCTTTGGTGCCCATAGTAAAATTTTTATGAATGGGGTTAAAAGAGATAAAAGAATTGAAATTTCGTTAAAAAATGAAAAACACACACACACACACACACACACACACACAGATACAACAGAAGGCTGGCCCCCAGTTAAACAGGTTCTACACTCTCACAAAAATATAAGTCACACTTAGTTAAAATGTGGCATACTATGAACCACAATTTATTTTAATTAAGACAAATATTATTTGTGGAACAGGAAACTTGAAAATGGGACGGTTTCATTTCAAAAGCTTCTACACAGACTTCTCTCTCTTAAAAAATGATGGACGGTTTACTCAGCCCATTCCTCCAAACATCTAACTGTCAGGTGCTACATGGCTGGGAGAGAAAGTAGTGACACAAAAGTATTACTCATACAGTGATCACTAAAAAGGAATTTTGACAGAAAAGACTTGGCGCAATCTGGACTCGCTTTCGGGAAGAGGGCGATTCAAATGTCCCGATTCAGAGTGTCCGGTGTTTCCGAAATCGTTTAAGGCAACTTCTAGCACGGGTCCCTTGAAAATGACGCGACGAAATTTCGTTCCTGTCCTTGCTCCATCAGAATTTCTGCTCCGTCTGTAATGACCTCGTCGCTGACGGAACTTTAACCCCTAACCTTCCTTCCTTTACAACTTCTTACTTCAAACACAACTGTGAGTGCCATCGTTCTCTTATTTAAAGTGGTCGGAGAAGACGCAGTAAACTAGGCATTTAAAACAACGTAGGGAGAGAAAGGAATATTTAAGGATGGTAAGATGTTCCCAGAGGCTCCAATCGACGAGTTATCCGGATATATTATGCCTCAATGTGGTATCATAGGCTGTATTGACATAAAAAAACCTATTATAGGTTAACTCTCCAGAAAAGCCTATTGAATGGACACTTGTGATAGCGACAAGTTACCAAAACTGGTTTGATAGCTCTTGAACACTTTTGTAAGCGACTAAGAAGCTGTATGTATTCTAAGAGCCAAATATGTTGGCAGTTGGCCATCCGCTCCAAGGTCTCGCCAACGCATATGGTAAGGCCAGAACTATGGTAACTACTCTGGCATGTGTGATCTGTTCCATATTTCATTAAGTGGGCTGTAATAGTTTCCTTCTGCGACTTGTAAAATTGCCCTGTTAACTTGATAAAATTAAAGAAGGCGAGGAGGATGTCTTCAGTTCTCCCTGCATGGTGCTACAATATGTTTTTGCTCCTCTTGTAACAACCACGTTGTCGCGGCATGTTACATCCTAATTTTTCTTAATTTAGGACTTCTTGCTCTGACGTTATGTTATTAATAGCTATGGAAATCCAGTCACACTTGTAAAACACTACGCTGAAGAACCTCGTTACTTTGTTAAAAGCGATTATAGAACATGTCAGCGACTCTGCTCTGAAAATAACGCGGGAAGAAGAAGCAGAATGGGTATTGAATCCTTCTCCGGTGAGCTGCGTCGCATTGTTAATACGATTTACCAATTTATGGACATTGTCAAGGTGTTGAAACTCTGAAGTTTGCTGTACAGCGTTCAGTTTGCCTTTCTGAACATCCATCATGGAAGTTTCTTCTGGGCACCTTTCTGACTGGCAAGTTCGTGAAATGGTAATTAGATTGCAAGTAATCCACCGCTACCCATTGAGAAACGTATAAGAGAGCTGGAGATCTTACTAAGAGATCTATATAAGGGAATCAATCGTTTCTCCTTCCCTCTGTTCAGTAGACCTGCTTTAGGTGACATTAAGAGCCTCTTAACGGCTCTACCCCTGATCCCAGTAGTACATATTCACCACTAAAATTTCCACATATGTCGAATGGTCCACAACAGCTGTCGTCAAACCTTATTGCTCAAGAGCCAAAACTGGCATTGTGGTCCCGCACCTCGAGTAACACTCGTCCAGCTTTTATTATTACTTGGTAACCTACATAACTGAGTGTGTTATGAGCACCAATAGACTAACTTTACTAAGGGCATGATAAGTTGGTTGCCAGCCCCCCCCCCCCCCCCCCCACCCCAGTACCAATCGTTTAAAGTCGACACCATTCTGAACATTTCGTGTCATCTGTTCTCTGTTTCAGATCGCTGTCACGTTCAGTCACCCCGAAGTCGTGACACCGTAATTTCCTGGCGAATTGTTGTTGTGTTGTCGGTGTGAGCGGATGATTAACTGATTAAATATGGAATTTCACTTATATTTAAATTCATTATGTGATGTCATACACTATCGTAGATATTTACTAAATGTAGAATGTCGTTTTCCTTCTACTCATTGCATTGTATAACAACAGCCTTAGCCGGCCGGTGTGGCCGAGCGGTTCTAGGCTCTTCAGTCTGGAACCGCGAGACCGCTACGGTCGCAGGTTCGAATCCTGCCTCGGGCATGGATGTGTGTGATGTCCTTAGGTTAGTTAGGTTTAAATAGTTCTAAGTTCTAGGGGACTGATGACCTCAGATGTTAAGTCCCATAGTGCTCAGAGCGATTTGAACCATTTTTTTAAAACAACAGCGTTATTTTAGTTTCATATTCATTGCTACAAATATGCACCCCATTAGAAGATGACCGTCTTTACCCGCATTCACCAACCAATGTTATTTTCGTTATAAATTTATGCTGTAGCATCGGTAAGAGTCGCACACATCCGTGAGCTGTCAATACTTGAAGACAAACAATACAAAATTCTCCCTCTCACGTACCCTTACCCCTTTAGTAGCTGCGCTAATATACCTCATTTAGCGCATAGCCGAATTTCCCAACATGAATTAAGATTAAACACATCTTATAAATATTACAGCCTCTGTAAGAATTTTCGTTCGTTAGTGACCGGGAAGATACTTCAGCTCTTGACGTTAGTTGGCGCTTTAAGATTCGACAGCTAGTTGCTGAGTGCATATCTGTATCACTAAACGACTGACCAGGTGCACAGTGATCCGGTCTCAGTTCCATGTTACCTGTTTAAGAGATTCCGGGAAATAAATTCATTTTCAGTATTTCGTATAATTATTGACGGAATTTAAGAACGTAAAATGCTGTTGCAATTTACTCATTAAGAGGTATGATGATATGTTAACGGCCTAATAGAACAAGAAAGATATTGGATTTAGGAACTGTGTATATGTCTTCAGGCAGTGTAACTCACGGTACTCAAATTACTCAGGGTACATTCATCCAGTATTTGACGATTGGAAGCACTTAAAGACTTCCAACAAACGTCACACACAGTTTCAAACCTTTATGAAGCTTTATCTCGCTGCCACCTACACAAAATAACGAAACGAAAGAAGTTTATCGCTTACTACAGCTTAGCTATTCATGCAGCAAAACTTCACCATCAGAAATGACGTTTTAGTTTATTACTTCTTTAACATTGTCTCTATTCGCAACATGTTTTGCAACATGTATCCGCAAACACACTGAATATACCTGCAACGTTAAATAATTGTACGACACATAATTCACGAGATATAACGTGATAAACATTGAGATGCGTGAAAAACAAGCTTTTGCTTAAAATGGAGGGCAAATTACCCATACTATACTTGTTCAGCGTTTGATAACGAGAGCACTTATCGATTTCAACAAACTTTATACATAATTTCAATCCTTTTCTAAACTTTTCTCGCTTGTATGCTTAACGTCAAACATTCAACACGTGAACTCATTTGCAAAGTAATCAGAAGTCTGAAGCTGTTTCATACACGGGAGTTCATTTCCTTACAGAACCGAGTTAACGGGTTATTATAGAACACGGTTGAGTACTGCGAACTACACCAATACCTAACTCGAACCGCATGCACCATATGGGAAGTCAGTCAGAGGCAACATATGATCAGTGTGTGATGTGCATGCACTGAAACAACTACTACTTGGAAACTGGTAGTTAGGAACAGATGTGAAGAAGGGGGTGGAGGAGGAGGAGGAGGAAGAGGAGGAGGAGATGATTAGCGTTTTACGTTCTGTCGACAATTAGGCCATTAGAGACGGAGCACAAACTAGGATTAGGGAAAAACAGGGAAAGAAATCGGCCGTGCCCACTCAAAGGAATCATCCCGGCATTTGCCTGAAGCGATTTAGGGAAAATGATGTTCCGCACTACGATGGGAGTCATATTAGTAATAAGGTTTCTGTTTTCCTTTTACTCCTGACGTTCTGTTGAGGTAGTAAGTTCGCAGTACAAAGGAGAAAGTGTGAGGGGCAGTTATTTCATGGTAAACATGAGACTGTTTTTTCACACCACGGTGCGAATGGTACAACTTCAGGACCAAAGAATCACGATGTTTTACTTTGGTACCGAGCCATTTTGGACTGCAGTCCTTGCATACTTTTACTCGCCCTTCCCCTTCCCTTGAATTTTGGAGGAAGGCTGTTTTCGCCGTAGAAATTCTTTCCATTATCCATATCTGTCTGTCATAATAGTGTGCTACTCTTCGCAACAACACATTCGGCTGCGTCTATTGCTTGTATTTATCGCATACATGGTTAAGTCAGTGCTGCAGATTTGCAGTTACATTTGCAGATTCATCTGATGGTGCTATTATCAGCTATCATTCTCTGGATAAAGCGATGGATGCTGTGTGTTGCTGGCAGTGAAGTCCCTACTGACTTCTTGAATGGAATAGCCACGCAAAGCCTCTTTCTTGTATGGGTCTAGATACTCTTCAGTTACCATCCAAATCGCTCGTAATGTTAATAATTAATGTGGGATGCTGTGCAACCAGACAGTGCTATGTTTGCCTTGGTAAGCCTCATAAATCTGTGGAGCAGCAAGGGCCTTAAGGTAACCAGCTAATGACTGGTTTTTCCTTAATAATAATTCACATCACTATCATGAGGCTGAGACGGAGTCCCCGTTCCTATGTATTTTTTTCTTCAACTGGTATTTTTCATTGTGTTCAGTTAACAGGAAGAAATAAATTGAGGAATTCCTGGTTAAAGTCTATGGTTTTTTATTGCAGATTTCGCCTCAATTGCAAGATGCAAAAACACTTTGGAAAACGATTTCACATTTGACTATCCACTATAGACTACACGCAAACTGAAGGGGTGCACTAATTCCTCCCTAGGGGAGAGGAGATAGTTGATAGTAGATTTAAAATGTCTTTGGGAGCAGTTCACGTCTGGTTACTGGTGAGACTGTAGAAGTACCAGAACAATCCAGATCTTCCACTGGCTAGATATAAGGCACCCGAATATGTGTATCGACGTTGAACAATTAGTGTCGTATGGTGAATGATTCTTGGAGAGGTATGGTTCAGTGCTTCAGTATGACTAACTTACTGCTAGGAGAGAATGTACAGAAACAATATTTTAAATAGGTTATATACAGGGGCGGATTTATGTTCAATTTCCAGAAAATTAATAATGTTAATGTTCAGTAAAGACAGGGCAACATAAAATTTGGGCTGTATAGCACTCCTTTCTGAATTATTAATGAACTGTGACGTGAAATTGGCGTATATCCCTTGGCGATTGGACGAGTCTAAGTGAGGGTGATAACATAGGGAAAACACGCGTCACGGACATTTCTTCTGACAGTGGGTACGATAGTGAAACGCTGTCCCATTACTTCTCTTAAATACTCTGTTGCAGTGATGATATACGAAGTAACTAAATGGGAGCTGTGAAATTAGACGAACCATATTAATTATAGAGTTTATTATTCCATAAAAATAATCAAATTGCTGTGTCCCAGTTCACTCACAGTAACAATTTCAAGTTTTCCATTAGTTTACTATCGATTAAACTTGACTGACACTGTAAAAACCAGCTTTATGACATTGTTTACTACTGTTGCCTGTTTTATGGAGGCTCGATTTCTTCAGATTCTTAGATCGCCCCTTTCTAGCCACGCCTTACCGCTCTAGCGGGCGGAAACGAACTCTAATGGCCACTTTCATGCTCGTGTCCTAATAAATTATAGCTCTTGGCGCACCACAAATGAAATGAACAAATCTTACTTGCATTCGGGTATGCGCGCATCTTGCTGCCACAGAAGGTGAAGGAAAGTAGTACTTACAACTCGAATTTAGAGTAGCGCTATTGATATCAGCACAATTGTATGTTGATAACTGAAAACAGATTTCGATAAAAAGAAAGAGGAAAAGAATTATCACTCTTATTATATGTTACTATTACAAAAAAGCTTCTCCATGAATATTTGCAGGTCATTAAAGAAAATAACTTCGAACTTCAGTTGCTTGGTAAATAGAGTCAATAAAAAGCAAGAATTTTTCATCCTTCAGTTTGTTCTGGCGTATTTCCTGCTAGAACAGTCCACGGGTGCACTGCCGGTCCATAGTGTCAAACGGGCGGGAGGCCGTCTTAAATCCCCTCCCCCTGCAAGGCGTTCTCTCCGCGGTCCGCGCCCAAAGCCACTCGTCAGCGGTCGCTGAGACGCTGGCGTCGGCGTCTGTGGTGACGCCGGTGTAATTGCCTCCTCCGCCCTGGTCGCCCATTCGTTTTCTTCGCTGAGCGTCTTTTTAATTAAACTCAATGATGGTTCCCATGCCTTGCTGAGGTTATAGCCGCAATCTCGGTTAATGAGTCCGTCCCTGGTACGAATTTTGATAGCGTCTCTAACGACGCTGTCCCAGTATTTAGATGTATGTGCCACGACTCTGGTATGTTGGTAGCTCATTTCGTGATTTTGGGACAAGCAGTGCTCTGCGACCGCCGACTTGTTGGGGTACCTAAGTTGAGTGTGCCTCTGATGTTCTCAGTAACGATCTTCGATGGTACGCACTGTCTGTCCAATATAAGTCTTCCTACACTGACACGGAATCTGGTATATGCCGGCCTTCCGCAAACCGAGATCGTCTTTGATACTTCCCAATAATACTCGTGTTTTATTGGGTGGGGAAAAGACAGTTCCTACTCGATGTTTCCTCAATATTCGTCCTATTTTCCACGATAGTGCGCCTGTATACAGTATGTGGGCAGTGGCTACCTCTTCCTCCGTGACTTCTTCCGTCCCCACACGCTGTACTGTGGAGGTGGGTTCGGAGAGCGCGTCTGAACTGCCATTCCGAGTACCCGTGTTTTCGGAATACAGTTTTGAGGTGTTCCACCTCATGGGGCAGACGGTCTGCGTCAGAGATGGTGCGCGCCCTGCGCACCAGTGTTTTTAGCACCCCATTCCTCGGCGAAGGGTGGTGGCAGCTACCCGAATGCAAATACAGGTCTGTGTGCGTTTTCTTCCTGTATACCCCGTAGCCTAGGGCGCCATCCGCTCTTCTTTTGACCATGACGTCCATGAATGGTAATCTTCCTTCTGCTTCTGCCTCCATAGTGAATTTGATGTTCGGATGTATGGAGTTCAGGTGTGTAAGGACTCAGATCATCCGCATAACAGAAAACAAGGAGGTTTCAATTTGGATGGCGCCAAAGCTTCTTCCTCGAAGAACTCCATATAGAAATTTGTGACCAGAGGCGAGAGTGGGCTCCCCATTGCGACTCCTTCTGTTTGTTCATAGTATTTTCCGTTAAAGAGAAAATAAGTGGACGTCAGAACGTGCCTGAAAAGGTCGAACGTCTTCTCATCAAATTTCTGCGCAAAAAGCTCAACTCACTCGAAGAGGCACCCTGGCGAAAAATGAAACAAAGTCAAACCTCACCAGGACGTCTGAGTCTTTCAGCTCGAAGTTGTCGAGACGTTTTACGAAATCCACGAAATTACGAACGTGATGAGGGCATTTACCCACACAAGGGATTAGTAATTCTGCTAGGTATTTGGCCAACAAATATGTAGGTGCCCTAATGTTGCTGACAGCTGGGCATAACGACACCCTTTCTTTGTGGACTTTAGGGAGTGAAGAAAGTATTGGAGGTACAGATCCTTGAGGTGCCTATTTCTTCACGACACCCTCTCGTAAATCCGCGTCCTTGAGAAGAGCCCTAGTCTTGTTCTCCACCTTCTTTGTGAGGTCAGCGTTGATCTTAATGCAAGATTCGTCATTTAGCAGGCTCTGCATCTTCTCAGTGCAGTCCTTATGGGAAAGAACAACCATAGCATTGCCTTTGTCAGTCAGTAAGACAAAAATCTCAGGGCTCTGTCTCAGATCTCGAATGGCTGCCCACTCCCTCCTAGTAATATTCGACTTGATCGGTTTAGTTCTCGTCAGAGGACGGCAGGTTTCCCAACGTACTTCAGCTGCTTCAGGTGGCAGTCGCGCAGCAACCTGTTCAATTGCACTGGCAGTGTCCGCTACTGACGTGAACCTAGATGTGGGAGCAAAATTAAGTCCCTTCTCCAGAACAGAAACTGCATCCCCAGTCAGCTCAATGTCCGTGAAATTGATGACCGTCTTGCGTGGGGCCTCCAGCGATGGTTTTACACAGAGACGAGCGAATTTAGATATCTGACGTCCGGAAGTCTTCTTATGTGCAGAATCTGCGGTCACCCAGGTAACACCATCCATCCAGTCTCAGGTCTAGGAATTAAAATGATTGGGTGGTTGTAGATGTAGTTTAAGTAGTTCCTGTCAGTTGTACTCAAGGCTGCGGCTGGTAAAGTGCACCCTCTCATGAACCAAGGCGAGGCTAACACGCTTCTTAATTCTCTTAGCTGCAGCAGAATTGATGTGATGCCTGACCTTTACAAAGTTTGGCACAACCTGATCGGCACGACATCTCTTCAGAAAAGCAAGAGCACTCAGCAAACGGCTTCTTCTGTGGCGCAGCTTGTCGAATCTTTTTCCTGCTCCGATACATCTCCTCCGGTAGAGGTATATGATGTGATTCATCAGTTTCTCCAGGCGTATTTCTTGCTCCAACAGTCCACGGGTGTACAGCCGGTCCATAGTGTCAAACGGGCACAATACTTCGGCGATCTGACATGTCGTCATCGTCAGGAGCGCTGGCGAACTGAGCTCCTGAGCCGCGCTGCAGAATAGATATTGGCTCATCAAGGATTGCCCAGTCTGAGAATAGAAGTTCAAGCCATGCGGCTACGCCTTCAATAATAAAATTGACATTAAAACAATAGCTTTTTGGTTGCCATATTTTTTTCTGCTTTTAAACGATTTAAAAATACATTAGCTGTGTAGTAAATTTTTTTAATATATATATATATATATATATATATATATATATATATATATATATATATATATATATATATATATTAATTTTTTTTCCATTCGATCACACATTCACACAATATATACATTGTACTCACACATACATATTACAGTTAACACATTCTCACACTCATCCATTCACTTTTGATAAAATAATAATAATAATAAATAAATAAATAAATGATAAATACAATAAAATACGATTAAAATATAATTAAATAAAATAAATTTTAAGATTAAAATAAATTAAAATTAAAATTAAAGGTAAAATTATTAAAATTGTTAAAATTACTAAAATTATTAAAATTGTTAAAATTACTAAAATTATTTAAAAAATTTAAAAATATATACACAAGATGTGTAGTCTTGTCATTCGCGTAGGTCATCGGGCCATCTGGTGGAGACCAGGTAGTGCACCCTGTGTCCAAGTTGTCGCACAAGTTCATTGTCTGACTGTTGAGTGTTTTCATGGAAGGTTTTTGCAGTGGTTCTGAATCGGTCTTTCAAGTAGGGTACCCCTGCGTGTTGGTGAAGTTCATTCGTTGGGAACCGGTATAGCAGATGGAGTGCTCTTTTCAGAGTACGATTCTGAATTCTTTGTAGCCGTTGTATGTGGGTGGGAGCAGCATTGCCCCACACAACAGCAGCGTAGTCTAAGATTGGTCGCACCAGTGTAAGGTACAATAACACCCCCAGTCAAAAAAAAATGTTCAAATGTGTGTGACATCTTATGGGACTTAACTGCTAAGGTCATCAGTCCCTAAGCTTACACACTACTTTACCTAAATTATCTTAAGGACAAACACACACACCCATGCCCGAAGGAGGACTCGAACCTCCGCCGGGACAAGCCGCACAGTCCACTCACCCCCAGTCTTGATGGTAGTGTTGACGCTGGATTTAATAATGGGTAGAGCTGTACCATTCTTCTCATGGCTTTCTCTCGAATATCTTCTATATGAGGGTGCCATTTCAATCGTCTGCCAAGGATCACACCCAAGTATTTTTTTGTTTTTGACCACGTGACTGGGGTGCCACTTATCTCAATGGGCTGGATGCTAGGTGGAAGTGGTCTTCTAGAAATTGCTATTGCCTGCGTCTTTATGGCGTTGAAAGACAATCGCCATTTCGTTGCCCATTCACTCAGCTTATTACATCCTTGTTGCAGTCTTGCCAGGAGGTGTGCAGCATTCATACTTCGGGAGTAAATAGCTGTATCATCGGCGTATAAAGATAGCTGTGTTCTGGCCGTCGATGGTAGGTAGGATGTATAACAGTGGTCCCAGAACACTGCCCTGAGGTACTCCTGCTTTGATTGGTCTGGTGGACGATATACCATCTTGAGTGCGCACATGAAATGTCGCGTTTTCTAAATAAGTCTTCAGGAGGGTTGCGTGTCAACTGAGCTCCTGAGGGCGGGCGGCCGTCTTAAATCACCTCCCCCTGCGAGACGTTCTCCGGGGCCACGCGTCGGCGGTTGCTGAGACAGTGGCACTGGCGTCTGTGGTGGCGTCGGTGTAATTGCCTCGTCCGCCCTGGTTATAGCCGCAATCTCGGTTGATAACTCCGTCCATGGTACGAATTTCGATAGCCTCTCTAATGACACTGGCACAGTATTTAGATGTGCTGTGCCAAGACCCTGGTATGTTGGTAATCCATTCCGTGATTTTCGTACAAACAGTGCTCTGCGACTGCCGACTTGTTGGGGTACCTCAGTGGAGTGTGCCTCTGGTGTTCTCGACAACGATCTTCGATGGTGCGCACTGTTTGTCAAATATAAGACCCTCAGCAAAGAAAACGAACAGGCAACCAGGGTGGACGAGGCAGTTACACCGACGCCACCACAAATGCCGACGCCAGCATCCCAGCGACCACCGACGTGTGGCCGCGGGCGCAGACAGCGGTGAGAATGCTTCGCAGGGGAGGGGATTTAAGACGGCCGCCCTCCCTCAGGAGCTCAGTTCGTCAGCGCACCTGACGATGGGGACATGTCTGATCGCCGAAACATTGTGCCCGTTGGACACTATGGACCGGCAGTACACATGTAGACTGTTCAAGCAAGGATTTTTCAGGTTATGAACTACTGGCTAGTAATAATGTTACTTAGGAATCCCACTAAAGTTCAAGAGTGCACTTGTAATTTACTGTACTATCTGTTTATATAAAAATTTATGTATTCTTTTTTAAATCACATATTTAGAATTCTTTAAAATGTTCAAGAAAATGTGGATTCTTTTGTCGCTCAATTAACTTTGTGTAACCTTCCCATAGGACTAATGTGCCCCAATACGTCATTTACTCTTCATTAATAGCTTTCGCGAGAATATTTTTAAAAACAAAATGGATTGATAGGGGGCTCATTAAATGGGCGTTGTACACTAAAAGCTACATGCTCGTTGTCCTACGCTTTCCCAAAACGATACCAACCTACGAGCGGGCTATTTTGAAACATTACGCTGCTAGCTCACAATATGAATACACATAAATGTTATCATAAGTACGCAGCTAGAAATGATATTAACTAAATTACTTGTATTACCTGGGATACCCAACCACAGACATTGAGACAGTGCTTTAGCTTAGTGCTATTCTTCATCGTGTATGCCTGACCAGTATAGCACAGATCACACAACTGCGTGTAGCCTTCAACGAAACTTGCCATGTCATCACCGATTGCCAAAGACCGACGCCATTAGAAAAGGTATACATCTTTTCGAGCTGCGCATCCCCTGACATAAGGCATCAAGTAGCGACCAGAAGACGTCCGAAGACGTCAACTTCGTGTCCACCAAATTGCCCGTCAACGCCTCTAGTCGAGGAAAAGCTTTAGGCCAGTGTTTCACAACCATTCTGGGTTCAGATCAGTCAGATATAAGGCAGCACCGCCTCCTCTGCCCATATCCCTACCCCCCCCCCCCCCCCCTCCATCATCAGCATAAGGCATAGATAAATTTTAGAATGAAAAACCAATTTCTCTCAACTCTTCCGTTTTTAAAAAGATTTAAAGATAAATTATATTTTGTTTTTGTACCATTTTTAAACTATGAACTATTGATCAGTGAGACGACTCTAAATGTTTATTTCTAACATCCCTTTTTTATACGTCAATGAAGCAATTCTCAGTGCACCGTGAGTACTAACAAGTACTCCATATCGCAAAAAACACCTAGCTATCCACACTGAAGGTAGACATTCGTTACAAAGCATGATTCCACTGCACCACTCCTCTCCTTACTGACACTTGCTTCCCCCACACCCCGCATACCCATTTAGAATCAACCAAATTGAATGTTCAAAAATGTTCAAATGTATGTGAAATCTTATGGGACTTAACTGCTAAGGTCATCAGTCCCTAAGCTTAAGCACTACTTAACCTAAATTATCCTAAGGATAAACCCACACACCCATGCCCGAGGGAGGACTCGAACCTCCGCCGGGACCAGCCGCACAGTCCATGACTGCAGCGCCTTAGACAGCTCGAACCAAATTAAAATTTATGTACTTTATTTGTTGTTTGTAAATCACTTGAATTCAGAACTCCTTATGTATGAACCGGCAGAAATTGGAAGTCTTCAAGCTCAGAATGCTTTTTTGTCCAACCACTGCCACTAATAACAATAATAATGATTATTATAATAATGTGTAGGCGCTCTGCATTGTAGTAGCCATTATATACATCGAGGTGACGGAAGTCATGGGATACCACATAATATCGTGTCGGACGTTCTTTTGCCTTAGTGTAGCAACTCAGCGTGGTATGGACTCAGCAAGTAACAAGTCCCCTACAGAAATATTGAGCCATATTGTCTCTATACCAGTCCAGATTTGCGAAATTATTGCCGGTGCAGGATTTTTCCGAAGTCTTCAAGCTCAGGATGCGTTTTTGTCCAACCACTGCCACTAATAATAATAATAATGATTATTATAATAATGTGTAGGCGCTCTGCATTGTAGTAGCCATTATATACATCGAGGTGACGGAAGTCATGGGATACCACATAATATCGTGTCGGACGTTCTTTTGCCTTAGTGTAGCAACTCAGCGTGGTATGGACTCAGCAAGTAACAAGTCCCCTACAGAAATATTGAGCCATATTGTCTCTATACCAGTCCAGATTTGCGAAATTGTTGCCGGTGCAGGATTTTTCCACGAACTGCCCTCTCGATTATGTCCCATAAATGTTCGATGGGATTCACTTCGGGTGACCTTGGTGGCCAAATAATTCACTTGAATTGTCCAGAATGTTCTTCAAACCAATTGCGAACTATTGTGGCCCGGTGATATGGCTCATTGTCCTCTATAAAAATTCCGTTGTTGTTTGGGAACATGAAGTCCACAGATGGCTGCAAATGGTCTCCAAGTAGTCTAATACAATCTTTTGCAGTGAATGGTCGGTTCAGTTGGACCAGAGAAACCAGTTCATTCCATGTAAATACAGCCCACACTATTATGGAGCCACCACCAGCTTACACAGTGCCTTGTTGTCAACTTGGGTCCATGGATTCGTGGGATCTGCGTCAGACTCTAATCCCACCATTAGCTGCTCTTACCAACTGAAATAGGGGCTCATGTGACTAGGCCACGGTTTTCCAGTCGTCTAGGGTTAACCGTTATGGTCACGAGCCGAGGAATGGCGCTGCAGGCGACGTCGTGCTGTTAGCAAAACCACTCGTGTCTGTCGTCTGCTGCCATAGCTCAGTGAAGACAAATATAGCCGCAGTGTCCTAACGGATACGTTCGTCGTACTTCCAACATTGATTTCTGCGATTATTTCAAGCAGTGTTGTTTGTCTGTCAGCACGGGATAACTCTGCGCAAACGCCTCCACTCTCGGTCGTTATGTGAAGGTCGTCAGCCACTGCGTTGTCCGTGACGCGACGTAATGCCTAAAATTTAGTATTCTCGGCGCGCTCTCGACGATGTGGGTCCCGGAATGGAATGACCCATGCATCTAGCACTAACAATCATTTCACATTCAAAGTCTGTTAAATCACATTGTTCGGTCATAATGACGTCGGAAACCTTTTCACATGAATCACCTAAGTACAAATGATAGCTCAGCCAATTGACTGCCTTTTTATACCTCGCGTGCGCGATACTACCGTCATCTTTATATGTGCGTATCGCTATCCCACGACTTTGACACTTTAGTGCACACAGTCTTGTGTTGTCAGTTACTACTTTTATTGTTGCGAAGGGCAATGTTGCAATTTATGGTCTGTTCCGAGAATTACCAACAATTCAGGAAACGCAATTTAATAAGATATTTCTATATATGTGATGTATAGTACAAAGAACAAAGTATATGTTTAGCTGGTGGACTATGTCAGGAAAATGTTATTCACAAATTTGTTTGACAATATATAACGTCTGATTCACTATGATCCATGTTTACTCTAGTATTTTAAAATAAATTGTAATTATTGGTAACTTATGTAATCATTATTACAGTCTTACGAAATATCAATAATAGTAATGGTCTTTAAAGATTATTTAGCTTCCCGACCGAAACATAATTGCGCCTTTATGTTTTTACCCCCAAGAAAATTTCATTTTACCCCTTAGCGGTTAACTAACCCTAGGTTGGCAACCACTGCTTTAGGCACTCAATCGGATATCTGACTGAGTCAGTACAGCAGACTGTTCTATAACTACGACGAGCACGCAACAGTCGTCTGCTACACTGATTCGCACGTTCTGAAGAACAGCCTCTTGGACGCGAAGAGGCAAAGTTAATATGGATCACAAGAGTTACTGGATCTAGAGTTAAAAAAATGTGAGGCTCAAGCGAGAATCATTTGCATGTGAATGCGAAGAAGAATAAACAATTATACTTCTCATGAACTCTTCATTACGTCATTTCATTGTTAGTTGCTCCAAGCGGAAGACGCTCTTTGTTGCTGCTCCACAATATTCTCAGTTTGGGCCAAGACAAACTGACGCTGAAGTGTTCACCTTAAGCACACCAGTGCAGAATTTGTCACAGAATAAGTTACGTAAAACTCCGTGCGATTCGCGAATTTACTAGCATATAGAAGGCGACTTCTAAAATTTCCTTTGTGTGGAACAGCGTGTGCCATATTCGTTTGCGGATTGGTTTTTTAGATTATAATAGGTTAGTATTCACGTCGCTTCTGCATAATACTTCACTTATTGCCTCGTTACTCGAGTATATCATGATACATCGCGAAGCATTTGCGAATGCTGCAATAAACTCGTACTATTGTTGTCAATTGCAGACATAAACTTAATCTCTGCCGTTTTAGAAATATTTTTGACGACAGCATGCATATCCTAGTTCAAAAACAATCGCCCTCTAATTTCATTGTGCAATTACCTGAGAAACAGGTTTATTTGGAGAATTTTTGGACGCCTAAAAATTTTTGTAACTTACGGGTAATGTGGATAACTTATTTCAGACCAATTCAGAGCTTCTAACAGTTGCTATCAAAGAATAGTTCGTCCCACATTTCAGTCTACATCAACGCAAATATATGAATGTTTTTGAGAATTATCGGACGTTACGATTGTTGTGTGTATAAGCTATTTCACACTAAAATGGCTTTTCTTATTCACTGATTTTAGCACACATTATGACTAACATATCGTGTTAAAAGTAGTTTTCCCTAGCCAGAGGAGTGTATATTCTCTACATTTATGGTAAATTAAGGCTATTTTCGAGTTCGTTAGTCACAATTGGCCTAACCTCAAAAACTTTTAACAAGCTAGTAACTTTTACCACAGATTCTTCTTTTGCCTTCATACAAATCCTGTTTTGTATATTAACTGCTTCAGTTATTGAAGGGAAGTACTAATATTTTTAGCTCAAAATACTGAAAGATAATATTAAAATTATATGTTCGCTGTTCTGTTATAGAGTGCTCCAGCCGCACTGTGAATGGTGTTCTCGAACACGGAATGAGTAAGCTGACATCTATAAGCAGCTGTAACTCACCCTGACCACTGTCAAACAATTGGCAGATACTGTGAATGGGTGTAGTGGGAGAGGTCCCGAGAGTAATATACCAGAGGTACCAAAGGCACCTCAACTGCTATTCTTTCCTGTGGACTCTGTCCGCTTTCTGGTAACTACGCGCTCTGTCATCAGTCGTCCACTTCACTGCGAGTGGCTTGTCAATTCTAGGTCTAAGCGTCGTGTAAGGGGTAGACAGGGACCAGGGACACTTTGGGTGTCATACCGATCCCCTTGACGAACAGTTTATAGGTTCTGTCTTTCACTGAAACTGAGCCTGTGGAACTCATTTCACCTGCTGGGAATCCTGCATTGCAGGAGGCAACCGCAAAAGGGTAGGAGCCGGCAGTTCAAACATACAGCCAAAATTGGGTACCACTTAGATAAATGGTAGCAAAGGACAGGAAGGAACGCCAGGCGCGTTCAGTGTGTACGCCTGGTGTCCTCATTCGAGATTCTGGAGAGGCTATTCCGGCAGCCACTGAAGGAGCAGGGTGCAACCCACTGTATTTTGTAGCGAGCACTGGAACAGGCGATGCTTGTCGTCTTGGCAGAGAAAATCGAGAATACCAGCTTTACACATGGAGTTTGAACGAAACCCACAATTTGTAGCATTGTCACCATAATCATGGACCTCTGACCGTGAGTCGAGTGGAAGGACTGAACCAGGGACTTCGAACGTTACGCGACAAGCTAGGTTGCGACTTCATGACTTGCGCCAAAGGGTTGAGAACTGTAAGGTCCCCCTAAATGGCTGACTGTGCACACACGGGTTTTTAAATTAGACAATTATCCATCCAGTCGAGATAAGTGCCAGAGTTTAATATGCTCCTGAAAAGCAGTGAAGCTCACATAATACTAAGTACAGAAAGCTGGTTAAAGCCTGAAGTCAAAAGCAGTGACGTTATTGGGGAAAATTTAACTATGCCTCGAAAGGACAGGCTAATGGGAAATGAAGTTGTTGTACTTGTCGCAGTAAATAAGACACTCAAATCCACCCAAATAGAAATTGAAGCTCCATGCTACATTGTTTGGGGAAGACCCAGTAAAAGGTGTGGGCTTAAAATTGAAACTGGATCCTTCTATTGACCACCAGACTCACCTCCTGATGTAACAGAAAACTTTAGAGCATTCATCAGTCCGACCGTACGTAAGTTCCCTAATCGTACTGTTATCATCGGTAGAGACTTTAATCACCAAACAATCAACTGAAACAATAACACTTTCATTAGTGAGGGACATGATAAGACATAATGTGAAAGATAACTATTTGACAATTACCGAAAACAAGTCATTCGGTACCCTACTCATGATGTAAATATTTTAGATCTAATGGCAACAAATACACATTATCTCTTTCAGAATTCAAAATCTAAACTGGTATTAATGTATCTCGACTTGGGTGTTGAAACAATGATTACCAAAATACAAATGGCAACTAAAACAAGTAGAAGCATGTATAAGTTTAGTAAACTAGATAAAAATGCAGTAGTGTCAGCTGTAAATGAGGAACGTGAAACTTTAAGCACAGGACAGGGGCGTGTAGAGGCGCTGTGGCTCAAGATTAAAAGAATAGCTGGCAGTGCACTGGATATGTATGTATCCATTAGAACCGCTCATAATGGTAGAGACCCTCCATGGTATACAGTCACGGCAAACAAACTTCTAAAGAAACAGTGACAACTGCATAATACATGAAAAACAAAGCATAGGACTATAGACAGAGAGATGCTGAGTGAAACGCGTCTGACTGTCAAGAGAGCAATGCGTGAATCCTTCACTGACTGCTGTAGCAGAATTTTGCGTGAAGCATTCACTGCCTAACGTAGCAGAATTTTGTCTAATTATCTTTCACAAAAGCCAAAGAAATTCTGACCGTGTGTAAATGCTGTCAGTGGCACTACAGTTAGTGTCCAGACTCTCATGGACGAGACAAGAACAAACCGAAGCTATCAAAGGAAAAGCAGAAATGTTTATCTCTGTTTCCAAATGCTCATTTACAAAGGAAAATCCAGGATAACTGCCCCAGTTTAATTTTCGTACGTCTGAAAAGATGAGTGTCAGTGGCTTCGAGAAATAGCTGAAATCGTTAAAACTGAACAAAGCTCCAGGGCCCGATCCAATCCCGATTAGATTCTACAGTGAATTTGAGGCTGAATTAGTCCCTATTTTAACTATAATGTCATAGATCCCTCAAACAAAAGACTATGCTCAGAAGTTGGAAAAAAGAACAGGTCAAACCCGTTTACAAGAACGGTGGCAGAAATGATCAACAAAACTACCGTACAGTATCTTTGAGCTCGATCTGTTGTAGAATTTTAGAACATATTCTGAGTTCAAATATAATAAGCCATTTTGAAGAGCGTGACTCCCTCCATACCAACGATCACGGATTTCGAAAATATCGATCATGTGAAACCCAGCTGACACTTTTCTCACATGTCACACTGAAAGCAGTGTATCGAGTCATTCAGGCAGAGGCAGTATTTCTTGATTCCGAAAAACATTTGCCTCAGTATCACTTTTTGTTAGGGAGGATGCAGCAACTTATCTTGGACAGAGAGTCATCGACAGATGAAGATGCAATTTCAGATGCGCCCCAGGGAAGTGTTTTTTGGACATTTGATGTTCATGCTGTATATTCATGATCTTGCGGACGATATTATTAGTAACCAAAGGCTTTTTGCAAATGATGCAATTATCTATAGTGAAGAACTGACTGAAAGAAGTTGGATAAATTTTTAGTCAGATCTCAAAGTTTTGGGAAGATTGGAAACTTACTTTAAATGTTCAGAAATTTTAAATTGTGCACTTCACTGAACTAAGAAACATAGTATCCTATGACTACACTAACAGCGAGTCACAGATGGACTCTCTACTCATACAAATACCTGGATGTAACACTTTCTAGGGATATGAAATAGAAATATCATATAGGATCAGAGTAAAGCATTTGGTAGACTTCGCTGTGTTAGTAGAATGCTGGGGACATGCAAACAGTCTACTAATGAGATTACTTACAAATCGCTCGTGTGGTCCATACTGGAATATTGCTCTAGTGTACCAGATAAGTCTAACGGGGGATACTGAACGTACACAGGGAAGGGCAGTACAAATCTTTAAGGGTTTGTTTGATCCGTGGATGAGTGTCACAGAGATGCTAAAGAAACTGAACTTGCAGACTATCAAAGATGGATGTGAACAATCCCGAGAAAGCCTACTCATAAACTTTCAACAATCATCTTTAAACGATGACTCTAGGAATGTACTACGATTCCTTACGTATCACTGCCGTAGATTAATTACAGCAACCACAGAAACATTTAAACAATCATTCTTCCCGCATTCTATAAGTAAATGGAACGGGACATCTCTAATAACTGGTACAATGGAACATTCTCTCTGCCATGTACTTCACAGTGGCTTACAGAGTATAGATGTAGATGTCCGGCAACATGTTCACTTAGTCACTTGTTGTTAACAACGCAAAGTATCCGAAGTAACCACCTTACAGTCGTAAATAATACAGATATATTAAATATATATTTCGTTATGTCTCTCTTTTATTGTTTGCTTCCTATGTAACATGTTTCGTTTTTATACTTTCGGTAATAAACATATATACAATTTCGTTTTATATTGCGTGCACTGTCCAGTCACAAGCACACTCTTCAGTCATATCAGTGTGACCATCTGTAAAAAGACTGAATAACCATCTTCTGCAGCGCGGACCGCCGTGAGACGTGAAGGAAGAGAGTCAGTAAGGTTCTGGAAGCTTTCTGTCCGATGAAGCAAAAACGCGATTCATCTGAAAAAGGCACACACCTCTTGCCACTCAGTCACATCCTACTGCAGTACAGACGTTCAAATTCCAGTCTTCGTCGGCGACGAACAGCAGTCAGAATGGGTGCGCGGACCAGGCACCTGCTATAGAGGCCTATACGCAGCAACGTTCGCTGAACGGTCTTTGTGGACACACAGTCGGTAGCCCCTTGGTTCATCTTGGAGGTCAGTTACTCAGTAGATATACCTCTATTCACCCGTACACTTCTCCGTTCTCCGTAATGGTCATCTATGGCCCGCTGTTAATCAGTTACCTCCGCATCGGTTTTGAATACCGCCATTTTGCCATATTTGGTATACTTTAACCACGGCGGAACGCAAACAGTTTACAGACTTAGCCGTTTCGGAAATGATTCCACCCTTGGCCCGAAAACCAATTATCATGCCCTTTTGGACGTCAGATAAATCTCTCCGTTTCCTCATTACGGCCACAAATGTACTGTAAATGTACTGTCCCCCCCCCCCCCCCCCCCCCACCATCCTCCTCGACAGGCTTTATACATCCTCCACTGCTATTGATGCCACTTCTGTGGGTGGTTACTGCACGATGACGCCGGGCACAGGAGGTGGTCACTTACGTGTGACTGGACCATGTATTCGTCTTATTTCTCAATAGGGCAAACCGGGGCTAGTTGGCATAGATTTTGTACTTTTTTATTTTTCTATTATCTTGTGTGATACTTGGAGAGATTTTGATGAGTACAGCAGAAGGCTTAACTTTTCGGCTGAAAAATCATGTAAGACCCGTTTCTTAAATACGAGTCCAGATAATCACAAAAACACTTCCTAAAAGCTTGCACCAAAGTGCGAGGGTAGTTGGCATAACCCTAGAAATGAGTTGGCACAAGGTGATATACATAGGGATACTTAGAAATTTTCGAAAAAAAGGGTTGTATCAGTACTTCAGGTAACTCACTTTTCAAAGACTTAATTGTTCAGTTCCACGAGAAGAAATAAGACTTGAACAAAAATAAATTCTGTTGAAAACTATAAACAACAGTATGAACTAAAATGTGTGAACAGACAGAGTATCCTTCAAGAAAAATACATTATGGCTATCTATAGTTATTCAAATACGTCATTGTTTTAAATCAGCCACAAATGTAGAAGTTGTTGCTCGTTTATTTCAGCCGGTGGGTTCAATTTCCAGATAATTTTACTTTGGTCATATCAGATTGAATCATCTTCGTCTGGCCATCGCCAGTTTTCCCTTGTTTGACTATGGTAGACGCACGAATCTGATTGCTGTTTCGACAACATTCCCAGGGTACTGACGGGGATGGTACATTACCTAAACAACGTTATTTACGTGGAATTCGGGGTGATCAGAAGGGCTGTGAGATTGTGGGGGACTCGTTGCTGGTGTTTTTCTACGTGACCTATTGACACATTTTTGACGTTCTCCAGGATTCCTAGAAACTATCGAATGAAAACCCTCACTGTCGTCAAGGCAGGAGTCTGAGGATGAAACCTTTCGCCATGGAGAGCTTCTGCGATCTCTTAACCATCATTAAGGATGGGCATGCTGTCGTCATTTTCGGTGTGACTAATATCTGGCACGCCGTTATCAGAACCAGTTGAAGAAAATTCAAATCGACATTTTGTGGCTATTTTTTTCCTTCGACAGGTGACCCTTAGCAAAAGTGCCCTTTTTCTCTCTTTATCTTCTTTATAGGCCCTTTCACCTACAGGGACTGTGTGTTAATATGGCAGTAAAGCTTCTTTTTCGGCCATGGTTGGATTGGTGTCGTGGTCCGACTGTGAGGAAAGAAAGAATTTCTTCTGATATGATGTGCATTTAATCATTTTGTAGAGATATTGTTTCCTATATAATGAACAGTAGCGAAGACTTTCGTTGGCATAGGTGTGGAGCGAGTTGTCATACGTATACCAACTTTCGCCATACCTATCTATGCCAACTACTCCACTGCGATAACAAAAGCGAAATAGATACCGCTCACTTCCAAACACCGGAAACAAAAGTTTATGACGCTTGCATACGACCACACTTAACCACTGTTTCGAGAGAAGCCATCAGTAGCTCCTCGGTTCATTCTACAGGTTCACCAGAACAAAAAATTTTCGACGAAAAAATTTACCCACCAGTTAGAAAACCGATGAAAAATTGAGCCTACCTCGTGACACTTCGAAGCAAAATGAAGCAACGGGGAAATTATATCTTTACATACACTCCCCACTAACACGATGATAGCACTCTAGCTCCACGGTGGTAGGAAATAGAAGCTATGTGACAGCTAGCCCCACCTAACTCCAGTCTCTAGGAAAGGCGATCATCGCTGAAAACCGGTTATCCGTTACACCAGTTCTTTTCGTCTTCAATTTAACCTGACGGTTAAAACCGCTCAAAATAACCGGTTTCTGAAATAGCAAATTTTCGGTTTTTTGTTGCTATTTCTTCCTGTAATAAATGTAGACTTGTAAAAGAGATTGAAAAAATCTAATGAAGGAATGGAGTAGATCTAGGGATGGAGAAAATCGACGGGCTGAAACCTACACTGGTATTTTAGTTTTTAATAACCCATACTTTTAGGTATTTCTTTGGTCTCAGTTATAACATGCGTTCTTTATTTCTTACGATAACCGGGCAATGAACCGAAATATCAGTTAGCCACGCAGCACTGGTAAAATTTTAAATTTTTATTTTTTAAATAAACGTTCTTTAAATAAAATAAAAAACAAGTAATTTTTATTGGTAAAATTTCCATTATTTTCAAATACTGCGTCATTATAGAAAAGCGATCAGTGGTATTTTAATAACACTGCCGTCAGATATCAGCAACAAACACATAGCATAAGAAATAATACAGGATTGTTGAGGCAATAATGTACCTATTACCATGAGGCATGGCCTACTGGATGATACGCATGTCGAAGCAGTGTGCGAAACTTGCCCTATCTGGTCTATATGGTGGCTTGTCGCTGTTGTCGAACATTAGTTGTATTACAGAATGGCATCATCCCTAGTCTGGAAGTATTTTACGAAGTGAGATATCAATGAAGTAAAATGCTCAAACTGATCGACTTGCGACGTCATATAAGGGAAAAACTTAAAAATTAACAATTCATTCATAGTTTCCAATAAAAATTGAAAGTAGCTAATCTGTTGTCTATGTCTGCATAATATGTATCTGCTTGTAGCTCTGGAAATCGGACAAATTAACATGAAACGTAGAGTTCTCTGTCGTAAGTTTTCACACTTAAGCACTGACTATTCTGAATGCTCAAATAGTGGGAGGATCTTCGATTACAACATGATTTTTGAGTAGAGATTCAAAAAATTATAATCAATAGGAGAATACAAGCAATTTTTTGTAGTACTCAACTTATTACTTTTCGAGAAAAGCAGCGAACTACGGAATAAGTTTATTTTTATTTACTTTGATTTATTTAATTTAACATTTTGATTCTGTATATGCTGCAAATGAGAGAGTCAAAATTTTTCAGTCTTTGTTCGATTTCTATGAGTATTACAGGAAATAATAGGAATGAAAAACTGAAAACAGTATACTTCTGAAACTGGTTATTTCGTCCGGTTTTAACACTCAGGTTAAACTGGCGTTGAAAAAATAACGACAAAATCGAAAACCGGCTGTTTCAGCGATAACTGCCATCTCTAAGCAGATCACGATCGATACAGGTTGAAGGTGCTGCAGAAATTCGTCTCATTGTTTCCAGTCAACAATACGAAGGTAAGGAGACAGGCGTAGCGTTAGTAAGAATAGGTCACAAGTTGATGAGTTTCTTGCATCGTCAGTTTTGCATAGTAGCAGTTTTTCACTCTGAAGCAACCACAAAATTAAGGGTTCAGTTATTTCCCGAAGTTTATAGTATGTCAACAAAATTATTGGTATATCACCCAAACTTACCTTTTTTGCCAACCAACGCCGTGGATGTTTTCTCCTGATATGAAGTAAGCCTCCTTCCGTTTTCGGTCTTTTATAGCAAATGGAGCATTGCTCTTCACTGCTACCACACTTCGTAAAAGATTTCTGAACTAGTTATGGTTCCATTCTGCCATACAACTGACGTCCGAGGACGACAGGACGACCGCATAGACCAGGTCGGGGCAAGTATTGCATAATGCACGTACGCGCGTAGCGTCTAAAAAGGCGAGCCACAACTCAACTGGTATATTATTGTTTCTGCAGTGCTGTACCGATTCCTGTGGCATGCGTTTGTTGCTGGTTTTATACTAAAACAGTGTTCATTGCTTTACACAGTTTCTATAATAACACACTGAAGCGCCGAAGAAACTGGTGTAAACATGTGCATTCCAATACAGAGATATGTAAACAGGCAGAATAGGGCGCTGCGACCGGGAACGCCTATACAGGGTGGTCCATTGATAGTAACCAGACCAAATATCTCACGAAATAAGCGTCAAACGAAAAACTTACAAAGAACGAAACTTGTCTAGCTTGAAGGGGGAAACCAGATGGCGCTATGGTTGGCCCGCTAGATGGCGCTGCCATAGGTCAAACGGATATCAACTGCGTTTTTCTAAACAGGAACCCCCATTTTTATTACATATTTGTTTATTACGTAAAGAAATATGAATGTTTTAGTTGGACCACTTTTTTCGCTTTGTGACAGATAGTGCTCTAGTAGTCACAAACGTATAAGTACGTCGTATCACGTAACATTCCTCCTGTGCTGACGGTATTTGCTTCGTGATACACTAGCCGTGGTAAAATGGACTGTTTATCAATTGCGGAAATCGTGTTGATGTATGGCTATTGTGATCAAAAGGCCCAACGGGCGTGTGCTATGTATGCTGCTCGGTATCCTGGACGACATCATCCAAGTGTCCGGACCGTTCGCCGGATAGTTACGTTATTTAAGGAAACAGGAAGTGTTTAGCCACATGTGAAACGTCAACCACGACCTGCAACAAATAATGATGCCCAAGTAGGTGTTTTAGCTGGCTAATCCGCACATCAGTGGCAGACAATTTGCGCCAGAAACAGGAATCTCAAAAACGTTGGTGTTGACATTCCTACATCAACATCGATTGCACCCGTACCATATTTCTATGCACCAGGAATTGCATGGCGACGACTTTGAACGTCGCGTACAGTTCTGCCACTGGGCACAAGAGAAATTACGGGACGATGACAGATTTTTTGCACGCGTTCTATTTAGCGACGAAGCGTCATTCACCAAGAGCGGTAACGTAAACCGGCAAAAAATGCACTATTGGGCAACGGAAAATCCACGATGGCTGGGACAAAATGGTTTAAATGGCTCCGAGCACTATGGGACTTAACATCTTAGGTCATCAGTCCCCTAAAACTTAGAACTACTTAAACCAAACTAACCTAAGGACATCACACAACACCCAGCCACCACGAGGCAGAGAAAATCCCTGACTCCGCCGGGAATCGAACCCGGGAACCCGGGCGTGGGAAGCGAGAACGCTACCGCACGACCACGAAATGCGGGAAAAAATGGTTCAAATGGCTCTGAGCACCATGGGACTTAACATCTGCGGACATCTGTCCCCTAGAACTTAGAACTACTTAAACCTAACCAACCTAAGGACATCACACACATCCATGCCCGAGGCAGGATTCGAACCTGCGACCGTAGCAGTCACGCGGTTCCGGACTGAGTGCCTTAACCGCGAGACCACCGCGACCGGCGGCTGCGACAAGTGGAACATCAGCGACCTTGGCGGGTTAATGTATGGTGCGGCATTATAGAAGGAAGGATAATTGGCCTCCATTTTATCGATGGTAATCTAAATGGTGCAATATATTCTGATTTCCTACGTAATGTTCTACCGATGTTACTGCAAGATGTTTCACTGCGTGACAGAACGGCGATGTACTTCCAACATGATGGATGTCTAGCACATAGCTCGCGTGCGGTTGAAGCGGTGTTGAATAGCATATATCGTGAGAGATAGATTGGTCGTCGAAGCACCGTACCATGGTCCGCACGTTCACCGGATCTGACGTCACCGGATTTTATTCTGTGGGAAAATTTGAAGGATATGTGCTATCGTGATCCACCGACAACGCCTGACAACATGCGTCAGCGCATTGTCAATGCATGTGCGAACATTAAGGAAGGCGAACTACTCGCTGTTAAGAGGAATGTCGTTACACGTATTGCCAAATGCATTGAAATTGACGGACATCATTTTCAGCATTTATTGCATTAATGTGGTATTTACAGGTAATCACGATGTAACAGCATGCGTCCTCAGAAATGATAAGTTCACAAAGGTACATGTATCACATTGGAAGAACCGAAATAAAATGTTCAAACGTACCTACGTTCTGTATATTAATTTACAAAGCCTGCCTGTTACCATCTGTTCGTCTAAAATTGTGAACCTTATGTTTGTGACTATTACAGCGCCATCTATGACAAAGTGTAAAAAGTGGTCCAACTAACACATTCATGTTTCTTTGCATACTACACGAATATGTCATAAAAATGGGGGTTACTATTTTTAAAAAACGCAGTTGATATCCGTTTGACCCATGGCAGCGCCATCTAGCGGGCCAACCATAGCGCCATCAGGTTTCCCCATTCAAGCTAGACAAGTTTCGTTCTTTATAGTTTTTTCGTTTGACGCTTATTTCGTGAGATATTTGGCCCGGTCACGATCAATGGACCACCCTGTATAAGACAAAGGGTGTCTGGTGCAGTTGTTAGATCGGCTAATGCTTCTACAACGGCAAGTTAACAAAGTTTCAGTGAGTTTGAACGAGGTATTATAGTCGGCGCACGACCGATGGGACAAAGCATCTCCGAGGTTGTGATGAAATGGGGACTTCCCCGTATGACCATTTCACGAGTACACCGTGAATATCAGGTATGTCGTAAAACATCAAATCTCCGACATCGCTGCCGCCGGAAAAAGATTCTACAAGAACAAGACCAACGACGACTGAAGAGAATCAGTCAACGTGACAGAATTGCAACCCTTCCACAAAAAATTGGCTCTAAGCACTATGGGACTTAACATCAGAGGTCATCAGTCCCCTAGACTTAGAACTACTTGAACCTAACTAACCTGAGGACCGTACACACTTCTATGCCCGAAGCAGGATTCAAACCTGTGACCGTAGCAACAGTGTGGTTCCGGACTGAAGCGCCTAGAACCGCTCGGTGAAAGAGGCCGGCCCCTTCTGCAAATTGCTGCAGATTTCAATGCTGGTCCATGAACTAGTGTCAGCGTGCGAACCATTCAACGATACAACATCGTTATGGGCTTTCGAAGCCCTTGATGACTGCACAACACAAAGGTTTACGCCTCGCCAGGATCCGTCAACACCGATATTGGACTGCTGATGATTGGAAACACATTGCCTAATCGGACGAGTCTCGTATTAAATTGTATTGAGCAGATGAACGTGTACGGGTACGGAGACAACCTCATAAATCCATGGACCCTGCATGTCAGCAGGGGTATGCTCAAGGTGATGGAGGCTCTGTAATGGTGTGTGGCGTGTGCAGCTGGAGTGATATGGGACTCCTAACATGCGTAAATACGACTCCCTTTTTTTTATTAAATGATTGTTGGTGGTTGGTTCATTTTTTATTGTTTCTGTCGATTTTGGTTTTTTTTAATTTGTGTATATCCATATGCTGATTTAAATATAATTAGATATTATTATGGTATTGATTATTTTTTTTTAGTTTAATTTTGTTGCGTTTTTGAATTTGCTCTTTAATAATTACTGCTAGAGGTTCAGTTTATTTAAGTTCTTATCATTCTAATTCTTTTGTTTTTATGGTTTTAATTTTAATAATTATGCTTTAATGTTCATTTGCTAGATTAAGTCTTCTTTCTTTTCATATTTTTTTGAGGCTGGATCAGTTCCTACTTTGCTTTTGATTTTAGGTTGAGGTTATCAACCTGAGCATTTGCAGGATGGTGTTTAATTAGTTTTTTATACTATTCTAAAACTTTATATTTCCCTTTATTGGTTGATTTTGGTTCTTATTATTTTATATTTTATGTATTTATAATTTTGGTCTTTTTAGTTAAGATTCCAATATTTTTGGTTTATTTAAGACTTCCTAAGGCTCATGTACAGGCTGCTATTTCAGGTAGAATTATTGTTGCTTGTGTTTTATTAAATTAGATGGTTATGGAATTTTTTACGTTAAAAAGGTTATTTCTTATTTGGGTTTAAGGTTTAATTACTTTTGATTGTCTTTAGGTTTATCTGGAGTTATTGTTAGATTTATTTGTTTTCATCAGGTTGATTTGAAGTCTTTAGTTTCATATGCTTCTGTCGCTCATATAAGAATGGTTATTGGTGGATTGACAACTTTATTTAATGGGGTTGTATAGATTCAATTTCTTTAATGGTTGGTCATGGTTTATGTTCTTCTGGATTGTTTTGTTTATCTAATATTATTTATGAACGTTTAGGTAGACAAATATTATTAATAAACATGGGTATAATTAATTTAATGCCTAGAATGGCTTTATGGTGATTCCCTTTATGATCATCAAATATGGCTGCTCCTCCATCATTGAATTTGGTAGGTGAACTTAGATAATTAAATAGAATTATGTCTTGATCTTCTTTTAGATTTTTTGCTTTAATCTTTTTATCCTTTAAATATTCTTTGTTTGAAGGGTGAGTATTTCTTTATATGAATTGCTTAAATATTTAAAATATTGTTTTGTGGAAACAATTATATGAAGTTTTTCATCTTAGGCTGTGAATTTATTTTGTATGTGTTCTTTGAGTTTTTTTCTTTCGAGAACTATAACTTTTATTTTATGAATTTGTTATTTAATAATTGATTATGGAGGTTTTGTTGAATGAGTACTTTTTAATTTCAATGGCTTTATAGCTGTTATAACTCTAATTTTGGATTGAATATCTCTTATTTTTATGTCGTTTGTTATGTATATTTCTTCTTTGGTGATTTACTATAAGAGGATTATATATCAAGAGAAAAATATACAAATCGTTTTATTATTACTGATTTAATATTTATTCTTTCTATAGGGTTTTTAATTATTAGTCCTAATTTGATAAGAATTTTGTTAGGATGGGATGGTTTAGGTTTGGTTTCTTAATGTTTAGTTATTTATTATCAAAATGTAAAATTTTATGGTATTGGTATATTAATTGCTGTTTCTAATCATATTGAAGTTGCTATTTTAATTTCTATTGCTTGACTGTTCAATTTTGGTGGTTGAAGTTATATTTATTATTATGATTTATTTCTAATTCTTTTGAAATAAAGCTTGTTACTATATTACTTCTTTTGGCAGCTATAACTAAAAGAGCTCAAATTCCTTTTTCTTCATGACTTCCTGCTGCTATAGCTGCTCCTGCTCCTGTTTCTGCTTTCGTTCATTCTTCTACTCTTGTTACTGCTGGATTTTATTTATTGATTCATTTTAGACCAATATTAGATTCTTATAATTGTGGTTGATTTTTACTTTTAACTGATTGTATAACTATATTTATGGCTGAACTGGGTGCTAATTTTGAATTTGATTTAAAGGAAATTATTGCTTTTTCTACTTTAAGACAACTGGGTTTAATAATAAGAAATCTGGCTATAGGTTATCCAAAGCTAAAGGATTCTCAGGATATTCATTTTATGAACTCAGTTGTTTATATTATGCCCTTAACTTCTGTTTGTTTAATGTTTCTAGTTTTACTTTGTGTGGTATACCTTTTCTGGCCAGATTTTATTCAAAGGACTTGATTCTTGAAATGAAATGTTTAAGATGAATTAATTGTTCAATTTTTTTTCTACTGGTTTAACTGCTTCTTATTCTTTTCGTTTATTTTATTATTCAGTATGTGGGCATAATAATTTTTATTTTAGATTTCCTTTTCATGTTAAGGGTTATTATATTTCATTTGGTATGATTGCTTTATTATTTGTTGCTGTTTATGGTGGTAGTCTTTTATCTTGGTTACTTTTCCCTATTCCTCATGTGATTGCTTTGCCTTATTATTTAAAGTTTTTGACGATTACAGTTGTTGTTTCAGGTGTTTATTTAGGTTATCTAATTTCTAAGTTTGATTTTTCTCATAATTTATTTTCTTTAAGTATGCTTTCTTTTGTTAGATTTTCTGGTTCTATGAGATTTATACCTTTTCATTCAAATAAGTTTGTTAGATATGTTCCTTTAAAGTTGGGTTATTATTCATCAAAATCATTTGATTATGGTTGAGGTGAGTTATTTGGTGGCCAGGTTTTATATAGACTATTTATTTATTTAATTGGTTATATCCAAGTTTGATATGATTCTAACTTTAAGATTTATCTTTTGACTTTCATTTTTAGAATGTTTATTTTAGTGATGTTATTTTACTTATACTTAAATAGCTTATAATTACAGCATGACACTGAAGATGTTAAGGAAGTACTTTTATTTAGGTATTTATAAATAGGAATAAATAATTTTTACAGTGAAAATGTAATGTTTTATTTAAACTATATAAATTTTAGAAATGTTAATGGAGTTTAACTGCTAATATAAAAAGTTAGTAGCTTTCATATTGGTTTTACATTTCCTTAATTGGAACTTTACAGTTCAAGTATATTATTAACAGTAATATGCCTCTTTTGGCATCAATTAATAAGAATATGGGTATTTTATTTACCAATCTTTCAGGACGAAACTGACTTTAATATTTTGCTTCTTATTCTATTTAAGGTTGATTGATTATATCAATACTTTTTTAATGCAACCCAAATGTTATAGTTAGCTACAACCCTTTACTCTGCTCATTGTAAGGTTCCTTGATTTCATTCATGGTATAGTCCACCTACTAGGACGAGAATAAAAGTATTGTAGATACTGTTCAGATTATAATGTCTCATGTTTCGAAAATAATTACAATTGGTAGAATTAATGCAAAGATTAGAAAAATTACTGCGATTAAGAAGAATCTAAGGCAGAACAGTATTCATGCTGATCTTTTTGGATCAAACCCATACACAAATGGTGATCTTTTTTCCTGGTCATTGATTAATTTTTTGATATCATTGTTGCAAGGATTATATTAATTATTTTAATAATAAATCTAATAAAAACTCTTGTGGATAAGATTAAGATGGTTTTTCTTGATTTCTATCTAGCTTTTTGATTGGAAGTCAAATGTACTGTTTATACTAGAAAAACAATTATCTACCTCATCAATAAATAGAAATATATAAGAATAATCATACTACATCTACAAAGTGTCAATATTATGCTGCTTCTTCAAATCCAAAGCGGTGTCTTGGTGAGAATTGGATTATTGAGTGTCGAAGTAGACATGTTGTTAAGAAGGTTGTTCCAATAATTACGTGGAGTCCCTGTTGCAACGAAGAATGTTGATCCATATACTGCGTCTGCAATAGTGAAACGTGCTTCTCAATACTCATATGCTCGAAGTATTGTGAAATATAATCCTAATAGTACTGTGAAGAATAAACCTTGTAATGCTTGAGTGTGGTTAGATTCTATTAAACTGTGAGGTGCTCATGTTGCGGTTACTCCTGAGGCTAAAAGAATAGCTGTATTATGTATTGGAATTTGTATAGGATTAAAAGGTTGAATTCCTATTGGAGGTCATAATATTCCTAGCTCAATTGTTGGTGCTAATCTTCTTCTAAAGAAGACTCAGAAGAATGATACAAAGAACAATACTTCTGATTCTATAAATAGGATTATTCCTCATCCTAATCCAATTTATACAAATACTGTATGTAACCCTTGATTGGTTTCTTCCTGTACTACATCTCGTCATCATTGAATTATAGTTAATAAGGTAATTCCGAATCCAATTATAAATAAATTAGTGTTAAATAGGTGGAATCATTTTGCTATTCCTGGTTCTAGAACTATTGCCCTCTTTGTTAGATATCCTGTCTAATCCTGTCCGATCAACTGCATTCATTCATGTCAATTATGCATTCCGACGGACTTGGGCAATTCCAGCAGGACAATGCGACGCCTCACACGTACAGAGTGGCTCCAGGAACACTCTTCTGAGCTTAAACACTTCCGCTGGCCATCAAACTCCCCAGACATGAACATTATTGAGCATATGTGGGATGCCTTTCAACGTGCTGTTCAGATGAGATCTCCAGCCCCTCGTACTCTTACGGATTCCTAGACAGCCCTGCAGAATTCGTGGTGTCATTTCCCTCCAGCGCTATTTCAGTCATTAGACGAGTCCATGCCACAACGTGTTGCGGCACTTCTGCGTGTTGTCTAGGGTCCTACACGATATTAGGCAGGTGTACCAGTTTCTTTGGCTCTTCAGGGTATAATACCATAAAGCAATGGAAAATTTACAAATAAACATTATTCACCCCAGTTTTTTACACGGTTATCAGTAAAAAATGAAAAAAGAAAATTCTTGTTATAACCTACACCAAACAGACCAACAGAACTAAAATACTGTACCGGTAACGATTTTGGCCGGTCGGTCGGTTTTTCCTATTCCTAGAAGTCTCCCGACTATTTATGATACTTCTATAACGAAAAAATAAATAAATATTAAATCGGATTTCAATTTTTTTTACAGGGCCAAGAAAATTTTGTTGAAACCCTGATGTCACCGGAGTTACTATGTAAAACTGTACGCAGAAGAATTATGTGTATTTACGGCTTATTACGTCATAAGACCACAAAAGATCTTTCTTTATTCACTGAATTTCTGCGTTCGTGAAATACAGGTATTTGAATTAGCTGATTGAGTTTGTGGAACCGCAGAAGTGGTTCCGCTGGAAGCCTTAGAAGCAGCGGCTCTCAATTTACTGCCGGCGCCTTTTGTGTGGGGCGGTCTTAGCGGCAGCGCCCCCCACTTCACGTTGGGTCGCCACGTGCCGTCCTTGCCCCGCCTCTGCTATACGTGACCCAGCTCTCCTCCCACGACCGACTTGCGTCACGCAGCGAACTCAGCCTCAGCTGGATTAGCACTTCAGAAACCCCAGTACCCACAAATAATGACCGACGTCGGTAAAAGTGTACAGTTTATGAGGAATAGATGCTTAATGTGCAGGTCGAGGATCGGCTTCCTATGCTGACCCAACATATACTTGTTGTGTCTAGCTGCGCATTAAACAACCGACAAACGCATCAAGGGAGAGTTCGAATGGGCAGAATATTCGCTCCACGCGAAACGAGCTGTAGTAACGTATACGGAATTCCCTATACTCCACATCGTAAGGCACTTACCTCGATGTTTCCATGATAAAAATAAACGCTTTCACGCTGTTGGAGGAAGCACAAATGTTTCTAATTAAGAAAGTGGATGAATGAACATAGATTTATAGGAAAATGATAAAATATCTGATTTGCCGCTAGTCTACTACGGAAGGCAGACATTGTATCAAACGGTATTTTGTTTAAGGAGATGGTGATTGACTAATTATACATTTCGTTCGTTTTCTGACACAATCACTTTTTTTTAATACTCAGTCATAATCGGTTTCGGCCACAATCGCCATCTTCAGATTCTACAAAAAGAAAAAAGCCCATATTAAAACCTTACGGCAAATAACAATATTCTTACTGACTCTGACTGTGTAAGTAAAGTGCTATTAAAATACATGTGGATTATACCTAAAGGCGGCATCTGATGAACACGTGTTATGGGTTGTTAAATTTAAAGTAAAACCAAAAATCAGGGAATCCTTGCGGTAGATGCGATACATGCGGTCATCCTCTATAAGACAGTCTTTATTTTTGAAATAAATACAGCAAAAATATAATATTCGTAAAATTTAAAAATAGAATACCTCTCGATAAATCAATAAAACGTTATTTAAGAACACAGTAAGATCCATGCAATAAAAGAAACACAGGAGGAATTGTATACCTCAAACTTTCTACGTCTAATGGCGCCGCGCTTCTGGCTGTTACAAGTTTACGCAACCAATCGTATGTTTAGAAAATACAATAGTAGATGGACGACAGGGGTGTCATTCTGCTGCAGCTCGATGGAACTCCTCTTCCAAGTCTTGTGATTAGGGCCTCCTGTCGGGTAGACCGTTCGCCGGGTGCAAGTCTTTCGATTTGACGCCACTTCGTTGACTTGCGCGTCGATGGGGATGAAATGATAATAATTAGGACAACACAACACCCAGAGCAGAGAAAAATCTCCGACCCAACCGGAAATCGAACCCGGGCCCTTAGGATCGACAATCTATTGCGCTGACCATTCATCTACTGGGGACAGACCACTCCTACGTGCGAGTTATATTATATTTGCTCGACAGATGCTACCAAGTGACGGGGCGGGGTGGGCATGTATGCAGGACGCAGCAACTCCCTCAACTGAATAGATATTCTTAACTATTAAAATATGCATTTGCTCAAACTCATTCTGCTCACTGATAATTTTGACCGCTACCTTTCGCTCCTAAATAAGATTGTTAAGTTATTTTAAAACTTCCAACTGTTTAATATTTTTTCTCCTTTATGTGTTACCACTTTTATGCCCCTTCTTTTACGTGTCCAAGCCTATTGCTATCTTATCGCTGGCGTTGGCGTGTTCTTTAAATCTCACGGCAAAGTATCTACCTGTCTGGATGATATAACTTTTCACGCAGTCACCGCTTGATGTTTTATAGATCCCAGATTTCCCTTACCTACTTATTATTCTTATGTGACAAGCTGTAACGCACTCGTGTTTCTATATTAACTGAGTCTTGAACGCAGTTTTAAGCCCATTTCTCCGGAATATTTGCTGCTGTAACTGATGTTTTGCCTATGTATTTTCATAGCGGCACACTAGACTTTATTGCATGCTTTTTGTTCATCCTCTTTATATTATTTTTAATTCTTTTCCGAGTCATATTCATCTGCAAGGGTGACCTGTCTTATTAATACGACGAGTTGTAGCTTCACTTCTGCAGGGCATAATGGAAGCCGTGTTACCCTAGGCATGAAAGAGTATAATTATGTTTTTTTTTTTTTTGACGTAGTGGATGATTGTAATGTGCACTTATAATCACATCCGTACGTGTCTGTTTCCCAAATATTTAAAATGCATGTCTGTTGTTTTTATTATAAACTGTGTCGCTGTATAAATCAGATGCCTCTCTGTTCTAAACCAATTAGAATTCCCGTCTACAAATTTATTTTAGATTTGTGTTAATGACGTTGGAATCTTCAATGGCCCATCCGCAATTCATAGTTGAAGATACGATGTCTCAGCAAACTCTGACCACTAGCAACTGTAACGAGGAAGCCCATCATATGAGTAACTTCGTACGTTTCATTTAGATAAACGTTTTCGACCTTTGATACAGGTCATCTTCTCAGAGCCATTCGTCTAATTGCTCCGAAGCACAACCTGTTACTATAGCGCGGATTAGGGTTGAACTGCGAGTCTTAATTGATTATTCATTATCATAAATTACTAATTCGACACGCGAACATTGGGTCTCTTATAAAACAGGCTTCTTCCCGGGAAATACCCAGGAATACTGGATTACCACAGCGTGTCGTCTGAAGCCAGTAGTAATACAAGCTTTCATTTTCTGTGAATGACAGAGCAGTATCTGCTGTTTCCTTACATCATTCCGCACACTGTTGTGAGCGCCCCATATTAATCGTGTAACAGATCGAGTGTTGCCTGAATGATCCTCATCTACCCAAGGAAGCACTCCTTCTTCCAAGTTTTCCTGTTCTTCACATTCGTTTTATTAGTGGAAGCAGGCCTACTTTCCAGTCACCCGTAATCACTGGAACGGTCTTGAAACCAAGATGTGCGTCGGAGGCCCCTCCGTGGGCAGTAGGTCATTACTAATTGTCAGCTTCCGTGTCGTTTACATTTGGCGATTCGTATACGAAAATAAGTCTACTAATTCCACAACCGGGTTCAACGCCATGACATTAAGGTCGATCGACTGTACGCTTCAACTTTTAAACACAGGCTGCAGTCCTATAGTTTATTACATAACGACAGACCGTTGTGCATTAGTGAAATTTGGCCTCCCCAGTCCACATAATGTACGTCTGTATGTTGGCCAGGATTGCCTAGTCTCAAATTTTAGCAGTTACGTGTACGAAGGCGTGCTGAAAAGTAAAAACTCCGAATTTTTTACGTGAAAACTCTTGAAGTTTATCAAATAACACAAACGTTATTACCATTTTACATCTTTATTCTTCATGTCAGTGTGTTTGCAGGCCTCTAGCGCTAGAGGGCTCCAAATTTTAATATGTAACATGGTAGTGTGTAACGTAACTACGTCGGTGGGGGACAAACAGCGTGCTGTAAGCGAGTTTCAAATTCCAAGAATTCGGCCACACATGGAGCCGGACCACACATGAACGCAGCCGAATCTGCAACAAAGCGACGTCTTGGGCTCAATGTCGTTGACCATCCTCCACACAGTCCCAACTAGGCCCCACCCGATTTTCTTCTGTTTCCAAAACTTAAAGAACACCTCAGAGAACGTCACTTTGATAGTTATGAAAAGGTGCAACTATAGAGGTGTTGTAGCTCTGTCTACAAAATCAAATTTTTCCGGTGACGTTATCAACTCACTGGTCTCCCGTTGAAAGAAATTTCTTGGATGATAAGGTGACTATGTTGAGAATAAAATATGTGGACATGAAGAATAACTGTGTAGAATGTTAATAGCGTTCACATTAAAAATTCTGAGGCATTACTTTTCAGCACGTCCTCTTCTAATAAATCAGTTTGTTGTATGACACAAACAATGATTAGTAGCTTCTCGTATACTACATGCAGGGGTGTTCCACAACACCTATGGCCTCATAATTTTCGACTGAGTCGTTTGAGAATTTGAGTTGCTGCATATCATCATGGTAAGATCCTGTAAATGTTGACGTGGACGACGCTATGCCTTCTGCACGGTATGCAGCTACGACAGTGAAGCATTTGTGTTATCACCAGTCAGAAAAGAGTCATCAGCGTAACAAGTGATACTCCACGAAGCATTGTGATCACAGCATTGGCTTACACTATCCGACAGCGATGCGGATAATGCTGATAAGGATGTGGAGATGGCTAGAAACAGCGAGGACGTCCTCACCGTAGTATCCGACACTGCCTTGGAAATCCGTGGCGCTGAGTGCTAGTTCAAGTAGAATGCCAGCAGAGGTATTGGTGCCGGCTATCGATTAGGTCGGCGGTACGTGTGAGGGTCCCACCACCTGTGGCGCCTGTGGCATGCCCGTGACCCCAGAGAAGAATCGCGGGGTAAATCAGCGCACAGCTGCCTAGCTATAAATCTGCCGGCGCCGCAGAGACGTGGGTTGCGTGACTGCGGTTCTCAGTGATTCTTTCCAAGGGATCGTGGACGACGACAGTTGGTACAAACACTGATCTGAATAGATTTCGTAACCTGATCATCTATTTACTGTGTGCTCTATCATCGTCTTGTCAATAAGTGATCTGTTCACCATTGCTCACGACGACTTCTTCCTGGAAGCATTTCATGACATGGATGATCACAGACTTGTTCAAACAATACAGTTCCGTTCACAGTTTTCATTCGACACTACAGCATTGTAGCGAGTCTTTGCTTCGGTTTCAATTCAACAAAATGCCTCTGAATATAAAGTGAAGTTTAATGCCGTTACTTACGTAGCAGGTGCAAAATGTATTGGTTGTAGACGAGTTCCAAGTCAGACTGCATGCCACCGACTGGCAAATACTTCTTTAGGGACATCACTCTGACAATTTTGAGAGGCAGGGGGGACAAATGATTTTTTCTATATTTTATTTCTTTATGGACCTTGGCCTCAAAGCTTTTTAGTCGATTACACTGTTATTTAAAATGTTTCATAAATATTTCATATATTGTTTAATAAGTAATATAACGTTATTGTGCAGAAAACATTTAAGAACTGACAATCGCGTTGCATTCGAAATCAGTTTTATTGCACTTATCATTAGAAATAAGAAACTAATGCAGACTAGGGATTAATACTGTGAACAAATAACTAGTTAACGAACAGATGACCAGAGTGCATCAAATAATATTGAACACGTTTCTTTCATCGCAGTTTGCTCACTAATAACAATAGTCCACTTGTTATTGAAACATAATTTATTTGCGCGTTTCGGGCACAGTCCATCACAACAACATCAGATAAAAGAACCTAATACAGAGGATTGGGTCATATGGTTTCTATCCTCACACTCGTGTTAAACTGCACTAGTGTTAAATCGATATCATGTGACATAACACTCTGTATTAAGTTCTTTTATCAGATCCTCTGATGATGCGCTATGCCCGAAACTTGCAAATCACTATAGCAAGTTTAAACAAAAAATAGATTGTTGTTAACAGCGGCCAATAACTTGTGAAAATGACGTGCTCAGTATTCTTATAATGGTGGAAGGCCTTTTGCAAGACTTCATTTTGACTTTCACTTTAGTGAGGTGTTCCTGCCCGTTCTGGTGACGTAAGTAGGACAACGCATTTCGGTATGTAATAAAATTAGTCTTTATCCCCACAGTCGCGAAAGTAATTCCGTAAACTATTTGGTTAGTTACTAATGTATCTGAAAATTCCCAGGTGGTGAATCGCCTGTCTGTATGAATATATCAATTTCGTATCTCGATTTTGTCTGAAACCAGTCATACTTCTTTATCTGTTTGGTTCAGTTGTCCAATCATGATCATGTGGTGTGGTGTTGTATTGTGTGGTATGAATGAGGTATTGGCTTGTAGTTGGGAAAATAACATATTGCATATTTCGTGTAGGAAGGCTTGTATCCTGATACTGATGTTGTAAGACATTTAAAACTAAAGAACGCACCCAGAAAGTATTGCTTGCGGCGTTCTTTTGAAATCCACAAGGGAGAAATCGTTAACAGACCGTCGGAAGACAATGCAGTACCCTCAAGGACTGCGTCCAGTGGCACCATGGTATAATATCTGCGTACTGAGGGGTTTTAGTGTGACTAACGTGTTACGGTCATCAGCGATCATATGGTGCTCAGGAGGCCTGCCTGTGCATCCTCTTTTTGGACTCTGCTTGCAGTAACTGTGCTGAGTTTAGAGGTGAATAGTGTGTGCAGAACTCATCCTAGGGTACAACCAGCCCCACCTACGAGTTGAACAGCTGCAGCTATTTGAATGGGGTCCCATTGTGGGCCTGCAGGAAGCCGGATCGGCGTATTGATGGACTGCTGCTCATATTGGTTTCATTGTGTCGGCGGTGTGTCGCTGCTCTCAACACTGGCCTGTGGAACACACCCACACCTGTAGATCAGGTTCTGGACGTCCGCTTTGTACAGACAGACGTTAAGATGAAAGCATTGTGAGAGCAGCGGCGGCCGACCGAACATCAGCTAATGATGAAATGTGGGAACATGTTACACCTGCTGTGTCATAAGGGACCGTTATGTAATGGCGCTACATTGCCTTCTGTGATGCGAGCATGTTCTGACTGCATGCGAGTGATGCACGGACATGTGTAGAGCGTAGACCTGATGAACTCTCTCTTCCAGAGCGCAATCGCCCACGATACACAGGTCCCGTCCCAGGCTTCATGGTCTGTGGGATCATCAGTTACAATTCGTTGTTACATTTGGTGTTTCTGCGGGGTAAAACAGCCAGTGACAGGCTCTTATCCCCGTGCTACTGTCATTTCTTCGAAATGGAAGTGACGTAAAGTTTCAGCAGAACAGTGCACGTCCACATATGAGTGCTGCGAACCAACGTGCTCTTCATAGTGCATACTTACTGCACTAACCATCAAGATCACCAGGTCTCACGCCAGTTCAACACCCATGGAGATGATGAAGTCAGAACTAACTCACTCTCCAGGGTTGCTGCAACCTTTGCCAAACTGCAACAAAAGGCGCAAAATGCTTGGGACAATCTATCGCAGCATGAAATTCGGCATCTTTATGATTATGAGAAAATATAAACAGTAAAGTTTATAAGGTAGGGGATGTGGTACTGGCGGAAGTAAAGCTGTGAGGACGGACCGTGAGTCGTGTTTTGGTAGACATTCGGAAAAGCATTTGCCCGCGAAAGGCAAAAATCCCTATTTCGAGTCTCGGTCCGGCACTCAGCTTTAATCTGCCAGAAAGTTTCTTCATCTACACTATCTGATCAATGGTATCCGGACATCCCAAAAAACATACGTTTTTCATATTAGATGCATTGTGCTGTACCAACTGCCAGTACTCTATATCAGCGACCTCAGTAGTCATTAGACACGTTGAGAGGGCAGGATGGGGCCCTCCGCGGAACTCATGGACTTCGAACGTGGTCAGGTGACTGGGTGTCACTTGTGTCATATGTCTGTACGTGAGATTTCCACACTCGTAAACACCCCTAGGTCCACTGTTTCCGATGTGATAGTGAAGTGGAAACGTACAGCATAAAAGCGTACAGGCAGACTTTGTCTGTTGACTGACAGACACCGCCGACAGTTAGAGAGGGTCGTAATGTGTAATAGGTAGACATCAATCCAGACCATCATACAGAAATTCCAAACTGCATCAGGATCCACTGCAAGTACTACGACAGATACGCTGGAGGTGAAAAAAGTTCGATTTCATGGTCGAGCAGCTGCTCATAAGCCACACATCACGCCGGTAAATGCCAAGCGACGCCTCGCTTGTGTAAGGACCGTAAACATTGGACGATTCAACAGTAGAAAAAACGTTGTGTGGAGTGATGAATCACGGTACACCATGTGGTGATTCGATGGTAGCCTCTGGATATGGCAAATACCCGGTAAACGTCATCTGACAGCGTGTGTACTGCCAACAGTAAAATTCGGAGACGGTGGTATTATGGTGTGATCGTGTTCTTCATGGAGAGGGCTTCCACCCCTGTTGTTTCGCGTGGCACTATCACAGCACAGGCCTAGACTGATATTTCAAGCACCTTCCTGCTTCCCAATGTTGAAGAGCAGTTCGGGGATGGAGATTGCATCTTTCAACACGATCGAGCATATGTTCATAATGCACGGCCGGTGGCAGACTGATTACACGTCAATATCATCCTGGTAATGGAATGGCCTGCACAGAGTCCTGACCTGAATCCTATAGAAAACCTTTTGGATGGTTTGGAGCGCCGACTTCGTGCCAGGCCTCACCAAACGATATCGATACCTCTCCTTGGTGCAGCATTCCGTGAAGAATGGGCTGCCATTCCCAAGAAACCTGCCAGCACCAGACTGAACGTATGCCTGCGAGAGTGGAAGGTGTCATCAACGCTAAGGGTGGGCCAACATCGTATTGAATTCCAGCATTACCGATGGAGGGCGCCACGAACTTGTAAATCATTTTCAGCCAGATGTCCCGTTACTTTTGATCACATAGTGTAAATAATTTGCACAATATAGAAAACAACGATTGAGCTACTCAAGGTACCACTGAAATATTGCGAGCCATTCTATAATACCACATCATAATCTCTCATATTGGTACATGCCGAATGGTATATTAGTTACTGAAGTTTTCATTATTTTACTACCGACGAGAAAATGCAAACAGGTGCCAGTGAGATCTATTTTAGAACCAGCAGTCAATTTAGTTTACATTTCACCTTGACTATGAACTGCATAGACAAATAAAGTTTGATTTCTCATTGACTAGAGATTTAAAATCGTCACATATATGTAACTACTACCGGTGATGCCCATCAGCTACCGGACACTCGAAATACTCTGACGGAAAAAAATCACAACACCAAAAATAATAATGTAAATTTCTGAAATACATTTCTCTAGGTAACATATTTAAGTTATAACACTGCAAGGTCACAGATTAATGCTAGCGCGAGAAAAGCAATTGCAATTGTGAAATGCTGGTACATTAATAACCGTTATAGCCGCCAGGATGTTGAATGCAAGCATGCAGTCGTGCAGGCATCGTGTTGTGCAGCTGCCGAATGTCAGGTTCTGGGATGGAGTCCTATGCCTGTCGGTCAATATAGGGACTGTCAATGCTGGTTGTGGATGACGCTGGAGTAGTCGTCCGATAATGTCCCATACGTGCTCGACTAGAGACAGATCTGGTGATCGAGCAGGCCAAGGCAACATGTCGACAGTCTGTACAGCATATTGGGCTACAACGGCACTATATGGGAGAGTGTTATCCTATCGGGAAACAACTCCTTGAATGCTGTTCTTGAATGACAGCACAGCAGGACGAATCACCCGATTGACGCACAGATTTGCAGTCAGGGTGCGTGAGGTAACAAGAAAGTGCTCCTGCTGGCATGAAAAATCTCACCACAAACGAAAACTCCAGGTGTAGGTCCAGTGTCTCTAGCACGCCGACAAGTTGGTTGCAGACCCTCAGCTGGCCTCTTTGTAACCAACACATGGCCGTCATCAGAAAACACAAGACTTCCAACCTGCCCTCCATTGAGCTCACGCTTGACACCAATGAAATTGCAAAATGCATTGGTTTGGCGTCAGTGGAATGCACGCTACAGTCCGTCAGGGTCGAAGGTGTCCTTGAAGTAAGAGATTTGTAACAGTTCACTGTGCCATTGTGGTGCCAACTGCTGCTCAGATTATTGCTACGGATGCATTACGATGCATCAGAACCATACTCCCAAAACGATGGTCATCCATCTTAGCAATGCCACGTGACCGTCCAGAACTCAGTCTTCTTGCAACCGTAAGTTCTGGTGAGCACCGCTGCCAGGAATCGCGTAAAGTGGCTACATTCCTGCCAAGGCCTTCTGCAGTATTGCAGAAAGAACATCCAGCTTCTCGTAGCCCTGTTACAGGACCGCGTTCAAATTCAGTGAGGTTTTGATAATAGCGTCTTTGCTGCCTTAAAGACATTCTTGACTAACTTCAACGCACTAAGTCCAATCTCAGAGGCAACTAACTCTCAAGATCGTTACAGAGTGTATTTAAAGCAAACCTAATTTTCAGCCTCATACTGAAGCTACTGGCGTCGTTCCTATGCGACTGGAACGGAATTTGAATAGACATCATCTTTCAGAGGTAGAAGGACGCTACCAACTTTATTTTATGTCGCACAACTTCCATTTGACGTTGTGATTTTTGTCCGTCTGTGTATTATTTCTATGCTTTCTAAACTGCCAAGTTCTGCCTGTATTTGATCACACATGACGAAGAGCACTGGACGTGCCCTGTAAAGGTAGGTACTGTGAACTGCTTTAACGATATATGCGCTTCAGATTCCATTGCTCGACCTAATAAAGGTTTATACATTTGCTTTGCTGTGCAAAGGTTATATAGATTACTTGGAACAAAATCGCAGTTGAACTAGATTTTCTTGGTATTCAACGTATAAACAGAGAAGTTCAAACGCACCTCACCCAAAAGTGTAACTAAATGTCGAAGAATTTACTAGTTACAAGGTTACTTTATTTGTTACTTTTTTGTACTTAACTTCCGCTGAGGTTTTTTTCCCTGTAATATGATCGAATGCTTGTTGTACTTTTTTTTTCACTAGCTGCTTATTTTTTATGACCCACCGTCTAATTTCTTGTGGTGGGTCGTATGTTGCCACTTAGCCGCTGTGACTGGGTCCGGGGTCGGGTGTGACTGAAAGTCACACCACGCCGGCTCCCGTCCCCACTCACACCGTTGCCCATGTCCCACCACGTGGAGGCGGGCTCTATTTGTTTACATCCATTTGATATCTTTTTTTGGGCACCATTAGGAAAACGTATAACTAATAGAAAATCAAGTGAGATATTAATAAACAAAACGAAATTAAATATTTAGAAAGAAGGAAGGAAGAGAACTGAATAGAGAAGAGATACATATATTTATTGTACTATTTTATGTCGGCACTCTGTACTGGCATTCTGCAACGGTGATAAACGAATTCGCCGGAATGTATTCAAATTAATCAGAAACAAAGCCGGGCCTGTGTCCAACAGAAAGTCCATCACCACGCCATTGAACTCCATTGTTAATGCGACATTTTACAGCTGCTTCAGACACCAGATGGATTGCGAGCAACATGATGGTGGCTGGTGTTATTGGCCGTCGACCAAGGCAAACACTTGCTAAGTGCCCCAAATTTTTGCATGCAGATATGTGGCAGAGACGGCTTTCATACCTGGGGCCACAACTGGAATTCGATTTATTCTTACTAGTTTTTCTGCAGTTTGTGGACAACAATATGGGGAAACATTTTGTGAGTTTCTGTTCCCTCCGTCACGAGACGAGTGTGCATCTACTAACCATGAAGAGGGTGAATCGCTAATTACTAATCTAGATAACATAACATCGACTACTACCAAGGTCCCCAACTTACCTTCACCCGGTGATCGTTGAATATGTGGTCGACCACTTACAAGAAATTAATCATTAATGTGTTCCTCATAGTTGTGACGAAGATGTTATTTCGTGAACTTCAAAAATGGCTCTGAGCACTATGGGACTCAACTGCTGTGGTCATCAGTCCTCTAGAACTTAGAACTACTTAAACCTAACTAACCTAAGGACATCACACACATCCATGCCCGAGGCAGGATTCGAACCTGCGACCGTAGCAGTCGCACGGTTCCGGACTGCGCGCCTAGAACCGCGAGACCACCGCGGCCGGCTATTGCGTTAAAAACTTAGTGTATGAGAAGAATGCGTTTTTTCTTTAATTATAATAAAATGTGTTCAATTGAATAAAGCTGGGCATCTCGGACATATTCTGAGTCGTGGTCACCTTTGTGCTCATACGGCAAAGACTACCAAATCCACCGGTTAGTCCCTCAGCCGTTAGGGGTAAAACCCAATGGGACTCGGGGCAGTAAGGCTAGCAACTTGCTTCCCTGGTACTTTAATTATGATGCTGGCAACAATCAGAGCAAAATGCCTCGGACCTTTGGAGGTGACGGAGTCCCACCTCTAATTCACAAACCAGGGACTCCTAAGATACGACATGGCAGACAAATGGTAATGAGTTGGGGAGCTATTAATATCAATGTGGGCTACTCTGGGAAGAAGGTAGAGCTGGCAGAGGCTGCAAGTAAGATGGGACTGGACGTTTTAGCTGTTAGTGACATTCGGGTAAGGAGTGAGAAAGAAGAGGACGTGGGAGAATACAAGGTCTACCTGTCTGGAATCAAAGCAGGAATAGCACAATGGGGTGTAGGGCATTACATCAGGAAAGAAATGGAACCCAGCGTAGTTGCAATAAGGCATGTAAACGAACGACTGATGTGGATAGATTTGACAGTGTCTAGCAAGCAAATTAGGATTGTGTCTGTATATTCGCATTGTGAAGGGACAGATCAAGATAAGATGGATAGTTTTTATGAGGCACTCAGTGATGTAGTTGTTAGAGTAAAGGACAAGGACAGTGTTCTGCTCATGGGTGATTTGGAAATCGAACAGAAGGGTATGAAAAGGTTATGGGTAAATTTGGAGAGGATATGGAGGCCAACAGGAACGGGAAATAACTCTTGGATTTCTGTGCCAGTATGGGCTTAGTAATCACAAACTCCTTTTTTAAACATAAGAACATTCACCGGTATACTTGGGAAGGCAGGGGAACCAGATCTGTCATTGACTATATAATAACAGATCAGGAATTCAGGAAGGCTGTGAGGGACACACGTGTATTCAGGGGATTCTTTGATGACACTGATCATAAGAGTGGAGAAACTTCAGGATAAGGAAATCAGGCACAAGTAAATAACAGCGATCTCAGAAAGGTACCAGTTAGTTGAATGTAGTCAATTACAGTCATTGGAAAAGGAATGGACAAGGTACAGGGACACAGTACTAGAAGTTGCTACAGAATGTCTTGGAACAGTAGTGTGTAAAAGTAAGATGAAGCAAACAGCTGGGTGGAATGACACAGTCAAGGCAGCCTGTAAAAGGAAAAAGAAGGCGTATCAAAAATGGCTACATACTAGAACTCAGGTAGACAGAGAAAGTTATGTTGAAGAAAGAAACAAAGCCAAACAGATAATTGTAGCATCCAAGAAGAAATCTTGGGAAGACTTTGGAAACAGGTTGGAGACTATGGGTCAAGCTGCTGGAAAACCATTCTGGAGTGTAATTAGCAGTCTTCGAAAGGGAGGTAAGAAGGAAATGACTAGTATTTTGGACAGGTCACGAATCGTCAACTCAGGACCTGGACTCCTCGCATTCCATTGACGGCCAAATACTCCCCATCATTCCCAAGTTAGGTGCCGGTTTTCTCCTTGCCTTGGAGGTCACGCACAATCCGGTGGTCTTCCAAGGCATCATCCGTTTCTGTTGTGGATGGTGCCACATACCAACGCTTGGGTTCGCCGGCTTTATCCCCATACACTCGCGCATCGTGGAGTTTCAATAATCACTCTATATCAGTCGACCGCTTTTTTTTTCATACAAAGCTTTTACAACGGCCGTTCCTTCACCACTCAGTTTTGATGGTCGGGTCCCCCTGCGCTAATAACCTTCTGGGGTGTGGACATTTTGGTCGTCTGGGTTTATCAGTGCAGGGCCCGGTACAGGCGGTATCGATTCCCTCATCGGATACCCTCCTCGCCCCGTTGCTCAGCCCCGTTTCAACACACATGTTCAGCTCCTTCCCTCTCCTGTTCCTCGTTTTTTAAGGCCCGCCCGGTCCCCTTTGCTCTCCGAGACTTCGCCGCTTGCATGACGAAGGCATCCTTTCTCCCGTCGCGCACAGTCGCTGGGCGACGCCTTTCATGGCAGTCGAGAAGCCGAACGGCGCGTTACGCATCTGTGGAGATTTTAAGGTAACGGTAAATTTTCAATCCGTAATCGATGCCTATCCTATCCCGTCACATCGGTGGATTATATACTCACACGTCTTGCGGGTTCGACCGTTTTCGCCAAAACTGGTTTGCGCAATGCTTATTTGCAGCTGCCGTTGGACAAGGTTTCGCAGCAATCCTATTCATCAATCTCCCATGTGTCCTTTTCCAGTACAACTGCCTCCCGTTTGTCATCGCCAGCTCCCTCGCCATTTTCCAACGTTATTTGGAACGCCTCACAAGCCAGGTGACTGGGGCGGCCAATTATCTGGACGGTGTGATCGTCGGTGGCTCGTCCACGATTGACCTCGCAGACAAGCTGGATTGGTCGTTTAAGTATTTTGTCGAGGCTAACCTGCGTTGCTGGAAAGAAAATTATGACTTTTTTGTGTGAGAGTTCAGCTATCTATGGTTCACGATTGATGCCCGCTGCCTACACGCCTCTAAGGAATATGTCGAGGTGATTCATAGCCTACGTCCTCCCACCAAAACGAAGAAACTGCAGTCCGTCCTCGGTCAAACCAACTATTATCGGCATTTCATCTACATCTACATCTACATCTACATGACTACTCTGCAATTCACATTTAAGTGCTTGGCAGAGGGTTCATCGAACCACATTCATACTATCTCTCCACTATTCCACTCCCGAACAGCGAGCGGGAAAAACGAACACCTAAACCTTTCTGTTCGAGCTCTGATTTCTCTTATTTTATTTTGATGATCATTTCTACCTATGTACGTTGGGCTCAACAAAATATTTTCGCATTCGGAAGAGAAAGTTGGTGACTGAAATTTCGTAAAAAGGTCTCGCCGCGACGAAAAACGTCTATGCTGTAATGACTTCCATCCCAACTCGTGTATCATATCTGCCACACTCTCTCCCCTATAACGTGATAATACAAAACGAGCTGCCCTTTTTTGCACCCTTTTGATGTCCTCCGTCAATCGCACCTGGTAAGGATCCCACACCGCGCAGCAATATTCTAACAGAGGACGAACGAGTGTAGTGTAAGCTGTCTCTTTAGTGGACTTGTTGCATCTTCTAAGTGTCCTGTCAATGAAACGCAACCTTTGGCTCGCCTTCCCCACAATATTATCTGTGTGGTCCTTCCAACTGAAGTTGTTCGTAATTTTAACACCCAGGTACTTAGTTGAATTGACAGCCTTGAGAACTGTACTATTTATCGAGTAATCGAATTCCAACGGATTTCTTTTGGAACTCATGTGGATCATCTCACACTTTTCGTTATTTAGCGTCAACTGCCACCTGACACACCATACAGCAATCTTTTCTAAATCGCTTTGCAACTGATACTGGTCTTCGGATGACCTTACTAGACGGTAAATTACAGCATCATCTGCGAACAATCTAAGAGAACTGCTCAGATTGCCACCCAGGTCATTTATATAGATCAGGAACAGCAGAGGTCCCAGGACGCTTCCCTGGGGAACACCTGATATCACTTCAGTTTTACTCGATGATTTGCCGTCTATTACTACGAACTGCGACCTTCCTGACAGGAAATCACGAATCCAGTCGCACAACTGAGACGATACCCCATAGCTCCGCAGCTTGATTAGAAGTCGCTTGTGAGGAACGGTGTCAAAAGCCTTCTGGAAATCCAGAAATACGAAATCAACCTGAGATCCCCTGTCGATAGCGGCCATTACTTCGTGCGAATAAAGAGCTAGCTGCGTTGCACAAGAGCGATGTTTTCTGAAGCCATGCTGATTACGTGTCAATAGATCGTTCCCTTCGAGGTGATTCATAATGTTTGAATACAATATATGCTCAAAAACCCTACTGCAGACCGACGTCAATGATATAGGTCTGTAGTTAAATGGATTACTCCTACTACCCTTCTTGAACACTGGTGCGACCTGCGCAATTTTCCAATCTGTAGGTACAGATCTATCGGTGAGCGAGCGGTTGTATATGAGTGCTAAGTAGGGAGCTATAGTCTCAGCGTAATCTGAAAGGAACCTAATCGGTATACAATCTGGACCTGAAGACTTGCCCGTATCAAGCGATTTGAGTTGCTTCGCAACCCCTAGGGTATCTACTTCTAAGAAACTCATGCTAGCAGATGTTCGTGTTTCAAATTCTGGAATATTCCACTCGTCTTCCCTGGTGAAGGAATTTCGGAAAACTGCGTTCAATAACTCCGCTTTAGCGGCACAGTCGTCGATGACAGTACCATCGGCACTGCGCAGCGAAGGTATTGACTGCGTCTTGCCGCTTGTTTACTTTACATACGACCAGAATTTCTCCGGATTTTCTACCAAATTTCGAGACAATGTTTCGTTGTGGAACCTATTAAAGGCATCTCGCATCGAAGTACGTGCCAAATTTCGCGCGTCTGTAAGTTTTAGCTCATCTTCGGGATTTCGCGTTCTTCTGAACTTCGCATTCTTTTTCCGTTGCCTCTGCAACAGCGTTCGGACCTTTTTTGTGTACCACGGGGGATCCGTTCCGTCTCTTACCAATTTATGAGGTATGAATATCTCAATTGCTGTTGCTACTATATCTTTGAATTTGAGCCACATCTCGTCTACATTCGCATAGTCAGTTCGGAAGGAATGGAAATTGTCTTTTAGGAAGGCTTCTAGTGACACTTTATCCGCTTTTTTAAATAAAATTATTTTGCGTTTGTTTCTGATGGATTTGGAAGAAATGGTATTGAGCCTAGCTACAACGACCTTGTGATCACTAATCCCTGTATCAGTCATGATGCTCTCTATCAGCTCTGGATTGTTTGTGGCTAAGAGGTCAAGTGTGATTTCGCAACCATTTACAATTCGCGTGGGTTCGTGGACTAACTGCTCGAAATAATTTTCGGAGAAAGCATTTAGGACAATCTCGGAAGACGTTTTCTGCCTACCACCGGTTTTGAACAAGTATTTTTGCCAACATACCGAGGGTAGGTTGAAGTCCCCACCAACTATAACCGTATGAGTGGGGTATTTATTTGTTACGAGACTCAAACTTTCTCTGAACTGTTCCGCAACTGTATCATCGGAGTCTGGGGGTCGGTAGAAGGAGCCAATTATTAACTTAATTCGGCTGTTAAGTATAACCTCCACCCATACCAATTCGCACGGAGTATCTACTTCGACTTCACTACAAGATAAACCACTACTGACAGACACAAACACTCCACCACCAATTATGCCTAATCTATCTTTCCTGAACACCGTCTGAGACTTCGTAAAAATTTCTGCAGAACTCATTTCAGGCTTTAGCCAGCTTTCTGTACCTATAACGATATCAGCTTCTGTGCTTTCTATTAGTGCTTGAAGCTCAGGGACTTTTCCAGCGCAACTACAACAACTTACAACTATAATTTCGACTGTTCCTTGATCCAAGCACGTCCTGTAACTGCCATGCACCCTTTGACATTGCAGCCCACCCCGTACTTTCCCGAGGCCTTCTAACCTAAAAAACCGCCCAGTCCACGCCACACAGCCTCCGCTACCCGTGTAGCCGCCAGCTGAGTGTAGTGAACTCCTGACCTATTCAGCGGAACCCTAAACCCCACCACCCTATGGCGCAAGTCAAGGAATCTGCAGCCAACACGGTCGCAAAACCGCCTGAGCCTCTGATTCAGACCCTCCACCCGGCTCTGCACCAAAGGTCCGCAGTCGGTTCTGTCAACGATGCGGCAGATGGTGAGCTCTGCCTTCATCTCGTAAGCAAGACCGGCAGCCTTCACCAAATCAGATAGCCGCTGGAATCCAGAGAGAATTTCCTCAGATCCAAAGCGACACACGTCATTAGTGCCAACATGTGCCACCACCTGCAGCTGGCTGCACCCTGTGCTCTTCATGGCATCCGGAAGGACCCTTTCCACATCAGGAATGACTCCTCCCGGAATGCACACGGAGTGCACACTGAATTTCTTCCCCTCCTTAGCCGCCGTATCCCTAAGGGGCCCCATTACGCGCCTAACATTGGAGCTCCCAACTACCAGTAAGCCCACCCTCTGCGATTGCCCGGACCTTGAAGGCTGAGAATGATCCTCTGAAACAGGGCAGGCAGCTGCATCTGGCTCAGCCAGAGACAGTGCCTGAAACTGGTTTGTCAGACGCACCGGGAAGGCTTTCTGATCAGCCTCCGGGGACGCCTTTCGCTGCCTGCCACGCCTTGGAACGACCTCCCAATCAACCACAGGCGAGGGCTCAGCCCCACTGCAGGCAGCAACCGGGGCAACCACAGCGGCAGACCGATCTGGGGACAGACGGGACGAGGTTGACATCCCCATGATATCCAAGTCCGGCTCCCCACAGTGGTGCCCATTGGCAACAGCCTCAAGCTGCGCGACCGAAGTCAGCGCCGATTGCAGCTGTGAGCGAAGGGGTGCCAAGTCAGCCCTCATCCGAACACAGCAATCGCAGTCCCTGTCCATTCTAATCGATGTTGGATAACAGTTACTGAAACACGAGTCCGTGCCTAGATAACGCAAGCGAAACACGCAAAGAATGTATCAACTAACCTGTACAAATGCCTAACGACTGCGCTACAATCTGCTGAATTTACGATTACAGTAACTAAAACTCGAAATTGCACCTCCTATACGAAACTCACACGCAATTTAAATAAAAATCTACCAAGTAAACACTAAAGCACGATGCTACCACTGTCAAATACTATAATACGCCCGAAATATATGAATTAAACAATGCAAGTACCCAATGATACCCACATGATGAACACCACTTCTGCTGAGGCTATCAAAATTCTCCGGCGCCTCTTTGTTATTGAGGGAATCCCCAAAACGATTGTTATGGAAAACAGTCCACTGTTTACTTCGACCGAGTTTAAAAAATTCTGTACTGACAATCGAATTTCCCTTGTCCATACGACCCCATTTCACTCTGCATCAAATGGCCGGGCAGAACGTTTTGTGTGGACATTTAAGACCCAGCTCTATATGCTGCTGAGCCATCTCCCGTTTGAGCAAGCAGTGCTTCTTGCCTTGGTTACATACCTCGCCGTCCCCGATGCCACTAAAAGTCAATCAGAGATACTTCACAATAGATCATTCCGCTCCCCCGTATCTGTCCTGGTTCCCAAGGCTTCTCAACTTTGCGCCCTCATGCTGATGCACTCCTTTCGTGTCGGGCAGGAGGTCTGGGCGCTGACCTTCTCTCATCGATGGTGCGCGCTGTGCGCCTGCGGTCATCACCGAGCACTGCTGCCGGGCGATGGCGTCTCTCCGGTGGGTCAATCGTTCCGCCGCCCGCCGGCATCTCAACCCATGGACGTCGACCAAGACGCCCTTACTCCTATGGACGTTTGTGGTGCTGTTCATTTTTTTCTCATAGGGAGAATATTGTAGCGGCCCCTTATTCTTAGGGGCCCCGCACATCCTACACGCAAGATGGGTTGCCGACTCTCTTTCAGAAGTGCGGAGAGAAACATCGCCAGTGGACAGAAATAATAACACACTTTCGAAATAAACATGGAACCACTTCGCCATACAACATGTAACAGTGTTCCTCCAATCGGAACTCATATGACTCGTGTAGAACTCCTCCGACCTGGCTTTATAAGCACCCCTAGACCGCGAGACCGGCAGCATTTATTAACCGCTAAGAACAGCTCCGGCAGGTACTTACGCCGGCCCTAGCCTTGTATTCACTCGCCGTAGCCTTGTAGCAGCACTTTGTATTTTGTAGAATAGATTTTGGTCAGTATTTTCTTCCATTGTCTTGTTTCTTTATTTGGTTTACCACCACAAGAGTTGCGGAGTTTTTGTTGTTGTTCTTGCGTTAATAACTTAGTTTATGCCAAGAAGGCTTTTTCTTTAATTATAATAAAGTGTTTTCAAATTGACTGTTAGCTCTTTCCTGCCGACCGCAGGATATTACACTTCCCGTCGTAATTCCACGAGTGTGACGAGTCTGAGAACGGTTACGCTGCGGTCACTTCCTACACGTCTAGTCGTTCTCTCTTGGTGAATCGTGCTTGAGTGAGACTTGTCTTGATTTAGTCTGGAAGATGAGTGGCTGATGATGCTATTATAAAGTAGCACTGGCAGGGTGGTATGAGCCATTGTAGGGAGTAGGTGTCCTCTAACGAAGCTTTGTTTCGTGAGACTGTGGAGGTTGTAAGATGAAAATTAACTGCTGCGGTGGATACAACTGAAAACGGGCTCCATTAAAGGATGCTGATGATGCTATTATAAAGTAGCACTGGCAGGGTGGTATGAGCCATTGTAGGGAGTAGGTGTCCTCTAACGAAGCTTTGTTTCGTGAGACTGTGGAGGTTGTAAGATGAAAATTAACTGCTGCGGTGGATACAACTGAAAACGGGCTCCATTAAAGGAAGAGTGATGTCTGGAGAAAATTCGATGCCGCAGTCCACACTTCGGACAGAATACATACAAAGTTCGTTCAATGCATATAGAATGGTTGTAACCTTATTTATTCCATCTCCGCCATGAAAGAAACGTATATGTTGTATCAAACGAGAACTGGGCACACAGAAGCATGCTGTTATATCTGTGTGACTAACAAGGGCGTTATTTGTGTATCCATCTGGTCATGGCAATCTGAATTTTCGGATAATAGCGAGTTATGCAGTTCATCACACATTACTGTAATTATTTCGAAGACTGCTGTAAATTTATTTTAATAGTTAAATACCACTTATAGAAAGTCCGAGATTGTTACATTTTTTCAGAGGCTCGGCAACGTGTCGACTGTGTGTGCACGTCAACATTAATTTCACACATTCTGATTACAGATTAAATATTAAAATAAATGTACAGTATCTCCAAAAAGCTTTATATGTATACATACAAAGAATCAGACAGACATATGCATACAAATATACATCTACACACGCATATATATACATAGGGCGTCCGAGGAGGAATGGTCAATATTCAGAAACATAACAGGAATGCTAATTTGAATCAAAAAACTTAATACAGACGTATGCCCAACTCTGAATGTTTTCCGAGATAGAAAACATTCGAAGTGCATTGGTTTTTGGGGCGGTGGAATAGTGTTAAATGTTCATATTACTTAATATACATACACCAACGGAAAATACTCGGATCAGCAAATAATAATTTATAGTACTGAAATTTCTAGTATACATCTGTCTAGGTAACATATTTGCCAACGACCTTGCCGCAATGGTAACACCGGTTCCTGTCAGATCACCAAAGTTAAGCGCTGTCGGGCTTAGCTAGCACATAGATGGGTGACCGTCCGGTCTGGCGAGCGCTGTTTACAAGCAGGGTGGACTCAGCCCTTGTGAGACCAATTGAGGAGCTACTTGATCGAGAAGCAGCGGTTACGGTCATGAATACACAACGACCAGGAGAGCGCTGTGCTGGTCACATACCCCTCGATATTTGCATCCAGTGACACTCATCGGCAAAAGAGGACGCGGCGGTCGTTCAGTATCATTGAGCCTTCCGAGGCCTGTTCGAACGGAGTTCACGTTACATATTTAAGTGATTAACATTGGAGGATTGCAGGATCACAGATTACTGTAAGCGCAAGATAAGCCATTGTAAATGTGAAATGCTGATACATTAATAACCGGTGTCACCAACAGAATGCTGCATTAAAACACGTAGTCGTGCTTGCATGGTTTTGTACACGAGCCGAATCTTAGTTTGTGGGGTGGAGTCCCACGCCTGTTGGTCAATATAGGGACGGTTAATGCTGTTTGTGGGTGACGCTGGAGGTCCAATGATGTCCCAATGTGCTCGATTGGAAACAGATCTGGTGATCGATCAGGCCAACGCAATATGTTGACAAACTGTAGAGCATGTAGTGTTACAACAGCGTTATGTGGGCGAGTGGTATCCTGTTGGAAAACAGCCCCTGGAATGCTTTTCATGAATGGCAGCACAACAGGACGAATCATCAGACTGAAGTACAAGTTCGCAGTCAGGGTTCCTTGGATAACCGCGAGGGTGCTCCTGCTGTCACATGAAATCGCAACCCAGCATATAACGCCAGGTATGATCCAGTGTGTCTAGCACGCAGACAGGTTGGTTGCAGGCCCTTAACTATCCTCTTTCCATCAAACACAAGGTCATCACTGGTACGGAGGAACAACAAGTTTTTGTCAAAATACACAACAGATCCCTCCCTGCCCTACAATGAGCTCTCGCTTGGTACCACCGAAGTGTTAAATGGTGATAGTTTGGGGCCAGTGGAATGCACGCATTAGGGCGTCTGTATCGTAGCTATCCTAGGAGTAGCAGATTTGTTACAGTTCGTTGTGTCACTGTGGTGCCAACTGCTGTTCAAATTGCTGTTGCAGATGCAGTACGAAGGTCCTGAATGACCTCCATAGCTATCTGTATTATTTTTAAATCACATACCAATGCTTGAAGAAATAATTGTATGGGACTTCTTTTCGGTCCTTTATTCAGATCTGTAGCCTCATCCTTGCCGGTACCAAGTCCTGACTTAGTTGTATAATTGTATGGGGCTTCTTTTCGGTCCTTTATTCAGATCTGTAGCCTCATCCTTCCCGGTACCAAGTCCTGACTTAGTTGTCTGCGTAAGTGTAGTTAGAAGTCAAGGCAGTTTGTTTTCATTCTTTCTCTGTGTGGAGGCTGTAACACTTATGATAACTATTGACACTTTAATAAATGTATTATGTAACTTCTTTGAGTTAAAATGCATGTAAACCATTTTTCTTATCCTTTTATTTGAAGTAACTTGAAAATATTTTGTGAATGTCTTTTCTGAAAATGTCATTTTATGTACTGTGCTGTAAGTTAAAGTAAGGGAAACAAGATTGTGTACGATAGAAAAACTATAGGACAGTCATTCCGCAACTGAAAGGATTAGGCGGGTATGTAAAAGGTGGAAGGGCGCGGTTTACCACAAGAAGTCTTTGTAGCGAGAGAAGTCACACGGCAACCAAAGGGCTTTCACGGTAATGTAAAAGTTGGAAGGGCACGGTTTGGTACGAGAAGTCTTTGTGACACAGACAGTCAGTGCCTAGCTGTTGACTATTCAGTATCCCAAGTGATCAATGAGGCGAAGATCTCTGGAAAAGTGGAATAATTATGCCTCTGATTTGGATTTTTCATTATCCAATGTGTCATAGTATTTACTGGATGCTTTTAAATCTGTATTTGCAATGTCAAGAAGGTATTTTATAGAGAATACTTCTCCAGGAGCCACAGTAGCACTGTACGGCCCCGTTCTACCCCCACAGAATATCGCCGCGGCTCTCATCTTTAGACAAAGTAAGAGCTAATGTTGTGAATGTATCCACGGATCAGTGCTTGCTGAAGATTTCATATAACAAACTGTTAAAACTAGCTTTGTTTCCAGAACCGTGCTTTACCGTAATATAATGGCCGACTCTTCACGAAAGCACTCTCTCGAAATTTCGATGGTATACCTCTATGTGACGCACAACACTTTCATTGTAGCGTCTTCCACTGTAGTTGAGCGTCTCTGTAACGCCCTCGCGCCGACTAAATGATTCTGCGATGAAATGAGCGGCTTTTCATTGGACCTTCTCTATTTATTCTGTGAGTCCTACCCGGTAAGGATCCCACATTGATGAGCAATATCAAGAACCACTCGAACAAGCGCCTTGTAAGCCACTTCTTCAGTGGATGAATTACATTTCCTCAAGATTCTTCTGATGAAACTGTCTCGCATCTACTTTTCCTAAGATTTGTTTTATATGGCCATTCCTCTCAAGGTCGCTAGTGATCTATACTTCCGCATATTATATGGTGGTTAATGTTTGGAATCAGTTTTGTTTTCGTACAGTAGTGGATTTCTTTTCTTATGTATACGTAATATGTGACATTTGTTGCTACCTTCCTATACGCAATCGAATCACCTTCGAACAGTGCCTCCGACGCATTCTACATCATTTATATACATGGTTAACAGTAACGGCCTGTTACGCTTCCTTGGAGTACTCCTGAAATTACCATTACATCTGTCTATTTTATTCCGTTAAGAGCAATGAATTGAGTTCTGTCTGCAAGGAAATCTTGAATCCAGCCTTATATCTCGTCCAATACTCGGTAAGCTCGCATTTCTTTCACTAAATGGCAGCGCAGAATGGTGTCAGATGCTTTCCTCAAGTCGAGGAACAACGCATCAACATGAACACCCAAGATCTCAGTTTGCAGAACCCATGTTGATTTTTATAGAGGGGACTGTCGTTCTCCAAAAACATCATGAACACAAAACATGTTCCATAATTCTGACACAGACTGACATCAACGACATAGACCTAGAATTATATGCATCTGCCCTACCTCCCTACTTGAAAACAGGAATGACCTGCGCAATTTTTCAGTTTCGAGGGACTATAGTTGCGCTCTACCAAAATTATGTTTCGGTAGTTTTGGAACACTACATAAATGACATAATAAATGATAGAATTACAGTTAGTATTGGTACAACTGGTAGGGAAAGAAGCATAAATGAATGTTAAGAGAGAAACTAGGAGCCGACGACTTCTCTTTCCTTGTTTGGTTGGTTTTTGTTTTGCACATAATTAGAACCGCACATAATTCAGTGTTAATTAAAGGTGAATTTTATATCCTTATAAATTGCATTTTATAAGCAACAGAAATGAGTTGATTGCACATTTCCTGCCCTTTCTTGTAATCAAAGAATTACTTTTGATGCAAATACAGTTTACATGCACAAAGATAAAAAAGAATATGTAATTATTGTTGTCATTTTGTACTCAACAGAACGTTCTTTATCATAATCGAAGGTAAGAGTTTCCTGTTATTTTTGAAAAATGCGAAAGTTGTTTATGAATAGCAGAAACACATTTTATGTAAGTTCGACGAAGTACTGAAACGATGCTTGACATATTTTTGTTTCCTTTCTTTCTCACTTTATCTTATTGTCGATAAAACTGAATTTTCTAGAGCAGAATGATAAATCTGTATTATTTTCCTTATTTTTACTACGGCATCCCTCTGTTTCACGTTACAAATCAACAATTTTCGAATAAAACCTAAATGAAACATTGCCAATTTCAGTTTTTCTGTAAATACTGTTTATTCTTAAGTGACATACAGGAGAATAGCTGTGTAGAATAAAAATGTTCTGTATTTTACGCGTTCCTGTACGTATCCTCAGTTAATTTCTATACGGTTCACCACTTCCGGGCTTTGGGGGAATCTAGTAAGACATTGATCGCATACGTAAAGAAAGCAATCGTTGTGAGGTAACGTCCAGTACATATGCTACACACCCAACGTATAAATAATACGCGTACGACCTTAACTGACTAAATCTACTAGGAAAATTACCGCAGTGTAGGCTTGCTTATGGTAAGTACGGTAGCCTAGGGTAGTTTTATAACTCTACTAGGTACCTTTCGTTGTTCCAGGATAAACTGCTCCTAGAAGAGAAGCAAGCTCTTTGGCATAATCTCTGTACAGTCTTTTAGGTACCTCATCTAGTCCTGATGGCTTTCCACTACAAAGGGATTGTGATTTTTTCTCTGTTCCGCTATCAGTTATCTTAGTACCTGCATTTCAAAGTTTGTATGACGATTGAAAAGAGGGACCGTATTACGATTTTCTGCGGTGAGACAGTTTTGGAAGACCGAATTCAGTATTTGGGTCTTCTCTCTCTCATTTTCCGTTTTGGTGTCGTTTTAGTTACGATCAACACATTCACTCTGCGATACCAATGGTAATATTGGCGATAACAGCGGCTCTAATACGGAGTTACTAAACACAATTTTCCGTTATTCCTTCATCAAAGAAGACGAAGTAAATATTCCAGAACTAGAACCTAGAACAGCGGCCAACGTAAGTAACTTAGAAGTACATATCCACGGTGAAGCGAGGCAGCTTAAATCACTCAAAGTAGGCAAGTCTTCCGGTCCACATATCAATTAGATTACTTTAGGAGTATGCTGCCATATTTATCAATCGTGTAGAACCGATGGCACAAAGAGAGATCCGTACTAAAAGACAGGAAAGTTACACAGGCCGCACCAATATTCACGAAAACAACTAGGAGTAATTCGATTAATTACAGACCCATATAAAAAAAGGTTCAAATGCCTCTAAGCACTATGGGACTTATCTGAGGTCATCAGTCCCCTGGACTTAGAACTACTTAAACCTAACTAACCTAAGGATATCACACACATCCATGCCCGAGGCAGGATTCGAACCTGCGACCGTAGCAGGTTCCGGACTGAGGTGCCTTTGACCACTCGGCCACAGCGGCCGGCTCTAAGTAGGAAAATAAATCCGTTAAATTTCGTTCACACGCTAAATATTACTAGTTTAAAGGTTGTCTGTCAACTAAATATTTCGAAGTTAAACTTATGAACAATTTAAACTGGAACTATCACATACAGATTGTTGTGGTGAAAACAAACCAAAAGCTGCAAGATACTTACAAGGCACGTAGAAGGTGCAACACGCCTACCAAAGATATAGCTTACACTGCGCTTGTCCGTCCTCAGCTCGAGTATTGTTGTGCTGTATGGGATACTCACCAGATAGGACTGACGGAGGGCATTGAGAAAGTTGAAAGAAGGAAAGCTCGTTTTGTATTTTTGCGAAAGAGAGGAGAGAGTGTAATGGACACAGTTGGGTTGTAATCATTAAAACAAAAGTTTTGTTCGTTGCGGCGAGGTGTTTTCACGAAATTTCAGCCACCAATTTTCTCCTCTGAACGTGATAATATTTTAGTTTCGCCAGCCTACGTACCAAGAAATCATCATAGTTATAAAATAAGAAAAATCAGAGCTCTTACAGAAAGATGAGTTTATTTTTCGCACACACTGTAAGAGTGGAACGGTAGAGAAACTGTCTGAAGGTGGTTCGAAGAACCCTCTGCGAGGCAGTTAAGTGTGAACTGCAAAGTAGTCATGTGGATGTAGGTACAGGGTTTTTGATGATTAGTTGACAAAATTATATTTTCGAAGTCACTGAACGCTTCTTTCATTGCTCTCGTTGTGTTCATTTTCTCTTCTTTCCGCTTTTGTCGGTCAACTAGGTTTTGACTTCTCTTGAAACTGCGATGAAGCTCTCTACGTTAACGTAACAGTTTTCTAATACCGTTATTAAACCACGGTTGGTCTTTCACATCCGTTAAGACCTTGATTGGAACATATCTGTATAAGGTATATTGAACCGTGCTTTTGAATTTTTTCCGTTTTGCCACACATCTTCGCCCGCAGCACTGAATATCTGACGTTGAGTATTCATATACTCTGTAACTTGTATCGTGTCACTCTTGCTAAGCAAAAATATTTTCCTTCCTTTCTTAACATTCCTTGTAATTGCCGTAGTTATAAATGTTACCTCAGCCTTGTGAATATTGATACCCTCCTTTATGGTAACAGATTTGTGAAGTTCAGGTCTGTTTATTGCTAGAAGGCCTAAGACGTAACTATCATGAGTTAGTTCTGTAACTGAGTGTTCTAAGTAACTTTCTGACAAGACATTCAAAGTAATGTCGCAAGAATCCCTGTCTGTGACACCAATTTTCATAGAATAACTCTCACCGCGTAGCATAAGTTAGTTTAAGTTAGATTAAATAGTGAGTAAGCTTTGGACCGATGACCTCAGCAGTTTGGTCCCATAAGATCTTAACACACAAAAAAAGAATAACTCTCCCAATCCATACCTAGAAATTTGAAATCACTTCCTATTAAAACAACATGATGAAAAAATGTATTGACGAAATTTTGCAAGTTCTCTCTGAAGCACTGTCACTACAGTTGCTGATTCAGGTGGTATATAAAAGCATCTGAGTAACATTTTTGACCCACATTTGACGCATAATTTCACAAAAATTAATTCACATTCAGATTCGATGATATCCTCGATAGATTTATCGATTTATTTACTGCAATACGTACGCCGTTACCGCTGGAGACCAACCTATCCTTAAGATAAATATTCCAATCTGAATTGACGTGCAGGCCGCGGTGGCCGAGCGGTTCTAGGCGCTTCAGTGCGGAACCGCGCGACTGCTAAGTCTCAGGTTCGAATCCTGCCTTGGGCATGGATGTGTGTGATGTCCTTAGGTTAGTTAGGTTTAAGTAGTTCTAAGTTCTAGTGAACTGGTGACCTCCGATGTTAGGTCCCATAGTGCTCAGAGGCATTTGAACCATTTTTTAATTGACTTTTTCGTTGTTGTTCACTTCCAGTTCCAACCAACGGCCTGTTTCTAACACTGCATGCATGCTATAACTTTCAATAATCGATACTAATTCTGTCAAGTTACGATCGATTCTCCTTCAGTATACTAACATCATATTGACATTTTCTAGTTTTGATCCGCTGGTTCGAACATTCTCTGAGCATAATGTGGCTGATGTATCTTCGACTCGGTAGACAATTTATCTCTCATCCCTAGAGGGTGTTTCTCTAAACTAGAAAACGCGTGCACGCCACACATACATACTTCACCGCCTTAGTAGTCGCTTCCTCCGTGTCATGCACGTAACCGTAGAACTTTCCACCCGATAGCGTAGGTCGAGGAATTCGCATCCGATAGCGTCGCTGTAACGTCTGAGACTTCGGTTTAGGTCTTCCATTCTGCACCAAACCAGAGGACCACAATCGACCCTGTGTACGATGCTACAAATAGTGAGCTTAACTTGCAGCCTGAGTGCGATGGTAGCTGTCCTCTACCAAATCAGCCATCCGCCTGTAGGATTCATTCACCTTGATAGGATATTACGTCCGTTACAAGAATGTTCAGAGTTTTCCTTTTATGAAAAATTTGAAGTGCTTAAATGATCAATCACAATAATCAAAAAGAATTGCAAGCTTTGTGGTGGAGTAACATGAATTGGATTTGCAACAGTGATTACAAAATGGTTCAAATGGCTCTGAGCACTATGGGACTTAACATCTGAGATCATCAGTCCCCTAGACTTACAATTACTTAAACCTAATTAACCTAAGGACATCACACACATCCATGCCCGAGGCAGGATTCGAACCTGCGACTGTAGCAGCACCTAGAACCTCTCGGTCACAGCAGCCGGCACAGTGATTACAGAAACAAACTATTGGACATAATAATTTGAAAGCCTATAGTAGTCAAATTAGTGTATCACATTTGTAAACAGTGATTTTGTGTGTATATTTTCTTTTGTGTACGTTATATTTATCGCGTGTGATTGAAAAGGTTAATCAGGAATTGTATAATCAGACAGAACACTTTTAGGGTCCCACCACCACCATTTAAGCAGCAAATCACAGTGAAAGTTCATTGAATATATAATTAATCATTATTAAACTATTTGTGCTGTTAAAATCATAAGTTACATCAGCTTAGTTGTACTGTAAAAGATTCATGGCCCCCACGTATAACACGTATAACTCATTTTCTGCCTTATGCAAAAGTCTGCATACAATAAATGAAATTCGTTAGTGTATTAGTTAAAATAACATCTTAGTAACTATTTCAAAATTACTCACTTTCTGTAGTGTAGTTTTAGAGCCACCTCATGTCTCAAATTATCTGTACCTGCGTCGTAATTAGCGCTATCCTTCACACTCTAAAGCAGACAGTTTATGTTAGTGTGAAGTAGTTTGTTGCCACTAAACAAAACCAGATAGTAGCTCTGCTCATGAACAGTCACTTTTGCTGACAAATGCCAGAGTGCGCTGTTGTTTTCGTTGAGATTTTCCGAACAAATTTCTAATTGAAGTGAATTTAATACAGCAATTAGTTTGCAGTATATGTACTTGAAAATATTTTTCCCTAATTAGACTGGCGCCAGTGTTCAGTTGCAGGGCCACCTCTTTTACTTTGCAACTATAACGGCGCTGGTACTATTCCCAGTAGAATAAATGTTACGTCGTGAGTACGTTAACTTTCAATCGCCGGTTTATAGTTCGTTTACGTTCCGTCAACACACGATTACGGTCAACCTTAAATCCTGTCAAAAGGACAGCTTCTTAAGGTGGAATTGTTATTTTAGTAATCCCCTGGGGTATTATAAGGCGTGGGAACGTTTGTTAGCTTTTCTTTCGAACCTGGCTTAGAGACTTGAGTTCATCTACATGGATACTTTGCAAATCACATTTAAGTGCCTGGCAGAGGGCTCATCGAACCACCTGCACAATTCTCTATTATTCCAATCTCGCATAGCGCGCAGAAAGAAAGAACACCTATATCGTTCCGTATGAGCTCTGATTTCCCTTATTTTATCGTGGTAATCGTTTCTCCCTACGTAGATCGGTGTCAACAAAATATTTTCGCATTCGGTGGAGAAAGTTGCTGATTGGAATTGTGTGAGAAGAATCCGTCGCAGCAAAAACGCCTTTTTTTAAATAATGTCCAGCCCACATCCTGTATCATTTCAGTGACACTCTCTCCCACATTTCGTGATAATACTATACTTGCTGCCCTTCTCTAAAATGTTTCGATGTACTCCGTCAGCCCTATCTGGTAAGGATCTCACACCGCGCAGATGTAGCCTAAAACAGGACGGACAAGCGTAGTGTAGTCGGTCTCCTTAGTAGGTCATTTAGATTTTCTAAGTGTCCTGCCAATAAAACGTAGTCTTTGGTTAGCCTTCCGCACAACATTTCCTATATGTTTCTTCCAATTTAAGTTGTCCGTAATTGTAATTCCTAGGTATTTAGTTGAATTTGACTGACTTATCGTGTAACCGAAGTTTAACGGATTCCTTTTAGCACTCATGTGGATGACCTCACACTTTTCGTTATTTAGGGTCAATTGACAATTTTCGCACCATTCAGATATCTTTCCTAAGTCGTTTTGAAATTTGTTTTGATCTTCTGATGACTTTATTAGTCGATAAACGACGGCGTCATCTGCAAACAACTTAATCCGGCTGCTCAGATTGTCTCCCAAATCTTTTATATAGATAATAAAAAGCGAAGGGCCTATAACACAGACTTGGGGAACGCCAGAAAGCACTTCTGTTTTATTCGATGACTTTCCGTCAGTTACTACGAAGTGTGACCTCTCTGACAGGAAGTCACAAATCCAGTCACATCACTGGGACGATATTCCATAAGCACGCAATTTCAATATAAGCCGGTTGTGTGGTACAGTGTCAAAAGCCTTCTGTAAATCCAGAAATATGGAATCGATCTGAAATCCCTTGTCAATAGCACTCGACACTTCATTCGAATAAAGAGCTAGTTGTGTTTCACAAGCACGATGTTTTCTAAACCCATGTTGACTTTTTGTCAATAGGCCGTATTCTTCGAGGAAATTCATAATTTTTGAACACAATATATGTTCCAGAATCCTGCTGCATATCGACGTTAATGATATGGGCCTGTAATTAAGTGGATTACTCCTACTTCTTTCCTTGAATATTGATGTCACCTGTGCAACTTTCCATTCTTTGGGTACGGGTCTTTCGTCGAACGAACGGCTGTATATGATTGTCAAGTATGGAGCTAATGCATCTGCTTACTCTGAAAGGAACCTAATTGGTATACAGTCTGGGTCAGAAGAATTTCTTTTATTAAGTGATTTAAGTTGCTTAACAATTCCGAGGATATTTACTTCAACGTTAATCTTGTTGGCAGCTGTTCTTGATTCGAATTCGGGAATATTTACTTCGTCTTCTTTTGTGAAGGTATTTAGGAAGGCTGTGTTTAGTAACTCTGCTTTGGCAGTACTGTCTTCTATAGTATCTCCATTGCAATCACTCAGAGAAGGCATTGATTGTTTCTCGTTGCTGACGAACTTCAAATACGACCAGAATCTCTTTGGATTTTCTGCCAAGTTTCGAGACAATGCTTCGCTGTGGAAACTATTATAAGCATCTCGCATTGAAGTCCGTGCTAAGTTTCGAGCTTCTGTAAAAGATCGCAATTCTTGGGGATTTTGATTCTGTTTAAATTTGGCACGTTTGTTTCTTTGTTTCTGCAACAGTGTTCTGCCACGTTTTGTGTACCAAGGAGGATCAGCTCCGTCGTTTGTTAATTTATTTGGTTTAAATCGCTCAACTGCTGCCAATATTATTTCTCTGAATTCAAGCCACATCTGGTCTACACTTATATCATTAAATTGGAAGGAGTGGAGATTGTCTCTCAGGTCGGCGTCAAGTGAATTTTCATCTGCTATTTTGAATAGGTATATTTTTCGTTTATTTTTGGAGGATCTGGGGGTTACAGTATTAAATCTCGCTAAAATAACCCTGTGTTCACTAATCCCTGTATCCGTTTTGATGCTCCTTATTAACCCAGGATTATTTGTTGCTAAGAGGTCAAGTGTGTGTTTCACAACCATTTACTATTCGTGTGGGCTCATGAACTAACTGCTCGAAATAATTTTCAGAGAATGCATTTAGCACAATTTCGCATGATGTTTTATGCGTCACGCGACTGCTACGGTCGCAGGTTCGAATCCTGCCTCGGCATGGATGTGTGCGATGTCCTTAGGTTAGTTAGGTTTAAGTAGTTATAACTTCTACGGGACTGATGACCACAGACGTTAAGTCCCATAGTGCTTAGAACCATTTTTTTATGCGTACCTCCGTAATTAAACAAGTATTTTCGCCACTGGTAAAGACGAGTATTCCTGCCTTTTCAGAAACGTCAGCCTTGCTATTGGCAAATCCAGTATATGTTACTGTCGAAAGTTCCAATCCTTTTTCCTTCTTCTTCAAAAACTTTGAGTGAGGCTATGGCAATGACTTTCCACGCTTTTTCGTAACCTGCTGGTTGGCTTAGCTCTTGCCGCTGCTCTGTTGTTATTAGGGATTGGCCTTCGTCCTCCCCCACAATAAAGAAGTCATACCGGATGCTACGTCCGGAGAGGCTTTCTAAATCTGTTGGAACGACACTGCGTCGAGGCCTTGGTGAGACTCGATGTTCCTCTGCAACTAATTCAGGCTGAGATATGCAAGTCAGGCCTTTGTTTGACTTGAAAGTATCAGCACCTTCATGATAAAGATGTGATGAGTCGTGCTTCCGTCATTGATATTTTACATATGAAGATAAGTAATTTTCGTCTATGATTTTGACTTTCGCGTTCGGGAATTGCTCTCATGTTGTGTTTTCCCTTGCGGTCGCCACAAGCTATCAGTCATTAACTTTTCGTAACTGGGATTCATAGTTATATGAAATTTCTTGCAATACTTAGTAGGGTTACGAATGTATATAACAGCGAATGACAACGGCATATAAATGTGTCAGCTTGTATGAAGTAGACATGGCTTAAAGCCAAACCATCTGCACTTGATAATGGCCTAAGGCCGAAATTGCAATAGTGGAAATAAAAAGTTTTACAGTTACTGGTGTGTACATGATGTCTATCAAAACATTTCCATTTATTTTCTAACAAGTCACAAAATATGGTTAACTTAATGAAGGTTTAATCGGGAGGAAGTTTTAGCGATAATGAAATTCCGATAGTAGAGCGGACTCGTCTTCTTTCATGAATGGGAGCCTACGTGTTTCTTTTTGTGATTATGGATACTTGTTGTACATGATCCTTTTCATTCAAATGACGAATATAATTCCGTGTCTTTGGGAACTCTATGTTGAGGAAATTCAAGTACCGCATTCGTGAAGTACTGGACACCAAGTGCCAACAGAGTGGTGCCTTTCGATTAACGATTCCTTTTACCTGAAGGAACTCGATTCTCCGAGTGTAACCGATACTTGCGCTCCTAACTTTAAGCCCACAAATTGAATTTACTTAACTTTATCCAAGATTGCTGTAGCGGGTCACCCCGCCCACCTTCCGCTCTCTTCGCTTACCTATGTCTGTTCAAGCTTCCCATTCTACCTGCACGATAATAAATTTGTCCTGAGTAATCCTTTATGTGCATTATGAGGCACTCCTGTTAAGTCTCATACGTAATTTAGTAACAAAATTTTTCGTGTTTTCTCCTTCGTATTTTAAACTTCATTTGTGTGTATGTGTCAGGAATCACAGCTCCGTAAGTCTTCAGCGCATTTCCCTTATTATATCAACTGGAAATGATTTCATGGAATAAACTAACGGTTTTGTTCTCGAATTTAGTGATGACCAAAATCACTCCATTTCTCCTAGTCGGACAGAGGTATTGTTCAGACAATGATAGAAGCGTTCACTAGGTGTGATAAATGAATTGGTCATCACACTGTGGCATCAGACTACATGCGTTTAACCGTTGTGTTTCTCCATTGCCGCATCGATCTGAGAGATCAAGGCTGCAAGTTCCTCACTTGATTATGGTTCATTGTGACCCTTGTACGAGCGGCAGGCGGAATTTCCTTTTGCCTATGACATAAAGGAATCGACGAACGTCTGTTACTGGGTGACTCCCTTCGCCAAAGAATTTTGAATGATACTGAAATATACTTTCCCTATGTACACGTATTGCAATAAGAACTCTTTTTATAACCACCAAATATAGGGACAATAAAACAACCGTCTTCAATTGCTCTGTAATTGAACTCCGACTAAAATCTTTATCTCCATGCAGTTTGATTTTTAGACAACATGTTTCCTGTTGAAAATTATCTGTGATCAAATGGACATTCTTTCTTGACATTTATGTAAATCAGATAGTATAAAGAAACGAATTCTCAAATTCAGTGCGAACCAATCGTAAAATACACTCCTGGAAACGGAAAAAAGAACACATTGACACCGGTGTGTCAGACCCATCATACTTGCTCCGGACACTGCAAGAGGGCTGTACAAGCAATGATCACACGCACGGCACAGCGGACACACCAGGAACCGCGGTGTTGGCCGTCGAATGGCGCTAGCTGCGCAGCATTTGTGCACCGCCGCCGTCAGTGTCAGCCAGTTTGCCGTGGCATACGGAGCTCCATCGCAGTCTTTAACACTGGTAGCATGCCGCGACAGCGTGGATGTGAACCGTATGTGCAGTTGACGGACTTCGAGCGAGGGCGTATAGTGGGCATTCGGGAGGCCGGGTGGACGTACCGCCGAATTGCTCAACACGTGGGGCGTGAGGTCTCCACAGTACATTCATGTTGTCGCCAGTGGTCGGCGGAAGGTGCACGTGCCCGTCGACCTGGGACCGGACCGCAGCCACGCATGGATGCACGCCAAGACCGTAGGATCCAAAATTAGGGACACTGTTGCTCCTGGGGTATCGGCGAGGACCATTCGCAACCGTCTCCATGAAGCTGGCCTACGGTCCCGCACACCGTTAGGCCGTCTTCCGCTCACGCCCCAACATCGTGCAGCCCGCCTCCAGTGGTGTCGCGACAGGCGTGAATGGAGGGACGAATGGAGACGTGTCGTCTTCAGCGATGAGAGTCGCTTCTGCCTTGGTGCCAATGATGGTCGTATGCGTGTTTGGCGCCGTGCAGGTGAGCGCCACAATCAGGACTGCATACGACCGAGGCACACAGGGCCAACACCCGGCATCATGGTGTGGGGAGCGATCTCCTACACTGGCCGTACACCTCTGGTGATTTTCGAAGGGACACTGAATGGTGCACGGTACATCCAAACCGTCATCGAACCCATCGTTCTACCATTCCTAGACCGGCAAGGGAACTTGCTGTTCCAACAGGACAATGCACGTCCGCATGTATCCCGTGCCACCCAACGTGCTCTAGAAGGTGTAAGTCAACTACCCTGGCCAGCAAGATCTCCGGATCTGTCCCCCATTGAGCACGTTTGGGACTGGATGAAGCGTCGTCTCACGCGGTCTGCACGTCCAGCACGAACGCTGGTCCAACTGAGGCGCCAGGTGGAAATGGCATGGCAAGCCGTTCCACAGGACTACATCTAGCATCTCTACGATCGTCTCCATGGGAGAATAGCAGCCTGCATTGCTGCGAAAGGTGGATATACACTGTACTAGTGCCGACATTGTGCATGCTCTGTTGCCTGTGTCTATGTGCCTGTGGTTCTGTCAGTGTGATCATGTGATGTATCTGACCCCAGGAATGTGTCAATAAAGTTTCCCCTTCCTGGGACAATGAATTCACGGTGTTCTTATTTCAATTTCCAGGAGTGTATGATCTGTCGGCATTGTTGAACAACAGGCAAACCGTGTGAATAGGTTTCAGCTCCTCACCGGACTGACAGAGACAGCAGTCATAAAAAGTAAGAGCTATAAAGTAAATATCCTGAGAGCTAGTATTTCATATTCATTAGTACAATTTTAGCCACACGGTTCCAAAGATAGCGTAGTAGGAATGGTAACTGTGTTTAAGTACAGGAGGAAGAACGATTCGTTTGACACTTGTGAGCTACCTTTGGCATTTGAAAGCTCACATTACTTTCTAGGTAGGCAACAATTTCCCGCATTGAACAGTACAGTGTATCGAAGAGAAATGAAATTAATGAATTTGTAAATTCCAAATTTTTGGTTGCGCGCATTATTCGAAACGGGAACTGGAAAAAAGGTACAGTAGACATATTAAAAGGTCTAGATTCAGCAACTTCGTCCATGTGAATATTAGGTGGATATAAATCATGTTCTGTGTGGATTTTATTTGACTGATATTCTATCAGATAATATTTTGAGAGTAGTCACTCAATATGACAAACACTATTTGTAATTCAAGTGAAAGTGATTACAATTTTGTTTGAGGTTCACGTTAATACTTCCGGTGGGTGTCTGTTTAAGCACGAGAACGTAGCTTTTTTTCAGTGACATCCTTCTATAAATGCTACACGGATTGCTGGCCGCGTCATATTTTTATTTAATATCAACCTTACGACGATTTCCTCTTTCGTCACGTTAGGAGATCTGTTGGCCGTGTGGTACTCTATTTACTTCGTCGAATTACGTCATGGAGACGTCACGAACTCACAGAACTTCCATAAGGTACCAGATGTTTGTGCTACTGGAACATGGGTAGCGATGCTAATTTCGTTAGGTAGTAGATAATCCAGCTTGTTTCTCCGTAGCCTTCCAGCATCACGCACCCATTTCCATGAAGCACTAAGGATATAGCCGCTCTAACGGTTAAAGCTGCTGCTGTACATTCTCATCACAACGGCTTCTTTGATGACAGAAACGCAGTAAGTAGGTGCATGGGTTACGATTTCTGTTGCATTATACAGGATCGTTTAGACTGTGTTCGGCAACGGCATATTTGTCGAAATCGAGGTATTTGATGTGACATCGATGCTCTGTATGTTGTTCTGGAATCGTGCCTACGTTTCACGACTGTTTGTCTGTTAGACTGCATACAAACTCATAAGGCCTTGGTAGTTCATATTGCAGGGAGTTGGGCAAGGTTCTCGACAAATAATTTTTTACAGAGTGAAGTTTAAGCAGATAGTTTCTGATTGTGTGGGAGAATCTTAATCGACAGTGTTCAGTAAAAGGCACACTGCGTAGAATACAGTATACACAGTACTCAAGCAACAATAGCCACAAACTCACAATAAAAACTGTGTGCAAACAGTATTGTTTATATATTAATTTATGATTCATACAGTGAAATGGGAAGCTGTCAGTTCGAAAACTTACGATGAGCTCACGACGTTTCTATAAAGTTTAGACATTGAACGTCAATTGGAACCTAAATATTTATTATTCAGTAACCAAGAGTAGGAATCCTATACCATGTGTATAATTCTGGCCAAAAATTTTTTTGACGCATGGAAAACACTAGAAGGAGCTTACCGGATGGTTAGGTTTGTGGATTTTAAGCGCTAATTTCCTAATCAAACCTTTTCAGAACAAAATTCTCATTAACATGAACCCTCAGCCTCCAAAACGTCCGTCTCAATTTAAAATCCACAAACCTAACCATCCGATACGCCCGATATCTAATAGTATGAACAGTGTGTACCATGATTTGGCCCAATTTCTACTTGAAACTCTGAAAAAATCATTCGTCTTCGAGAACAATTATTCCGTCCCTAACAGTCATGCCTTAATCTAAAAAATAAAAGATTTAGAATGCAGTTCAGACACCAAGTTGGTTTCTTTCGATATCAAAAATATTTATACTAATGTCCCTGTACAGGAAACGCTTACAATCGCAGATAAAAATTTACGTCATTTCAAAAAAAGATCTTTCAGATGAGCAAATCACTGACTTGATGAATCTCATCACAGTCGTAGTCAAGTCCAACTATTTTGAATTTAATGAACATTTGTACGAGCAATCCGACGGTCTCGCTATGGAAAATCCCTTAGCTGGTATCCTTGTCGATATCTTTATGAACTCTCTAGAAGAAAAGCTTTTAACTGTTTTTCAGCTACATCACTAAGCATTCTTTCCTATTTCAGATACGTTGATGATATTTTAATCATCTACAAAGGACCCGCCGATGACACTGATCGTATCTTTTATCTTTTCAATGATCTTTATGAGAAAATATCTTTCACCATCGAACTTGAAAACGAGACCCGCCAATTAAACTTTCTTCACTTGACGCTTATCATAGAAGAAAATAAAATCTCCTTCAATATTTTTCGTAAAGTTACATATACTGACCAGGTAGTACCTGCCTCTTCCACTCATCCACAGTCCCATAAAAAAGCCTTATTTCACTCTTCTATTCACCGAGCTACTTCCATTCCACTTTCGAAAGAAAAGTTCAACGACGAAATCAATTTATTCAAAACGATAGCAGTTAACAACGAGTATAAACCTAACATAGTAGATGACCTCCTTAAAAAGAAAACTACTAAAAGAGTTACTATGCTCGCCACCTCAATTATTGAGTCAAGCCAAAAAAAATTCTCTATTCCTTTCGTGGGGCCGATCTCCTATCAGATCCAACGCCTTCTTCGTAGTAAATAAGACTGCAACGTTGCTTTTTCTACCAATAACAATTTGAAAAAAAATTTCATTCATAATTTACAATCGAGTCGTTCCTCTTTAGAAAAGTTTGGCTTTTACAAAATTGTCTGCGATACCTGCTCTTTTTACTACATAGGACAAACAGGAAGTGCCTTTACAACCAGATATAAAGAACAACTGTTAAGAAAAAATGGCACCAGCCCCAAAATTCGTCCTTGACCGACCATCTTCTAATTACAGGCCACGCACCTAAAGCTATTTGCGGTAGCAACATTTTGCACACCGAAAAGAAAGGGCGTAGATTAGATATTCTAGAAGAATTAGAGATTTTTAAACATCTTTCTAGAAATGATAGCCTCATTTTCAATAAACAGCTGCAGCTACGTAATAAAAATTTCTTCAACGGTATAAAGCCGTTGCTTCACATTTGACTGGGAGTCTCCTTACAGAGTTTGCCGAAATGTTCTTTTCCCTCTAATTCATTCTCATAATTTTAATTATTAAATGGTTTTGTTGGCCATATTCCATGTAATATTGCTTTCTACAAGCTGTCGTTCAGCCCTCTCTGTATTTTCACAATATCGTTTTGTGTTTTATATTGTGCTTCTAAGCTCTGATGCAGTCAGAATGTTACGTTGTCTGCCGCTATCAGACATTTTGATTTTCATTATGTACTGAACATTTTATCTGCCTACAGTTGAATGTGAAGTAGCCTAATTGTGCCTACGGCTACTAGATGGTACGCTCGTTGCAATTCCATGTTCACCTGGCCGCATTTGTTAACGCGGGCACCTCAATCCATTGCATCCTGTGGCCGTACAGGTATGAGCAGCCCATAGCGGGTCGTCTTCATTTATTCTATCTTAAATATTTTGTGACTAAAGCCGTTTTGACGTGTTAATTATTTTGTATGTGACATGTGTATACTGCTTATGTCTTTTACTGCTAATCAGTACTTACACTCCTTATATAAAAATGTCTTACCCTATAACTCTGTGACTATGTTATAGGCCACTTTAATTGTTTTCAATCCTGATGAAGGCACTCCTAGTAGTGTCGAAACCAGGTTAATTAAGTCTAAAAATATTGACCGAGGGCTTATTTCTTGCAGCTGTAAATAATTATTGATTGGATTTTCATTTAAAATACTTAACTATAGATATTGCTCTTTCTAGACTAGTGTGCCGTTTAGAATGTTTTATCCAGTTTTAATCAAATATTTTGAAAGATTTTATCGACCTTTGTTTGGGAAAGAGACATATTTGCAACTCTTTTTTTAATACAGTTTTAAGAGATTTTTGTGAATCTTAGTTTTCGAATAGAAATAATTTGTATTAATCATCAGTTTCCTTCCTTTTCGAACATTCATTATAGTTGTTAATGAAGGTCATAAAAGTAGATATTTTCCAAAAGAATGCACCTTTAAATAAAAAACTTTCTCCTCTAGTCCTATCAAAGTTTCTATCCCGGATCGTGATGTTTCACTTGTTTCGTTGAAAATTATCGACCCGGTACAGCGTGATGATGCTTTAGTCACTAATTTTAACCCTTTGACGCGGAACGAAATCTGAGGGCCTTTTTTTTTTCGTCAAAATACAAACGGCAATTGCCTTTCCACAGAAAGTTACCTACAGCGCCTACCCGGCTCTACTTGACTGCATAGTGCATTTTACGAAGGAAGACTCGAGTAAACTAAACGGCAGTAATAAACGTCAAAGTATTTGAGACGGCTTGCGTTCTCGGATATTGGTTCTCCGCTACCCCACCGCAGCCGCTCTCTGCGGCCTGTCCGCTCAGGGAAACCTCGCTGACAGCCTTCCGCTTTCCGCGCTTGAAAAGGTCACGCGTGGTTAAGAGGGGACTGTGCTGCTACTGCATGGCTTAGTCTACTGTAAAAGTATTCCCACAAGCAGTACATGACCTGTGAGCGGGCTTACTAGGGATGGGAAAAACCGAACGGTTAAAACAGATACCGGTATTTTAGTCCCGAAGAGCCAGTGTTTTCGATATTTGTTTGGTCTCGGTTATAAAAGATTTTTTAATTTTTTTTACTCTTAACCGCTTAAAAACAGATACAGTGTCATAGCAATGGTAATAAAATTTTTAGTTTTTTCAATAATTTTTTTGAACCAGTAACGATTATGCGTAAAATTTCAATTGCTTTCAAATGTGGGGCTATTACAGAAAATGCGAAAAGCGATAAGTGCTATTTTAATAACAAAGCGACAAATATAAAGGAGCGACAAACACAAGAACCGGTAAAGCATTGCTGAGACAATACTGCACCCATTATCTTTTTATCCTTTATTAATTAGAAACAATGACCCCTTAGTTTCCTGGGATCAGAGTGGACGGTTTATGCCAGTTCTGTGGCTTATTAAGGGTTGGTATCGTATTTGAGTGGTATTGTTTCTGACGAAACGAGTCGACTTACAGATCAACACATCACAGAACGAGTATCTATGAACATATTGGACAATAATTCATTACTGAAATTTTAACTATTGTCAAGTAATTGTTCCTGCTAAATGTTCTATTTTGTCTGCTATGTAGTGTGTTCATTACAACTTTTTGAAAGAGAATTTTTAGTTTGGTCATCAAAAAATCAACTGTGTTCAAATTCCTCTAAAAAGTAAATAAATATATTTGACTACGAAACGGGTTTTAACATGATGTACTCAAAGAACAGGAATGCCAAAAATTTTGCATTAAAGCTTAATATTTGTTGACAATTTCTATTAAAGAATAAAAGTTGAAGTAAATTAAGGCAAGAGTAATAAATTAAAAACTTAGCTATTCTTTCGTTGGTTATAATTAAAAGAGTAAGTTGCTTGTCTGCTGACACTGCCCACAGGTATGCCTTTATCTTTTTGTAGCCCTTGGAGATGGACAACTTAAACGAAAAGAAGCGTCCTCCAACGTCAGATTTCACCTTTTAGCACTGTCTATTCACAATACCAAAATAACTGTGTCATCATTGATTACAACGTGATTTTTGAGCATAATTTAAAAACACGAAGGCCGGCCGGGGATGCCGAGCGGTACTAGGCGCTACAGTCTGGAACCGCGCGACCGCTACTATGGGACTTAACATCTGTGGTCAGCAGTCCCCTAGAACTTAGAACTACTTGAACCTAACTAACTTAAGGACATCACACACACCGATGCCCGAGGCAGGATTCGAACCTGCGACCGTAGCAGTCCCGCGGTTCCGGACTGTAGCGCCTAGAACCGCACGGCCACCGCGGCCGGCTCGTCCACACACCAAGTGCGTCTATAGACTTGCGAAAGTTAGTACAGAAGACTGCAGCGAGGAACATTACTTCGAAATAGCATGACGCCATTAAGTATTATTAATATTCACAGACTTTTATAACTGTATCATCAATCAAAGTTACTTGTTACAATCAAGAACATTATTATTGTTTTTGTATAACGCAGCACCACAGAAGAACCTACACCATACAAAATCATACATAACTCAATAATTGAATGTACGTAGTGTAAATAACTTAATAATGTGTTAAGCTTGTATTTACTGGCCACCTCACTACCGATGCATCTAGTACCCCCACATTAATATCGCAGAAATAGCCACCTATTAGCAACATTTACGCACTTTGCAAATGGAATAATTATTATGAGCTTATTACGCATTTGTATAAATTCTCTAATTCAGATTCCCTCTATATTCCCTCTCTCCTTCATCAATTTGCAAAACGGCAATTTTATCAGCTTTCTGTTTATCTCTACATATTGACTGAAGGTAGTCTAAGGCGTACTTGGTACAAGCGGCTCGTGAACGACACTGCACGTTACCTGTATGTTCCAAAAAGCCGCGTTCGAAAATGCGATTTTTGAGGAGTTCATATCCGGGGTTCTGTTCATCACAGAGATAGAGAGCCAAGTATTTTAGAGAGCTCTTGGCCTAGCGACCATTTCTATACCTTTCGAAACAATAGACGTATCGTACAGTTATATACCTCCTCCAGCACAGGCAAACTGAGTAAATTGATTGGATCTTTTCATTAGGTGTGGTCTATGGTGGGCCTCAGGCGGTTTATGAGACTACCGTTTGTTCATGGGCGGTTGATGAGAAAGCCCGTAAAAACCATTTCTTTTGGGTACCGTACCTAAAGTACCAGTTGCAGAGATGGCCGCTTCTATAAATTCCATTCACGTAACATTGAACTTTTTATCACTTGTTCTTAGGATGATGTTCTCGGGAAACTTCGAAACTTTTTTCTATATCATTTTCCGTTACAGACACCCAGAGGTTCAAACGTAACGTACTAATGCAGAAAACAGCAAAAACGGTTTTTGGTCGTTTCTGCAAAGTCGTATGCAATTATCTAAATAACTAACCCTTAGAAAACGGCACAAATTTTAGTTTTACATCCTTTAGACATACATAAGGCTACTCCATTTTCCCCATTTTCAAAAATCTGTGTCCGTTGTCAAGATACACCCGAAAAACCATGATTTTTGGGTACCAAAAATATCAGTTGTGGGGCTGGCCACCTCTCTAAATTCTATTCACGGCAAAACATCGAAATTTTTACCGTATGTCTTTAGCATGATGCATTCGGCAGTCCCTGAAACTTGTTTCGATATCTGTATCATCAATCAAAGTTACTTGTTACAATCAAGAACATTACTATCGTTTTTGTATAACGCAGCATCACAGAACAACCCACTCCATACAAAATTATACATAACTCAATAATTGAATGTACGTAGTGTAAATAACTTAATAATGTGTTAAGCTTGTATTTACTGGCCACCTCACATTATTTGTTACCGAGATCCTGAGGTTGAAATTTACTGTACTTATGCACGAAAAATATGAACGTAATATGCGTTTTGAAGCGTAGATACAGTTTAACCGACATAGCGAACACATGGCAAGGATACTAGTGCGGTCGCAATGGTTCTAAGGTCATCAAACCACGTTTTCAATCAGCACTTTTTTACCAATAAAATTGTATGAAGCACGGTCTCTGTATAACGGACACGTAAATCCTAACAAGCATGCCCAAAGTGGTGTTGCAGTGACAAAATACTTGCCACATAAGATCTTAACATGCCTAAAAATAACTTAAAATAACTGTCAAAAATTATGTAAAACTGAAAAGACTTCAAAGCCTGTAAAATTTTTCTAGTAACATTTTTATTCTTTTTACGCAGAATTCGTAATCTGGTAATTCTCGATGAACTGCGATCGAAGAGCAAATGTTCGAGGAAAAATGTAAAGGAAACGATTTAGCGTTAACCTGAAGAAGAACTCCCTAGATTTAAGTATAAATTCAATGGGGATATTAGTGAAAAAATACATCACTGAGTACATATCATGAAAGAGAATTCTTTCAAGTTTTGTTTAATGTTAGTAGACGTCAACGTGTGATTCATTTGTTTCCCTACACACGTCGAGACGATATTCCACCTCTCGCCAGGTGTAACTGTCCCAACCGCCGCAACGATTCTTTACCGTAAATGGTTGATGTCTCTGATCTTTTCACTGTACACAACATTTTTTAGGTGGCCCCAAAACAAAAAGTCCATTGAGGTTAAATCTGGGCTTCGTGGTGACCAAGGTATTGGGCCAGCCCTGCCTATCCCCCTTCCTGGAGAGCGAAAGCAGTCCTAATTGTAGACCACATCTGGCCTATGACTTCTTCGGGCTCCGAACACACGAAACACGGATCTGTTCAACAAAATCTTTAGAAGTTCTCAGTCTACCTGGTGATTTTGCTTTTAAAACACTACCGGTTCCTTGAAAGACTTAAGCCAGTGACGGATAGTTTTTGCTGTAGGTGGTTCCCCACTATAGTGATGTCTAAAATTACGTTGCACTGTTATAACTGACTCAGTTTTCAAAAGCCAAATAACACATTGCGCTATCTGTTGGGGAGTAAACATTATTGCTGAGTTGCTCTGTACTGCACTGCACTGTACGCACGCATGGACTGAACTGAGGGAACAGAGGAAAAAAAAACAGTAGGTCAAGCCGACCTGCCAATTGTAAGGGGCCTGACTTGGAGAGTTGATTAATCAAATACCACAAACTAGAATAGTGCACGTCACTTTGTACAGATTCTAGGAGTTCTTTTACAAACATCCTGTACAATGCTTACTTATTTTTAGTTTATTTTTATGTGTAAAAGTGTATAAATGTGTCGATAAACAAACTGTCAAAACTTTACTGTCTTATAGAATTCGATTTATATAATCATCACATCCTGCTGTAGTAGTGGAAAGAAGGGAACCAGTGGAAAAATGCTCCTGTCGGCGAAGCACAAAAAAGGAGAATGTGTTCCTCTTTAAAAGACTCTAGAGAAAAATGGGACACCAGCTGCCACAAACCTCATTCCGCCTTCCTCACCAAAAATTTTATCATGCGAACGTATTTCCATCCTTTTGTGCTGAAGGAGCGTAGTAGAGAGGCAGTGACGATGGAAGAGAGAGGAGAATGTGACAGTGTGAGAGAGGGGAGAGAGAGAGAGAGAGAGAGAGAGAGAGAGAGAGAGAGAGAGAGAGAGAGAGAGAGAGAAAGGGGGGGGGTGATAATTGGAGAGAAAAAGTGGCAGTGAAAGAGGGAGATGGACAAAGACAATAACAGTGTGAGACCAATAAAGAGAATGTATTGATGGTTAGTGAGAGAAAGTGGCAGTAGAAGAAAGAGAGAAGTGTATGGAAGTAGAAGCAATGGGAGCAAAAGAGAGGAGACTGTGTAACTGAAAAATGAAGATTAGTGGGGGCCATACATAGGCTTGGCAGGTCTGAACCCTCCCAGACCAGTGAACTTAAACATACACGTATAGTAGAGGTTGACTCCTCCCAGAATTTTGAGCTGCCGAGGCATGGCGGAGACAGTGGCAGTGGGAAAGAAAGACAAAAAGAGACAATGTAAACGAGAGGAAGGCAGTGGCAGTGGGATACGCTGTGAGTCAGCGGGAGAAACAGGAGACCGTGAAAATATCTAGTGGCAATGAGAGACAGATGCTGAATACCAAGGCTTAATTACAAAGAGAGACTGAGTGAAAGAATTAAGACTGTCTTGCGTTAAAAGAGCGCGAATATGTTTGCGTGCCAAATTTTTTGGTGAGGCAGGCGAAATGAGCATTAAGGCAAGAGATTCCCCACTTTCCTCCACGGTATTTTAAAGAGAACAATATTCACCTTTTCTGTACTCTGCCGACTGGAGCATTTTCCCACTGATGTATTTTAGTCAAGTAACCGCATCTTTTTAAATCTTCCGTGAGGAGCTTTTAACTCTAGTTCACGTTTATAGCAAGTGAATTATAAGCAGGGCCGGTTCGAGAGCGTTTTTCTGCACAAGCGATTTATCTCTCTCGGTACCCCGATCCTCCCTGCTCCCCCCCCCCCCCCCCCCCACTCCTCCCACGCCTCTCCTCCTCTCGTCTTTTCCCTCATACGCTTTCACCCGTGTCAGTTTTCGCTACTAATTGTGATACACGCTGTACACAAATCTTGCACTTGGGCACCCCTCTCGGCTTGACGCCCCAAGCGGCCGCTCCTAATTATGATAAGTCACGTATAGAAACGTGCTGCGGCGTCTCTGGTACCACTCTCAGCTTTGCGCTCCAAGCGACGGCTTGGGCTTTTAACCGGCCCTTATTATAGGTTACCAGATGCTTTGCATACTGTTTACAGAATATCCTTATTAAAATTGCTTACCATTTAAGGATTATGACTTTAGTAAAAGTTGTTTGAGCGTTTATTTATACTTTTATTTGCCTTTGTGATTATGTAAATCGTTGTAGATAAATAACATGATTCTCGGTTTCTTCATCTTCTGCAAATATTTCTTCAATGTGCCTAATTTTTCTTCTACTAAACACATTTGTAATACTTTTGTCTCTATTACCCTTTAAATTCATCTGTCTAAAACGATTTAAAGAACAGTTCGGATTTCTTTCAGCTTCTTCCACACTTTTTATCACCTACCTAATTCATTTTGTGTTCGATTTTATCATTTTATAGCTTTCTTTCCCTGCTTATCCTAACCCTCTCATATGAAGTCTTCTCTTTTGTATGGGAACTATAGTGCTCTCTGCCAATCTTTAGAAATTTGCGTTTATGGTGTTCTTCTCGTACTACTACTTTCGTTCTTGGTGTGAGAATAATAGATTTTTTTCTGTTCTCCAATTCATCCCCTTATGGTTCACTGTGCACCGAGATACATAACGAACTGATCTCCCACTTACATCTGTGTTCTACCAATATTCCGCTCTATAGATCGTAAATGCTTCTTTTTCATAAATCCTTCTACTGCAGCAATGATTAAAATTTTATGTTGTTATTATAAACGTTGTTTAGAAACAGAAAGAAGACCAATAAATATGACGTATCGTTATCCAAGGGTTGAGGCCCCACACATTTCGTCTCTTTCTGGACTGTGATCAAGACAACAGCCCTGTGTTTAGTAACTGTTGTGTGATCCGGGTTGGTTCATTTCCTGTGTCATCCCCTGAGTCACTGCCGTCATCCTGCATCGTTTTATTGTTCCAAATCAGCCTTCATTATTTTCGTATCCTGTATTCATCTACAAATATGAACTTAGATATAGTCTTTCTGCCATTTCCCGTAAATATGTCTTCTACATGTTACCATTAGTTTCATAACCACCTCATCTGGCACTGCAAACAGGTTCGACAGAATCCAAACACTGTCCTTTCTAGTTTTCGCCATTTTTCCGCAGTAACTCTCTTGAAAGTCAGTGCAAGAATCTCAGCTACTCAACCATAGCATCGCAAGACTTTCATTGCCACACACTATTTACGCCTCATTCAGCAGTATCAACGCTGCAACTAACGTTATCAAATGGTTCAGATGGCTCTGAGCACTATGGGACTTTACATCTGAGGTCATCAGTTCCCTAAACTTAGAACTACTTAAACGTAACTAACCTATGGACATCACACACGTCCACGACCGAGGTAGGACGCGAACCTGCGACCGTAGCAGCAGCGCGGTTCCGGACTGAAGAGCTTAGAACCGCTCGGTGACAGCCGGCAACTAACTTTATCAACAGAGCCGCTGTCCCATACTCAGTTTCACAAAACATAGTTATGAAATATTGTGAACCATATGATACAGAAATGCCGAAAGTCTGTAGCAAAAAGGAGCTAGCAAAGGAACGAAATCTTTCGACTTCACTGTGATTGACATTATTTACTGTAATCGTTGTCTTTATCTTTTATACTCATGTAAACCTATGTAACAAAAATTTTAAATACGGCTATTATGATCGCCTTAGAAAAAATTTTTGTCACTTGATGTTCAGCAACTCAATTTTATTTACAAGTTTCGCATAAGCTTATCTGCAGGATAACAGCAAAAAGAAAACAAAAACCATGAGGAAGCACAGCTTATTTAAAACGTATAGCAATAATGTAGGTTGATTCTTTCGAAGAAAAAGACAGTAACAAGTCACTATCAATAATGTCACTTATTTAAATAAACAGCACAGTAACCGGTTTCGAACCGAGAAGTTCGTCTTCAGACGGCTGTTCACAGGCATCGTTTTTTATCGTCGGACACAACCATCCTAAGAATAATTCACCACAAGAGGGGATAATCGGTTCGAAACCGTGTACGGCGTTATTTATTCAAATAAACAGCGTTATTAATAGTGGCTGGCTGTTGTGCTTTTCTTTGACAGACTCAACCTACATTTTGCACATAGCCACAGTATCAAAATGTCAGATTTCGACAAAGTAGCTAATAGTAAACAAAACTCACAAAAGTTAATTCAAAAATCAAATGTTCAAATGTGTGTGAAATCTTATGGGACTTAACTGCTAAGGTCATCAGTCCCTAAGCTTACACACTACTTAACCTAAAGTATCCTACGGACAAACATACACACACCCATGCCCGAGGGAGGACGCGAACCTTCGCCGGAACCAGCCTCACAGTCCATGACTGCACAAAAGTTAATAACGTACGTTAAAATAAACATACCGAAGAAGGTGAAGTGCTCCATACACCCAATGGCGTCGTGTATGAGTCACCAATTTCATATTACAACTGACAGATTTTTGGCTTCACGTTCAGAGTAACAAAGACACCAGATGGAGCGAATACTAGCGCAACGTGGCGCTAAACCCATATGGCAAACCAGATAAACATGCAAAAATGTTTAACGATAATGAATGTTACGTACAAAATTATACAACAAAAACCATAAATACATCATTACTAAATTCTGAATCAAGAGGGTAACAATACATAAAAAACCAAATCCAGGGTAAAGGATCAGGAATAAAATAGATAAAGGTGCGATGGCGTAGTAATTATGAATAGTATTACATGGACAAAGAGAAATAACCATATGTAATAGTTCTGTAGATGGAGCAACCAGTTTAGATTAATCTACTGAAACAAAGTAAGTGTGACGAAAATTCTGATTGGGAAATGGAGGGAATCGACTTAAACATTGCCACCGTTATTTTATTACAAAATGCATAACAATAAGCAAAATACTGTAGTACATAAACAAAGCAAATAAAATTTTCTTAGCATACACCAAAATAAAAACACGAAAATTGAGAGACCGTAACTTCAGTGACGAAATTTACCTTGTACATTACCAATTATGTAGCGTCAAAATTTGGGAATATTGTCACAATGTTGGTAGAAATATAACATTACAAAGAACCAATACAGCACCACATAAAAATAGGAACTGTAGACTATAATAACGTACATGGGCTGTGACCTTCATAAACAAACGCTCAGCATGTCAAATAGGAGTATAGATAAAACTAATGAGCAATTGGATGACAGCAAATACAATGCGTAACTTAACGGAATACACCAGTAGTATGAGGTGCCAAAGTCTGAGAAAAAAGAATGATGACCCAGTGTTGGTATAAATGTAGCATTACAAAAAGCGAGTATAGTTACACATACAAGAAATTCATTCTAGACTAGTATTACATAGGCTGTACACATCATAAACACACGCGTAGTATATCGGTGAGTAACATGGATAACATATAAGCAATGGAAAATAAAAAAGGGGAAGGAGGCTGGGCGGGGGAAGAAAAGGCAAAGAGTGAAAATTATTAGAGGACACGAAGCAGAAGGCGCAATATGGACGGAACAATAAACACATCAGAACCATAGGCCAACACATGGGCACGGTGTAAGAGTGGGTCTTCTATGAAAATCTCTACATGAAAATAAAAGTATACCACACGTTATATTTAAAAAAAGGGCAGGAGAAGGGGAGCTAAAAAAAGAAACAAAGATTTGATATAGGAAAGTGGGTCTAAACGGAAAACACTATAGAAGCGAAAACCATAGTGGAACCCGGAGAATATCAACTACAATGAGAAACCATTGGCGAGATGACACTACTTGTCTATTGACCTCTTTTGAGGGACTATTAGGGCGATGAATATAAATTTAAATTTCCTCAAGAATGTCCAGTTCCCGTCCTTTAGGCTCAATATATCAAAATTTCATGTTCTCCTTGAAAGATATGGCCTTCATTTTTATAAGTGAACCGAGAACACTGTTGTTTATATAAGTATCTTCCCATGATACTGAAGTGATATCAGGTGTTCCCCAGGGAAGCGTCCTGGGACCTCTGCTGTTCCTGATCTGTATAAATGACCTGGGTGACAATCTGATAAGTTCTCTTAGGTTGTTTGCAGATGATGCTGTAATTTACCGTCTAGTAAGGTCATCCGAAGACCAGTATGAGTTGCAAAGCGATTTAGAAAAGATTGCTGTATGGTGTGGCAGGTGGCATTTGACGCTAAATAACTAAAAGTGTGAGATGATCCACATGAGTTCCAAAAGAAATCCGTTGGAATTCGATTACTCGATAAATAGTACAATTCTCAAGGCTGTCAATTCAACTAAGTACCTGGGTGTTAAAATGATAAACAACTTCAGTTGGAGGGACCACATAGATAATATTGTGGGGAAGGCGAGCCAAAGGTTGCGTTTCATTGGCAGGACACTTAGAAGATGCAACAAGTCCACTAAAGAGACAGCTTACACTACACTCGTTCGTCCTCTGTTAGAATATTGCTGAACGGTGTGGCATCCTTACCAGGTGGGATTGACGGAGGACATCAGAAGGGTGCAAAAAAGTGCAGCTCGTTTTGTATTATCACGTAATAGGGGAGAGAGTGTGGCAGATATGATACACGAGTTGGGATGGAAGTCATTACAGCAAAGACGTTTTTCGTCGCGGCGAGACCCTTTTACGAAATTTCAGTCAACAACTTTCTCTTCCGAATGCGAAAATATTTTGTTGAGCCCAACCTACATAGGTAGGAATGATCATCAAAATAAAATCAGAGCTCGAATAGAAAGGTTTAGGTGTTCGTTTTTCCCGCGCGCTGTTCGGGAGTGGAATAGTAGAGAGAAAGTATGATTGTGGTTCGATGAACCTTCTGCCAAGCACTTAAATGTGAATTGCAGAGTAGTCATGTAGATGTAGATGTAGATGTAGATGTAGATGTAGATGTAGATGAGGCAAAATCCCTTCCAGTCTGCCCTGCATAAACGCTAACACGCCAGCCTCAGTCAGTTTTGAATACTCCAGGCTTTTTTAACTTGGCTGTCCTACCAACAAGGCAAAGGCGTAAAAATAACTCCAGTTTTTTGGGTATGAAAGGCAATTTTTACTTTGGTTTTCTTGAAGGCAAAACTTGTTTTATTACAGACCACGTCAAAGTAGGAAAAGGAAGCAAATTTGTTTTTTATTTTTATTTTTATTGGCGATGTAGAAAGTGGATTCTGCCTGTTGAAAATTACTGCGTAACCATTAGCCTTTCCAACTTCAACGATAATGTCAGTTTCCTTTCTAATAAGAATAATGAAATTAATATTGGTGAAGCTTACAAACTTTTGGAATTTATACGTCTTTTTCTATCATTAAACTATTTTATTCTCTATGGCAAGATTTATTACCAAAAAGACGGACTGGCTGTGAGAAGCTCCCTTTCAGGTGTCCTAGCGGATGTTTTTATTAATGATCTCGAAAATAAATTCTTTCGTTCTCACGCCGAATTGACCACAAATATTGCACTTTGTCGTAGGTGTGGAGATGACATCTTTGTGCTCTCTCTGGGTAACGAAGATGACGTTATAATGTTTGCACTTGCCTTCAATAACATGTATGCTAAAATCCAGTTTACGATTGAGTTGGAAGACCAATGTAGTAATTTTTTTGATCTGACAATAACGATGAGGGCTCTAATTTGTTAACGGATATTTATTGCTACCCAACAACCACTGATATAATAACTGATATGAAATCAAATCATCCCATCACTCATAAGTGGGGTTATTTCTTACTTATGTTCAATAGGCTTGCGACAGTAAAACTGATGTACGACGTTATTAGAAAGGAAATTAACATCGTTCAAATTCGAAAAGCTAGTGTCTACGCAGAAAGTTTTATTCCTGTAGTGGGAGAAAAAATTCTCAACAGTTTTAAGGCCATAGCGATTAATGATAACAAAGAAATTTTACACATTGAGTCTAAAGAATGGGAACTGACATCTTTGAGTAGCTTGAAATTTATATTCATTGCTCTAATATCTCTTCAAAAGTAGTCAACGAACAAGTAGTGTCGTCTCGCCGATGGTTTTTCAATATAGATGATGGCCTGTTGGTTACGTAAGTTCTCTAAGTTCCGCTATATTTCTTGCTTGCTATACTGTCATCTATTTTGACCCACCTTCTAATATGAATTCTTTGTTTCCTTTTTTAACTTTCCCCCTTCTTTAATATAACGTGTAATGCAATTTTAATTTCGTGTCCAAGTTGTCATCCAACATCCGCTCTTATAGTGTGGGCACGTTTTGCCCTGTGGTTCCGACCTCTTTATTAGTCAATACATGTTGAGCCTCATGCTTTGAGTTCTCTAGTCCCTTATCTTTTCTTCCCCCGCCCCTTCCCACTCCCTCCTGTTTTATTTCTCGTTGCTAATTTTTTAACCATATTCCTCATAGATATTCTCAACGTGTGCTCATGATGCGTAGAGCCTATGAAATTCTACTCAAGTATGCATTGCCTGTTTTGGTGTGTTACTGTATTGGCTTTATGTACCGCTATAATTACACCAGCAGGATATTAACACTTTTGTTATTTCTTAAAATTTTGCACTACACACTACTAATGGGTAAGGTTAAGTTTCGCACTGTAGTTGCGGCCACCCAATTGCTCATTTTTAGCGTTCCGTACATCAGTCGCTAGAAACGCAACCCTTATAGGATCGCTTTGGTGTCTGTCTGTCCGTCTGTCAGTCCGTCCGACCGTTGAGAACCCTTTTTCTCAGGAACAGGTAGACGTTATCCCAACGCCGTGGACTCCCCTTGTCAGTCGTAATATGGAACTGGTGACTCACACACGACGCTGTGTTTCATTTAGCATAGGTTTTTAACTTTTGCCAATTTTGTTTTTTAAATAATCTGTGGATCCTCTTGAGTTTTGTACCCTTTCTACAGATATGCTGAAGATGAAATTACTCTAAACGTGTAAATAAACTTGAGTTATGGAAATTAAGTGACTAAAACTTTTTCCTGTAGCGACCATAATAGCAGTATTTAAATTTTATAATTTCGTAAAATGTTGGCAGGCCTCTTATGTGATATACAGGGGACAGGCAGAACAATGTAAACAGTGGTAGTGATTGGATGGTTCTGTTTGAAGGTCAACAACGCAGGTAAGGCACGTGTCACGCTGGACTGTGCGTGTTCACTATGGACTAGGCATCAGTGCAGGTTGTTTACGAGTAATGCACACTTCGTATTTGCATTCAGAGGCCGAGGTAGACGTGCAATGAAAGACCTAACAGAATTCCAAAGGGGGCAGATTGTGGGGGCCCGATTAGCTGGAGCATCAGTAACCAAGACAGCAAAATTATTGAATGTTTCAAGACCAACTGTTTTAACAGGGACGATGCTTACGTACTCTATAGAGTTTGGTGGCCAGCGGAAGTGGTTAAGCTCAGAAGAATGTTCCTGGAGCCACTTTGTAGCAATTCTGGACGTGTGGGGGTATCGCATTGTTCTGCTGGAATTGCCCAAGTTCGTCGGAATGCACAATGGACATGAATCGATGCAGGTGACAGACACGATGCTTACGTACTCGTCACCTGTCTAGACGTATCAAGGGTCCCATATCACTCCAACAATACATGCCCCACACCATTACAGAGCCTCCACCAGCTTCAACAGTTCCCTGCTGCCATGCAGGGTCCATGGATTGATGAGGTAATCTCCATACCCGACCAGGCAACATGTTTCCAGTCTTCAACAGTCCAATATCGGTGTTGACTGGCCCAGGCAAGGCGTAAAACAGTGTGTCGTACAGTGATGAAGGGTACACGAGTGGCCCTTCGTCTCCGAAAGCCCATATCGATGATGTTTCGTTGAACGGTTCGCACGCTGACACTAGTTGACGACTCAGCATTGAAATCTGTAGCAATTTGAGGAAGCGTTGTACTTTTGTCTTTTGAACGAGTCTCTTCAGTCATCGTTTGTCTCATTCTTCTAAGGTCTTTTTTCCGGCCGCAGCGCTGTCGGAGATTTGATGTTTTACCGTATTCCTGATATTCACCGTACACTCGTGAAACGGTCGTGCGGAAAAATCCCCAGTTCATCGCTACCTCGGAGATGCTGTGTCCTATCGCTCGTGTGCCGAATACAACACGCCGTTCAAACTCACTTAAATCTTGATAACCTGCTATTGTAGTAGCAGTAACCGATCTAACAACTACGCCAGACACTCGTTTTCTTATACAGGCGTTACCGACCGCAGCGCCTTGTTCTGCCTCTTCAAATATCTCCGTATTTGAATACGCATGTCTATACCGGTTTCTTTGGCGCTTCATTGTATGTCACACCTTGAAATAAGTAAACCCATGTAACACAAGATTCAGTACATACTTCTGCATAATATAAATGCAATGTATGTATATTTGTATATTAAATGTTGTATGCAACATGTTTTGCATTTCACTGGGTTAAAATACAAATTGTTCTTCCCTCACACGATAGATTCCCGCTGCGCTATTCTCGGAGTGTAGATGAAACTGATGCGAAATAATATTACATATGGTAGAAGCCATGAGACAGCGATGCACGATACGCGTCTGCATCCAGGAACTTGCAAGGGGATAAGTACCACAACGGATGCCAGCTCCATCGTAAACAAACTACTAACAGTTCTAGTTGTATCAGAATAGAAATCCAAGTCTAAAGCAAGGTAGGAAAGATGAATTTTCGGTCGTAGTGGTTGTTCGTTTAACGCCACCGAAGCGTTTGCTCACCTGAGAGTCGCCTTCTGGGGGGCTCTGCTGCCACGCTGCATTGTGACTACGCTCTGCCCCCTATCGAGGCGACTAATCGATTCCGCCTACATGTCGCTCCCCTCTGATGGAATATCATTGTCGCTTCGTGGAGGGGACGCAATACGCCTCACACCTTTAAGCGACCCATAAGGGCAGTAATTAACTGAACGGTAACGGAACCGACAACAGAGACGCGCTACAGGGAATGGACAAAAATACCGGAACACCAAAAGCACAACAAAATTACCATACTAATACGGTGTAGGAAAACCGCTGTAATTCAAAACAAGCTTCTAGTCTTCTCGAAAAGGATAAATACAGGCCATGTTTGGTTTTAACGGGAACCTTACACCATTTTTCGTCTAAAATAGTTGCACTTGCAAGTAACGATGATGCAGGTCGATAGCGATAGTGTACCCTTCCCTCGAAGAGAGACCTCAATGCTCTATAATACTGAAAATAATATTGAGATCTGGTAACTGTGGTGGCCAGAGGAGTGGACAATTCATTCTTGTGCTCACAGAACCAGTCCTGGACGATGCGAGCTGTGTGAATAGCGACCCTGTTGTCCTGGTACACAGCATCGCCATTGGGTCACAAACATTGTACCATGGGATGAATCCGATAGGTAAAAATTTTCACATAATCCTTGGCAGAAAAGAGACATTTCAAAGTAACCATGGGACGCATGGATTACCACTACATGGCTACCCAAATCGTCACCGATCCACCGCCATGTCCCTCTCTTGCCAGCAAACAGTCTGCATCACAGTCTTCGGGCGGGGCTACGAAAGACGTACACTTGGCCAGAAGCTGGAAACACTGTGACAAGACTCATTCGAAACTTCCTGGCAGATTAAAACTGTGTGCCGGACCGAGACTCGAACTCGGGACCTTTGCCTTTCGCGGGAAAGTGCTCTACCAACTTTTTCCTTTTTTTTTAGACGCGACCCCCTTTTTTTCCTTTTTTTCTTCTTTTTCTCTCTCTTTTTTTTCCACCTATCTAGCCTAAAAACAAAAACAAAGATAGTGCCACCGCCACTTTCATCCTACAGTTAACTAGGACGGCCGTTCGCCACCACTTTAGATTTTGCCAACGAAACAAAAATTAAATATGCCTCTGAACTTTCAATATAAAAAAATAATAAAGGAGAAAGGAAAGGGCATAATACGTTATTATATTTGATTTGTTGTTCATTTTGTTCTTAGTTTGTTCTTGTGTATTTATTTGGATTCTAAAGGCAGGTCTCCTGCCCACTTTTTTTTAATCTTTTTTTTTATTATTTATATAGGTATCAATGTGGGAACAGTCATAGTTAATCAAGCCTGGAAAACTAAAATAGAATGAAGACACCATCGAAGATATTAAACGTAAATAACATGAAAAGAAAGCTACCACGTCGTAGTTAGGCTTCCCACTGACTGCGCCCACTGATAAAGATTGTTCAATATATGCTCGTTTGCAGTTTGTTCTGACCTCATCTGCCATTGCCTGGAACATTCCAGCTGCACGGGGGGTTGTGAAAGGCGCTCCATAGGTAGTTTGCGAAGCATTGTCGATATCTGATATGCCCGGAAATAGCATGATGTCTTTCTTGCAAATAGAGCCAGAAGTCAAGGAAATTCTTGTGTCCGTCACAACAGAGGTAATGGACCGCATGTCCACGTATCCAGGTGACGGAGTTGGTTCGAGTCTTGGGGTAAAATGTCTCATCCGGAAACAATAACGTGCGTGCAGATATATGCTCTGGCCTAACTCGCAAGACATAAGCCAGCATCTGCCGCACTAGGTGCCAAACCGGTTCCGCCTCTCCGCAGCTGAGGCGGTGCTCGTCAGAATCTACTGTGTTACAACCCACACAATTAGAAGATTCTGCCATGTGGATATTGTAGAGACGTTCTTGCGTCACCAGCTTCCCATTAACGACTACGTACCATTGGGAAACAACGTCGGAATCAAGCATGGCATCGTGTACAGTCTTCCACACCACGCGCCACCGTACGTCAGGATATTTTAGTTCGACCACATTTAGGGGGCGGCGTTGCATCATGTCGTGATAAATACGTCGAGTCGTGGCCATTTGTGGTGTCGTGAGCGCTACACTGCAATAACTTTGTTCTAAATAGAAACGTCCGATATAAAAGAGGGGTGCTGGGATGTCCTGTAGTGGCACCGGCGCTCTTAGTGAAGCAGGTCGTAGCGCCGTCAGAAGCAGACTCGTGAGGCTCGTAGGACAACGGCGCAGCAGACATAAATGTGAGCTAACATAGAGGGCAATGGCCCTATCATGGACGTTGACTAGGCCGAGACCACCTTTTTCCTTGGGGAGAGTAAGAGATACGTATCTGATCTTCAGTAACATACCAGCGGTGACGAAGTATCCCAGCGCTGCCATAATGCTACGAGCCAAGGGTTTCGGAATGGGTAGCGTTTGGGCGACATGCGGTATGCGGGACGCAAGGTATACATTGGCATAATACGCCCGCTAAACGATGTTGAGGGATCGCAAGCGCTGATTTGCAATTCCGGCCCTAATTTGGTGAAGAAGGCGTCGATAATTGAGCGTCGTCGCGCGTCGCATGTCGTTCATGAAATCTAAGCCCAAGCAGCGGACAGTATCACTGAAGCGTAAGGGGGCAATGTGTTCCTGCGGTAGCCCAATCCCGATGCTCAAGGCGACAGATTTGTCAACGTTGATTTGGCTACCAGAAGCTGTACCGTAGGTTGCAATCCAGTCCAACGTCGCGGCCATATCGTCAGCTCCTCGTATGACGATCATCAAATCATCCGCATATGCGGTGCAGCGATAGATGGAGCCGCCGAACTGTATCCCAGTGAGCCTGTCTCGGAGACCACACAACAAAGGTTCTAAGGTCAATGCAAATAACAACGTTGATAATGGACATCCCTGTCGTACTGATCGGCGGATCGGCATGGGTGCCGTCAGTCTTCCATTAACAAGAACTCGAGAAGTAGCCCCATGCAGAAGGCGTGTCAACACTCTGATAAAGGGGTCGGGATATTCCATACGCCGTAGAACGGCAGTGAGAAAAGTGTGGCCCACACGGTCAAAAGCCTGGCTAAAGTCAATAGACGCCAGGGCTGCCGGCAAACGTCTCACCCGTGCAAGGGAGATGAGATCTCTGTAACGACATAACGCAGTTCTGATGTTGTTGGGTCCCCCCAAGGACATCTGATCGCTGGACAGGACGTGCAATAGTGTGACCCGAAGACGTCCTGATAGCAGCCTCGAAAAGATCTTGAAGTCACTGTTCAATAACGTTAAGGGGCGGTAATCGCGGACATGATTCCGTCCCTTCGGCTTATGGATGGGGATAATCAGTCCTTCCAAGAACGGTGCAGGCAACGGTATACCCGGGGACATCAATTCCTGACAAATTTCAACCCAACACGGTACCAAACGTTGTTTAAATGCTCGATAGAACTCTAATGGTAATCCATCGATTCCTGGTGATTTATGGGGAGCACCTTTTCCAATGGCGTCGAGCACTTCCTCTTCTGTCACTTCTCCCAGTAAAGTCGGTACCATGTCTGGTGGAACTGTACCGTGGACATGTGCTGACACGGACTCTACCGTCGCCATATCAGAGAGCACTGATGAATAAAGTTGAGCGTAATGCCCATAGAAGGCTTCTGCTATATCTGTTTGTTCTGCCACGTGTCGTCCGTCGTCCGTTATCATGTCGGTTACCAGTGCCCTACGGCGCCTCCTGCGTTCTAGGAGCACGTGGTGCATAGATGGCCTTTCTGATTGTATCATGTCTGGAGCACGCGACCGTATAACAGCGCCTTGTAAATGATGGCGTGCTAAGGAGATGAGTTGCGCTTTCACGCGATTGACTATGATCTGCCGGTCAGGTGAGGGCTCCATAGCAAGACATTCCCGTAGGACTGTGTAATAAAAGTTTTCCGTGCTCCTCCTCCATGCCGCCGCTTCTCGACCGTAAGCCATGAAGGTGCGCCTAAGAGCAGGCTTCGCACATTCAATCCACCAACTGAGGGTCGATCGGTAACGACCACGACGCTGTAAGGACGCGTTCCACGACTCTTCGATAGCACGTTTACATGCCGGCTCGTCCAGATGGGCGACGTTCAGTTTCCAGTGGGGCCTACTGCGCCACACACGTGCAGCTGGGAGGGCAATGGTGCAAATATAGGCTGTGTGGTCGGTGAATGCAGTGGGCCAGAGCTCTGCTCCTCTCGTCGCCGTCGAAAGGGTGCTTGTGACGTAAATCCTGTCTAACCGACTTGATGAATGACTTGTATAGTGGGTGTATCCAGGAGCTGGGCCATGGATATGTCGCCACGTGTCAATCAGGTGGAGGTCACGCACTAGCATTTCCAATTCCGCACACGGGACGTGATGTGGCTGCTGATCAGACGGAGATAATGTACAGTTAAAATCTCCTCCGATCACCATATCGTCTATGCGGCCCATAAATAGACGCGTGATATCTTCCGAAAAGAAGCGGGCCCGATCTCTCCGTCTCCCTGATCCTGAAGGGGCATAGACATTGATGAGTCGTACACCGTTGACAGTTACTGCCATGGCTCTTGCACTCGGTAAGTACAGTACGTCCGTAGCCTCCAAACCGTCCCGTAGCAGAACAACCACACCACTATCGGTAGAAGAGGCGTGGGAGATGTGGGCGGTATATCCGTAGAAGTCAGGGAAACTAGCGACACATACTTCCTGTAAGAGGGCCACGTCGACGTCCGCCGCATCAAGCATGCGTTGTAGCATTGTCAGTTTGTGTGGTGCCCTTATCGCGTTGATATTGATTGTGGCTAGGCGAAAGGTGTGCTGCCTAGCCTCTTCACCTAGGGTAGACCCCATGGAAATCAAAGCTAACCGCAAGAGATGCCGGACCTACCAAATCCGTTACAAACTATGCGTCTTTTACGATAGGAGTGGCATCTCCAATGCCACCCCCTCCGCTGTCACCCGTGCCCTCTTTAGGAAGTTCCTCAACATCGTCCGACCACAGTGGCGGCAACACGATGCTGTGTAGCTGATCAGCACCTAAATCTCCCGCACGTACGTCGTCTTTGTTAGAGGTAGACGGAGCGCCATCCATCGACGCGACCTGCTGAATCCGTGGTGCAAGAAGTAACTTGGCACTCGTGGTATGGGCAAGTGAACCGTCTACACCACTTAGATTCTCAGCAGGCGCAGCATCCATGCCGTCTGAGGAGATGTCACCTTCTTGACCGGCCGTCTGTAGGAGGCAATCGTCTGAAGGGGTCCGCCGACGTCGCTTCCGTCGTCGAGGCGAACGTTGCTTTCGAACGTGGACATCCGTATCCGAATGTGGGAGGCAATCCAGCGTCGTATCACCTTCCGCTAGGAAAGCCGCGGTCGGGACAATGTTCGCGTCCACGTCCATCGCGTTCTGGATGTTACGTTGCGTCTGGAGTCCGTGGGACTGCTGCTGCTGTTGTTGCTGTGGAGGGGGCGACATATGGGTTGGCATCGGGTGTCCTTCCTCTTCCTCCCTTGGTGCTTCTGGCGTCGATGGGTGTGTCTGATCGCCCGTTTCGTCCTCAACTATGGTGCGCATCGTCGTCTGAGCGTACGTGAGGGGCAGGATTGTCGTCCCCGTCGGGGAAACGGAGTCTCCCACTGGTATCTGCGTAATTCGACGTTGTAAGCAGCTCGATCGAACATGGCCTTCCTGCCCACATCCGGAACAGGTACGCGGCTGACCGTCGTACATGATGATTGCTCGACAGCCACCGATGTTCAAATAGGAGGGCACATGTTTCATGAGCTCAAGTTTAATTTGGCGCACACCATTGTAGACCTTATACGTCGAAAAAGTTTGCCACTTTTCTGCAACGTGGTTGATAACATTGCCGTACGGTCGGAAGGCGGCCTTGATAACTTCCTCTGGGACCTCGAAGGGGAGCTCAAAAACCCTTACAGTCCTTAGGCCCATGCCTGCATGATCCACCGTCACTGCACCGATATGCCCGTCAGAATGTTTGAATCTGAGAGAGTTCGAGTATTTGGACACCACTGTCTTGCAGACCTCTGCACTGGTCATTTTAACATAAACCACGCTCGCCGTTATAGAAAAATGTATTCCGACGACAGTCGCCGGATCTAAACGTAGATCGTCGCGTATGAACTGTTCTATTTCATAGGCTCGAGGACGCGCGTGATCTGGTTGGAAGGTAATTTTGATCGTATCGTGGTGCCATGTGTGTGCCATAGTCGCACCGAACTTGGAACTAATACAACTCGCGCCGCGAGAAGGTAAACACAAGCAAGCGCTCACGGTCGCACATGGCGGGGCGCAGCGGACGTCCTCGCCCCACCGCAGCCGAAAGCAGACTGTGCTGAGCAACCCAAACACGACTCACGCCCCGTCCTCACAGCTTTACTTCTGTCAGTACCTCGTCTCCTACCTTCCAAACTTAACAGAAGCTCTCCTGCGAAACTTGCAGAACTAGCACTCCTGAAACAAAGGGTATTGCGGAGACCTGGCTTAGCCACAGCCTGGGGGATGTTTCCAGAATGAGATTTTCACTCTGCGGTGGAGTGTGCGCTGATATGAAACTTCCTGGCAGATTAAAACTGTGTGCCGGACCGAGATCCTTTCTTTCAGGAGTGCTAGTTCTGCAAGGTTCGCAGGAGAGCTTCTGTTAAGTTCTGAAGGTAGGAGACGAGGTACTGACAGAAGTAAAGCTGTGAGGACGGGGCGAGAGTCGTGCTTGGGTAGCTCAGTTGGTAGAGCACTTGCCCGCGAAAGGCAAAGGTCCCGAGTTCGAGTCTCGGTCCGTCACACAGTTTTAATCTGTCAGGAAGTTTCATATCAGCGCACACTGCGCTGCAGAGTGAAAATCTCATTCTGAAGACTCATTCGTCCTAACGACTTTCTTCCATTGCTCCATATTACTGGTGGCTTCGTCACTACGTTTGCCTGTTACAGGCATTTTCATCACTGGAGTGTAGTTTTGGAATTCTAGCACGACGTGCAGTTCCCAGCTTGTGGGGCTCCCTTCGTTTTGTTTTGGTGCTGACGGGGCTCGCGAGTGTGATAGTAATTTTTTGCATTAACTATTGCAGCTGTCGTCCTCTTCTTTTTCACGATCGCTCAAGACAGATTCGCAAGCGTTGTGACAAGGTGGATGATTTTTTTCCGCTTACCGTGTATGCGGTATAATTTTCGATATGGTGCCTCTTGAAAACATTTCGGTTACCTTAGTTGCGGAAGCGCCCGCAATAAGAGTACCAGCTATTAGCCCACATTCAAATTCACTTAACTCCGACAAAATGTGTGGTGTCACCGCCAGACACCACACTTGCTAGGTCAGGGCCGGCCAGAAATTCTGCACGCGTGTGGTGCTCCTGCACATGTGCAACTTCCGGGTCACAGCGTGCACGCCTCAGCCGTCAGCGTTCAAGTAGTTCATGTTTCTGCGCACAGATGTCGCTCCTCTGTGACACAAAGTGCGTTATCGACACTTCGTATATACAGGGTGAGTTACCTAACATTACCGCTGGATATGTTTCGTAAACCACATCAAATACTGACGAATCGATTCCACAGACCGAACGTGAGAAGAGGGGCTAGTGTAACTGGTTAATATAAACCATAAAAAAAGCACGGAAGTATGTTTTTTAACACAAACCTAGGTTTTTTTAATGGAACCCCCGTTAGTCTTGTTAGCACATCTGAACATATAAACAAATACGTAATCAGTGCCGTTTGTTGCATTGTAAAATGTTAATTACATCCGGAGATATTGTAACCTAAAGTTGACGCTTGAGTACCACTCCTCAGCTGTTCGATCGTGGGTATCGGAGGGCACAGAATTACGTAGGGATCCAAAGGGAACGGTGATGGAGTGATGGGCCTTAGGTACAGAAGAGACTGGAACAGCACATTACGTCCACATGCTAACATCTTTTTATTGGTCTTTTTCACTGACGCACATGTACATTACCATGAGGCGTGAGGTACACGTTCGACGGGAGTTTCATAAGACGTGGAGGACGCATAAATTGGCCAGCCCGTTCTCCTGATCTTACACCTGTGGACTTCTTTCTGTGGGGTGCGTTAAAGGACAATGTGTACCGTGATTTGCCTACAACCCCAGAGGATTTGAAACAACGTATTGTGGCAGCCTGCGGTGACATTACACCAGATGTACTGCGGCGTGTACGACATTTATTACGCCAGAGATTGCTATTGTGTGCAGCAAATGATGGCCACCACATTGAACATCTATTGACCTGACATCTCGGGACACACTCTATTCCACTCCTTAATTGAAAACGGAAACCACGTGTGTACGTTTACCTCACCCCTCATGGTAATCTACATGTGCGTCAGTGAAAAAGACCAATAAAAAGGTGTTAGCATTTGGACGTAATGTGCTGTTCCAGTCTCTTCTGTACCTAAGGTCATCACCGTTCCCTTTGGATCCCTACGTAATTCGGTGCTCTCCGATACACACGATCGAACAGCGGAGGAGTGGTACTCAAGCGTCAAATTTAGGTTACAATATCTCCGGATGTAATTAACATTTTACAATGCAACAAACGGCACTGATTACGTATTTGTCTATATGTTCAGATGTGCTAACAAAACTAACGGGGTTCCATTTAAAAAAAACTAGGTTTGTGTTAAAAAACATACTTCCGTGCATTTTTGTATGGTTTGTATTAACCAATTACACTGGCTCCTCTCCTCACGTTCGGTCTGTGGAATCGATTCGTCAGTATTTGATGTGGTTTACGAAATATATCAAGCGGTAACGTTAGGTGACTCACCCTGTATATCACAACCTGGGCTGCATCTGTAAGATCTGCTGCTTTATAGAGCGCAACAGAGAAAGCAACAAAGTATTTAGCCTCATTTATTAGCTGCCTGTGCACATCGCCGGCCATAGCACTTATACGTCTTGTCACTGTTTGTTTGGATAGACTGATTTCTTGAAGCTTGCTAACGTTCGTGGGACACACAAGTTCTGCAGCATCAGTCAGACACCCTTTCACCAACTCCCCTTCGGAAAAGGGTTTCCCAGATTGTGCAATTCTTAATGCGATTTTAAAACTTGCTCGCAGGGAAGATTTAATGTGGTTGTCATTCTGGAAAATTGAAAACAGTTCATTGTACAGCGTACAGTAAAACAGACATAAATATAACACAAGAAACTAAGAGTTCAAGAAGTATCAGTTACTTTGACGTACAGTAAACTCGAGTTGATGTGTCTCATCTATTTTCTTAAGGACATTTAATTTTACTTGCCGTTCTTCACTGTTGAGTACATTACACTCGTCTTTGTGATATGTATTGCAATGTCTTTCAATTGAAAACTTAGCTGGCCGCCTATTATTCGGCGGCACAGCAAACACTGTGAGTTTTGACCAACGGCTACAAAAAGAATTGCAGTTCCCAGTCATTTTTAAACGACTGAGAACATAGATCTCCCGTCTTCTGCTTTTTCACAATACTTTCCATTTCTCAGTACTTCTCTGTTAAGGTTACGGTCACTAGGAGTAAACGAGACTGGGTATTTTGCGCTCTTCCTTGTACCACATAAACAGGGATGTGGAGCCGCTGCCGTCCATTTAGGACACACGTCTAATAACAGATGTCGCTGTCGCTCGCTGTCGCACACGTGCGCACATGTGCAGCACTTCCGCACGTCTGCACACTGTGCAGCGTTTGGCCGGCCCTGTGCTAGGTGGTAGCCTTTAAATCGGCCGCGGTCCGTTAGTATACGTCGGACCCGCGTGTCGCCACTATCAGTGATTGCAGACCGAGCGCCGTCACGCGGCAGGTCTAGTCTAGAGAGACTCCCTAGCACTCGCCCCAGTTGTACAGCCGACTTTGCTAGCGATGGTTCACTGTCTACCTACGCTCTCATTTGCAGAGACGACAGTTTAGCATAGCCTTCAGCTACGTCAGTTGCTACGACCTAGCAAGGCGCCATATTCAATTACTACAGTTACTTCAAGAATGTATTCTGAACAGATAATATTGTGAATCATGTACTGTCAAGAGCTACCTTCATCATTAATGGATTAAAGTTAAGTATGAAACTAATTACGTCCGCTTTCTGAATTCTCATTCCTTGTCATGTTCCAGACCTCACGTCAGTATGGTTCTTCCCTCCTCACGCCAGCCTGCGTGAGCTAAAACGCGTGCATTTCGGCCTCCAATAGTAACACGGTGTTGGCTCTTCTGCCAACACAAAAAAATGCGCTCACGACTACACAAAACACTGACCTTGCAACGACTGCCACTCGCATTCTAGTGAGGGCATTGCACTGGCTCCGCTCGTGGTGCTGTACAACAGCGCAAACTGCAGGCTTGGCTGGCATCTGCATTTACGTTGAAGCATGCATTTTTCGCGTTATTTCCGTATTTTAGTCAAACCCCTGTAGTATCCCCGCCAATGGCTTGCGCAGCATCGAAAATGACAGTGACATCCGCCTCTTTTAGCAGTGATGACAGAGTGGAGCTGATACTGAGGCGGCCCGGCGAAAAGTGCGCCACGGTGGTACTCGTCGTCGGAACTATCGGAGAAGGGAGACGTGTGGGTGAGGAACTGGCTCAGTCCACAGGGGCTCCTCCTTGTCTGTCTCAGGACATGTTGCTGTTGATAAACGAGGCGGGGGCTGAGCTCATAAAGGGGCAGAGGCTGATGGACGATAGCGATCGCGGGAGAGGAGACTGTTGGAGCCGCAGTCCGCTTTCATGGGCGGGCGAAAACGAGCAACGCTTGTCCCCACAGTCGCCGTAGCTAGGGAGCGTGACGTTCTGCAGGTGTCACAGCCGAAGCCGGTTTCTATGAACGCATAACTGCTTTTATACTGCCACGACATCAAACATTCTAGAACACCATCGCCGACTAAAACTCTCAGCGCACACCACTTTTGTATCGCATTGAATACAAAATGTGTTATAAAATACTATTCCCGGAGAAATTAATGCATTAATGAAAAATCCGTAGAAGACGGAGACCATAGGAGTAAAACAGTTTAAAGGGGGCAAGAAAAAGATGGTGCGACATTGGTTTTCACATAGGATGTACTGAAAATCGAATGTATGAAAATATGGATATGAACAACACAAGGACTAATAGTTAAAAAGGCACACAGAAGTGGAGAACAGTGTGATTTCACGTGATGAAATGTTGTTGAAATTCTGCAGACGTCATCTAAGTTTGTTGTAGAAGCAATAAATGTAATAATATGCTCCGCTGTGGCAAGAGAGCGCTAATGCGCTGCTTTCTGGACTCGGGTTGGCGACGGACCCGAATCGAATCCGCCCGGCGGATTAACGACGAGGGCCGGTATGCTGGCCAGCCAGTATGTGGTTTTTAGGCGGTTTTCCACATCCTTCTAGGTGAATATCGGGCTGGTCCCCACGTTGCGCCTCAGTTACACGTCTTGCAGACATCTGAGACACGTTCGCACTATTTCATGGCTTACACTAGACGCAGACAGCTGGGGTACGCTAATTCCATCTTGGGGGAGGGGGGGGGGGGGGTTGGTGGTGACGACAGGAAAGTCATCCGGCCACCCTCTGACACTAACATCTCCAAATCTATAGTAATAAGGCTTACCGCTCGTTGAAGTGGGACACAGGCTCAAAGAAAATGATGTATATGCTTTGTTGTGGCACATTTCTAATGAATAACTCATTGAAGCATTTTATTATTAAACATATTTGCTGCTATATGATTACAATCATTTATAAATTTATCAGCTGTGTCTATTTTCAGGAGCTACTACTATCATCATCCTATTTTGGTTGCTACTAATGTAACTGTTTTCGTAGCAAACACAAGTGAGAACAACGTTCATACTAGTCTAAGATTTATAATATCCCTGTCAGGATGGTATACGCACATCAACACAAAATTCTTATTATGAGTTTTATGTTGACATTCACATTTTTTAACGAATGTAATAGTTAAAATATGGGGAGAGACCGAGAGAGGAAGAAGATTCTTGAAAAAAAGAGAAAGATTTTAGTACAGACGAAGGAAAGGTGAGAAGAAAGACAATTAAGAAGAAGGAAAAAGAGGACGACACAAAAGATTACTAGTAGTTGCCTCCCCGGGGGGTATCTACATCTACATCTACACCTACATTTACATTTATACTCCGCGAGCCACCCAGTGGTGTGTCGCGGAGGGCACTTTACGTGCCACTGTTATTACCTCCCTTTTCTGTTCCAGTCGCGTATGGTTCGCGGGAAGAACGACTGTCTGAAAGCCTCCGTGCGCGCTCGAATCTCTCTAATTTTACGTTTGTGATCTCCTCCGGAGGTATAAGTAGGAGGAATCAATATATTCGATACCTCGTCCAGAAACGCACCCTCTCGAAACCTGGCGAGCAAGCTACACCGCGATGCAGAGCGCCTCTCTTGCAGAGTCTGCCACTTCAGTTTGCTAAACATCTCCGTAACGCTATCACGGTTACCAAAGAGCCCTGTACGAAACGCGCCGGTCTTCTTTGGATCTTCTCTATCTCCTCCTTCAACCCGATCTGGTACGGATCCCATACTGATCAGCAATACTCAAGTATAGGTCGAACGAGTGTTTTGTAAGCCACCTCTTTTGTTGGTGGACTACATTTTCTAAGGACTCTCCCAATGAATCTCAACCTAGTACCCGCCTTACCAACAATTAATTTTATATGATCATTCCACTTCAAATCATTCCGCACGCATACTCCCAGATATTTTACAATAAAAGATCCTTCTTTCTATGTATTCGCAATACATTACATTTGTCTATTTTAAGGGTCAGTTGCCAAACCCTCCACCAAGTGCCAATCCGCTGCAGATCTTCCTGCATTTCGCTACAATTTTCTAATGCTGCAACTTCTCTGTATACTACAGCATCATCCGCGAAAAGAAAAAGATGAAAGATGGGAGGCAGCAGCATTAGGAGCATTACATATGTAGATTGTGGACAGTTGGGAATGTGGGTCTCACGGGAGGCGTGCAAGGGATAAGTCCCTGCAGTCGCTCTATTCATCTGTGTCCTCGGTGCTCACGTGGATAGAGCGTCTGCCATGTAAGCAGGAGATCCCGGGTTCTAGTCCCAGTCCGGTCACACATTTTCAGCTGTCACACAGTTTCAGCTGTCCCCATCGAGGTATATCAACAACACCTGTCGGCAGCTGAGGGTTTCAACTAATTATCATTTATTCTACAGACGCTGCACGGTCATCAGTGGTACCTGTTCTTTCGGGAACGGTTACTATATTAATATATTAACAATAACATACCTGAAATTTGTTAAAACGCACATATGCTCGACATTTCTGTGTAAATTCGACACATTATCACGTACTTCACACGCACCAAACGTTATTGCAGAGACGTACTGATCCGACTGATTGTCATGATCCTATAGCCTGGGAATAAGTATGCATAATCACCTCGACAGCACATCACAGGCCATGAAAGGTAGAACGCAGGTGCCACAGAGAGAGATATATCATTTGGCAGGTTGCGTGTGTGACAAATTAAGAATTCTGTTTATTAAACAGAGTAGTATTCTCTATGAGCATTGTGGTGAACTTTGTTTACATTATGATTCTAGCGCACTTCTTTACATTTACGGCGAAAACAGTCCCATTGTGAGTCGTCAAGACCCACCCCACTCTCCCGTCCCCTGCCCTTGCCTTCCCTTCGTTCTCCTCCTCCTCCTCCTACCCACCTCTCCCCCTACTGCCCCCAACCCACTCTGACAGTACCACCTTCCTACACAGGCAATCAAAGTCCTAAAAAATAACAAATCATAAAACTAAGATCGCGTAACTAAACCAGTTGTGCCTTCTAACACCTTCCTTCCATTCCCCGGACCTCCAACTAGAGCCCAGTATTAAAATGAAGAAGCCAAACGCAAAGTTACCTTAATCGTGCTAAAAAATATCAGGCGTACTGCATTTCTTATAACACTTTTAACAAAAAAATTTGTAAATAGCATTACTTACATATTTTAAAGTACTTTTTAGGGGACTCATAAGTATCCAAATGCTCTACAACCTTTTTGCACCTTGTTCAAAATATTAATCTAAAAGTTATGGAAAGGGTTACAATGTAGTCATCTTGGCTGTGGTCGGAAGTAAATGAATGCTCTTAACATTTTTTGCATCACATTCGAACAAAGAATATGTAAAGGGTGTAACATCCAGTATTTTAAAGTACTTTAGAGGCTGAAAAACTAATTCGGAAGTTCTGAATTTTTTGCGCGCAGTTATTCCAAAATTATGGAAATCAGAACTTTCACAACTCACTGACTAAGTGTTTTGCTTGTTTCGGCATATCTCACATCTAATTGCATAACATGACACTCACGTCGCATTGAAAAACACAAATGCCTATTTAACTTGGAGTTTAAAGCGGCGTAAATTACCAAATTAAACAATGTTGTTCTTACGTCTTTCAGTACTCATTTAGACTCGCAATGTTACGAAAATCTCTGACGTTCAACTTGCCGTGGAAAAGAAAAAGCAAAACCATTGTCTGCTTATGGAATGTAACCAATGAATTCGAAGTTTGCAGCAAAATATAATTGTAGTATTTCTCAGACCATGTAAGGTTTAGAGTACAAAACACTCGCGGCATTACTGTCACAATTTAGTTGTTCTACAAGATGAAAAAACTACACATTGCTTGCATATTGGCACAACTGATAGATATTTTAGATTATAGTGAACTTATAAGCATTCATACTTTAACCTAAGTACCACATTTCCCAAGCACAATGGACCTTTGAATTAATTATTTCCACATCCAGATTTTCTGTGTAACGTATTAAAATACATACATGTCGCTTATTGGCATTACTTAAATAAATTATATATTAGTAGAGGACCACGAATGAAATTCATCTAATGCATAAAAATTGGTTGCGTAACCTTGCAAGACGTGCAATGGCACTACTGATGATGTAACTTACATCTTAATGTACACTTGTCCAAGAGAATTACCAAAGTGGGCAATGTTATTCTCAAGTCAAACTCGTATCTTGTATCGAACTCCAGACCTGACACTAAGATGACAAAAGCCATAGGATAGTAATATGCACATATACACATGGAGGTAGTAGCACGTACACGAGGTATAAAAGGGCAGTGCATTGACAGAGCTGTCCTTTATACTTAAGAGGGTCATGTGAAGAGGTGCCCGGCGTTATTATGAACGTACGATGGGAATTTACAGACTTTGAACGCGGAATGGTATTTAGAGCTAGACACATGGTACATTTCATATCGAAAATCTTTAGGGAATTCAACGTGCAGAGATCCACAGTGTCAACAATGTGCCGAAAATACCAAACTTCAGGCTTTACTTCTCACCACAGACAAGGCAGTGGCCGACAGCTTTCATTTAACGACTGCGAGCAGCGGTGTTTGCGTAGAGTTGTCAGTGCTAACAAGCAAGCAACACTTCTTGAAATAACCGTAGAAATCAGTGTGGAACACACGACGAACGTATCCGTTAGGTAACTGCGGCGAAATATGACGTTAATTGGCTCTGGCAGAGGACGACCGACGCGAGTACCTTTGCTAACAGCACGATATCGCCTGCAGCGCCTCTCCTGGGCACGTGACCGTATCGGTTGGACCTTAGACGACTGGAAAACCGTGGCCTGGCGAGATGAGCCCCGATTCCTGTTGATAAGAGCTGATGATACGGTTCGATTGCGGCGCAGACCCTATGAAGCCAGGGACCGAAGTTGTCAATAAGGCACTGTGCAAGCTGATGGTGGTTCCATAGTGGTATGGGCTGTGTTTACATGGAATGGACTCGATCCTTTGGTGCAACTGAGCCTATCATGGACTGGAAATGGTTATATTCCGCTGCTTGGAGACCATCCGCAACCATTCATGGACTTCATGTTCCCAAAAAACGATGCAATTTTTATGGATGGCAATGCGCCAACTTTCCAGGCCACAACTGTTTGTGACTGTTTTGAAGAACATCCTTGACAATTCGAGCGAATGATTTAGCCATCCAGATCGCCCGACAAAACTCCAATTGCACATATATGGGACTTAATCGAGAGGTCAGTTCGTACACAAAACACTGCAGCGGCGACACTTTCGCAGCTATGAACAGCAAGAGAGATAGTATGACTCGATATTTCTGTAGAGGACTTCTAACAACTTGTTTAGTCCATGTCACCTCGAGTTGCTGCACTACGCCGGGTGAAAGGAGGTCCGACACGATATTAGGAGTTATCCAATGACATTTGTCACCTTAGTGTATGACACTTGGATAGAATAGTGTACTGAACTGTAGTAATGCAAAGTCTTGTGTGGCACTGAGGGTTGCTACGCTTTCAGATTCTGCCAAAAATCATAACTACTGTAAGTAGGCTGTTTAGGTTTTTTATGTTGGTAACGCCACGTATCGCTCTGTATGAAAATCACTGACTATGCTGTGTGCAGTCTGTGGCTGGTTGGACTCATTGTTGGAATATTCGCTAGTGTAGTGTTGCGCAGTTGGAGGTGAGCCGCCAGCAGTGGATGTGGAGAGAGAGATGCCAGAGAGGTTGCTGTATGCGGACGACCTGCACGTGCGTCCGCCGGAAAAAGGAAATTTGTAAAGATGGATGACATGAATTGATAGGTATATATATGATGACTTTTGAACATTATTCAGGTAAATAAATTGTTTGTTCTCTATGAAAATCTTTCATTTGCTAACTATGCCTATCAGTAGTTAGTGCCTTCAGTAATGAGAATCTTTTATTTAGCTGGCAGTATTGGCGCTCGCTGTATTGCAGTAGTTCGAGTAACGAAGATTTTTGTGAGGTAAGTGATTCATGAAAGGTATGGGTTATTGTTAGTCAGAGCCATTCTTTTGTAGGGATTATTGAAAGTCAGATTGCGTTGGGCTAAAAAGTATTGTGTGTCAGTTTAGTGATGACCAGAATAAGTAAAGAGAGAACTGTCTGAGTACGTCCAGTTTTGCTCAGCTGTTTGAAAATCAAATAACGTAAGAGGTTTTCCAACACTGTCATTTTAAAAAAATTTCTAAGGTGACGTTTCACTACGCCATGTTATGGTATTAACTGTGATTTGCAGTACAAAACTTTGGCATCGTCTGCTGATAGTTGTGATGATACTGTAGTTTGTAGGCTGTACCGTCGATAATCCTCCTCCATGTGACACACAGACAGTAAGTAGTTAAAAGTTTCGTAACGTTCATGAAAAAGGAAACATTTACTTTATTTTATAAGACTGTATGATGCTGTATAAATGTTGTTTCTTATTTTTCATGTTACGAGCATGGGGTGTGGTGGTGGCGGGAGGAACAGTCTTACGATAAATACTTTTCGCGAACAAAATGAGAAATTTGTTCCATTGACTTCATTGAGATTTGAATGATATTTATAATGTACTGAATGGATTGTCCACCAGATTTCAACTTGGGACATTGTGGGAATAATGATCATAATATTTTCCGTTTTACTTTTGTTGCCCTACAGTTTCCAAAAAATTGCTTCATTATATTAAGGAGATACGAGGAAAAATAAAACCTGTATTCGACAAAACAGATGTTTATTATTGCTAATTTTAATTCAAGATACTGGCTGAAAGGGTACTTGTCATCCTGTGGGTTACGTTCAGTTCCGAAGATAGCTATGCAAAACGTTACTCATATGCAAGGGAAACACCACGAGCGTGAAGGGACATACGTGCAAAAGTATCACGCATTGGGCATGTACAATAATTCCGAACAGCGATAAAGAGACAGTCAGGGACAATGTGTGCAAATGTGTGCGTTAGATTTACAGCCGTTCAACACAGTTAGTGAGGAAGCATTTATTAGCCTTTCACGAGGACTAATCGATATTTCTGCGAAGTACGGAACAATGAGAGAAAAAGAGGTTTTCCTTTCTCCGAGAGCGCATACAAGACATTGTGGATCAAGTGAGACGTGACATTTTGCCTCTAGTAAAGAAAGTTGTTGTCCAGAGTGTGTTCGATGACAAGCGATCCTTACACTGACAATTATCGCGAAATATATTATCTGACTGTCACATCTAGACCCATTGTAGACTCTGAAGACAGATGGGAAATGAGTAACAGCATGCTCCTCATAACATAGATTCCCGACGTTTCAAAAACAATTCAAAATATTCTTGTAGAGTTTAGTGAAAAATTGTCTGGTGTAGATATATCTCCTCTGGTACTAAACAATGTGACATTCGTGACGAATCAAGGGCCAAACATAAAGAAAGCTGACGTCTTGGATATTCGGGAATCCTGAAGGTAGCACCTGAAGAAGACAGTGAGACACGCTGTTGAAATATCATGCGAGAACGACGCCAACATCCGGCTGGATTCCCGAATATCCAAGATGTCAACAGATCGCCGGGAAAGCATGAAGAATTACATAAAGAAGCTCTTCAACACCACGAACACCTGCCATGCTCGTTGTGCTGTATAAACACAGCGTCATTGGATGACAAGTTGCTTAATATAGAGTTGCCCGATATTTATGAACCCATCGAGGATACACGAAACACTCCAGTTTGGTGGCAAGATTAGGTAAAAATAAAACATTACATCAGGAAAAAAGAAAACATTACATCAGGACGCTGGAATAAAATGGAATAGCGTCTATATGATGTTACATTCGTTTCATTAAAAAAAAAATAAGAGAGAGAGAGAGAGGGAGAGAGAGAGGGAGAGAGAGAAAGAGCCGCACGGAGTGGCCGTGCGGGTTGAAGCGTCCTGTCGCGGACTGCGCGGCCCCGTCCGTCGGAGGTTTGAATCCTCCCTCGGGGATGGGTGTGTGTGCTGTTATTAACATAAGTTAGTTCAAGTAGTGTGTAAGTCTAGGGACCGATGTCCTAAGCAGTTCGGTCTCTTAGGAATTCACACACAGAACAATGAAATTTAGACTTTGCTGTTGGGAAAAACAAGCAGGAAATGATATCTTCATGTCATCCTTACGTAATGGGTTAAATTCCTTGATCCTTTGAAGGGACCAAAAATAATCTGGAAGGTAAAACGGAACCGACCATGTCTTTTGTGGTGCAGTGGGCATTTAGATTACTAGATACATGTCATAGTGAAGATGGCAATACAGTAGTTAAACTTCTGTAAGAACGTGCAGAAACTTACCTGAAAGAGAATGTAGCTAACGAACTTCAGGACTCTCACTACATGGATACAGTTTTTCGTCCATATTTTAAGGACCTCTTAGCACTGACTCAAGAGAATATTTATCAAATTGTTCGTCAGAAGCTAAATAGTGTAGTCCTGGAAGAGGAGAAACAAGATTTCAGACTGTCTCCCGTAGAGACGTTCCGAAGCTGCCGTTCATCAACTTCTAAATGCAACGAAGAACTTGAGAAATATTTGAACATGAACACCCCAGGTGATAACGCCAAGAACGTTTTGTCATGGTGGAAGGCCAGTGCCTGTGCCTTCACCAAGCTCTTTAAAGGGGCGAAAGAAATCCTCTACGTTCACGTTAGTATGCTACAAGCGAAAGAAATTTTAGCAGAGCAGGCTTAAATGTATCGATCCAGAACGTGTCGACGACATTTTGTTAGTTCATGACAATAAGAGGGACAAAGAAATTATTTTATGGAGATAATCACGTCATATGAGATAGAACACAAATAAACCGTGTGAATGATCTACTTGTATAATATAAATGTAATATACAGGTTTGTATTCAGAAGTTTCTGTTATGAACAGATTTTTGCACTCTAGACATATTGATTTCATGTACTGAGTTACGTTATCTTCAACCTCTACGTCATTAATTGGCTCCACTTGATCATTCACTACCCTGGTAGTTTTAAACTTATTTTTCATTTAAGCATAAAGAAGGTCATTTTCTTCCATTAAACAGCTGTCAACTGTCTTCATAAATTGAGTTTGATTATAGCAGATAAAAGTTTTACTTCTTGGCACATGCTCAACGACCAAATTGTGAGACCATTCTACAATATTTCTGAACAAGATAGCACAAAAATCTCAAGATCGAGATGAGACAGTTAATTTCCCAAACGTGTACACTTCAAACGTACAGTTTTATCGCAGCCTTCGATTATCACACCCAGCCGATTTCCTTTCCCCTGCGAGTATGACTGAGTCGCCTCGCTCGTAAGCGACAGTGCTCCAGCCACGAGTTACTCGCTGCCTCATTCCCGAGCCGCTTCCGTGGCCAGGAGTAAAGAGCGAGCTTGATGCGCGTACTGACCGACTCCAATGGATGGTTCCAAACAGGAGGAGTCTGTTGGTTGCTCTGTTGTTTTCCAAAACCGTCTCCTCAAGATCCTTAAGAACCTTCAACTTCGCATTTTAATATCCTCAAGATCCCTTTGCCTCCAGACGTCACTCTTTTCGATGAGGAATTATACACGATCTGGAAGGCAATGGAGCACATGAGATGTGTGGCGCCTGTTAAATTCCTCGTCTGTTCAGACTCAGATTGCCCTTTACAACACTTGTACCCTGCTTATAAAGTAGTCCATCATATCCAGGAATCACTTCTCCATCTTTAAGGGCTGGGGAAGTCTTTCTGCTGGGTTCCACGGCACATGGGTATTAAAAGAAACGAAATGGCGGATGTAGCAGCCACGATGGTGTGTCGCTATCCTCTGTTAGTTAAGCACATACATGCTATTGCCTAGCTGCTGAGGTGCAGAGTCGTGTGTCGACGTGAAGAAGATTGACTGGACGTGACAAAGTCCATAACTCAGCCATGATGCACCTCCTCCAGCCATGCAGATGAAGCCCTTCTCACTCGCCTTTGCATAGGACACAGTCCTCTGATGCATGGTTTCTTCCTCCGACGAGAGGACCCTCCAATATGTTGTGCTTGTGTTATTCAGGTCACGGGGCGTCAGATTCTAGTAGACTGCATTTCATAATCTTTGACCGACTTGCCCCTCAGAGCTATAGAAGGACTTGTTTTTTATTACCGTGGCTGGCTCATCCATGTTTTTTGTAATTGACCAGCCAGCCACATACTGCTCTGTACCTATTTTAGTTTCTTCTTTCCTTACTTGTGTTTTAATTGACGGCTTTAGAACATCTGGCAGTTTTAATGCTGATCTACAGAATATTAGCTAGTGTGACTATATGGGTAATCATGGTTTCGACTGAGAGACACAGTAAGTGCAGTTTCATGTCAGACTGCTTTTTACGTCTTTTATTTCATTTTCTACGTTTTACCCAAATTCATTTCTACTAATTTGCTTGAGGGCGCTAATTATGTTGCCGTTGAGCACACCTAAACCCCAAACACACAGCTTTCTCCGTGGTGGAGCAGTCATCCCTTGCGATGCACAAGTGGAAAACATGAGATCGATTCCCGATATCGTCGAGGCTGTTTACTTCCTGGAACAATTCTGGTCTGCAATTTGGCTGTCTAGGAAACGTTCCGCCTCGTTTCCGTTCTGTAAATACCTGTCACGCAATGGTTTCTTCATCCGAGAAAATAGGAAGAATTCTCTGTGCGCCTACTTTATTCAAAGGGCAATACGCCAACCCGCGGTACAGCCGTGACCGCAGGGTTGCCTTCGCGACAGACGTAAGCAGCGTAACCACAACGTAGGTCGTGCCGGTCAGGATCAAGGAGGTCACGGATGGCGTCAACTTTGCCAGCGGGAAGTAACGTGGACGCACTACTTTACAACGCCAGTCATTTGCATTGAAGTAGAGCATGACAGAATCCTTCCGCTCATTGTGTATTCATGGAGCCACAAGACCCTAGATAACGATTTGTCTTTGAGATATTAGCGAGTTCTCTGTGGAGAGCTCTACGCTGTCCACCTCCTGGACAAAGCCCTAAAAGCCAGCAAGTGCTCTACCAGCTTCTGTGAAATTTGGAAGGTAGGAGACGACGTACTGGCAGAATTGAAGCTGCTTGGGTAGATCAGTTGGTAGAGCACATGCCCGGGAAAGGCAAAGGTTCCGAGGTCAAGTCTCGGTCCGGCACACAGTTTTACTTTGCCAGGAAGTTTCATAACAGCGCACGCTCCTCTGCAGAGTGCAAATCTCATACTGGAACATCCCCCAGACTGTGGCTAAGCCATGTCTCCGCAGTATCCTTTCTTCCAGGGGTGCTAGTGTGCAAAGTTTGCAGAAGAGCTTCTGTAAAGTTTGGAAGGTAGGAGACGACGTACTGGCAGAATTGAAGGTGTGAAGATGGGTCGTGAGTCGTGCTTGGGTAGCTCAGTTGGTAGAGCACTTGCCCGCGAAAGGCAAAATCCCGAGTTTGAGTCTCGGTCCTGCACACAGTTTTAATCTGACAGGAAGTTTCATAAGGCAATAGCTTTTGCGTGCAATACAGCACGTGGTGAGCGGCCACAGCAATGGAGTATCAGGATAATACGGGGACTGAGGCGTAATTTGATATCCCAAAGAAGCGGCATGTGTTACCACATCCCACGCAGAATGAACTAGGGCACTGTCACGGAGAAAACTACCCCCTTGGACAGGTTCCCACAACTCTTCGCCTTGACAGCCTACAGCAAATTAGTCAGAAGATTTGGATAGTATGCTCCGATGACAGATGGTCTCTTATGAGCATAAGCTGTTACCAACACACCATTCCATTACCAAAAGCGCTCAGTACACCTTGCCCCATGATGGTTTGCTCTTCGCCTTTTTCCCGGTGGTGAATCCACATGTTTCCAATGCTTGCATTGTGCCTGTGTCTCAGGGTCACAGTAATACACGTAGCACTCGTCCATGTCGAATATGTGGCTGTAGAAGAGATCTGGAATGGCATGACACAGCTGCAACATTTTTGCTGGTGCATTAGTTCGAAGATCATTTTGATAGCATATGAGCAGTCGCGGAATCCAGCCCGCGACGAATTACGAGGACGTGCAAAAAAAGTAATGCCTCTCAAAGTTTTTTATATAAAAGCAAGGTTATTAACATTCTACATCTTTATTATTCACGTCTACGTATCTGAAGCCCTCTGCCGTTAGAGGCCTCCGAATTGTAGCGTGTAAGATGGCGGTGTGTGACACTTAGGTGGGTAGGTGAGAAACAGCGTGCTGTAATGGAGTTTCTAATTCGAAGAGATCGCCCACACATAGAGCATCCTCCTTAGCATGATGATGCCAAGCCGCTATAATATCTGCAGCAATCCGACACCTGGGGTCACTGTCATCGACTCAGCCCCATCCGATGTTCATCTGTTTCCAGTACCTAATAAACTACGCTAAAGATATCACTTCGATAGTGATGAAGCTGTCCAAGTACAGGTTAGAATGTGGCTCTCACAACGAAGTCAATCATTTTCCAGTGACGGTAACAACAAACTTTCTCTCGTTGGGAGAAATGGGCTCAACGCCAGGGTGGTAATATTGAGAAACAATTGTGTAGAGATGACGAATAAAGATATAGAATGTTAAAAACGATTTTTAGTGTAAAAGCTGAAGGAGTTTTCATATGAGAATTCTGAAGCATTACTTTTCAGTACGCCCTCTAATGTCGTGCTTAGAATATCGTGCAAAATGTTGAAAACTGATCAGTGACCGATTTTCCAGATTTTGCGCTATCGCCTCGATTGTGATACTAAGGTATTCGACCATCAGTGCATTCCATTCTGTTACTCTTTCTGTTTTTTGTTGGTTTTTTTTTTTCACAGAGAACTTGTCTGTCACTTCAATCTTCGCCACTCAGACTCGTATGAACACACAGGAAGCGTCTGTGCCATCTTGCCACTGTGTTATGTGATTAGGAGTTCTCCCTTCAATACAGAAAACGTGTTACCGCATGATATTTCACTTTATCAATGGGCTGCGCCACTCAGTGTTGTTCCATCTAGCTTCTCAGCTGTGCTGGAACTAGACATTCACCTGCAAACAGTTAATTATGTAACTTCATTTTATAATGAAAACTTGGTCAAAAGTTTTCGGCAGCACCAATATCCGCAGTTCAAATGGCTCTAACAACTATGGGAGTTAACTTCTCAGGTCATCAGACCCCTAGAACTTAGAACTACTTAAACCTAACTAACCAAAGGACATCACACACATCCATGCCCTAGGCAGGATTCGAACCTGCAACCGTAACGGTCACGCGGTTCCTGACTGTAGCGCCCAGAACCGCTCGGCCACTCCGGCCGGCATATCCGCAGTCAACGTCTGTCTTCAGGCTTTCAGGAAACCAGGATGAGGCAAAACTTTTTTTGCTGTGTGTATGTAGCCATTAAACATACTTGTACACTTGTTTTCATTTTATGAAATTACTGAATATTCATTACTATAATAAATATTAAAATTATTATTCAGAAATTACCATGTAATATAACAATAACAATATTCAACTGTAGAACGGAATATACCGACCTGCCACGTCTATGTATTCTAGTGGTCACGAGTTGCTACGCACTGCTATATTGACTTGCTGATATTTTCATAGTGATACCCAGCAGTTGGCAGCACTTTCGCATGTTCAAAGAGTTAAACATTCACAAATATGTGCCTCAGGTTTCCGTTGGGAAAAAACTCTGTTGCAGCTAAAAGTAAAAGTTAATGCACACAATTGTAGCCGGATGGTCTGAAAGGTTTAATTTCTTGTCACGTAGAAAAATTATGCAAGGTGAAACGAAGAAGCAGATAAATTAATGAAAAGCTGAATTTTGACAGTCCTACCTGCCAACTAGATTCATGTGACTGGGAGCATTTTCAGTCAAGCATAAACACCTTTTAATAAAAGATCGTATCTCAGATACAATATCAAATCATGTTTACAGTTACGTGTAATATATAATATTTCATATCATCATCCTAGTTCCCTCTATTGATCCGCGGCACACTGTTTCCATAAATCTGGTACGTATCTCGAAAGTATTACCAGCATATTTCTGCAGTGAGAAGGTCTGTTTCATTTGTGCTGATAACAATTTTAAAGCACTGAAATGGACGGGATATGGTCCACGTGCAAGCTGATTTCTGCCCTCGAAAATGTCTACAGCGAAGTTAATGATGTAAAAGAGACAGGCTCTCTATCAGCAATTAATCCGTGACAAATGCGGCGAGTAGCATAACGTAATTTAACTGTACGCGACTCATTGAAACTGCCGACATGCGACCCGCAACCTACGCGTCGCTACTGCTGTTGCACCATAGCAGATACATTCACGAACGTGGAAATTCTAAGCAGGGAGAAAGAAGGCTGTGTTTTCCGGTACCGTCATCCAAGAAATTATCACCACATTATAAGTGCCCATAATATAGTTGTTGGAAAAAAAAAGAAACGAAAAGGGGCATCGTAAAGGAGTTACCCGAATGGAATGGAAATCCTTAGAAATGATATACATGTACGGACAAACGAACAATTACAATTTCAGGAAAACTGGATGATTTATGCAAGAGAAAGAGCATAACAAACTGAGCATGTTAATAAAGCGTTGGTCCACCTGTGGGCCTTATGCAAGCAGTTATTCGGCTTGGCATTGGTTGGTAGAGGAGTTGGATTTCTCCTAAGAAATTTCATCTCAAATTCTGTCAAATCTGCGAGTTGGATCGTCAAAATCCCGAGCTGGTTAGAGGGCCCTACTCATAATTCTCCAAACGTTCTCAGTTGGTGAGAGATTCGGTGACATTACTGGCCAAGGTAGTGTTTGGCAAGCATGGAGACAAGCAGTGGAAACACCCACCGTGTGAGAGCGGTCATTATCTTGCTTAAATGGCCCGCATCTCGTCGTCGTGCGGTAGCGTTCTCGCTTCCCACGCCCGTGTTCCCGGGTTCGATTCCCGGCGGGGTCACGGATTTTCTGTGCCTCGTGATGGCTGGGTGTTGTGTGATGTCTTGCCCTGAAGGACAACAAAACGAGGAGTAAAATATCGTCGACGTTCCGTTTTGCTGTAAGGGAGGCGCGGATGAAAAGCAAAGGGGTCCTCCTATGACAGCCCAGAACATCACTCCAGCTAGTCGGGCCGTACGATGGACGACATTCAGGTTAGCATACCACCGCTGTCCGGGGCGTCTTCAGACAGGTCTTCGGCCTGTAGTCTTATTGACTGGAACAGAATTGTCTTCAGTGATGAGCCCCCCTTCGAATTGAACCCCCATGACAAGCTCAAAAATGGCTCTGAGCACTATGGGACTCAACTGCTGTGGTCATCAGTCCCGTAGAACTTAGAACTACTTAAACCTAACTAACCTAAGGACATCACACACATCCATACCCGAGGCAGGATTCGAACCTGCGACCGTAGCAGTCGCACGGCTCCGGACTGCGCGCCTAGAACCGCGAGACCACCGCGGCCGGCCCATGACAAGCACGGACCAATAGTACATGTTCTGCAGATTCAGATGTCCATGATTTGTGAACGAAGCTTCATCCGGAAACAACGTATCACGTAGATACTCAGGATGCCCTTGCAGCCTTTGAAGTGCAAAACGACAGAATTTAATGCGGGGTTCAAAACAATTCCCTTGCGGCTTTTAGTGGAGTGAGGCCCTTTACTGCTGAATCGTTTGCCTATGCAAAATTCTCTACACATTAGAATGCCTTATTCCAGAACCGCGCGCAATCTCTCGTACATTAACCTCTGGATTGTGTGCTACAGCAGCCAGAATAGCAATTTCTTCGTCATTGTTAGTTGCTGTGCTTATACGTTGACACTTTTTAGGTGTACAGTTGCCTGTTTCCATGAGACGTCTACAGATGTTGGAAATGGTACGACGCGAAAGACGCCGTCGATCTGGGTAGCGTTCAGCGTATACTGCTATTGTTGTAGTAGCATGTATGTAACATTCGCCGTAAATGAACAGCACATTTAGTTTTTCTTCGTTACTGGACACGGTAATCGATGAGACGACAGCAAACGTCACAAGCCACACCATAACAGGGAAAGCACTGTCAGAGACGTATGTGAAATGCGTCACAATGTATTTTCCTGTTTGTCACCGATAGCAGTACAGCAGGCCCGAGTAGAAGACAGTAGTAGAACGAACCGTGTAGGTAGAACGTGTATTCCAGTAGTAGTCAGTGGGTCCCATTATCCAACCCATGCACACCAAAAGTCAAAACCAAAAATTTTTTAACGAAGTACCACTGACCGTACCAAGCCAGTGATCTAACATTAGCGGTAAATGTTACGTTGTAGTTCATCTACACACTCCGTAATTTCTCTTAGCCTATCTTCGTAGTCCTTACTTGAAATGTACGTTGGTGGCAGCAGAATCGTTCTGCAGTCAGCCTAAAACGCCAGTTGTCTCAATTTTCTCAATAGTGCTGTTCGAAAAGAACGTTGTCTTCCCTCCAGTGATTCCCATTTGACTTCCCCAAGCATCTCCGTAGTACTTGCGTGTTGATCGAACCGGTCGGTAACAAATCTACCAGCCCGCCTCTGAGTTGCTTCGATGACTTCCTTTAACCCGATCTGGTGCGGATCCAAACTCTCGAACGGTACTCAACAATGGGTCACACTAGAGTCCTATATGAGGTCTCCTTTACAGGTGAACCAAACTTTCCGAAAATTCCTTCAGTAAACCGAATTCGACCATTCGCCTTCCCTACTACAACACTTCCATGGTCCTTCCTTTTCATATTGCTTTGCAAAGTTACGGAAAGTTATTTAATCGACGTGGCTGTATCACCCAGCACACTACTATTTCTGTACTAGAACTTCACGTGTTTGTTTTCCCTACTCATATGCATTAACTTACATTTTTCTACATTTAGAGCTAGCTGACATTCATCACACCAACTAGAATTTTTGTCTAACTTTTCTTGTGTCCTCCTACAGTCGGCAAAAAGATACCTTCCCACACACCACAGCATTATCAGCATACAGCCACAGACGGCTGATTACTCTGTCGGAGAAAATACTAGCGATCCAACCACACTTCCCTGTGGCACTCCTGATGATACCCTTGTCTCTGATGAACATTCGCCGTCGAGGACAACATACTTGCTTCTGTTACTTAAGTAATTTTCAAGTCACTCTCATACTTGGGAAACTATTCCTTATGCTTGTACCTTCGTTAACAGACGGCAGGTGGCACCATGTCAGTTTCTTTACGGAAATATAGGAATATGGAATCCGCCAGTTGCCCTTCGTCCATGGTTCGCAGGATCCCATGTGAGGAAAGGCAAGTTGAGTTTTGCATGAACGACACTTTCTAAAATCGAGCTAATTTGTAGACAGAAGCTTTTTCCTTTTAAGTAAATTTACTATACTCCAACTGAGAGTATGTTCAACGATTATGCAGCAGACTGATGTTAAAGATATTGGTCTGTAATTTTGTGGGTCTTTTCTCATACTTTTCTTACATACAGAAGTCGACTGTCCTTTTCTCCAGTCGCTTGGTACGTGGCGCTTTTTGCGAGCGATTCGCTATAAATGCAAGCTAAGTGAGGGTCCAGTTTTGTATAGTACTGTTTGTAAAAGTGAATTGGTATTCCATCAGGATCTAGCGACTTATTTGCCTTCTTTGATTATTACTATATCCTCAATACGGGAGACACTATGATGGTCAAATGACGGTATGTTTATGCGATTCTCCTGCGTGAACGATTTCTTAAATGCGAAATTTAAAACTTCGAATTTAGTTTTGTTATCTTCTACTGCCACAGCAGACTTGTCAACAATTGACAGGATAGAAGCCTAGACCCATTTAGCGATTTTACGTAGGACCAGAATTTTCTCAGGTTCTCGGCAAGATTTCTTGCTAAGGTACGACACTGGTAGTTGTAAGCTTCGACCATCGATCTTTTTACAGACACACGAATTTCTGTTGACTTTCGCCTGTCGTAAATTGCGTGTTCTCTTTTGAACTTAGAGTGCAAGAGCTTTTGCTTCCTCAGTTGCCAACGGAAGCAAATGTTGTTCACATAAGCAGAGTGAAACCATTCAAAGAAACTATTAACGCTTTACCACAAATTCTATTAGTTGCACCAGTTTCGAGAAAAGCGTCCAAAAATCATTGGGAACTAGTCTCTGTTGACGATCAATAGATATACAGTATGCCTTCTGCACTCAGAACGAGAAGCAAGAACTTCTGATCAACTTTTTTATATTGTTCTAGAATTTTTTGTGCATTAGTTACCTTCAACTGTCATGTATTTATTGACGTATCACGTGCGATAGGTTTCAAAAATTTTGTACTGAATAGAATGGAGTTTATTTTCTTTTATTTACGTGAACACATTTTCCAAAAGGGAAGAAACTGATGAGACATTGCTTTCACCTAGGTGCGTACCACTATGGAGGTATAGGAAGCTTATCGTACTCGTGATAACGTTTAACTTCGTCAAGGAAGGAGTACCTACTACAGTCCGGATCCAGAAGCTCAATTCTGAGACATTGTTCTCCAAACAACCAGATGTAGTATTAACTAGTCATCAGAGAACGTTACGTTTAACCTCAGAAATATGGGAAATAAGAAATGAGGTATGCCATTTATAGGAGGTACTCACGGAATTACACGAAGAAACACAGAAAGAGAATGATCGAAATAAATACAAAACGAGTATCACAAGCTAAGACTTTCATAGGGGAGACTGAGAGCACAACTAAACAAACTGACAGAAACAGTAGCACAGACGTTAATCAGGATAAAAAGAGGATAGCTGGACGCGGGAGGGAAGTTACTGGAAACCGTATTCAGCGCAGCAGACAACGAAGATATCCAAAACTTAAACAGTATGCTACAATAAAAGCGGAAATGGCAGATACCAGTAGAATTACAATAGAATGACATAATTAGCAGTTTCAAACATGGAACACAATGTACTTAATAACAAGAGAATGGTAAGCGAATTGATTACAGAATTGGCGTAGTATACAAAATATGTGCGGAGAGTGAATGACAACTTAGACGGGAGAATGAGCACAGCCAGACCGTTGTTTGGTTTAGCACGTAGCTTGAATGATGCGTCGCTGGCAATACAGCTGGAAGAAACAGTTTACCATCATATGCACTGTCATCTGAGTTGCAGTCTGTTGCCTTCACAAGTCCTAGCAGGTGTATGCCAGGCACAAAGAGAATTACCTACATACCTGCAACACATAGTAACATATAATAACCATACAGCATCCGTTAAAGTTAGTTCATGTATAGGAAAACTTCCTGTATCCATTTAGTTTCCTGTAGTAGGCATGAACGCGCAATACCAATGTTTTACCATCCACCCTTGCCCGATGAAATGGGGCACTGTCAACAAGTGGAAAAAAATACAAACACAAGAACTATTATTAATTTCAGAACGAAGAGAAGCTTACATCATCACGCCATTAGCGAATTAGAAGACTATGTGTAAGCGAAAGCACACGGTTTGTCCAGCCAGAGCGACACAGACTGAGGTACATGCACGTGATTTATAGTTATTATATACAAAAACGGAAGTATCGGGATGTAAAAGAGAACTGCTAGGCACAGAACAATATTTCTGGAGAATGGGAACACACTGGATTTATTCAGTTTTCACGCCGGAAGTTATCCCAAAATGTTATTGAAAAGGAGAATCCATGGACATGACCAAAGCAGAACTACGAAACAGTGTTATATAGCAATTTGGTACTATTTACGATTTGGCAGGAGCCCAGTTTAATTTTCCAGCTACTAGCAGGAGTATATCCACGATCCAGTTCTCGCAACCTACCGGAAAAATGATTAGAGGTATGACACACACAAAACTTAAACTTCTTCAACAACATTTCAAACACCAATCTATTGTACTCACTAGAAGAGCAGATAGCGCCACAAAAAGGACGAATTAGACAAGAACAAGTGTTCAAGCATGTTCAGAACTACAGAGATAAACAACGACATAACATTACGACCACTGCATTGTCACTGCCAGTGCTGCCATCGATCTGCTAAAAGTTCAAGCATCCAACTTTTACTTGAGGTGTAAAACCATTCATCCATCTGAATCGCCAGTCCATCAAATAGCTGTCAAGTGGCTGAATAATAACAATGAAAAATAGTAATAATATGCAACTTAGAGTAAGATTGTAAACTAGTATTAGAAAATAACGACTCAAGAGGCAATATACGATTTGGAACAGGTAAAAAAAAACTTTGTGACTAAGCTTTACAAACGTTTAAATAACAGACAATGTAACAGTGTGTAATCACATATGCAACATGCATTTTATCAAATTGTTTCAAAAGCAAACTAAGAAAAATTCGGGTCGAAATATTTGAGAAACAGAGACATGTTACGCAGCAGAAATGTATTTGGAGAAATTAAAAATTTTCTCAAAGTTCTCTGCAGCCAGCGCAAAGCCAGGGCAATGCAGGCCAACGTCCCACGTCGAAATCAAAACGACAGACAGGCAAAGAGTTGACGTTGTAGAAAGCAGAACAAACATCGAGGAGATAGCCTCACCTCGCGAGGATGGATTGCTTGAATTGTAACCTCAGCAACAAGACATCACGTCATAGTAATAGCACAGTTTTATTTCGTACAAGAGAGTAAAATTTTCACAAAAACACCTATCAGTCTGCTGTCATGGCAGAACAGCATCAAATTGAACCACTGAAAGCCGTTCTTACGAAATAGAGCAATGGTGAAGACTGCTGACGATCCCCTGAAAAGTACGCCACAATCGACTAGCTCCGATCCGACATAATGCCATCGCCTCAAACCAGCAGTATCAAATATCCAGGCTTCGAAACTTTGGCTGAATCTTTACGTCACATTACACCAGCTAAAGGGCCGATCAGCTATTACTACCGTTCACTAAGACAACTTCCACCACAGTCATTCGCTGTGAACTGCCGACCTTGCTACCACTCGTGAGAATACTTGGAGACTTCTACTTACATCTTGCTGAGCCGAGCTGATGGTGCTTGGCTCACTGACTACCTATCGCAGTATTCAGGAGACGCGCCAATCGCTGCTGTCCCCGACTGGTATCTGTAAGCAGTCTTCCATGATAGAAGGGCTATGCTGTGGATCATATGCTGCTAAGAGATAGCCTGAGAAAACCGCATTCGATGACAACGAGAATGATCTGGTAAAACGCAGTCATCGTCCTGGTCTGTCTCACCTGTCGTACGGACCACGCCGTTCTCCCAAGGAGCCTGCCACCCGCTCGACACCGTGGTGTGAACCGGACTCTGAGGGCAAGGTCCGCCGGAGTTTGCTGAGTTCTGAGGCCGCGCGTTGCAGCGCCGCCGGCCGGGGCACCGGCACAGAGCAGGATAAACTTTAATGAAATAAATTCTTGTTCCGCTAATGTTGTATCATTAGCACCCAGCGCGCCGACTGGCCTGCTCTGCAGAACTCCACTCTCCGCCGCGGACTGTAGTCACTCCGACTGCAGTAGAGGTCTCAACCCAATCCACTCCGCCGCATTAAAATTACGGCGTTGTAAGAGGATAAGTCGGTAAGCATCACGCCGTCTTGACGGCCTGATCGCAGGCTTATGTACATTCTTTTATAAAGGCTCACAATTTTTTCTTTCGTTTGTCCTTGCGACTACAATGCATTTCAAAAGTATGCCATAAAACATATTGTGTTCCGAAGAAAAACCACAGAGAGTGTGCCCACAAACGAGCGTCAGCATCGTCCTCTTCATTCAATAGGATTACGTCTTTGACTGTGCACGGGAGAGGACAGAGCTGACTGATTCATAAGGTCACCAGACAGATTATTACTCCCTCCATAACAGAACATACTGATCGCTTTCGAGCACTTTAGAAGGATGTAGAGCTGCTACCCAGCGGTCATATGAACCTCCAATCCTGACGTAAACCATGACAGTGAAATAATGTATAAATGCCGGTCGATTGCATGTAGTAGTCCAGTAATTTGGTATACCGTGGAGAGGTGACAGAAAGGAGCTGTCATATAGTGACGGAAAAAACTTCACAACACCAAAAAATAATTAATGTAGAGTAATGAAATTTTCGGGAATACATTTTTCTAGGTAACATATTTAATTTATTAACATTGCAAGATCACAGGTTCATGTAAACTCGATAAATGTCACTGTAGTGGTACATTAATAACCTGTGTAACGGCCAGAATGTTGAATGCAAGCATGAAAACGTGAATGCATTGTGTTGTACAGGTCAGGTGCCGGATGTCGGTTTGCAGTATGAGGTTCGATGCACGTTGCACTTCGTCGGTAAATACATGGACGGTTGAAGCTACAAGTCGTTGTGGATGACGCTGGATTTGTCATCCGATGATGTCCCATATGTGCACAATTGTAGACAGATCTGGTGACATGTCGACACTCTGTAGGGCATGTTGGGTTACAACAGCGGCATGTGGGCGAGTGTTATTCTGTTGAAAAATATCCCTTGGAATGTTTTCATGAATGGCAGCACAACAAGTCGAATTATCAGACTGTTTTACAAATTTCTAGTGAAGGTGCATGGGATAACAACTACAGTGCTCCTGCCGTGATACGAAATAGCACCCCAGGTGTAGGTCCAGTGTACCTAGCAAGCAAACAGTTTGGCTGCAAGTCCTCAAATGGCCTCCTAACGAACACACTGTCATCACTGGCACCAAGGCAGAGCTAGCTTTCATCAGAAAACAATAGATCTCCACCCTGTCCTTCAATGAGGTTTCGCTTGACACGACTGAAGTCGCAAGTGGCGGAGGTTTGGGGGTCAGTGGAGTGCACGCTACAGAGCGTCTGGCTTGGAGCTGCCTTAAAAGTAACCGATTTGTAACAGTTTCTTGTGTCACTGTGGTGCCTAATGCTGCTCAGATTGCTCCTGCAGATGCAATGTGATGAACCAGAGCCATACGCTGAACACGAAGTCCAGTCTTCTTGCTACCATATATTCCTGTGACCACCGCTGCCAGCAGTCACGTACAGTGGCTACATTTTTGCTAATTCTTTCTGCAATATCGCAGAAGGAACACCGGCTTCTCGTAACCCTATCACACGACCGGCATTCAAATTTAGTAAGGCGTTGATAATGGTATCTTTGTCGCCTTAAAGGCATTCTTCTACATCTACATCTTCATCTACATCCATACTTAGCAAGCCACCTGACGGTGTGTGGCGGAGGGTACTTTGAGTACCTCTATCGTATTGTTCGTGGAAAAAAAAAATTGTCGGTATGCTTCTGTGTGGGCTCTAATCTCTCTGATTTTATCCTCATGGTCTCTTCGCGAGATACACGTAGGTGGGAGCAATATACTGCTTGACTCCTCGGTAAAGGTATGTTCTCGAAATTTCAACAAAAGCCAGTACCGAGCTACTGAGCGTCTCTCCTGCAGAGTGTTTCTCCGTAACGCTTTCGCGATTACTAAATGATCCTGTAACGAAGCGCTCTGCTCTCCGTTGGATCTTCTCTATCTCTTCTATCAACCCTATCTGCTACGGAACCCACACAGGCGAACAAGTGTACTGTAACCTATTTCCTTTATATTCGAATTGCATTTCCTTAGGATTCTTCCAATGAATCTCAGTCTGGCATCTGCTTTACCGACCATCAACTTTATATAATCATTCCATTTTAAATCACTCCTAATGCCTACTCCCAGATAATTTATGGAATTAACTGCTTTCAATTGCTGACCTGCTATATTGTAGCTAAATGATGAAGGATCTTACTTTCTATGTATTCGCAGCACATTACACTTGTCTACATTGAGATTCAATTGCCATTCCCTGCACCATGCGTCAATTCGTTGCAGATCCTCCTGCATTTCAGTACGATTTTCCATTGTTACAACCTCTCGATATACTACAGCATCATCCACAAAAAGCCTTAGTGAATTTCTGATGTTATCCACAAGGTCATTTATGTATATTGTGAATAGCAACGGTTCTACGACACTCCCCTGCGGCACACCTGAAATCACTCTTACTTCGGAAGACTTCTCTCCATTCAGAATGACATGCTCCTTTCTCTTATCTAGGAACTCTTCGGTCCAACCACCGAGCGAGGTGGCGCAGTGGTTAGCACACTGGACTTGCATTCGGGAGGACGACGGTTCAATCCCGCGTGCGGCTATCCTGATTTAGGTTTTCCGTTATTTCCCTAGGTCACTCCAGGCAAATGCCGGCATGGTTCCTTTGAAAGGGCACGGCCGACTTCCTTCCCCATCCTTCCCTGAGCCGAGCTTGTGCGCCGTCTCTTGTCGACGGGACGTTAAACACTAATATCCTCATCCTCCTCTTCAATCCAACCCCACAATTGGTCTGGTAGTCCACATGCTCTTACTTTGTTCATTAAACGACTGTGGGGAACTGTATCGAACGCCTTGCGGAAGTCAAGAAACACAGCATCTGCCTGGGAACCTGTGTCTATGGCCCTCTGCGTCTCGTGGACGAATAGTGCGAGCTGGGTTTTACACGATTGTCTTTTTCGAAACCCATGCTGATTCCTACAGAGTAGATTTGTAGTCTCCAGAAAAGTCATTATACTCGAACATAATAGGTGTTCGAAAATTCTACAACTGATCGAGATATAGACCTATAGTTCTGCACATCTGTTCGACGTCCCTTCTTGAAAACGGGGATGACCTGTGCCCTTTTCCATTCATTTGGAACGCTACGGTCTTCTAGAGACCTACAGTACACCGCTGCAAGAAGGGGGTCAAGTTCCTTCGTGTACTCTGTGTACAATAGAACTGGTATCCCATCAGGTCCAGCGGCCTTTCCTCTTTCATCGAAGCGCCTTCACAATAATTCTCTATTATTACAATCTCGAACATTGCACGAAAAAAACAAACTCCTATATCTTTCCGTGCGACCTCTGATTTCCCTCATTTTATTATGATGATCGATTCTCCCTATGTATGCCAGCGTCAATAACACATTTTCCTATTCGGAGGAGAAAGTTAGTGACTGAAATTTCTTGAGAAGATGCAACCGCAACGAAGAATGCTTTGTTTTATTGGTGTCCACCCCAAATCCTGTATCATGTCACTGACACTCTCTCCCATACTTTGCTATAACACAAAACGTGCTTCTCTTCTTTAAACTGTCTCGATGTACTCCGTAAATTCTGTCTGGTAAGAATCCTAGACCAGGCAGCAGTACACCGGACGAGGACGGACAAGCGTAGTGTAGGCAGTCTCTTCAGTAGATTTGTTACATTTTCTAAGTGTTTTGCCAGTGAAACGCAGGCTCTGATTTGCCTTCATCACAACATTTTCTGTGTGTTCTTTCCAATTTAAACTGTTCGTAATTGTAATTTCTAGGCATTGAGTTGAATTTACGTGCTTTAGATTACACTTATATGTTATGTAACCGAAGTTTCACGGATTCCTTTTGGCACTCATGTGGATGACCTCACACTTTTCATTATTTAGGGTCAATTCCCAATTTACCCACCATTCAGATATCTTTTCTAAATCGCTTTGCAATTTGTTTTCATCTTCCGGTGACTTTACTAATCTATAAACGACAGCGTTATCCGCAAACTACCTAAGACGGCTGCTCAGATTGTCTCCTAAATCATTCATATAGATCAGGAACACCAGAGGACCTGTAACACTACCTTGGAGAACGCCAGAAATCACTTCTGTTTTACTCGATGACTTTCCGTCAATTACTACGAACTGTGACCTCTCTGATAGGATATCATGAATCCAGTACATAACTGAGACGATATTCCACAAGCACGCAATTTCACTACAAGCCGCTTGCGCCGTACTGTATCAAACGCCTTCTGGAAATCTATAAATACGGAGTCAATTTGAAATTCCTTGTCAATAGCACTAAACTTGTGTTTCACAAGGACGATGTGTTCTAAATCTATGTGGACTGTGTTGCAATAGACCGTTCTCTTCGAGGTACTTTATAATGTTCGAACACAATATATGTTCCAAACTCCTGCTGCATATCGAATTTAATGATATGGGCCTGTAATTTAATGGATTACTTCCGCTACCTTTCTTGAATATTGGTGTAACCTGTGAAACATTCCAGTCCTCGGGTATGGATCTTTCGTCGAGCGAGCGGTTGTATATGATTGTTAAGTATGAAGCTATTGCATCAGCATACTCTAAAAGGAACTTAACTGCTGTAAAGTCTGGACCAGAAGACTTGCTTTTATTAAGTGATTTAAGTTTCTTCACTACGCCGAGGATATCTACTTCTAAGCTACTCATGTTGGCACCTGTTCTTGATTCAAATTGTGGAATATCTACTTCATATTCTTTGGTGAAGGAATTTCTAAAGGCTGTGTTTAATACCTCTGCTTTCGCAGCACTGTCGTCGATAGTAATTCCACTGCTATCTTACAGATAAAGCATTGATTGCATCTTCCCGCTAGCGTACATTACATCCGTCCAAATTCTCTTTATAGTTTCGAGTCGAAGTTTCGTCGTGGAAACTATTAGAAGCATCTCGCATTGATGTCTTAGCTAACTTTCAAGCTTCTGTGAAAGATTGCTAATCTTGGAGATTTTACGTTCACTTAAATTTGGCATGCTTTTTCGTCGTTTCTGCAACCGTGTTCTGACTCGTTTTGTGTACCAAGGAGGATCAGCTCCATCATCCGTTAATTTATTTAGGTTAAATTTCTCAATTGATACCGATACTATTTCTTTGAATTCAAGCCACATCTGGTCTGCAGTTATATTATTAATTTGGAAGGAGTGGAGATTGTCGCTCAGGGAGGCGTCAAGTGAATATTTATCTCCTATTTTGAATAGGTATATTTTTCCTTTATTTTTGGAGGGTTTTGGGATTACAATATTCAGTCTCGTTACAAAACCCTGTGTTCACTAATCCCTGCACTCGTTTTGATGTCCGTTATTAGCTCATGATTATTTGTTGCTAAGAGGTCAATTGTGTTTTCACAACCGTTTACTGTTAGCATGGGCTCATGAACGAACTGCTCGAAATAATTTTCACAGAACGTGTTTAGCACTATTTCGATGATATTTTATGCGTACCTCCAGATTTAAACATATATTTTAGCCAACATGCCAATGATAAAATAAAGTCACCACCAAATATAACTTTATGAGTCGGAGACGTGTTTGAAATTAAACTCAAGTTCTCTTTGAACTTTCCAGCAATTGCATCATCTGTGTTGGGAGGTCGGTAAAAATATCCACATAATATTTTATTCCGGTTGCCAAGAATGACCTCTGTCCATACTAACACACAGGAAGTATCTACACACATCAGAACAAGTTTTGCATCACCCTGCTTCCTAGAACTCCTGAAGATAGACATTGACTGTGGATATTGTATCTCAGTTTTGCATCACCCCGCTTCCTAGAACTCCTGAAGATAGACGTTGACTGTGGATATTGTATCTCAGACACAGTCCCTTTGACTGTTCAGAGATGTCACTAAACCCGCCCAAAGATGTAAACAACCATGCATGAGCAGTGCCAATTAGACGGAGGGGTCCATCAACCGATTAGGTCCAGCCATTCCACCAGGATGGAGGTACACGGCTAGTGTTGTTTGTAGTTCAACCATGCCTAGACGGTCAATACCGCGGTTCGATCTCGTCCGCATTGTTTCTTTGTGCCAGGGAAAGCTCTCAACAAGGGAAGTGTCCAGGTTTCTCGGAGTCAAAAAAAGCGATGTTGTGCGGTCATGGAGGAGATACAGAGAGACAGGAACTGTCGATGACATGCCTCTCTCAGGCCGCCAAAGGGCTACTACAGCAGTGGATGACCGCTACCTACGGATTATGGCTCGGAGGAACCCTGACAGCAACGCCACCATGTTGAATAATGCTTTTTGTGCAGCCACAGGAGGTCTTGTTACGACTCAAACTGTACGCAATACGCTGCATGATGCGCAGCTTCACTCCCGACGTCCATAGCGAGGTTCATCTTTACAACTACGACACTAAGATGAGCGGTACAGATGGGCCCAACAACATGCCGAATAGACCACTCAAGATTGGCATCACGTTCTCTTCACCGATAAGTATCGCATATTCCTTCCACCAGCTAATCGTCGGAGACATGTTTTTTAGGCAATCCGGTCAGGCTGAACGCCTTAGACACACTGACCACTGTTCGCAGCAAGGTGGCGGTTCCCTGCTGTTTTGGGGTGGTATTATGTGGTGCCGACGTAAGCCGCTAGTGGTCATGGAAGGCCCCGTAACGGCTGTACGATATGTGAATGCCATCCTCCGACTGATAATGCAACCATATCGGCAGCATAGTGCAGAGGCATTCGTCTTAATGGACGATAATTCGCACCTCCATCGGGCACATCTTGTGAATCCACATCTACATCTACATGACTACTCTGCAATTCACATTTAAGTGCTTGGCAGAGGGTTCATCGAACCACAATCATACTATCTCTCTACTATTCCACTCCCAAACAGCGCGCGGGAAAAACCAACACCTAAACCTTTCTGTTCGAGCTCTGATTTCTCTTATTTTATTTTGATGATCATTCCTACCTATGCAGGTTGGGCTCAACAAAATATTTTCGCATTCGGAAAAGAAAGTTGGTGACTGAAATTTCGTAAAAAGGTCTCGCCGCGACGACAAACGTCTTTGCTGTAATGACTTCCATCCCAATTAGTGTATCATATCTGTCACACTCTCTCCCCTATTACGTGATAATACAAAACGAGCTGCCCTTTTTTGCACCCTTTCGATGTCCTCCGTCAATCCCACCTGGTAAGGATCCCACACCGCGCAGCAATATTCTAACAGAGGACGAACGAGTGTAGTGTAAGCTGTCTCTTTAGTGAACTTGTTGCATCTTCTAAGTGTCCTGCCAATGAAACGCAACCTTTGGCTCACCTTCCCCACAATATTATCTATGTGTTCCTTCCAACTGAAGTTGTTCGTAATTTTAACACCCAGGTACTTAGTTGAATTGACAGCCTTGAGAATTGTACTATTTATCGAGTAATCGAATTCCAACGGATTTCTTTTGGAACTCATGTGGATCATCTCACACTTTTCGTTATTTAGCGTCAACTGCCACCTGCCACACCACACAGCAATCTTTTCTAACTCGTTTTGCAACTGATAATGGTCTTCGGATGACCTTACTAGACGGTAAATTACAGCATCATCTGCTAACAATCTAAGAGAACTGCTCAGATTGTCACCCAGGTCATTTATATAGATCAGGAACAGCAGAGGTCCCAGGACGCTTCCCTGGGGAACACCTGATATCACTTCAGTTTTACTCGATGATTTGCCGTCTATTACTACGAACTGCGACCTTCCTGACAGGAAATCACGAATCCACTCGCACAACTGAGACATCCTTCAGGATAACGACATCGCTGGACTAGAGTAGCCAGCATGTTCTCCAGACATAAACCGTATCGAACAAGCCTGGGATAGATTGAAAAGGGCTGTTTATGTACGACGTGACCCACCAACCACTCTGAGGGATCTACGCTGAATCACCGTGGAGGAGTGGGACAACCTGGATCAATAGTACCTTGATAAACTTGTGGATAGTATGCCACAACGAATACAGGCAGATATCAATGCAAGAGGACGTTCTGCTGGGTATTAGGGTTTCCGGAGTGTACAGCAGTCTGGACCACCACCTCTGAAGGTCCCGCTGTATGGCGGTACAACATGCAATGGGTGGTTTTTTTAGCAATAGAAAGGGAGGAAATGATGTTTATGTTGATCCCCGTTCCTGTTTTCTGTATTGATTCTGGAACTCTCGGAACCGATGTGATGCAAAACTTTTTTTGATATGTGTACTTAAATTTCGCTACAAGATAAACTACTTCTAACAGCAACAAACACGGCACCGCCAACAGTCTTTATCCTATCCTTTCGGAACACCATTAGGTTCTTCGCAAAAATTTTGGCTGAACATATCTCCGGTTTTATCCAGCTTTCAGTGCCTATAACGATTAGAGCATTAGTTCTTTCTATCAGTGCTTGGAGCTCTGGTATTTTCCCAACACAGCTAAAACAATTTACAACTATTATACCGGTGGTTTCTGTATCTACGGTCTTTCTATGTTCAGCCTGCACCCTTTGAGACTGAAGGCCTTTATATATTTCCACGAGATCCTATAACCTAAAAGCTGCTCAGTCCACGCCACACAGCCCCTGCTTTCCGTGTAGACCGTCCAGTGTGTAGTCGACTCCTGATCTATTCAGCAAACCCGAAACCCAACCACCCCATTGCGCAAGTCGATCAATCTGCAGCTTCCACGGTCGCAGAACCGTCTGGACCTCTGATTCAGACCTTCCACTCGGCTCTCTATCAAAGGTCCGCAATCGGTCCTGTTGACTATGCCGTAAAGTTTATAGTTCGTAAATCAAGACGGACAGAAGTGATTCAGTAGTGTCTTGGGGAATTATATCGAGCGACGACTTGGACCCAAGCATTAAAGTTACCATGAACGTAAGCCACGACGTTGTTTGTACAATCATCGTTGACAAGTTTAGCACTATCTTCTTTATCCCCGTGCTGAGTACAGTGTGGAAATTTCTGTCTTTTGAAATTACAACACCTGTGCTCGCAGGACTCCACACATACATTCCTAGTGTGATGTACACTTCTGCACCGTAACGAACCTCCTTTAGCCCTCTAAATCACATAATATTAATCCCATAGAAAATATCTCAGACTATTTGGAAAATCTGGTGAAACGCAGCAATCAACATGCACGTCATTTGGTAGCTCAATGGGATCTTATCATCGATGAGTGTCTTCAAGGTCAAATGAGTAAGAATAATGTTGAATTTATACGGTTTGTTAAGCATGGGTACCGGAGACGTCGACGATATGCCGACGTGACCCACAGTTGCTCGCAGATGTTCCAGTGGCCTTCAGATGAGGTAGAGACAGAGCGTGTCTCTGGTAAGCGCGTTCTTTTAGACAACTGGAGAACCAAAAGTCAGGTGGATTCAGATCAGGTGATTTTGTAGGCTACGTATTTGGAAAAGCTCTGGAGATGACAAATCCGTGGATGGTTGCTTAAAGCAGATCTTTCACTGGGAGAGTGATACGAGATGTTGCCCTATCTAGCAACAAAACGATGATTTCCAAACAGTTGCGCTCTTCCAAACTTGCAATAAAATGCTGCACAAAGAAGTCTCGATAACGTGCAGACCTCATGGTTTCCCTGGCATGCCTTCTGGTTGTATTCTCTTCAAAGAACGGACTGAGAATAAATGTTCTTTCAGTTACACACGGCGGGCGCGATGGCTCCTCGTGCACAGCACGTGGTTTAACATTGACCCAAATTCGTCATTTCTGTGTATTCATTACACCATGAAGATTAAGATGTTCCTCGTCTCTCCATGGAATATCTCCCAGCTACTAGTTATCAACCTCGACCCATGCAAGAAACCTAAGAGTACATTCAGGACGTTGTTGCGGATCATGACGTTTCAGTTGCTGCTCCATCTGGATCTTGTACGGTTACAGTGTAAAACAGACAACAAAGCTTTCGGTATTGTTGACCATGGGATGGACAATTCTCGTGACATTGCACGAACACTAGCACTACCCGCGGAATGTGCTTCATGGTCAGTTACAGCAACAGCAAACTCGTCAATAACTTCCACCTGGATACGGTACCTTCCTCTTCAAGGTGCCACACCGAACACACCCGTGTTTTCGAATTTCATTATCATCTTTAAACCATTAAATGATATCGGGGCTCTCCTCAGACCTTTCAGTGTGCGATAATATCTCAATGCAGCACTGTTATTGCTACTGTTTACACAAAACAGTTGTACTACCAGTGCACGATCTCCCTTCTCAATAGCCGTACTGTTTACTCACGTTATAGCTCGTAAAATAACAGCGTGGGTGTCATACCTTTGTCCTATCAGTTTAAAACTCCAGATTTGCACCTGATGGCCACAGTTTGAGCTAATCTTTTTTCCAGAGTAAAACGGACCATGTTTCGCTGCCATGCGATATTAACTGCCCACCCAGGACTTCCGTGAGTAGTTGTACTTTAATTATAACCACCCAGTATCTGACTCCACACAAGGGCTTTTAGATTAGGTGGTTCTCCAACCAGTCCACACAAAAAGCTGTAGGAAGACCCGAAAGCACATATGAGAACCAGAGAAGTTTCCCATAAATGTGCGAACACTAAACTCTTAGCGATTAAATGCTGAAGTACTCGCAACAAAGTGCGAGTACAAAGAGTTCCTAAACAGCCGTAGCGCTCAAATAATACAACTTGCAGAAGGCTATTTTAAACTCTAAATTGCTACCAGTGAAGTTTTGCGGAAAATTTTAGTGTATTGTGAACGAATAAGCTAATATAAAATTGGGATGGTGTATTTGTCGCAGTAGGCAAGAAACTCAGATCCAATGAGATACAAATTTAAGTAGAATGCAAGATTGTTTGGATAAGTCTCAGTGTCAATGGTAGGTATAAACTATTAATTTAATCCTTCTACTGAGCACCAGAGTCTCACTATATCGTAGATCCCATGACCTTTGCAATCATAATTGACAATATCGTTAGGTGAACATGGAAAAACATGCAGGCCGTCTGCTGTGGAGCCCCATGTTCCTCAGTGCGCGCTGAACTGTATGCTCCCGAAACACTTGTGCCTGTACCAGTATTATGCCCTGTAATCAGATTTGCTAGAGATAGATGCCGATCCTACTTTGCAGATCAGACAAGTCTCCAACCTTGTAATGTTTCTCTTCTTTTGGCTACATTTTATTTTCTACTTTTGACATTATAATCGGACGCTGCAGTTAGCAACATAACTCACTTTCTTACGTACCGATGTAGAATGCTGTAGCAACGAGTAAGGAGCATTTCCCATGGTCGGAACACAGCAGCGATAATGGACGCATTATGTGGCACTGAAGTGCGGCTATTATTTGAGCACCAGTGAGTCGGGCGGGAGAGTGAATTCTTCGCGAATATTCTGAATGCTGGGGATCCACCAACATTTATGCGCACAGCTAAGACATGTTAGTTTTAAATTTTGATTATTAAAAGGCATCTTGAGCACATTAAATTCTACGGTAGCCTAAGAGTCATTAAAGCTTTGATACTACCCTGCAGACATATAGTAAACTATTTATAACTGGAAACAAATGAAAAACATTAATCTCCAGACAATATACAAATATTTCCCAAGTTATACATAGAGGCACGAAACATTTCTATTGCGTGCCAAGCGTTACGCTGTAGTCCAGACATAATCTCTGTGCAGGCCGCGCTCTCAAATGTCATTAAATTTTAAGTTATTTGTGTCCAGAATTGTGATAGTTAACTGTTTTACGGTGTTTGTCAATAAAGGAAGTGTAACGGCATCCCTGGATTTATTTAAGGTAGATTAGCTACCCGCATATCCATTTAGTCACATAGGAAGACTTTTTGCATCTCTGAAAGAATCCGATAGCGCTACAAGAACTGCTTCAGGGGACTACATCAACGAGAAAACTGCACAGAACCGGTACGGGGGAGTTCTAAGCATCGACTCATGAAGTTGATCGAGGAACGGGTTAACATAACTTTTGCTATCTCGAGTGGGAAGGAACAACCAGTTCTTCTGTACGTCGCCTGCTAATCGTCTATCGACTCGTGGCTAGACTGATAAACGGTAATGGTTGTTTAGTACCACGGGGAGATCTTCCAATATGGCATCCTTGGCTGGATGATAATTTACTGAAAAACCTGTGTTATGGGTAGGAGATGCAAGTTGACATTCAGTGCATCAGAAGGGAGAACATTCTGGAGAGTCAGTGCTGAAGATGAGAATTAAAAATAATGTCGCGATTCAATGGAAAGTTAAAATTGTGCAATAAGTGAACTGTGAACTAAATGTGACGTAATACATGGCTTGTAGGTAGCAACGCGAAATTATAATTGTGAGCATCGCGGTGTGTGAACTAGAGTAATCAGTCAATAAGTTAGCACCACGCAAGAAACTGAATTCACGTCCCAGACTTGCAAACATTTTGCGAGTGTAACAATGCGAACATCATGAGGGCGCGACAAAGAAGAATTCAACAGCAGAAGAAGAGGGAAGGCCAGTCATGCACACACAGGAAGACTTTCTGCTTTCACGAAGTGCATGGGAAGCAGTCAGGGTCACAGCATGAACAGTGTGAAGTGCGCTGGGGTACACACATTTACAGGTCTAGAATTCGGTATGTTGGCATGAGCGGTCAGTTACGTTATCAACATAGTGCGAAAACTTCGAGAAAGTAAGTCAGAGTTTACACTGATGAAATATTAGTAATTATATATTGTTATGTATGTTTCGGTTGAGACAGGCTAGAGTAAATAACGACAAACAAAGTGAGTAATTTAGGGAAAATGGAAGAGCAGAAAGTGACATGAGAAATGCAGTAAATGTTGCAAGCTTTTATAAGTTAAACTGGAAAATTTATTGGGAGTGAAAATGCTAAAGCAAAAGAGGTGATCAGGGAAGATCACAAGAAACTTATGAATACGTCTGGTGGAATAGATACCGATCCAGTGAGGTATATGGCACAAAGTACTAAAAGTAATGGAGATGAAGTAGAAGCATATGTCAGGGATGCTAACAGTAATATAGATGAATGTATCAGGGAGGCTAATACCGAAAAATTACACTAATACAGTAGTAATATTGGCCATATGTGGTACCCTATAAATGAAGGTATAGAAACTCACAATGAAAAAATAAGAAAATGCCATAGAAATACTAACAAAAAATGTGGGATGAAGTTTGGGAAAATCTGGTTGCACTCAGTGGAAGAATACGAGAGTCCAATGGGAATACTAACAACTTGTTGCTGGTGTGAATTAATGAAACAACAGAAGCTTATCATATGAAAAGTAGTAGTAAATTAGAACAATCTTCTGGAGGGTACTAATAACCAGTTACAGGCATATAACAAAGATAAAGACAGTGTGTTTGCCAAGGTAAGACAAAGACATGAGAAAGTAATGAGTCATCCAGGAAACTAACAGACTATTAATAAGTTAGAAGAATTTGGCTGGGAGGCCAGCGAAAATTTTAATAAGTGTAATAAAATCCTTACTTATTCTATAGAGCAATCGAAATTAATGAGTAGCAGGCGGACAAGTAGAGTGAGTACGAGGGAAACCCTTCAGATACAAATTAATCATGGTGTTAATGAAAATGAGACAGCTATTAATCCTTTTCAAAATAATAATGAGAGGACTGAAGAAAGTAAAAAACAATCACAGATGATAATAATAATAATTTATTCGCAGATGAACAGGTTCAGTACACACCAGCCTTTACAGTAGATTCTGGTAGAAAACTGTACGTAAATATTACGTTAATCATAGATGAAGAAGTTCAACCCACACTATCTCTTAAAATAGATTCTTTTAAGGATTTTCTTGTAACTAATGCAAAGCTATTGTTTACGAAAGTAAACGATATTCATCGTGAGATCAGCGATTTTTATAACGCAGCTACTGTCCTTTCTGCAGAAAATGTAAAGGAAAAGATAAATTCAAAATTTAAAGGTAGGGTTATGATTATTATAGTGGAAATATCAACCATAAAAACCACTGCTTGAATTTAGGTACTTCCCCAAATTTGCTACTAAGCGAAAAGTACAGTCTATCGGGAAGCGCAAAAACAAAAATTGGAATGCTTTCGATGGTTCTGGGTCAGGTGGTTACTTGGCAAAAACAAACAATGGAAGGTAGGACTTGGGCATAACATGAAAATCACAGCGTAAAGGAAACGGAAAAACTAACAATGTAAACAACGTTTACACAAATGAGAATTAAAGGTAAGATGATGGTTTTCCCAGAAAAGAAAAATTAAATGATTGTGACTGAAAGCACAGTCGAGAGGTGCTCACATTTCCATGGTAAGAGGTTATACAACGATTGTGACAGAGGGAAAATTTATGTGAGCTCCAAATATAACGATATTAAAGGGTTTAATGGTTGTGACAAAGACAACTTGGATAGGAGAGGAGAAATAAGAGCAGAACACCAAGACAGTTAGAAGTTTAATGTGAGTATTAGGATGTAGGGTACTGGAACAGTAGCTATCATTGTAACTGGTAGCAAGTTAGGCGCCGCCGGCCCTTCTGGCCGTGCGGTTCTAGGCGCTTCAGTCTGGAACCGCGTGACCGCTACGGTCGCAGGTTCGAATCATGCTTCGGGCATGGATGTGTGTGATGTCCTTAGGTTAGTTAGGTTTAAGTAGTTCTAAGTTCTCGGGGACTGATGCCCACAGATGTTAAGTCCCATAGTGCTCAGAGCCTTTTTTTAAAGTTAGGCGCCATTCCAGGAGGTGTTTATGAGCAACTGATAAAGAAACTACCAGTCATTCCAGCACAGACATTTGAGGTTTGGTGATCCCACTGAAGGTAATAATGAACCAATAAGTAAGAAAGTGCTATTAGAAATGAGGGATCAGAAAAAGAGTGTAGAGGATTCTTGATATGGTGGTACCAGATCTATCTATCAGTTTTATTATAATAAAGAATCTGTTGACAGACCATACTGAGATACTAGGTCTTCAGAAAGACAGTATGACCATGAAGTTATATGATACAAAGAATAAGGCAAAGTTTGCAGTTATTATCAGTCCTTGCAATAACGCATAGAATCACTGCTATGTGAATAATGAGTGAATGTCTTCAATGCAGTTCCAATAGAGATGAAATAGCCTCACAAAAGGAAAATAGTGGACATTATGAAACAGGAGCTAAGCTGGAAAATAACGGCTGATGCAAAGGACAATAAAGTAATTAATAAAACTGCAAAACTATAGTTAAAAATTTGCTTCTGAAAGCAGAAAATATGTTTTCGAAGTAGGTTTAATGAAAGGCAAGCCTTTCGAATTCAAAGTCAGACCTCACAAACCATTTAAATTGAAACCTTAATCAGTATCACCTGGAATAAGAGAAGCTGAAGGAAAGGAAATTGAGTGGAAGTTGGACTAAAAAATCATTGTACTGTCGATGAGGTGATACTGCAATCCACTGGTATAGGTAACGAAAGAGAATGGGTAAGTAAGAGTAACATTAATCGCCAGAGTTATAAATAAGATAATAGGACCTCAGAATGAAAGACCAGACGTTCTTGAAGCGGTACTACAAAAACGTGAGGAGGCTAGCATATTATCCAGCATTGAGCTAACACAAGGCTATCGCTAAGTTCCGTTATTTTGTTTATGGGGTAATTGCCACCTGTTCAGGGTATCGTCTTTTACAATGAACATTTCTGTGTCTGTATTTATATGAATCCTGGATGCTATACTGGGGAAAGAGCTATTGGCTTAAATTACAATCTATGTTGACAACATTATAATTGCTCCCAGTGGTTGCCAAGAGCATAACAAGAGTCTAGAAGAAGCTTACAGTAGATGCTTTCTGCAAGAGCAATGTTACTGACAATCTTGCTAAGTTCGTATTTGCACTTAGCAAGATTGACAGTAACATTACTCTTTTGGAAAGCATAGAAGCGTCTTCCACCCATATCTTGGACATACAATTACAGGAGGAGGCCACATTCCAAGTCCAGAAAGACATGATGCCATAAGAGGAAAAATAAAAAGCAAGTAAAGTCATTTTTCGGTCTACGCAATTTCTATACAAAATCTATAATTGAAACACTTTTAAATGCCACTGCTCTGCTTAACTTGAACGAAACATTGTCAGAACTATCTCGAAAGGATGAAGAAAGCCGTATTTAAAGTGATTATGCTGTTTCACCCAAAATTAGATACAGAATTTTGTCTATCATCCTACAGTTCAGTGCTTAGGATAAGAGCCAATCTATTCCAACTAACAGAGACTGAAGAAGGGATAGAACGATCAGTTTTTTTCCAGCAGTCTGTCAACCAAATGCAAAATAAGCTATAAAGTTACTGAAAAGGGAGTGGGTGTTCCTAATATTTCAGTTTTATCTGATGGGTAGAAAAGTCACTGAGCACAGTGATTGTAAAGCATTAGCTTCCATCAAGAGTGGTAAACTGACACATGGTAAGCTTATTAGAAGGGCCATAGCCCTACAGGAATACAATTTTTATACATATTACCAGCCAGACAAATATAACCTTATTCTGATTCATTACCTTGTCTACCATTGGGAATGAATAAAGGAGATCAAATAGATTCTGATTCAAGAGATATAAGATTATTTAATGTGGAGATTGTGCAGCATGAGGGTTGCATTAAAGAAGCTATAAGAAACATCGAAAGGGAACATGGCGATTTATTTGGAACTCTCCCAAAAACCAGAGGTGGTTTTAAAAACATTTTAGTAGTAATGGACATGTTTTCCTATTTCTTGAGAATGTAGTGAGTAAATTACGCACAAATCATGTATCCACTGTTGGTAAACGTAAGAAAACACTCAGTGATAAAGACATTTTGTTTTCTCCAAACCATGGAAAGACACACTCGAAATAACACATCTGAAGGCCATTTACATATCCTGATATTACCTGGCTTCAAACCCAGTGAAAAGGGTAATGAGAGAATTAAGGTGTCTCTGCAGTACTTCCTGCTATAATCAACACATTGTTTGAGACCTTTTATATAAAATAACGAAAATGTCACCACATGAAATGCTAACAGGTAAGAAACGTAAAAATTTGACTCAACATTTATTGAAGTTCTATAATCAAGCTGATACAATTTCAGAATTGAAGCAGGAATTAATTTTTGGAAATCTTAGATATGACAAGAAAGTTATTTCAAATGAATATGTGGTATGAGTTACTGTGATAATCAGATGACCAGGAAAGTCGTCCAGAATTAATACCAAGATAAAGAAATTTTACGAGATTTTTCAAGTTCCATATGTGGTCAGCAAAATACCTCGTCTGAATGCAATGCAGGTGTCGTACTCTGCATCCCATGGGTTTATAACGTTCTAGATGGCAAAAAATGCTAAGATAATTTAACATGGGAAGCCACTTGGCAATCAAAATTGAATACCATGTATTGGAAGAAGCACCTCTTTTGTGGACAAATAAATTACTGTTAAGGAACAGAATACAAAGTAGAACTTAATGTACACGGTGAAATATTATTATTCGGTTATCAGGAGACGAAAATGTTAAAAAATAGTAAAAAATGTTTATTTGCTCAATGTTTATTGAAATTTGTTAAGTGTGGTCAGTCCTTAAAGGGAACCTTAGGAAAAATGAATGGATCATTGTATCACTACTATCGACAACTTTAAAACGCAAGGGATGGAGGTGTGTCTCACTTCTAATGACGTTTACTGAATGTGCCAGTCAGCTGTTACTAGTGGAGTGGGCAGTGAGATCACAGTGACTTAACATTAGGTGCGACACACAAGGAAGCGTTTTCTAACACTAGTGTAAATATTGGCTTTATAGCGAGACATACTGATTGGCTTATGTGGTAATTCAACTAAAGAACATTATTTTATATCTATAAAATGTAAGTTCCATGACTAAATATTTGAAAATTTTAATAATATTTCGGTGCCACTTGAGCAAGAAAAATTACGAAAATTATTAAAGTGATAAAATATTTTTCTTTCGTTGCACGTATTTATTGTATAAACCACGATGCCTGGAGTGGGGCAAAAAGGTGAGACCGTGATTGCAAGATGATTCAAGCTAGCAGAAAGAAAAAGACAGCTGGCGGATACTGGCTGTGTGATGATGACAGCTAGTACTGGGTCACAATGGAGCCACGTCATGAAGGAACGCCACCTTCAGTGAATGATAGAGAAGTGATTTAAAAGAGAAACTACGACTGGCGAGAATTATAAGATGAAGACTTTAGAGTCGTAAATCAAAAGAAAGCATTTTGATGGATGGCAGTAACGCATAAAAATGAGACAGAATTAAATATTCTGTATATACTGAATATATATGTCATTACTGATGATGAGCCGAAATTTAAAGGTATCATGAATCATATTTTTTGTGTGTGTAATGTAAGGACACTAAAGACTGTTCATTTTCATCAGATTGTACTCAAGCTGCAGAATATTTGTATTGTTTTATTTGTATGTATAGCATTGTGTAAAAATTAAAGTTTTAGTAATAGTTACTTTGCAGATTTTATTTAGAGAGAACAATTAAAATTATGGAAAAAAATGTTTCTAGTAATTATTTTGTTTCGTCCTGCATGGAAAGAGCAGTTCATTTTGATGAATGGTTTTAATATATTAAAGAACTGAAATAAAATACTGCTCATTTTATGTTAACTACATTGTATTTGTTGTTTACCAAAACAAAAATGGTGATATAAGTCTTGCAATAGCATGTCAAAAAGGATCTGAATATTGGCATTATCCGATGGAAAAAAGTTTATTTGAATTTTGCATATTTCCGAAACATACTAAAATTTATTTTCTAATAAAACTGCAAGCCAATCAGTTAGTGAATATGTTGTCTTTAGGGAAGTTTGTAATGAAAATCTATTTCTTAATTGGAAAGTCAAGTAATAAATAGAAGGGCTCCAGTAAAATTCCACTGTGATGTTTAGGAAATGTATAAATTTACGCAGAGAATTGGGAAACATTATGCTGATTGATAATTATTTTAGTATAAAAGCTTATTTCGGCTTTATTACCTTCATGAGGACATGTCGTGATGTTGTAGATGGACATATGTCAACTTTGAGCAAGCCATTATTGCTGCCTGTAGGTGTTGGTTGTGATATTGTTTTCAGCAACGCTGTAATGTTACTTGATAATTTGCTGTTGCGCGTATATTATAATACTTTTTTTTACAATCTGACAGTTGTAAAAATTCAAATTCGACAGCTAGTAGTTTACTCAAAGATGCGACCAGTACCTCTGTATGTGGTGTGACTCTAACGATTCTACACAAGACTTATGTCTTACAATAAACTGTATGAGCCATAGTTTGGGTGCAGCTTAACTTTATACATTTATAACTTTGAACTACCAATTGTGTAAATAGGTTGTGTCCCCAGTGACTTTTACAATTATCGTACAAACATTAACAATACCTCATTTTGATCACAAAATGACTCCTCTTTCCACTGACGTTGCCAGATTTCAAATCAAATTCAACTTATTGGCAGACTATGCAAATTTAACTAATAACAAAAAATGACAATGAAAATAATAAATCTTAAAATTTAACTAATGTGGGTAGTGTATAGCAACGCCTGCCCACATATACTGCCCTGCTAACTGTGTGTCTGTCTTCAATCAAAAGGTACAGTAATGCAGTTAAATGTGGGATTAAAATGTCATCAACAGAAAAAATAACAATGCTACAAAAATGTGCATGGTTCTGTCGACGCGCGTCCCACGGTCTGAACACAGACAGCGATAATGGACGAGCTATATGACACCAAAGTGGGGCTGTAGTGGGCAACGGTGAGTCGGCGGTGAGAATCAATCCTACTCTAACGCTCTGAATGTGCAAGGTCTGCCATCTCCGAACGCAGTTCCAAAGTTTGATAGTGTTATTAATGAATTATATTCAGTATCTGGGGCTACATTTCAGGGCATAAAACGTAATTTTGTCCTAATGTAATAATAATTATAGTATGAAAAATAGAGTGACACTGAAAACACTTTCTGAGGGATACCGTCAGGCTGTATAAAATTATCTAAGTCGTCACAACGTAAATATTAATATGATCTGGAGAGAGGGATAATTATGAAAAATGGACAGACTCCCGAGGAACCGTAAGCGTTGATCCGTCAGAATGTGCTATATATTTAAGTAGTGACCTATGCATGCTGAAGGTTGTGAATAAGCGTATGGGGTGTAGCATAGTTACATTACAAACCTCCACGTTACACGCTGATATTCTGAGCCCTCTAGAGGCAAAGGGCTGCAAATACGTAGACATAAGGAGTAAAGATGTAAAATATTACTAACGTTTGCTTTATTTAAAAACCTTTAAGAGTTCTTACACAAAAAATTCGGAGGCATTACTTTTCAGCATGCCCTTACATTATGTTGGTTAACATTATGCAAACGTAAAGCGTTAATATTAAATAAGAAAGGTGAAGAAAAATAATAATGTTTCAAAGAAAAATACTACTAAAACGTTTTGGACCTCTATGTGATGAAGTTAAAATGTAATGGAGGATAAGAAAAGATGAAGGATTACGAGAGCTGTACAAACACTGTAGCACTTTATCATCGTGAAAGTGCTAAGGAGGATAATGTTGAAATGCGTTGGCCACACAGCGAGAATGATGCAGAATAGAGTATCTAGAGTGGAGTTCTGCAGGATAACAGATGGAAAGAGAGTAAAAGAAACACCCATAATTAGGTGGAGAGGTAACATCCGGCAGGCTACACCGAGGATGAACATCAACATCGATCGGGCAAACAAAGCACTCGACTGACAGAAATGGAAGAGGCTTACAGTGCAGGCGTATGGCCGATAAGTCCCTTGCAACATGTACATTTATAAAACTGTGTTTTCATCATTTTTGTCATTTTAAAGAGTAGTGAGATGTTAAAATCCACTACAAGTCGTGACATGGGGAACATAGTTCCCAGACTTTAAAGACCAATTCTTTCACACAGAATGTCAGCACGAGCCGTGTGACAAACACAATAACAACAATCAGTTTGAATGTAAATAAAAACTACATCCACAGTGTACATCGAAGACAATTACTTGCTAGACAACATGGTAATTGGATTACAGTGAATGTTAGTGTTTCCTCTTTCTTAACTGAATATAGTCATTATTCACGTCATGACGCAATTAATACATTATTAAGTCCAGATTTAAAAATATACGTGATGTTCCACGCAATTCAAAGAGCTCGTCCACAACGAGCATTGACCAACCGTTTTATCACAGGATTATTTAAAAAACATATCAAACTTTCGTTTCACCAACCCTGTTCAGATACTTGTGAGATCTGTGACCTACTCTAACCAAAGAGAAAGTAAGCTTGGCGCCAGAGAAGTCGAGATGTGCAGTTAAAGAAAGGATTAAATTAACAGAGAGCAGAGAAAGCCATGAAAACTGTTGAATTTGACATTACTCAAAGCCAAATGCCTTCATGTACCATTTACACACTTTGATTGGATATGCAGCAAGTGATACTCGTTCCATCTTCGATCGATTTTAATATTTTTCATAGCTGACAGCTGTGCAAGTACAATCTGATTCTGCAGATAGGTGATACGGTTTCATGTAGCATGATGACAAAGGAGGACCCGGTGGAAACGATGCTCCATCTTGTCTGTTAAAAATTATTATATGACCTGCATTTACTCATAACAAGCCCAGGAGATTTTGTATAGTAATAGCACCTGGTGAAACACAATCGCATGTTTCTAATGACATTTGAATTTTGTAGTGCGACGGGCATTGCCAAGAAAATCGAGACGCATGTAAAACAAAGGTACCAGGAGGAGCTGCAGATGTAATGATGAATGCAAATCGACAAATACCTGAACAACACACACAACATCTGCACCTTTGATTTCATCATATTCATCGAGCTGGAAATACAGGATATCTTGAATACTAAGAGAGGATATTCCTTGGTATTATTATTGACATAAACGTATTTCACCCCTCGATCTGAACGTCGATTAGTGAATCCAAAGAGAATGATTTATTGCCTTTCGTTGAATTGTTTCGATGAAAATATCAGAAATATGAGCCTTAAGTTATTAAGTGCATTTAAAATTTGTTCATACAACTTACTTTTCATTCAAGTTTTTATTCTTAACGTGAATAACTTGTTAATACCGGTTCACTTGAGGTAAATGTTTAATGTGTGCTTTGCCGGTTTCACTGTCGCTTGTAAATGTTTATCAGTTTTCCTGCGAGTTACATGCTCCTCCGTGTCAACGTCGCAATTATTATGGCATTTTCTGGGCTTGCCACTACTGCTGGGTTACGTACATCAGAAAAATTGTTCGTTCCCTTTGCCCGTTAGTAAACGAAGAGTTTACTCCCAAGCATAATAATCCCACTTACGTTTCTGAACTGTAAAGGAATTGGAATAAGTCACTTTCCACCATCCGCCGGCCGCGGTGGTCTCGCGGTTCTAGGTGCGCAGTCCGGAACCGTGCGACTGCTACCGTCGCAGGTTCGAATCCTGCCTCGGGCATGGATGTGTGTGATGTCCTCAGGTTAGTTAAATTTAAGTAGTTCTAAGTTCTAGGGGACTGATGACCACAGCTGATGAGTCCCATAGTGCTCAGAGCCATTTGAACTTCCCGCCATCTTTTGGATTCACTTGCCTCTGTAACCTTAACGTTGACAAGCAGTTACAGAATCTGGCAAGAAAAACAGAAGTTACAGACTAATTTTCATGCAATGGATATCTAACACATAGACATCTTTATGTTGGTAAGTCACAACTGCAGGACATATTTCAAACATGATGAAATAAACGTCTTGGATGTCCTGTTCAACAGATGATTTTCTATAATCCAGCAAATTGAAAAATTGAGCCCAAATGCAGCAGAGAAGGATAAGGTATTTATTCTACTCTTCTACCTTAACACTTATTCCGAATGCAATATTTTGCCGAATGCAATATTTTGCCCATTGCTCCTTTTGTGATCCCCTAGACTTTCATATCTTTCACATTTTTGCAAATGAATTAATTACAATACTAATTTCCAGAGGCAGATGCTTGTCATGTCACGAAAGTAGCTGTTTACTTACTACCGTCTAATGCACATTGTCGAAGTATGGCCGAGCCTGTCACTGCACGGTAATCGCCTGAGAGGCTAGTAATATGTTGACATATATGTTTGAATATTACCAGTGAAGGGAAATATAAAACGTGTTTGCCATCTATCCTTAGTGTTAGATGTCATGTTTCAGGCAGACTGGACGATTTCGAGCCAGATACAGAGAGCAGGCCGCCAGGTAAAACTAAATGAGAAGGAACTGCAGGCGATGCTGTAGCCTGAGTCCAGAACCAGATGGCGAAATCCATGACATGGAAGCATCGAAGAGTCAGTCTCTCATAGGAACGGCCGGCAGTGCTCCCAACCCATGTTTTGGCCAGCTACATGCTTTCAGACATTTACACAACAAAAAGACACGTCCATTTTGGGTGGAATATTTGCAGTATTGCAGAAAACACAACTGTAAGTAACGAAGGTATGCTTTCAGAGAAGAGCTTCCCTGCCTTGCGCCCTGATTATATATATATGTTGTTGTTGTTGTGGTCTTCAGTCCTGAGACTGGTTTGATGCAGCTCTCCATGCTACTCTATCCTGTGCAAGCTTCTTCATCTCCCAGTACCTACTGCAACCTACATCCTTCTGAATCTGCTTAGTGTATTCATCTCTTGGTCTCCCTCTATGATTTTTACCCTCCACGCTGCCCTCCAATATTAAATTGGTGATCCCTTGATGCCTCAGCACATGTCCTACCAACCGATCCCTTCTTCTTGTCAAGCTGTGCCACGAACTTCTTTTCTCCCCAGTCCTATTTAATACCTCCTCATTAGTTATGTGATCTACCCATCTAATCTTCAGCATTCTTCTGTAGCACCACGTTTGGAAACCTTCTATTCTCTTCTTCTCCAAACTATTTATCTTCCATGTTTCACTTCTATATATGGCTACACTCCATACAAATACTTTCAGAAAAGACTTCCTGACCCTTAAATCTATACTCGATGTTAACAACTTTCTCTTCTTCAGAAACGCTTTCCTTGCCATTGCCAGTCTACATTTTATATCCTCTCTACTTCGACCATCATCAGTTATTTTGCTCCCCAAATAGCAAAACTCCTTTACTACCTTAAGTGTCTCATTTCCTAATCTAATTCCCTCAGCATCACCCGACTTAATTCAACTACATTCCATTATCCTCGTTTAGCTTTTGTTAATGTTCATCTTATATACTCCTCTCAAGACACTGTCCAATCCATTCAACTGCTCTTCCAAGTCCCTTGCTGTCTCTGAGAGAATGACAATGTCATCGGCAAACCTCAAAGCTTTTATTTCTTCTCCATGGATTTTAATACCTACTCCGAATTTTTGTTTTGTTTCCTTTACTGCTTGCTCAATATACAGATTGAATAACATCGGGGAGAGTCTACAACCCTGACTTACTCCCTTCCCAACCACTGCTTCCCTTTCATGTCCCTCGACTGCTATAACTGCCATCTGGTTTCTGTACAAATTGTAAATAGCCTTCGCTCCCTGTATTTTATCCCTGCCACCTTTAGAATTTGGAAGAGAGTATTCCAGTCAACATTGTCAAAAGCTTTCTCTAAGTCTACAAATGCTAGAAACGTACGGTTGCCTTTCCTTAATCTTTCTTCTAAGGTAAGGCGTAAGGTCAGTATTGCCTCACGTGTTCCAGTATTTCTACGGAATCGAAACTGATCTTCCCCGAGGTCGGCTTCTACTAGTTTTTCCATTCGTCTGTAAAGAATTCGTGTTAGTATTTTGCAGCTATGGCTTATTAAACTGATTGTTCGGTAATTTTCACATATGTCTACACATGCTTTCCTTGGGATTGGAATTATTATATTCTTCTTGAAGTATGAGGGTATTTCGCCTGTCTCATACATGTTGCTCACCAGACGGTAGAGTTTTGTCAGGACTGGCTCTCCCAAGGCTGTCAGTAGTTCTAATGGAATGTTGCCTACACCCGGAGCTTTGTTGCGACTCAGGTCTTTCAGTGCTCTGTCAAACTCTTCACGCAGTATCACATCTCCCATTTCATCTTCATCTATATCCTCTTCCATTTCCATAATATCGTCCTCAAGTACATCGCCCTTGTATAGACCCTCTATATACTCCTTCCACCTTTCTGCTTTCCCTTCTTTGCTTAGAACTGGGTTTCCATCTGAGCTCTTGATATCCATACAAGTGGTTCTCTTTTCTCGAAACGTCTCTTTTATTTTCCTGTAGGCAGTATCTATCTTACCCCTAGTGAGATAAGCCTCTACATCCTTACATTTGTCCTCTAGCCATCCCTGCTTAGCCATTATGCACTTCCTGTCGATCTCATTTTTGAGTCGTTTGTATTCCATTTTGCCTGCTTCATTTACTGCATTTTTATATTTTCTCCTTTCATCAATTAAATTCAACATTTCTTCTGTTACCCAAGGATTTCTACTAGCCCTCGTCTTTTTACCTACTTGATCATCTGCTGCCTTCACTACTTCATCCCTCAAAGCTACCCATTCTTCTTCTACTGTTTTTATTTCCCCCATTCCTAACAATTGTTCCCTTATGCTCTCCCTGAAACTCTGTACAACGTCTGGTTCTTTCAGTTTATCTAGGCCCCATCTCCTTAAATTCCCACCTTTTTGCAGCTTCTTCAGTTTTAATATACAGGTCATAACCAATAGATTGTGGTCAGAGTCCACATCTGCCCCTGGAAATGTCTTACAATTTAAAACCTGGTTCCTAAATCTCTGTCTTACCGTTATATAATCTATCTGATACCTTTTAGTATCTCCAGGGTTCTTCCATGTATACAACCTTCTTTCATGATTCTCAAACCAAGTGTTAGCTATGACTAAGTTGTGCTCTGTGCAAAATTCTACCAGGCGGCTTCCTCTTTCATTTCTTAGCCCCAATCCATATCCACCTACTACGTTTCCTCCTCTGCCTTTTCCTACACTCGAATTCCAGTCACCCATGACTATTAAATTTTCATCTCCCTTCACTATCTGAATAATTTCTTTTATTTCATCATACATTTCTTCAATTTCTTCGTCATCTGCACAGCTAGTTGGCATATAAACTTGTACTACTGTAGTAGGTGTGGGCTTCGTATCTATCTTGGCCACAATAATGCGTTCACTATGCTGTTCGTAGTAGCTTACCCGCATTCCTATTTTCCTATTCATTATTAAACCCACTCCTGCATTACCCCTATTTGATTTTGTGTTTATAACCCTGTGTTCACCTGTCCATAGGTCTTGTTCCTCCTGCCACCGAACTTCACTAATTCCCACTATATCTAACTTTAACCTGTCTATTTCCCTTTTTAAATTTTCTAACATACCTGCCCGATTAAGGGATCTGACATTCCACGCTCCGATCCGTAGAACGCCAGTTTTCTTTCTCCTGATAACGACATCCTCTTGAGTAGTCCCCGCCCGGAGATCCGAATGGGGGACTATTTTACCTCCGGAATATTTTACCCAAGAGGACGCCATCATAATTTAATCATACAGTAAAGCTGCATGCCCTCGGGAAAAATTACGGCCGTAGTTTCCCCTTGCTTTCAGCCGTTCGCAGTACAATCACAGTAAGGCCGTTTTGGTTATTGTTACGAGGCCAGATCAGTCAATCATCCGGACTGTTGCCCCTGCAACTACTGAAAAGTCTGCTGCCCCTCTTCAGGAACCAGACGTTTGTCTGGCCTCTCAACAGATACCCCTCCGTTGTGGTTGTACCTACGGTACGGCTATCTGTATCGCTGAGGCATGGCAGCCTCCCCACCAACGGCAACGTCCATGGTTCTGTCCCAGCTATCTTGTGCACCCAAAATATCTCTGGAACAATAATAGCTACTGGAAAACGGCTTTCACCGGTATCAATGTAGGGCTGGGGCCCATGAATGTACATATTTGGAAACTTTCTAAAACGAAAGCATGTGTGTTTTTTAACACAAACTTTTTTTTTAATGGACCTTCTATGTTTTTTCTTCAGCAATCCATAGCATGACAAAGCACATACACAATGGCGTTGATTGCATCGGAATATTCCCATTACATCCCGAGATATTAAGACGCGAAGTTGACGGTTGAAACACCCGACATGCGCTGCTAGCGCACTTCCTGAGGCTCAGGCGTGAACCCCATGCTGCCCGTAATCGCTATGTGATTGACATGCGTAATCACACTTCCATACTAATCAAGAAGTCCGAAACGAATAATACGGTCTGCTGCCATCCTGCTGCGATTACGGGCGGCATTGGGTTCACGCCTGAGCCTCAGGACGTGTCGGGTGTTTCAAGCGTCAACTTCGCGTCTCAATATCTCGGGATTTAATGGGAATATTTGCGATGCAATCAACGCCATTGTGTATGTGCTTTGTCAAGCTATGGACTACTGAAGAAAAAATATAGGAGGTCCATTAAAAAAACATAATTTGTGTTAAAAAAACACATATGCTTTCGTTTTAGAATGTTTCCAATCATGTACATCCATGGGCCCCTGCCCTACATTGATACCGGTGAAAGTCGTTTTCCAATAGCTGTTATTGTTCCAGAGATATTTGGGGTAGACAAGATAGCTGGGGCACCCTGTATATATACTAATTTTTTGGAGGGAAAGAGGTGATCACGCAACACCTATGCTCACTGCTATTAAATAATTCGACTGACCAGAAGATGAACGTGAAATGTAAGGGTTCGTCTACTGAAACCATTTCAGACAGCTAGTAGAGATATCCTCCTAGGATGAGGGACTTGACTTCCGGTCACCAGAATGGGGACTTTGATTCGAACCTTGATGACACACACTTCACTATACCTCATAAATAGTTCAAGACTTTTCGTCCGAGCAAAATCACAGTAAGTGGGAGACACTGTGCGACATTTTCTCTAAAATAACCCATTGTGACAGTATTACAAAGGACGTGAGATTGCGACTGGCTGTAAATGTTCTGCAGTTCATGTGACAAGACGCAGGTGGGCTTATACTCTACAGACACTCTTCGCAGAATTAATCTGCACTCACCTCGAATCTCCGTACGGTGTCTCTTCACAGCATTCGGTGCGTGGTTGCGGGATCGTCGATCACTCCCTTTCGGCGCTACGTTGATCACTACGAGGAACGGGGCAAGACTGATGGTGGCAAAAATGTTTTAACAAATATTAAGACTGATAAGACATTTTTATTGGACGCTACTTGGGAAATAAAAAAAAATTTACAATACGGGAAGACACAAGTAATTCCTAGGTTCTCAGAAAATTATATACTATTGTTCCACAAAATATATATGATCCTATGTACATCAATCTGAATTGTTCGCAGATGAACGTCCGGGCCTAATACGTCCGCACTCTATGACCACCAAAATTTTGTGTGCTTTGTTTTTATTCAGCTGAACAGTGCAGTGATCTCTGTTCTCTCTTACCCAGGAAATTGGACGCTTCCTTATAAGATGATGTGACGCGTCTCTTGTAACTTCAACTTCACCAGTGCGAGACAAGGAAACGTGTTGTTAATGTGCGTTGACATGGGTCATATTTGTGACAGAAATATTGTTGACATCAACACTGCTGCTGTGTGGCTGCAATGCATGGCAATAACGCGGTGTGGCCAGACAATATTGCAGATGGAGCAAGCTGTTGCAGGGACTTACAGACGTATTCCCGACGTGTTGCCGGTATTGTCCACCAAGATCGAAAATATTTCGGTCAATATCTGCCTCTATCCTTGCTTGTAAATTCCTTCTCACTCCCATCCTTGCTTTCTCTTTCTCACGCCCACTGCGCTACAGTGTCAAGTAACCTGCGCTGTGAAATAATATTGTTTCGCTTCAGCTCGAGATGGACACCATTTGTTTGTTGCCGACAGGTGTATAGAAGTGGGCAAAAGATACAACCATGAACTCCATAAATGTGACAGAGCGAGGCACCGCATTGGTTAGAACATTAGACTCACATTTTGAAGGACAACAGTCAAATTCCTGTCCGGCCATCGTGATTTAGGTTCTCATTCATTTCCCTAAATCAGTAAAGGCAAATTCCAGGAAGGTATCTTTGAAATAGCACAGCTGATTTCCTTCCCCATCCTTCCTTCATCCGAGCTTGTGATTCGGCTCTAACGTCCTCCATAAATGTGATGCGTACATATACGACCAGAGCTATGGAACATAGAAAGTAATATGGAACACTGCATGCTCGTTTATGAGTACTGTTCACATTCGGAAAAGAAATGTGATTCTTATCTTCCACTGTTACTTCATCTCATTCACAATAAGGATTATATCAGACGTGTATTCGTTGACGATGGCTGTGTAATGATCCATGAATAAATCTCATCCGAATTACGAAACTTGGAAACCTTTTATTCGCCTTAACTGGGTGAATCCAGGGCTTCTAGGGAATGTTTGGCTCTATTTGTCAATAATATTTCCCATCACTAAACTAAAATTCGGTCCGTGCAGGCCTCGGAAGGCCCAACGGTAATCATTAGCCGACAGGTGTCACTGGATGGGGATATGGAGAGGCATGTGGTCACCACACCACTCTCATAGCTGGTTTCAGTTTTCGTGACCGGAGTCGCTACTTCTCAATCTCGTAACCCCTCAGTCAGTCTCACAAGGGCTGAGTGCTCCCGGCTGATAGACAGAGCTCGGCAGATCCGGACCGTCACCCATCCAAGAGCTATTCAAGCCCGGGAACCAGTGTTACCACGGTGGCAAGGTCGTTGGCGATTTTCCTTTACTGTATATCGATCATTGATATTTGTCTTCCTATTGTTACTTTGTTCTAAATACAACAGCTTTCAGATCTGAATGCAGAAACACGATGTTTAAAGATTCCTCTTTTGAGCCACGGTCTTCATAAGTCGCTGACTATTTCGTTATATTTTATGTTTGTGTGTCCCTTGATGCACATAAATTATAGCTTCCTCCCGAGGTTCTCGTTTCTTTTCGTGGCTTTATAATGTCTTTTTCTTCCAGTGTGAATTGAATCAATTATCCAGTGCGAACGGTGTTGCGAAAATCATATTGATAGTCTCAAAATATACTATTACTTTCGGTTCACCATTTAGTGTGATTTTTATTTAATAGTTCCAGGATGCACGACGAGAGAGCTATGGGTCTGTTTAAGGTGGCAGACTCAGGGTTTTTTCCGGGTTTTAGAATTGTTTAATAATCTGTGTAGTCTAGCCTTCAGAAAATGTCGCATAGCCATATTCCATTGTAAATTTCCAGCTGCCCTCTTTTGTGTGTTCAAATAAAATCTGTGTAGTCTAGCCTTCAGAAAATGTCGCATAGCCATATTCCATTGTAAATTTCCAGCTGCCCTCTTTTGTGTGTTCAAATAAATTCCGCATCATTACATAATAAATGTTATCCACTCCTGGTGCTGTATTCGTTGTTCAGATTAACACAATCGATAGTTCTTCCTTTGCACACGGTCACTGTAGAGAGTGGTCTGATACTTCTCTTGAGGCACTCGAGGGTACTCAGGAACGAGCTGCTTTGTCTAGAAATGTGTCTGCGGTGAGACATTAATCCTCTTCAAAGTGATAGTTTCTTGGTTCCTATGCCGAAGACCCCGTTACACTCCATATATCTGCAATATATGTGTTTTTATTTAAGTTGCCACAAAATGTTATCCAACTATCTTTCTTCTTCTTCTTTTCTTCCAAAGCACACTTTATTTGGGAATCTATTGTCTTGGTCTGTAAGAAAATATCGAGTAACTAGTTTGCACGAGAATCTCTCGACGCTTTTTTTTCATGTCGCTATTGTTCACACATTCTGCATCCCACCAAATGGCTGAATTATTTTGGTTCTTCGATGTTTTCTTCACGGGGATTGTTCCTAGACTAATTTGTTTCCTGGTTATATGAATGCCTTACAATCGTCTTCTGCGTTGTGATATGGGCCTATACTTAGGTCACAAATTAAATACTGAGTCCACGTATTGTGTTCTTCCCATTATATAGCCGTTACTCTCTACTACTATCTCCACTTTACTGTGTGATGCAGAAATTATTTCAAGTTTAATTTCAATTGGGAAGTGCTCTGATCCCAGTGGGTCCTTCTGAATTGCTCAATGAGCTAAAGCAGCTATTTTTGGAGAGTGTATGATTGGGTTTACTGCCAGAAATTTTGGATATTTGTGTTAAGTTCCTATGAGACCAAACTACTGAGGCCATCGGTCCCTAGGCTTACACAATACTTAATCTCACATAAACTAACTTACGCTGAGGACAACAAAAAATCCCACACCCGAGGGAGGACTCGGACGTTCGACGCGGGAAGACGAGCGAACCGTGGCACGGTGCCCAAGACCGCGCGGCTGCCTTGCGTGGCGTTTACAACTGTTTGTCTTCTATACTAACATTTGGTACATGCAGGGGCACTGGACTCGCATTCGGGAGACCGACGGTTCAATCCCGCAACCGGCCATACTGATTTAGGTTTTCCGTGATTTCCCTAAATCGCACCAGGCAAATTCTGGGATGGTTCCTTTCAAAGGGCACGGCCGACTTCCTTCCCTAATCCGATAAGGCCGATGACATCGCTGTCTGGTCTCTTCCCGTAAAACAACCCAACCCAACATGCAGGGCGTCCCAATAGGAATGTTCAGTATTCAGGTATATGACAGAAAAGATAATTAGCCGCAAAAAAATCTACTATGCATGGCCCCAAGCAAAGTGCCCGACAAGGGAAAGCGCAACAATGGTCGCCGTATTGTCAGTCCAAGAAGCCCAAGACGCCAACGTACTGCCCGTTTGGATACTTGTCATGCAGCAAACGAGGCTGTTCCCTAGACAAGGTGCGACCGCAGTACGATGCTGCACAGTTATGCGAACAATATGACCGATTTCTCGGCCGCTAGTGGTATGGAGCCATTGAGGTGTTGCACGGTGTTAATAACCGCCCTCCTAAACACATGGAATCCGTATTAACACGACAGACGTGGGATCCCACTTCAGCGAGTAGCAATATCGTGAAACAGTAAACCCCAGTCTGAATAGGCCACAGTCTTACAGCTGTTGAAATCCGACACCTGCTAGTAGAAATATATCTTCTCACAAACAACTTACACTCAGATGGAATTTCTGAATCCAAACTCTACTGTGCAACCATCTTTGTATTCAGTATGGCGATGGCGACACTCCCACCTGCCCTGTTTAATTGCACTGACATGTTAATCATGGTGGTATGTTGTGCACATTATGCCAATTTGATGTACGTTGCGTGCCACCTTTATGATGTTACAGTTTCAACGGTCAGTCATGTACTAAAACGAACATTTCAAGCTTTGTAATTTCTGATCCTAGGGTTACAATCATGCTTTTGAATATTTTTTAAGAAAAGATAAATGTTATAATGTCGTGGCTATCGACTTTAATTACTGTAAAGAGTGGCACGGATGTGGAAAAAGGAGAGAAACGTCATTAAGAGTGATATTTAATGTAAGACACACGGCATGTTGTCTCATTGACATCAGAACGTGGGCTAGCTCTCCATATCAAGACAGACTTGTCGAGAACGTGCAGAGGAAGCACGGTGCTATAATGGCCAGGTGAGGACAACATTCTCACGCACCATTGTGACTAGCAGATGCTTGCATACACCTAGAATGTTCAAGAACCTTCAGGAAGGTTCTGGAAGAATTTTTCGGAACACCTTCGATAGAGCCAGAGAAAAAAAAATCTCTAAAGGAGGATTACCAGAAAGTAGCTAGAAACAGTATAACAGTAGAATCATCAGGAGCAGTCACTACTGAGTGACACTTTGCTGCTGGAGAATTGAAACTACTGGAAGCCTGGGCACATTCGAGGAAGGACGCTAGATGACTTAAAAACTGTAACCTGGTCAAATGAGTCTCGATTTCAGTTAGTAAGAGCTAATGGTAGGGTTCGAGAGTGACCAGACCCCACGAAGACATGGACCCAAGTTGTCAACAAGGCACTGTGAAAGTTTGTGGTGGGTTCATATTTGTGAGAGTTGTTTTTGCATGGAACTGAATCGATCATTGACTGGAAATGGCTATGTGCGGCTGCTTAGAGATCATTTGCAGCCATTCACGGACGTCATGTTCCGTAACAAAGATTAAAGTTTTATGGATGGCAATGCGCCATGTCGCCGCGCCACAGTTGTTAGTTACTGGTTTGAAGAACATTCTTGACAATTCGAGCGAGCGATTTGGCCACCAGATCGCCCAACATCAATCTCATCGAACATTTGTGGGACATATTCGAGAGGCCAGTTCATGCAAAAAATCCTGCACCGACAAAACTATCGCAGTAATGGACTGCTATAGAGACAGCATTGCTGAATATTTCTGCGGGGTACTTCCAACGACTTGTTGATTCCATACCACGTCGAGCTCCTGCGTTACACCGGAACAAAACAGTTCTAACACTACATTAGGAGGTATCCCATGACTTCTGTCACGTCGGTGTATAGCACATACATTAGATAAATCGGAGCAATAGTCATTATATCATTGACAAAAGACTTAGATATGATATGCCCTTTATAGGAATTTGTACGAAAGATGTGTAGAGAAAACACAGCTTCGAAATGGAGCCACCCGTAATCAAGGAAATGGTGTATACATTGAACTGTTCCAACCACCATTCAAAGATTTAAAAATATTGGTAATTTGGTAAAACCTTTACTCTCGTGAACCTGGGGACCGAACCGTACAATAACCCTGGGTTCGGTGAGAGGCGGCTGTGGAGTGGGTGGACGGCTGTGGCGTGTTGTGGGGTTGTGAACCACTGAAGGCTACGGCTGGACGAAGCCTCTCCATCGTTTCTAGGTCCCCGGCTTAAAACACAATATACACACATTGTATCATTCAAACAATCTGCGAGTCTTTACAAATACTAAGTAGGCCGACATGGTCGTATTTGTGCACAGGTTCTGTAATGGAAACGCTGCTGTTGACTGTAGGGAATACAGAAGACAATTTCCTAATAGCACAGTTCCATATTCAAGTGAGTTGCACTAAATTGCTTGAAACTGGCGAAATTCCCAGTAGATGTATCTCTCCTGAAGGTGCAAATGAACATTGTTTGGATTAAGTAGAAGACATTATTCAGCTGCTAGAATGCAGTCCGTCTACAAGCAAATACAGAATTTCTATGCGTGTCGGTCTTCCACACTCGAGAATGCAGGTGATATTGCGTATGCCTGGCCTCTACACTCATGATTTACAGCGACTGCGACACTTTCGAGAAGGAGAAGAAGGTGGCTGAGTGCCAGTCTCCGAATAGCACCATTAATGCTGTTTAGTAATGAAGCCATCTTCAGTCTCAATTCACGTGCTTTGTGGAGACACGTTTTCAAGAACAACAACCGATTGTGTCTGTTTTGTTAACGCACCGTGTTACAGCTCCCTGTTATCTAGATTTTCTCGAAAACCAACTTCCGGCGTTATTGGAAGAGGTTTCCTTGGCTTCAAGGGTGGGTATGGTATTCCCGCAGGACGAGGACCCTGCACATCCTAGTCGAGAGATGACACATCTAAACCTAACATTGCCCGGAAGATGTCTTGGCATCAATTGTCACGATTCGTGGCCACTAATCCTTTTAAATTTTTGCCTGTGAGTTGGCTGAAAGGCGAAGTCTACAAAGAAAACGTAAATATAAGAGACAGACTAATCGTTCTGTTTATGAATAGTGCTGCCCCAACAAAAGGACGTACAGACGCCGTCAAGCGTTATATGTAATGTTATCCAAGGAATTCGAAAGTTCGTTGAAATCGGAAATAAAGTTTATAAAAATCAACTCTGAACTTAAAGATCTATATTTGTTTCGCAAACCCAGTGAATATTTGTTAGTGTTGTATTCTAACAGCTGTATCAGTATAACAAAAAAATAATGGATACATGTTACACAGAGCGTTTCATTCGAGTTAGTCTATAGTAATATCTTCTGAAATATTTATTATCCCTCCTGAAACTTCGTGTATTTATAGCCGGTGTGTCATAAAACCAGTGCCATTTTAATAAGCTGCCATGGTTTCCAGTCTTTGTATTATAGTCTGTTGTACAAATATAGTAGCAACCGACCAATACTGGAGAAAGACTGACTAACGATTAGGAAAAAGCAGCCCTTAATTGATTTGTGGCAAACAAATTACGCAAATAGTTAAATATAAATCATATCTGCGGGACACTGAAAAACTATATAGAGTTTCACTTGCGGATCTCTGCAAATTAAATGTAAGAAGTTGTTGGTGCCACAAAAATTTCCAGTTAAGTCTGGAGAACCCGGAACCCAAATATAGTGACCTGGTCACCAGATGCCACTGAATACGATGGTTTTTGCTGTTTTGCTTTGCAATTAACCAGAGGAGATTGCGAGATAGGTAAATAACATAGTAAATTTCACCTCAATGTAAACACATAACTGCCAAACGCAATGCAAAAAAACCATGCCTGCCAAACGCAGAACTCGAACCTTCAGCACCACTCGTTTAAGTCGCGCATGAAGGTCGAGAGCCACACTGACGTGAATATTTCACTGAGTTAGAATATTAAGGTGGGACACGCCAATAGGCTCCACCGCTGTACCTGCGGCGAGGTACGTCATCTGGGAGCGTCACTTGTTCGGAATTTGTCATGCACTTTGGGGTATTTCTTGACATTGGCAGCCCCATGTGTCTTATATTAAATTACTTGTCTCAGCGTCATATGCGTCACTTCGGGTGTTTTTAAACGTTATGTGAATCACCCTATAAATTACATGACAACTATATTATGCACTTTTTCTTCAGTATAATGCCTATTTATCAGCTATATATAATTTGTGATTACGTTCTTGACCTACCTTAAAAACGCGTTATAAGTAAAGCTTATTTACAAAAACATACTATAGTATATACTTGTCATTTTAACCTACAGAGTTTAGTTGAACAGAGTAGATGAATGAGACTGCTCCGGAAGATTCGAGGGTTTGAAAGCTGGTTTGTCAAGAGCGCTATGGTGCTGTCACTTGATCCACCTCGCTGCAAATTTTTCTGCATCGAAGCAAATGCACTGGAGGTCATTTCTTGAAATAAAAAGATTCGAAAGTGTTGTAATTTGCAAATGACTTCTCTGACTAGTCGGTGTTAGATTCATGGCACTAAATTCAGATGTAGATACAGGTATAATCTTGACTGCTTTCAAAAGTTCTTTCAGGGACGTGGCAATGTGTTGAGGATTTAAAACCCCATCTCCTTACATAAAAGAGAAATTTACATGTCAACATAAAACAAACGTTCATAATCGTCTGAAATTAATGTGCCTGAATTATACACCGCTGCATCCGAAAAATCGAAGGTTTCAAAGCGGTTTTTTATATAGTCTATCAAAGACTGAAAAAATTCCTTCCGAAATGTTTGAAATTTGTTATATTCACCGCACGATGTTTCTCTAATTACGACACTTTTGAATGTGCGATTTTCGAGCAACTCTTGTACTGTCAACCTAACTCGCGGCGAATCATTTGCTTTCACTGTTTCAAGATTTTTATAGCCACGTTAGTTTCTTGTTTTGCTTGAAGGACTGAAGTATTTATGTTTTGCATAGATAATGGTATTTCTTGCTGAACTTATAGCGCTTTATCGAGCGCAGCTAATTCCATTATAAGCACCCTCTTTGTAAGACATTTTAGCAGTGCTTCAAACATAGATCTGTCCTGAACTAATCGGGAGTCATCATAACTCCGTTCTTCAAAAATATGGACAAGAGAACTGTGATTTTCAGGAAGAGCTCAAACGACATAAAATGGTGAAGCAACACAACGTAAGTAAAACATTGCCTAGTTTTAATAGCTAAGAGGATAAATCTTCTGAAACACCCTGTAGTAGCCTCTGATTCTTGGGCCTTTGAGAAAACACGCGGAATATGATGAACCTAAGAAAGTCTGTACATGGTCACATCTGCGACATCATTCATAACACCATGGGCAGCTAGTTCCATTTTGTGACTCATTCAGTGCACGACAGTTAAGTCCATACTAAATGATGACGCAGTGTAGTGGCTACACCTTTGTAAGGTTCGAGCATTGTTGATGCATCATCTGTTGTGACACCTACAAGATTGGTTTTTCAGTTCATCGTTTTTAACGCCGAAGACGAGGTAGAGAAAATGATGAAGAATGAGGTCATTCAGCCTTCGCAGAGCCCATGGTCGTCACCAGTGGTCCTCGTCAGGAAGAAGGATGGCAGTTGGCGCTTTTGTGTTGATTACAGGTAGCTTAATAAGATAACTAAAAAGAACGTTTACCCTTTTACACGAATTGACGATACACTAGACTGTATGAAGGGTGCTAAGTTTTTCCCAACCATGGACATGTACTCGGGATACTGGCAAATCGAAGTAGATGGGGCTGATCGTGAGATAACTGCATTTATCACCCCTGAGTTTAAGGTAATGCCGTTCGTTTTGTGTAAAGATGGATAATCTTCTAAGGCACCTGAAGTGCACGATGTGTTTTTGTTATTAAGATGACATTATAGTGTTCTCAGAGACATTTGATGAACATATAAAACGACTTAGGGCCTTTATTAAATGTCTCCAACAAGGCGGACTGAAACGTAATCCAAGAAAGTCTCTGTTTGGAGCAAAAGAAATCAAAATACTTGGACACGGTGTGTCAAACGAACGTGTGCGGCCAGACCCAGAAAAGGTGAGACCTAAAACGGAATTTCCTTTTCCTAGAAGTATTAGAGATGCGAGAAGCTTCCTCGGATTATGTTCTTATTACAGTCTTTTTATCAAAGACTTTTGTATGAAAGTCACGCGACTCCAAGAGTTGTTAAAAGCTGATGCTAAATTTATCTGGGGTGGTGCTCAACAAGATACTTTTGGTGTGTCACGAAAAGCTCTGACGACCGACTCTGTATTTGATCTTATGATGAGAGATCACCTACAGAATTACACACAGATGCCAGTGGGTATAGGCTCGGTGCTGTTCTGGTGCAAATTTCGGATGGAAAAGAGAATGTTATAACCTATCCTTCTAGGACAGTTACAAAAGCCAAGAGAAACTACTCAACTACAGAAAGAGAATATTTTGCTGTGATCTGGGCCATGTGCACATTTCGACAGTATTTCTATGGAAGGCCATTCACAGTTGTTGCAGACCATCATTCACTTTGTTGGTTGACAGGTCTTAAGGATCCAACAGGACAACTCGCCAGGTGGGCACTATGTCTTCAAGAGTATGACATTACCATAGTGTACAAAAGTGGAAGAAAATACGAAGATGCCGACTGTCTCTCAAGAAACCCTGTGCAAGACCATCAAGACTTTGATGAAGAGAGTGACTGTCCCGCTGCACTTCAGGATATCTCTGCGGAGCAGAAGAAGGACGACAAGATACCTCAAATTATGCTTGCCTTCAATCGGTCATAGGATGTGAAAGGACAATTTAAAGTAGTTAATGGATTACTTTGCAAAAAAAACTTTGATCCGTTTGGAAAGAGGTGGCTACCAGTGATTCCTAAACACATGCGGTTAGGTGTTCTGAAGAAATTCCATGACATACCTAAGGCCGGACATTTAGGGTTTATTAAGATATACGATAGGATCCGAAAGAGATTTTTTGGCCAGGTTTATTTAGGAGTGTCTGTCACTATGTGTCGCACTGTAGAAAGTGCCAGAGGAGAAAGGTAGTTCCTCAGAAACCACCTGGCCGACTCATACCAATTCCACCAGACGAAACGCCTTTCCAGCGTGTTGGGATTGACCTCTTCGGACGATTTCCAACGTCTGTTAGAGGCAATAGATGGATTATTGTTTGCACTGGTTATCTGAAACGCTATGCCATTGCAAAAGCCGTGGAAACATCCTAAGTATCCGAGGTAGCCAAATTCATCGTGGAAGACATTGTATTAAAACACAGTCCCCCAAGTTCATTAAGTACTAAGTTTTTCAATCGAATCTTGTGACAGAGATAAACCGCCGGTGCAACATTGCTTATCACATGACGACTGACTACCATCCGCGAACTAAAGGGCTTACTGAACGCCTTGATAAGATCTTGGCCGACATGCTATCAATGTTCGTCTATGTTAGCAGAGAAACTGGGATGAGGTGCTACCTTTCGTGACGGTTGCCTACAACACCACCAAACAAGACACCACAGGATTTACGTAATTTTTCCTGGGGAATGAGCTAAGCCGACTACGACGATAGACACTTTGTGTCCATTACATCCTGAGGACGTGGAAGACGACTACATCGGCCAGGTGTTAACCAGAGTGGAGGAAGCTCGACAATTAACTCGACTCCGCATGCTGCAGGCTCAAGAAAACGATTGCCGAAGGTATGACGCGAGCCACCGCCCTGTTGTCTACCAGCCTGGTGACCTCATCTGGATCTTCACTCCTGTTCGGAAGGTTGGTCTCTCTGAGAAGCTCCTCAGGCGCTACTTTGGACCTTATGAGGTTGTAAGACAGTTGTCTGATGTTATTTATGAAGTTGAAGATTTCGACCCCGACACAAGGCTACGAAACATCAAATATATGGTCCACTTCCTTCGAATGAAGCCCTATAAGGATGCTGCAACCCAGGGTAAATTCGAAGCTCCAGCGACAGGCAACAAGCGGAAATGTGACGGAGAGCGCAGCTGCAAAAGAAGTTCTAAGAAGATCACCGCTAGGGTGGGAATCAGTCATCCCGAGTCGTCGTATGCAGGACCGATGACTCGTTCCCGGACTAGGACGACGCTGTTATCTTAAGGAGGGGGCAATGTCGCGGAAGAAGTTGAGTAGCTCCATGGTGTAGGTGTTACGATACTAAACTGTTGCATGGATTGTCGTGAGTTCAAAATTCTCGTGGACTGTATCATTTCAATTCCTATTTTCGGTTCGGGTACATTCTAAAAGTATCCACAAATGTCAAGAAACATTGTACTGGAATG